>NC_140798.1:35722500-36392429 GCF_037176805.1 Vigna unguiculata
ATGTTTAAACAAACCCTAATATAAACATCTCTTCTAAATACACTTTGAATCTTGAATCATGATGCCATTATAAACTAGTTTTAAAGCAATGAGTGAGAGAAACAATTAAAGATCATATTAGGGCATTATTTATCCATATATGGTGGCTAACAATAGAAGGAAAACAACATAAAGCATTAGCTAATATGAAAATTCAAACGAATTTGTTCCTATTAATGTCTTGGACCACCCACCAAGTACTAATTAGCTATTAGGTGAGGCAGAAAAGAACAATCACTTTTTCATGCAGACAGAAGCACATTCATCTGTAATATGCACAGTGTTTTGTTTGCATGGATTGTCTGTACATTGCTCTTGCTCACAAAGTTGTTATCACACTTTGGATTCACGCAAGCCATAAATTTATTGCATCAGGAATTGGGTCCTCCATAGTTTGGAATTCAACTGCATGATTCTATGGTGCATAATTTTTTGAAATAATATCTGTGCAGTTAAAGCTTTTTATCCTTAGAGAAGCTCAAGGACAATGCCCTAACAATTTTCCAGCAGAAAAAGAAACTAAGTTCTTTTGAATTATATAAATTCTATGTGCAACATGTGTATAGTATATGTTTACCAGAAGAGTACATTGAACAATCATTAACAAATCTATTAAAATAATAGCAGTATCTCTTTTACAAAGTATATCAAACCATAATGACAGATATATAATATAAAGTGTGCACAGAAACATGGTAAACAACAACAAATATCTAAATACCTAAAAGTCGATTTTTTGTTTGTGAGTTTTAGGAAAAAAGAAAACCTGAGTTTTGAAAGAGAAAGTTTTTGGCGAAAAGCTTGAGGATTATATTAAAGAAAAGAAGAGAAAGAAGAATTGGTAGACCCTAGAGACATGCCAGCAGCAAAGACCATGAAGAAGATAGAATTAGCTGGCTATGGTACTTAACAAACACTGTTTGATTCTTTATGCATTAGAGAAAGCAAACAAAGATCTAGATCACATTCAATTTGCTTCCTCTGTCATCAACATTGTTAACAAGTGTGAGTAAATTTTCTGTCTACTGGTCTCTACTTTCTTAATTAGTTTGCATTATAAGATACCCCCATTTGTCTTATTCTGCTAAGAGGATCATGCAAAAAATAATTCTCAACTTTCTGTAGAAATTTCCTTCCTTCTTCTCTTCCAAAATAAACTAATACATGTTTGATATTTGAAGAATCTAATAGGATAAGAATATATATATTTTGAATGGAGAACGTGGGGTTCTGCGAGTATGACGCAAAATGAATCGATGCTAAATTGAACACACGTATACAATCTAGAATTAAGTAAAGTGTAGAGGTATGTAACAGATAAAAACGAAAAAATGATGTGTAGACATGTTGTGGGTCTATAAATTATGGTTGAATAGTTTTATTTTGGGTGTATCCATGGAGGGGACATAATTTTATGGGTGTGCATACCTGATTGATGAGGTAAGTATGGTACCTTATCTTGTACCATTGTCTTCTACCTCGTGTAATTTATGCATGCATGTATCAATCTTAGACACGATCCGCACTACAAGAGGGGAAAAAGGAGGGAAGAAAAGTTAGTGAAAGGGTGGTTTTTTCACACGTATGGGGCAAACCCATGTATATTACGAAAATGCCCGTGTAAGAAAAATATATTACTGATCATAAACTAAGTCGTGTAGATTTATCATGATTTCAAAAAGAAAAATCGTAAGAATTTCAAGTACTTTTTTTTAAAGAAGTAAAGTTGTGAAGAGTCATGACTATTTTTGTAATAATTTATAAAAAAGTGAGATTATGAAGAAACATGACAATTTCAATGTTAATATTTTGTAGTAGAGTCGTTAGATTTTAATTTGGAATTTTTATTGATTTTGTTGGTATTATTTTTTCTATTATGTTTTTATAAGACATTGATTACCACTAATTTTAATATTTTAAAATATATTAAAAGAATATTTAAAATGCAAGTTATTTAGGATTTAGGATCTCACGACACGACTTTGTTTTTTAAGTCGTCACATTTTTTAAACATATATATGTTATTTGTTGAAATTTAATAAAATTAAAATTTTGTGTAACTCTTGATTCTTATCAAATTGGTTTTTATGCCAAAGTTCACAGTTTCTAAAATAGGTTAATATGTATTCAATTTTATCTTTAATATTTGATAAATTTGAAATTTGTGTCTCACCTTTATCATTAAATACTTTATGCTTCTTCATTCAAATAATAATTAAATTACATCAAATAAATAATATTATTAAAAAATCATTCAAATGATATTTTTTTCCTCCTCAATATCAAATAACAAAATATTATGATCACATAAATTTTAAAATATAGTACTAAATAAAATAATAGAATTTAAAATAAATACAAATGTGTGAACCAAACATATATATATATATATATACCATTGTCGTCTCACCACATTTTAAAATGGGTATTAATCAAAATCATACTTGTTGATAAAAAAAAATTAAAATGATACTCATGTTAGAACAATTTAGTATTCTTTATACAAAATTAAATACTATTGGGTACAAGTTAATCTTGAATCTTTACTCATCCTCTACCATTATTTTCACGAGTTTTCCACAAAAGTCTAGAGGGATACTTTCATTCCTTGCTCTAGTAAGAATTAGTTATGAATCCTTGTTATGTGAATATTTGTCAGCATTTTGTAACCTAAAAACACATTATTTTTCTCTTTTATTGGTTGTTTGTTGTACAACAATGATAAATGTAAGTCGAAAGACGATTTTTGAAACACATTCAATACGTGGTCTAAATGCATTCACCGTGATCTAAACTACCTATATTTTTAAATATGTAGACTAAATATCCACACCACACTTTTCTTTTTTAGACATTGATTTTTGAATTGTTATCATGTATGTATTGCCTGATGTATAAAATGTAGACTATTTTTTTTCATGGACATAAATAAAGAGGAAGATATGAGTTTCATATAAAAAATTGTTTTCAATGTTTAAGTCTTTAACTTTGATATTTCGTGCATAGTCTAATAAGATTTTCTTAAATTTAGAAAAGATTAACACTATACATGTTCTAACTTAAAAGGAGAAAATGAGATAAAAATTAGCTGAATTAACTTAGTTCTCTCTCTCAAACTCAAACCACATCCTCTAACTGGAAGAAATTTATTGGGGTTTCTTCTTGCACCAAAGTTTCTTCTACACCTCCAAAAAATTCAAATTCAAAAAATACATTTTGACTATTTGATCAAAGTAACGCAGACTGTATCCCTCGTTATTTTCGGATGTCGACTTCTGATAAATGATACTTCTGGATGTCAACATCACAAAAAGAATGTAGATTTATTAGATGTCAAAAATAAACGAAATATATATATATATATATATATTATATATATACTCTTTTCACTTTTACTTTTTATAATTTAAAGTTTAGTTTTTTTAATTTTATTTATTTTTTAACACATTACGTTAAAGCAAATTTAAATTAAAAAATTAAAAATAAATATAACAAACGATAACAAAACTAAAGACAAAATAAATAAAATTCAAAAAATTAAACTTTAGATAAAATTAAAATAGAATAAAAACTAAGATAAAATAATAATTAAAGAATAATATATATATATATATAATTTTTTTTTCCAAATTTAATTTTTTAATTAATTTATTTCAAAATGTTATTTATGTTATTTATATTATATAAAAATAAATTATATATATATATATATATATATATATAAATATATATAAAAATATTATTTTATTCTTAAAATATATTAAACAAATTAAAAAATTAAAATAAAAGTCAATTTTAAAAAGTTAACCGTCAAAAAGTAAACAAAATAATAAAATAAAAGAATATAATATATATATATATATATATATATATATATATATATATATATATATATTTTGGATATCGACATCCATTATATATATAAAATTGATTTTTAAAGTCGTTTTTTTATGTATACCAAATATCGATATTCAGTAACAAAAGTAAATGAAGTTACGGATATAACATTTGTAGAACAAAATTAAATATTGAATGTTGAGTTGTGAAGATAAAAAAATTTATAACATTGGATGTCGATATCCGTAACGAGTAAAAAATCAAAAAAAAAAAAATATCGGATATCGACATCCGTAACGAATAAAAATTGAGAAAAAATAAAGTACTGAATATCGATATCCGTAGATAGGGATATCAACGGGACGGATAGAGTACGGGTAGTAGCTCTCCCGTACCCTACCCGCTAGATAAATATCTGCCCCGTACCCGTACCATATCTGTTGGGTATTCGTTATGCGGGTACCCGTCTATTTTTTTCATACCCGCGGATATCCACGGGTACCCACGGGTATTTACAAAATTATTTAAAAAATAAATATTTAATCATAAATTCAAATAAAATAAAATAAAATACATCACTGTCATAAATTTTAAATAAATTTTAAATTAACTCAAGTCCAAATAATTATAAAAATAAATATAAAATGACGGTCAACACGATGGAAATTCTTTAATTAGTGTTTTAATCAACAAGTCCACTTTCTCCGATTGATTCCTGAAAAATAATCAAATAATAAACCTCAATTGTCACGTGCCAAATATTCTTATTTTGATTTCATCATTTGACAACAAGCATACCATAAACGTCACTATCTATATATGGTTTGATGTATATGCCCAGTTTCAAAGAAGGAGAAGAGAAAAATGTTAAGGGATGTATTGAAAGAAGACAATGTACCAATACTTAAAGTTGGAAGAATGAAGACAGAAGACAACATGTGCAACTTATAAAAAATTAGGACAAAATGTTTTATATATATATATATATATATATATATATATATATATATATATATATATATATATATATATATATATATATATATATATATATAAGGGTATTTTTGTGAATTAAAGTTTAGCGGGTACGGGTATCCACGGATACGGATACTATGATACCCGTACCCACCCCGTTAACATGCGGGTATCAAAAATACCCGTACCTATGGGTAGCGGGTATCCATTTTTAATATCCATTTCTTATCCATTGCGGGTTTTATCCGCAGATACCCACGGATACGAATATTTTTTACATCCCTATCCGTAGAACAAAACAATGTATCGGAAATCGATATTCGTTGAAAAAAAAATTGGGGGTGTATTAGTGAAAAAGAGAGAAAAAGTAGTTAATTTTATTCAGGGGCGAAGTTGGAATATTAATTTTTTTTGGAGATGTAGAAGAAGTGTTTGGAGGTACAGTGAGAACCCCCAATATCTTTTGGGGCTTATGAGCCCATAACATAATTACTAACCTTTTTCTTTTTGGGCTGTGCTTATTATGTAGTCCGAATTGAATGGGCGGGGAAAGGTGGAAATCGGACGGCTGTGAATTGGGGGTGTTTAATGGTGCATTGAACAAGAGTGGGTGAAGTATATTGGATCACAACAGGTAGGCGACAAAAGTTAAGTCATTTTCTTCCCGTAACTTCATAATTTAGAATTACACTCCCATAATTTTTGAAAATAACTATATTACTCTTTGTAATGATAACTTCTGAATTACCTATTTCAGAAATATTTTGGAATTTGTTTTTCAGATTTTTCAAAAATTATTTCTGGAATAAGATTTTTAAAATATTCTAAAATAGGATTTTTGGAAAAAAATATTTCTAGAATAAGTTTTCTCAAATGTATGAAATGTATTTTAGAACAATATTTCCGTAACAGAATTTACAGAAGAAAATAAGTTTTTTCAGAACAAAGTTTTCGAAACAGGACTTTTTTAACAAACTTTTTAGAATACATATATATTTTAGAACAAATTTTCTGTAACAAGTTTCTAATCAAACCTACCCCTTTATTGTCTATTTCTGATGTCGTCGATGGCAACATTTGCTGCAGCAACGATGGCGAGATATAGTGAGAAAAGGTACTTTAGTCATTTTGCTTGTAGTTTTGGGGTGCAGTTAGTAACCATGGATGTGGAGGAAGAAAACAATGTTGGGTTGAAGCAAAACTAAAATTGAGACCATGAGTCATGATACCTTAGCAGCAATTTTCTTCAACTTACACCTCCATAAATTATCTGGAATATAAATTTTATATTATAATCTGAAAAATGATTTGTATTTCAAATTATACAATCGAAAATATTTTTTTAATCAAAATGTATAATTCAGAATAAAAAAAATCTATTATAGGAGTTCGGGTTAAAATTTTAGATTTGCTGGATATAAAAAAGCCCATTTATCAATTGGGTTCTGTGATATACGTTGCAGTTAGTTGTAAATATTAAACGGGACATATAACAATTTGAAATCAGAAATTCTAATTGATTAAGATACCAATAATAACACAAGTAATAAAACTGTAGTGACGATGATGAATAAAACCTTTATTTATGATAGAAAGAGTAATAACAATTTTTTTTTATTTTATAATGAACAAGATGCAAGCACTGTGTTCCTATAAATAAGTTTTCTTTTTGTTCTTAATCAGTGTTTTGTTTAATTTCACTTTTTGCTAAGTTTGTTTCTTCTAAATTTTTAATGTTGTGTTGTATATCGTGGGATTTGATGAAGAACAGAAACAAACGTTGACAATGGCAGCAATAATGCAAAAAAAAAAAAAAATGTTGTGCCGTAGCAACCAAGTTTACATGAAGGTTTTAAAAAGCTAAAGTTGTTCAGAAGGTAGCTCTCACTGTCCTCCTTTGCCAAAAAAAGCTTCGTTTTCAGATGACAATTTTTTTAATACACAATCTTTGGTCTCAAATGATTAACATTTTTGTTGTCGTAAATTGTGTATCACTTTGTCGCATTATGTATGCTTTTATGATGAAAAGTTGTTATTTTTGAAAACTAGTTCTAAAATTTGGCCTTTAAATGGGGCCTCTGCGTTAGGCTATAATTCTTGAACAACAACAACTACATCAACATGTATTTTTTGAACGAAAACAAGATCCGTGATTTCGCTTTCTTTTAATCATGCAACTATTTTCAACTACAAGTTTGGAGCTAAAGAAATGCAGAAAAAGAAGAAAAAGGAGTTTGGAGTAAAGTATGAGATGAGATTTAAAATATGTAGATTAAGACATATACATGATGATGAATGAAAAAATGTGAACACTATTTCTGCTTTTATACGACATAAATTATTGAATATGAAGTAAAGAGGTTTAGAAATTTATGATGAAAGAAAAAACGTTCACATGTGGTAATGATTATGGAATAGGTAGGTTAAGTAATTAATGTATAGTTATATATATATAGTAAAGAAAAATGAAAAGCATGCATGGATATTTGGATAAGATTAGAAACTATAATGAAATAGGTGAAGGTGAGAACATTAGCATATGATTAAAGTGGTCCAATGGAATATATGTTATTTTGATACGAAATGTGGGAGCCAGTTGTAAGCATTGCTTGGGACTACAGCAATAATTACAAAATTTTCAAAATACACAAAATATTAACAAACAGAGAAAGTTTGTAATCATCATCATTCACCTTAAGCATCATTAAGTAAGGTAAACTTCAGATTTCATTACTGCGTTAATTTGTGTTCTCTTTTTGAAAGTTAAGTTCTAACTAAAAGGGAAACATTATTCATAATTTACGTAAAATTTTACTTTATTCATGTCACTTTTCTACTCTACCTGTGAGAGCTTTGAGTTTCAAGCTTTTGTATTTATTTACCCAAAAAGGGAAATTAAAAAATTGAGCATGGCTATAAAACTATAGTAAGATTAGATCGATACTGATGTGTCACAATTGAAATCACAACGAAACAATGAATAAAAAATAAAACTATGTTTGAAAACAAAGTTTGCAGTGATCACCATAATTTATCGGTTACACGTGAGAGTAAGGTATTAGTCCTTACAATATCTGTCCCAAGACATACCTTTAATTAAATATACAAAAAAAATGTGATTTTTTAAAATGTTTATTTTTTTAAAAATAATAATAAAAGAATCACGTAATCTTGATTTTCTAATATGATGGAAATAAGAAGGAATGAAGACTAATCTCGGCCAAAAACCCAAATAATATTTGTACTCAATTTTAACATATTTATTCGTATTTACTTAATGTAAAATTTAAACTTATCACTAAAATAGAAACATCTTTGGAGGCACAAAATAAAAAGGTTTTCTTGTCTTGATCACATATTTTATCTCATAATATACTTTATTAACATAAGTTTTGATGTTTTAAATCAAGCTTCAAATTTGAGCTTTAAGTGGGGCCTTAGAGCTAGGTCAATGCTTGAAACTTGAAAGTGTATTTTCTTAATATAAAACAAGATCCGTGATTATCTCTTTTCTTTATAGAAAACATCTCGACAATTGGAAAAGTAAATTGGGATTACAGATATAAAAATAAACTATAAACTTTATGCTTCAGAAAATTTTAATTCCAATTACAATGAATCGAATAAAAAAAATCTTCCGCCTTTTCTGTAAATAATAAATGGATATATCACTATCTATTTATAAAATTATATAGATGGATTACGTTTGATCTTTTATTTTAAATTTTTATAATTAATAAACTAGATATATTTAATAGTAGAGGAAAAAAAATTGTTTCAAGTAAAACCTATTCATAAAACTTTTGTTGAAAAAAAAAACTAAAAATATTTCAAACTTTATTTAACACGGCCTCCAAAGGGTTTGCGTTTCTTTTATACATGAATATGTATTTTAATAAAAAAAAAAACTTCATTTATTTATTTGGTGAGTTGAAGTAGGTAAGGTTTGGGATGTAATTTAAAAAAGTAATTATGAAAGGAATGCTATAACAAAGACGTTGAAGAATTTAGATGAGTAACATAAAAAAATTATAAACATAAGAATCATACAAGGGGAAGCTGAGTTGAAAGTAATAAAAAAGATAAAAAAAATAATTTTGAAATTTGAAATTTCCTTCTAAACTTTAACGTGTTTTTTTATTTCACCTTAGCATGTATTATCTTGGATGCTGTTTGTTTGAAAAAAGAAAAGTTGGAAGAGAGCATTATCTTTGAAGAAGAAATATGCAGTATAAAGATGTGCATCCATTGGTTTGAGATTGAGGGTATAGTAAGCTATCAAGTGGGAATGATTATTGGTTTGTCACTTTCCCAAAGTAGTTTAACCTAATTGAGTATTGAAAATCTTGTTGATTGGTGATATCATGTGTGTACTCTCAAATTGGACCCATTCTCTCATGCAATCAATGTAAAATTAGATGATATGAGTAACAAAGAAATAATAGTATATAGTAATACATTTTTTTTTATAATTAAAATGGGACCACTTATACAAGAGCCATTATGGCAAAGATTGGTGGGAGAATCAGAGAGAGAAGATGAGAAAAAGAAAGAAAGATATTTGATGCAGTGAGAAATTGGCTTGGCAATGTTTTGTAGGGTCAGAAGTTAAGTGGAAACTGCAAAAGTAATCACATACCATGTGATAGAAATTGCACATAATGCCTTGTACTTAAAGCAAGTGTAATCAGTGAAATAACAATTGCATGCAGATAATTACATGATTTAGTTTTGTTCTTCATCTGTCATTAATTACAGGAAATTAATGTATATTCAGTTCAACTATTTGCTTAAGCCAGGGAGAAAAATAATCATTAATTGGATTAGTTTAAATTAACCAAGTTTTGAGCAATAATACTAACAGGACCTGGTCAAAGTATGAAAAACAGAGACCTTTCTACTAGATCACAGTATTTTCTATTTGGTACAATCCACCAAACATAGCATGATATCAAATGTCATTGTTTCACTATTTGAAACTGATACTTCATCTCTTTGAAACCAGAGATTGTGACCAGAAACCAAAGCCATACAATTGAACATGTATCCTCCATTCAAATTCGGTACGATCCTTAGAGCGGTGTGAAGAAGACGACTCTAGGACACTTAAAACAAAATTAAAAATATATGAACTTTTACTTAGTGTTTTCTTTATAGAGTTTTAAAAAAAGTGTAAAGAATAATATAGCATTTGCTCAGAATAAATGAATTGGAATAGTTTAGTAGAAAATAGTGTGGTATGAAAGCCAAAAAATGCAGTGGAAAGTTTCCACTCCAAAGCAGACCCAGAAAAAGCAACTTTCCTTAAAACTAACTCAACCTTACTATACATCCAAATTAGCTGAAGTAGTTACGAACAAAATAACAAAATAATAAAATAAAGGTAACTCTATTGTCTGGCTATTTAAAAACAGAGCATGTCATGTCTGCATAATTAAGCATTTGAACTCTATATTTGCAGCATTATTATTGGAATCTTTCTTTTTCTTCTTCAAACAAAATTATGAGAGAAGTGCTTTGCCAACTGTGTAACTATTTGTTTGCATGTTTTCTCATGGTGACAGTGCCAAATTTTGGTTTCCTCTTGCACAAAATATTATTGATGTGGGAAAATTCAGATGGCTATAAGAAACCAAACAAGTACTAAAGCTTAAGAAATAAAAAGGAAACATTTCAAACAATTTGTAACACCATGGAATTGTTTGATGAGTTACATTTAAAAAAAAAAATCCAAATTTTTTATTTCACTTCATTCACGTCTCTGTAATCGGTGTCTGGTGGTGTGTTATAAAGTGTGTCCATTCCCCCCTGTTTTTTAAGCATAAATATGAACAAGAATGAAACCCAACATGGGTTGGGAAGTTTCATTCTTTAAGTATATACAATCAATAATTTTAGAGGAATGCAATCACTGTCATCCCAACACATTTTAATTTCAAATCTTCCAAAATCTTAGGTGCAAAGTTTACATGCTCGTTATCCTATTAGCATAAACACATTTTCCTATATTTAACTTTCTTATTTTATTAATAAATTAGCAACCACACTTCTTATTTATTTATAGATACACTATTATTAAAATCATGTATATAAAATAATAATAATAATAATAATAATAATCAAAATATACAAATAAATTTAATCATATATTTTATATCTGTATATTTACTTCTTTTTTATATTAAATCAATATTTTTATAAGATAATTTATAATTTAGTGACTATAGTTAATAAAAATATTTATTCATATTTAAAACTTCAATTCTCTTATTTTTATCATATTATAAAATACCACTTCATTAATATTTTATAGTCTTTATTTTATAAAATTTTGAAATAATTAAAATAAAATAAAAAATTAAAACAGAAGTTACAGGACCACAAACAAGAATATCAAAGAGTTCAAAATACTCTGATGTGGATACTTTAAAAATATTTTTAATATATTTTAAAACATCGTTATAAATATCTATTCGTATATTTTAAGATACAGTAAAGGATCAGTAAAGAAATATAGCAGAGAATCTAAATTTAAATATCAAGTGTGTCGAAAAAAGAATTTGAAATTTTAGTGGACTTTTTTTGTATCATTACTGTGCATAGTCTTCAAAATAGTCGAATGATTTTAATATTTTAAAATATATTAAAAGAATTAATATATCAATATCAGTGCAACAAACCGATGAGAATCTGAACTCACCCAAAACCTTACACTTACATCTTTAGAACAGCATGCGTATTTCAAATGGTTTCCATGGTGACTTAACTTTGTTCCTGATCACTTCCATGATAAGTAAAAACCTCTTTCTGTAATTGTGAATGAAGAGTTTTGATTAAAAACAATAACAGTGGAATGTTTAGGTGTCAATGCTACACAACATACCACAAAGAGTTTGAGTAACCCTTCGGGCACTGCCGCGACCAGGGGCAGCCTTCCCAACAATTACCTTATGCAAGATTAACTTTGATTCTCTTTATAAAAGATTGGCCTACCTATCACCATACCCAAATTTGAAATAGGAAGGGTTGTGTCAATAGGAGGGAGAATAAGAGGTATTGAAAAAGAAGATTAATCATGAGGGAACATGAAAGTGAGAAGACTATTACAAAAAGATGTTCCTGTGTTCCTGTGCCAATCATCACATTCTGCTCTCTAATACAAGAACCAGACCGGAATGAAATAAATTAAATTATACCACACAAGCAATGGAAAATTAAGAACTGGGCAAAATAAAACATTTTTTTATAAAGTAATAAAAACACAAATACTTGAGTTGGTAGGCAGTCAGAATTGCTTGCCTTTGCCGACATGAGCTACTACCTCTACACCAAATTAATTACAACGTTAAATCAATTATCAAATCAACAATACAGTATTCCACTGTACTAAACTCTGCTGATGAGTTCATTCTGCTTACCTAATTTTTTCATTTGGATATTCTTGAATATTTGCCAGTGATTTAAGGAGGCGCAGTAAATTATAGCCTTGAAGTCAGAGGGGAAATTCTAACATGCACTTGTGTATATTTTATACACTACATACACAACAGTGCAGAGAGATGTAGGAAATAAGCTCTTAAAGGTTGAAGATAAATTGACGTGGTACAAACAGAGCTTGCGAACCGAATTCTTTATTTTATGGATTTAAACAGCATGCACTGGATATTTGTGAAAGTCTTGTATGCATGGATGGACGGACCAGCACAGCCATTTCCATCCACAATATGGTAAAGAATTTATTTAATAATTGACAAAAAGATTGTGGAATGCATGCACTAAATTGATAGTGTGTGTCATATGTCAGAATAATCTTTACACCAATTTCTCAAGTCTGCAAAAGTATGACACTAAAAGGGAACTCATGTACGTATGATATGACTACGACAATAAGGGTAAAGAGTGATATGAGATGTCATCACCACCAACTCTAGAACTGCCAGCCTATTGTTCATGGTTAAAAATTAGAATAATCCCCAGAAGGTACATGCAAAAAATGCTTTTATTATGCAGCTTATTGCAATATTATCCCCTGACCCATATTATGCACCTCCTTATGCCGACATGCCTCCTTGCTTTCACTTTGATTTTCTTTCCCTATACTCCTAGTTTTAACTTTCTCCAAGACTTTTTAGCAATCATGGTAAGCCAAACGGTTCATTCCGCAAACCTACAATTTTCAACGTTAAGATAAACAGTTAACAACAGGCCCCCACTAGAAAAGCTTATATTATCACAAAAGATGGTTTTCAAACCAAGAGCTGTGGGACATTAGCTTAAGCCAAAACAACAAGAAAAACACACACAGAAACAGAGAGTGGATTGATGTAAAGGAAGGCCACTCATACCTCACTTTTCTTTGACCATGACAACCAAAGCAGTGACATGGACAGCCACTTCCACCTTGGTGGGCCTCACCATTTGTCAGAAACAAACACTCCAGTAGATATGCCGGATTATCTATGAGAAGTGCTTCTGCGGCCACAAAGATTCCTTCTCATGTTCTTCCGAGGTTGACCCACGTCGCGACCTAGTCCGGTTTGCCACCCACCCTACTGCTTCAAGCAATGCCACCTCTGCAGCGAAAAAAAAGGTAACATTTAAATTTTGGGGGCCTGCTACTTTTGTGTCATTTTGTAGTTACCATCAACATGAAAACTTTATCTAACCAGAACATTTAGTGGCATGTGTAAACCATATATTCTGTGAGACCTGTTTCGCTATTGACGTGAATATTATGAATGTCAACAGTTTTCTTGATAGATGTAGTCTTCAGAGCCTTTCTTATAAAAAACATTCTTAATTAAGCAGTGTTCTTTTTTTATCTTTCAAATAGAGGACAGATACATGTAGTTATGATTAAATATAACTAGGATTATTCCTATAGATATGGAGTATCTTTTGTCTTTTAGATTTATCTGCAGCTATGTTTTTCTTTTCAGGAGTTCAAAAGAAATTAGAAGGGGGGATGGTTGGTATTGTGAGCTTGTTGGAAACAGAAGAATCCTATACTTGAATCCTATACTTTAATAACTTTTGAAGGTGAGGCCAAAAACTGGCCTGCAATAGGTTTCCACTTCACAATAGCGAAGTAATCACGTGTATCAACATTCTTCTAAGAAAGAGGGAGACAAGTGATAACAAATATTGTTCAGAAATTCTTGCACTAGGAAATTCGAAATTTCTTGAAAATGGACTTATGCCTTGTTACTGGCTCACACTGGTTCTTGTTCTTAATATCTGTTGACCTGTGGTGTCAAACTTAAAGACAAATGATTTACTGAATACTACCCGTTCATCTGATGATAAGAACACATTTGATGATAAGAACACGATAATTCTAATATAGAACAAAATATGAATAATTGCTTATATACGATGCCCTTCTTTGTTAAGCAAAAGCTTTTGAGGTATCTCTAATTAGCTAGTGCGTGAATGTTGAGGCAGTTTTGAACGTGAGAAACACGAATAAACTCTTTTTTGGTAGAGAACTCAAACTCCTATATCGAGCAATTTTGTCAAAACAGTTGGACCTTTTGGTCAACTGAGTTCGGAAACTAAACGTGAACAGTGTGGACTTTGGATGTGATAGAGGTCAGTTGGTCAAACTGTAAGATATTTCATCTTGTTCTACTCAAACAATTGATCATGACAAGCAGAATCTACACAATGCATGGTGTTATGTCATATCAAGACATGAAGCATCAATTAGATGCATATACAAAAGTCATTGACTATTGTAGGATACCTTTTTCCACTTTCAAGTGAGGACGTTAAGTTAAAAGCTCCTTCCACAGATCTATGGTCTTTTAACACAAAAAGAGTAAATTGCTCCAGCCACAATATTTCCCACTGTCGTTCGTATGTTTTTAATATTAACCAACAATTCAGTTTGCTTTAAATTTCTAAGTATCTTGCTCCTGCGCTTGTTTGGTATCAACATCATATATCAGTTTTAACAGCTAAATACGAGCCACAGAAATTTAACGATAACTATCAGTCTAGAAAGATGCTGAGACTGTGGTCAATATTTCAACTGAGACCATAGGCATTTACAGAGCTTGCAGCTAGCACTTGATCTACCCAAAGTGAAATAAAAGAACAAGTTGTGGAATAGGACTAATGCATGTCTTAGTGAATATTTCTGGCAATTACTACTGCAATTTTCACGGACGAGGTAGAAACTAAGTTTGAACTTAGTTAACTGTGACCAATTTTATAAATTCATTCACAAGATGTAATGAAGCTTAGTTTTTTACGTTATTATAAAGTATAAATTAATTTGAGAATGTGGCTCAAAACAATTCCCATTACAAATGATTCAAGCAGACGATTGTAGCCTACTTCCTGACTTGTAGTTATGCTAATAAATTAGCAATTGTTCCTCATTTAAAAGCCTAAGAAACCCAAGTAAAAGATGGAAAAAATACTGATGATTCATTTGAATCAAAGATGACATAACAGTCACGTCTCTTCCAATATCTGTTTTTGTTTCTCTCACAAGTCACGAAATATTTCACTTGGAATAAGGGAATGGTAGAACAGCTCTGGAAAAAAAAATCTGACAAATCCTAAAATTACAGAATTCTACAGAGTTGAAAAGAGGCACATTACATTAGGGGTGCATCGGCAAAGACGTCAGCCAGCATGCCATCATCACTGCCTTCCATGGCAAGCAGTTCTGCCTCCTTCTCTTCCTCATTGGAAAAATCTCGTCTTTCAAGCTTGGTATGAGCTGCAATATATATCATTTTCTGAGCTCTTTCCAAGGAAATTCTAGAATGCTTCTGAGCAGAAAGCTTCCTGATGAAAGAATAATTACTCCTAAACCCACATGAGGTTGCATGCAGAAAAATGAGCCTCACTGCAAGCTTCCGCAGGGATTTAAATTCGCTGAGGCAAGTTTCCCAAACAAGTCTACTGCTAAGTGGGTTTGCTACCTTCATCTTCCCTGTAATGGGGTCTTGTTGTTTCATCTGCACAGCCTGTGCATAAAGAGGGTCAAGCCCTTCTGATCTCCACTTCATGAGCTCCATCAACACCACATGAGCTTCTTCTCGTGAAGCCAGCCTCGTCAATAACTTATCGACATCTTTCTCTTGTTCACGAGTTAAGCACTTAAACGGAGGAAGGTACTTTCCACTTGCATCTTTAACCAAGTAAAGAGGATCAAGTATAAATGCAGCTGACCATGCAGGGTGATAATTCTTCCTGAATCGATTTTCAAGTATTTCCTCCACAGGTTCTACCACAACACTGTACTTAACACACCATTCCTTCACCTTGGTTCTAACCTCCTCCCAGAGAGGCAAACACCGACCAACCAACGGCCTCTCCGCCTCAATGTCCTGAACCACTCCTCTGATGAGCTTCACCAGCGAATAGACCGCCTCCAATTCATTCCAGAATCCCTCACTCTGAACAATCCCGGCAATCTCTCCGGCCAGTGGGTCCTCCATACACGCCACCTTAAACGCGTCTTCCATTACCACCATTTGGATCACGGCAGCACATCTCAGGATGTCCTCCAGCATTGGAAACACAGATGTAAAGTCCTTCGACACGTTACATTTGGGAGAGGGAACCCGAACCAGCCCAGCACATTCCAGCTCCTGCATCCGGTACCTTAGAAAACTACCCCTAACCTGAGACTCAGTGTTGATAAAATTAGCAACCTTGAGAGAATTCTCAGTGACAACCCTGAAAAGTGGTAAGTTGTTGTTAAAATCCTTGATCAAACTCGTGAACCCCTGAACCTGACAAGCAACATTCACCATCCAATGGTTCTGAACCTCCAAGTTCCTCAACGCCTTGCCCTTAAACCTGTCGGCAACAATCCCAACACACCTCTGCACATCACTTCCACAAACACCCTTCACCACCTCCCACAAAATCTCCTCAGCATACTTAGACGACATCACTTCCCCACCAGGCACCACCTTGTGGAACACGCTAGTCCCATTGGGAAGGTTCACTATAAACTTCGGTACACCATCCTCGCCCTTCCAGCCATCACACCCCACTTGAAAAAACAGTGCGTCTCGGATTCTAGCTTCGGACTCGGCCTTGGCCGCCCCGAACCTATCCTCGAGCCTAGAACCATATATCTCGCGTCTCAACAGAGTCACCGGCAAACCCAGCTGGGTGAGAAAGGACTGAAACTTGGGGTGTTCAAGAGAAGAGAGGGGCACAGAGCCACAAGACTCGTAGAACCAATCTGCTAATAATTCAACAGCGGAGTTAACCTGGTCCTGGGTCAACTCGGGAGGAGCAACATGGAACAAATTCCTAGGACTCTTGAGCTTCTTCACACTGTCCTCGAAAACAGCGAGAGCACACAAATCATCTTTTCCTCCGGACAACACCAAATGCTGAACGGAGTGGTCCTGATTCGGAGAGGTTGAGGAGGAGGTTCTCTTTCTGCCGTTGTTGGAGTGAGAGAGGACGGTGGAAATAGGAGACGGTGAAGGCAAGGCGGAGTGGTTGAAATTGGGACACGTACCACGCTTGAGATGCTCGGAAGCGGTTCGAGAAGGGTTGGAGGCGGAGAAGAGAGAGTCGCAGAGGGAGCACTTGAGCTTCACCGCGTTGCCGACGAGAGTGGGCTCGAGGTGGGCCCAGTACCACGCGCCTTTGCCTTTGATCGCGCGCGTGCGCACTGTGAGAAGGCCCTCGTAGCGCTTCCTGACCGCCCTGACGGCAGCGTCGGGGTCGGGGTCGGTGGAGGTGGAAGCCATTGTGGAAGCGATGGTGGAAGCCATTGGTGTTTAGCAGCCCTGCCACCGGTGTTGTCTCCGGAGTTGCATGTTGTTGCAAGGTGTTTGAGGAATTGTGTGAATGAAAACGAACAGGAGCTAGATAGGTTGGTTTAAGTATATATAGAGTTGGTGTTTGGAGACTTTGGTGCATTGCATGGAAATGAAGTGTGGAATGGAGAGAAGAGAAAGAAAAACGGAGCATGGGTCCATGCGACTACGTGTCCTCTTGTACTGGGTTTGGTGGAGCGTATAAGGAACGATTCCCGAGTCAACCCAATCTTGTATTTTGGTTTTTAGATGATATTATTATTCTTATTTTTTCAAGTATCATCTTTTAATTTTTTTTATCATCACTTATGGTTCGAGTAAATTATTGATTAATATATTATTATTTATTTTTTTTAAAAGATTAAAAACTCACATTAAATCGCATTACAAATTAACGAGTCATAATATAATTTTTTTTTTATACCAACAAATATACATCTCCATTTCCATGCATGTTCTTCTCTTCTTTCTCCTCTTCGATTAGGTGAAACCAACAACCCAATGTTCCATTCATTCATCATAATTTACTTTGAATATCCAAAACATTAATGTTACTAAAAAAACAACATTACCGATTCGTCATAAATATTATCGTTTTCACTTGTTTAATACTTTTTAAATTATTTTTTTAGAAAAATAACAAAACCAAAAATAGAAGATGCAAAGTGATGGGAAGGATTTGGATAAGAAAAACCTTGGTAGCATTGATTAGATTAGAGCTATCAAAGCGGATAATCTGATCCGACATGTATCGATCCACCACGGATTGATCACTTAATGAGTCAATCTAACTCGATTTATTGATTAGCAAACCAAACAAATTTCAACCCGATCCGGCTCATCGCAGGTTGGTGGGTTAAAAACGGATTGACCCACAGACTCATTTAATTAAAAAAATATATAATTTTTATTTATTTTTTAGTCAAAACTAGATTATAATTCTAATTAAAATCTAAATAAACCTTAATAAAATCAAATACAAACCAAAATAACAAAAATACAAATTATCTATGTGTTGGCTAAAAAAACAACTTAACATGATCCAAATACAAAGTCCAACTTAACAAAAAAATATTTGTGTGACTCTTTATTTGCAGTTGGTGAGCCAACCCGACTCAACACGAGTTCAATCTGGGTGAGCGGATTCTAAGTGAGCCGGTCAAAAATCAACCCGTGTTGAAATTTGTAAATAAATTTCAACTCAACTTGGTTCGAATTTGTGGTGAATCAAATTGGCTCGCGGGTTTCAACCTATTTTAACAGCTCTAAATTAGATATTGCTGAATGCTATAGGTAAAATTTTTAAAAATAATCATTTTACAGTATACAAATAGTTTGTTTAAAATTAAATAAATTGTTCCGATATAAAATAACGTAGTCATTACTTTTAGAAATTTTTAAAATACAATCATGTTTGAAAAAAGAGTCCCATAAAAGAAAAAATAAGCAATTTGATGATACACCGTTTGGATAAACTTATAATCAAAATTTTAAAGTTGATTAAGTTTGAAGTCTTTCCTAAATTTTTATATTTTCGATTGAGTTACTTGTTAAATATTTTTGTTATTTAAATGATGTAATTATTATCTAACTTGTTTATACATACTCAAAGTTACGAAATTTAATGATAGAATGATATTTTTCTGTTAATATAAAATAATAGGTGATTTATATCGTTCTTATTAAAAACGTGTTAGATAAAAGTTATTTATTATGTCATATTAGTCATAAACTTATTTTTATATTATTTCATTAATCACAAAAAATTTATATTTTTTAATATATAGAGACAAGTAAGAAAAATGAATACTTACTTAAAAAATATAAAACTTTTAAATACTTTAATATATCAAACAAATTTTTAAAAAAAATTAATTAAAAATATTCACAACTTAAAACTTAATTAAACTATTTTATAATTATTTTGAACTGTTATTTATTTTTAAAAGTTATGATAAGCACGTAATTTTTAAAAGAATGTGATTATTATGAAAATATTTTGTTAGCGGAAAAAGATTAAAATAACGTCCCCGTAATGAGAAATATTTAATTAAAAACTAGATATATTATTATATGCGTTTCTAAGTTAAGTTTTGCTAAATATTATGAAAAGAAAAATAATTTATTGATTATTAAATTTTAATAATTTTTTTATAATTTTAAGTGACATTTTTTAAATAATTTTTTTATTTTTTTATTATTAATATTTTAAAATCATTTAAAATATATCACTTGATTGATGTTATAATAAAAAGTTGTTAAGTAATTAAAATATCATTATTTTTATAAAAATAATAGTTTTTTTTTAGGATTGTAGAAGATGTACTGAACGTGACCCATTCCAAAAATTTAAAATTCTCACGACCTTGGACACCTTTCACAAACAAACGTAATATGGAAATAAATAGCGTGTCTAATTAATGTAAATGCAATATTTTTGGACAAAGCTTACCTAAAATAATGTAATATATTATAAGTAATGTTGGTATTACTTTTTTTAATAAATTTAGAATTTCATTTCAGTAAATTTTATTTTAGTAAATACAAGACATATTACAGATATATTTTTGTATGTTGTTTCCTAGTTTTAAAGCTGAAGGTCATTCTATAGTAAAATGTTTGAGCAAATGAAATAGCCAATGCACTTCTCAATAATTATCCCGACTTTGTCTGATTTTATTTTTTTCTTTTCAAAATTGTATCGAATGTCGACAATTTTAAATGATGAGATGATGATAGCCCTCTCACTCCTCTCCATTTTTAAAACATTATTAGAAGCTAATTAACTTTGGAGAGAGACAAATTTAGAAGAAGACAACTTCAGTTGATCCATCTTCAAATTAATTGTTGATTCCTGAAGTTACTAATGATTCATGTTTTTTTTTTTTTTTTTACATTTCATTAAGTCCAAGACATTATAGTATGATTTCTTCTTAATTAGTTTTTTATGATGTATGGACTCTTTAATTTGTCTGACTCATGTTCATAACAAGTTATTTTTTCTTTGTACATGAGTAGTTTTTATTTAATTTATATTAACAATTATATTTCTTTCATTCTTTGCATTTGAGTGAATGTATTGCTAACCTTATGTTAATGAGGAAGAATCAAGACGATGACAAAACACATGAAATGAAGATTTAAGGACATAATCTTATTTAACTTAATTACTATATTAAAAGTGGATGTGAAACTTTAAACACACTTTTTCATATTAAGGTATATACATATTGAACGTGAGTTTAGATATTAATTGATAGTTCGATACCATGCAGTCCGATAACGGATGAATCAATAAATTCAATAAACAATACTATATTAAGAAGTGGATTTTAAATCTAACTCAACCTTACAAAATCGACTTATAAGATGAATTTTGCATTCACTTATCTTGTAAATTAGTATGGTTCGCTAACGAGTGAAACAATAGACTTCTAACACATCTCTTTATGCTAAGGTATATACATTTTGAGTGTGAGACTAAACATTAATAGGTTGTTCGATAACGGGTGAAACAACAAACCCAACAAATAAGACTGTATTAAGAAATAGATTTTAAGCTTAACTCAGTCTTAAAAAATCGACTTATAAGATGAGGTTTGCACTCACTTATACATTGTAAATTAGCATGGTTCAATAGCAGATGAAAAATAGACTCAACAAATAATGATATCATAAATAAACTTTAAACCTAATTCAACTCAATAAAATTGGCTTGTAATATGAGATTTATATCTATTTATATATTGTAAATTAATTTTATCTCTAATAAATGTGAAACTTCGAACGTATTAATCATCTTTGATCACTACAAAACTTTGAACATATTAATCATTTTTGGTCGATGTAAAACTTCAAATATATTAATCATGTTTATTATCGTTTTAGCTATCAAGATAAATTTGAATGAAAAAAAGAGTATGTTGTTAACAGTGTGAAAGAGACCATGGTGTAAGAGAAGGGTGGATGACATAATTTCACCTAAAGCAACACATGTGGTTGTTAACAATAGACTTTACAAGTATTATAAGTTGTAATGTCTTATTCGTCTTTATAAAGAGAATAGAAAAGAAGGGTAAGGACGGTATTTTGTGTTAAATAATGCCTCAAATTTTGTTCATTATGTATATATGTATTCATATAATTGAGTGTTTTTTGTTTTTATCTTTATTTTCTTCATTCACTGTATTTCCTTTCCGTTTTTTTATCTCTTTCACACCAATTACTGATGACTTATTGTTGAGTAAAACTTAAGCCAATCCATTCATGCGTCTTGCAATCATAACTGTATAAATTAAGAATATTAGCTTTATAGTAAATTACTTGAAATATATATAATATACAATTATTTTTAATTTATTTAGATACCATGTATCAATATTCGGCAAACAAAATTTAAATAATAATTTTTAATTGATAATAAAATATGAGTGATAAAAAGTATGATAAAATGTGTGTTGATAAGACTCCTGTTTTAGTAAAAGGCTAAATTGCATATTTTATTAATGATTTTTTTTTTCATTTTGCACATTTCATATCAAAGATTCAATTTCATGAATTTTACTCCATTAATATTTTTAAATTAAAATATTTTATTTATACCAATTGTTAATATCTTGTTGTAATTGGCTTCTGATTTTGTGTTCTGATGGAGAAAAAAAAAACTATATAGTAAATGTTATATTGGTGGAAATAATGATATCTTTACCAACCATTTGGTTCAAATAAAATTGACCTTGCCTTCTTCGGAAAAAAAAAATTGTAGATGTTATCATAATGTTTTACAAAAGAAGAAACATTTTAACCAATGAACAAGGAAATTGAAAGAACTGCTTAACCAGAATAAAGTCTTTGAATTCCAAAATTAAAAAATGCAGTGACTCGATTTATGAAATTAGACGTGCAATGATAAAAACAGTTAATAAATTGGCTCCTATATTATTTAAAGAAAACTCAAGTATCTAAAGTAAGAAAAATTAATTTAGATTCGCAATCATGTTATTAATTAATTTAATGGATTTAGATTTTGTTTTATCATCTTGTAGTAAGTTCCATTAAAGACTCAATAAAACAACCGCAGGTAAACAGGTTAATACAATAAATATGGTTATATTTTGTTTTTAGTATGATAAGAATTTTTTTAATTTTGTTAAACTTCTTCAATAATTAAGGTAATTGAACTTGCATTTCATCTTTATAAATTGTTCACATGTTTATTAAAAGTAAAAAATTAACGTTAATATACACTTAACCTTAAAAAAACCGTTAAGGGTTTTTAACTTACAAAATAAAATGTGAAAATTCTTTCAAAATTGATCTCATATTAGTTTTTTTTTATTAAATATGTTTTTATCCTTCAACTTTCAGTGAAAATTGGAATTAGCTTCTTTTTGAAACTTTGACCTAATTTAGTCCTTCAACTTTAAAATTTCGTGAATTTAGTCATTTTAACCAAATTTTGTTAAGTTTATTTTATGTTTCAAATGCATTTTATGATAGTTCTTAGTTAATATTAAAGCAAAAGTATGTCAAACAGTGTAAACATCTCAAATGCTACCATGCGTTTGAAACGTTATATAAACTTAACAAAATTTGCTTAAAAGGACTAAATTCACGTACTTCTGAAGTTGGGGGACTACATTGGACTAAAGTTTCGATGAGAGACTATTTTCAATTTTCACTTAAAGTTGAGGGATAAAAACATATTTAACCTCTTTTTTTTTCTATCATACACATGTGACAATTACAAAAAAAATCAAATAATGTAATTGAATATACCATTTTTTAACTCAATTCGCTTAGTATCGATCAGAATTCAAGTGATATTCAGAATTTAAATTTCATATTAAGTAAAATTGAAAAAGTTTAACATATGAAAAAAATCTATAAATTTATTAATTTATTAATCTCTTATATGATTTAACTTAGATGTTATTTAATTAACGTCAAATCTTCTCTATAAATAGCTTGAAAAAAAATCCATAAAATATAATGTACAATTGAAGTTTAATAATATTGGCTTTATAGTTTTCATCATCTTTTAAGTGAAGAAATAAAAATACTTTATTAGAAAAACATGTAGATGATGAGTAATTTAGTTAAATTTGTTTTCCATTTATAGACATATTTAAAATTCTTAAAGCCCCTGGCAACTACCTGATAAAAAAGAAAAAAAAAACATAATTGAAAGGAATTTTTCAACTTTTTTGGAGGAATGAAAAGGCATGATGGTTGATGGGATAAAAAAGGTAAGATACCCCTCCCACGTATTATATGTGTGGCCATCATTAATTATCATTATTGTCGTAAATGATTACACAATACATATTACCACATGTGTATCTTTTAAATATTGACCTTATATTTGTTATCAACAACAAAGGTACATATAATAATTCCACCACTCAATCAATAATCCCTCTTTTCCTTGTTTGGTCCGGAGATTTGGCTTTGCAAAACTTTAATAATTATAATAACTTTATTTCTACGATAACTTCGCAACATTCCATGCCATCTCAAAAATTCTACATCAATCAAATAAAAATTAGCGTTTCCAATTAATCACTTTTGTTTGTGAACATTCACGACGAAACACCAATTCATAATCACGTTTTCTTTGTGAAAATTTAAATGATTAGCGCGATCTAGGTTTTAGATTATGTTGATAATGGTATATTTGCTATGGGGTGTGTATTTTGTGTTTTTACTAGCAAATTATTTTGAAAAGTTTCTGTACTATCTTGGTCGTCCGGAGTCTACCCTGAAGTCTATAAAGTCTATGGATTCAGAAATTAGTTTAAATTTCTCTGTTACTAGTTGATATTTTTTATATAAAAAAAATATTTTTGTGAATCGATTATTATTTTTGTAATCACTTTGTCTATAAATTAAAAGTTAAATTCTCATAGAAGAAACGATTTTCTGACCTTAGAGAAAAGTTATTGTTAAGATTTTGACTTTGATAAAGGATATTTAATTTTTGGTCGGAACAGTTTTGTTTGAATATTCTGTTTTTATTTGATGGAAATCAATTGTATAAATATCCACTTCTGGTTAGACTAATTATAAACTTTTATTAATTGTTTCTTATTTTTAGTTCATTGAGGATTAAAATATATAACGATTGACGGTTTATATGTTCAAATTTATCTCATTAAATTTACTATTTATCGCTACTGTAACGTATGACATTATTACCGTTAGTAGTGTCCACTATAATAAAAATGGTAAAATAATAATAATGGAGTATTGAGAATAACCATT
The DNA here is from genome assembly GCF_037176805.1 of Vigna unguiculata. NCBI lineage: Eukaryota > Viridiplantae > Streptophyta > Magnoliopsida > Fabales > Fabaceae > Vigna > Vigna unguiculata. The sequence goes on from NC_140798.1 coordinate 35,747,418, forward strand.
TTAACAATTTATTATTGCGAATGTTTAAAATGTACGCATGTTGTCTTTTAAAGTGCAAAAAGTGCATGTCGTCCTTTTGAAGAGTCCAATCTAAATAAAAGGAAGTGGAAATATGGAGAGTGGTAGTGGTGAAAAGGATAGAAAACAATATAAAGAAAAGAAAAATAAAATAAGAATAAACTTTTTATTCTTGTGTTTATTGTGCTCGAAATAAAGTGTAGGTTTTTATTATTATTATTATTATTATTTATTTATTTTTTTTAACCATGATAATTAAAATTTTTAACTCTTACCATGAACCAAAGTTTTCAAGGTTTGATTCTTTGAATCGGCTATATAAAACTAATCATTAGTTAAAGTTAAAATTTACTTTCATTCTTTAATTATGTGTTATCAAACACAAGTTCTTCGTAAGCTTAATATGTTTATCATTAAAAAACTTTTAAAGTTCTTCAAATTTTCATTTATGGTTAATGTTCATACTTAATATTATTAATTTGATATTTATTCTTTAGAGTAAATTATGAAAAGTTGCGGTAAAGAAGTGAAAAATCACATAACTTGTAAGAGACAGAACAAAGAGAAAAAAAACAACATTTACTTTATCCATGATTCCCATTGTTGATATGGGTACCTTTGTTTGTTTGTTTTTTTTTAATTTTATTATCGAATAAAATTAGTAATAAAGAAATAATAATATTAGAAATAACAAATGAAATCATTATTATTAGACAAAATTATATCCTTTTTATTATTTCGCTGTTCGAATAATTTTGTTTTCTATAATCTTTCTCTTGTTTTTTTCTCCACCCTCACTTTCTACCCTCTAATCTGAATAAACAATTAGTTATTGTATCTAAAAGTTGTGATTAGAGAATTAAAGAATAAATTTCTTTAGCACTCATCTTAAAAGTTCCATGTGCGATTCACACATTAAATAAGATCAAGTAAGGATCACAGAAAAAAGTTTAAACCATTTAATAGGTTTCTAAATTATTACTTAAAAGTTAAAAGTTAAGTAAGAAAAAGATGTTAGAAAATATTTTATATAATTTAAATAATAAATAAATTATTTTACTAACGCCTATATCTTTATGGATAATTAATTTTATGATTCATGCTATCCGTAATGGGTGATTTTCTTTTTTATGTTAAATAATCTCTTTGGTTCTCATTTTCGTAGCAAAATATCGATTTGTCCCTCTATTTTTTCATCTTATTTTAGTTCCTATTTTAGAAAATTTGATGCAATCAAGCCTTTTCTGTTAGTTGTGCAATAACAACATTAAAGGGGTGCCACATGTCAGTCCTTGATTTTTTTGAATTTGTTGAACTTTTTTTTGATTTTTTTTAATTTTTTTAAAACAATTAAAAATTTGTCATGTGTCAAGTTGACGTCGTGCCATGTGGCAGTAACAGTGTGATGTGACAATGAGAGTACCACGTGTCACTATTATGTCAGGTATCATTTCCTCACACTCAATTTGGTCCCTATATTTTTACTTTTGTCTCGATTTAGTCCTAATTTTTGTAAAATTGTGCAATTTCGTCTCTCACCAAATTAAAACAAAAATTATTTTTTATATAAATGTTATAAATTTTTTTTATTAAATTTGATATTTTTATTCAAATTGATATTTTTATTATATATTTTAACAAAACTAAGATTATTTAAATTTGTGTTTCATATTCAATTTTACTTAAAATTATTTTCAAATTTCAAATTTATTTGTTTTAGATTGTTACATAAACTAGTTAAAATTATTTTTTAAATTTATGTAATTGTTATTTTTACATCAAATCAAACATTTGTATAGAAATTATTGAACTTTATACTATTTAAAAATATACAATTATTTGAAATATATATTGAAATAAAAAATAATATTAAAGTATGATGTATAGTATTATTATATTGTGAAGGTTAAAGTCCATAAGCAATATGTGAGTGTGTTATTTTGAATTCTTCTCGTACATGGGTAGGATAAGCTAGATCTCGACATAGTTGGCTGAAATCAAGGTAGTCAAAATTGATATTTAAATTATAAATCGTAAAATCCTACGATTTATATAGTATTTACGAGATAAATCCTACGCATAATCGTAGAGTAAGATCGTCGAACAAAATCCTAAAATCGTATAAATCATCGTTTTTTGTCTGAATTTTTTATTGCACTACCTGTTCATACTTTTTTGGTGAATAATTAAAATTTTACCTTGTTACATGTGTTCTAAGTCACACAACCAAATTCCACCTAATTAAATTAAATATTAATACAATTAAAATTCATTTATCAATAAAAAATTATTACAATTAAAATCCACTTGTAACACACCACAAAACTTTTCAATTAAAATTTAATACAATTATAATTTTTCAATTTTGCAACAACAATTTTGTATAGACCCAAAGCATAATAACCTTTACTATTTATTAATTATAACGTCAGTATTTATTACTCTCGTATTTATTAATTATAACGTTAGTATTTACTATTTCTTGTATAAAGAAAATTATATTAATGTTATGAGTTAAATATATTTTTGGTCCCTTCACGTGAATTTTGGAAATAGTCTATTTCGAAATTTTGGACCAATTTAATCATTCATCTTTTGAAATATGTGGATTTAATCCTTTTGATCAAATTTTGTTTAGGTTTATTTAATGTTTTGTACGCATTTCATGATTGTATTTGAGTTGTTTACACTGTTTGACACATTTCTGCTTTAATGTTAAGTCAAATACTATTATGAAGCGCGCTTGAAATGTCAAATAAACTTAACAAAATTTGATGTAAAATGACTAAATCTACGTATTTCGAGAGATGAATGACTAAATTGGTCCAAAGTTTCAAAATGGACTAATTCTAAAATTCAATGAAAGTTAAGGGACCAAAAACATATTTAACCCTAATGTTATTTATGAAGATGGATAACAAATTGCTTCTTCTGATTTATTTCTCCTCTATTATTTTATATTTTTTAAAATTTCAAAAGATAAAATTGAATTAATTTCTATTCCTTGTAAAATTGAATAGTTATATATATATATATATATATATATATATATATATATATATATATATATATATATATATATATATATATATATATATATTATAAAAGTGAAATATACGATCTGTGTTACGATCTCACGATTTATGATTATATGAACCTCTTATGATTCTACTATTAATCTCGATTTTAACTGTCTTGGCTGAGAACCTCAAACAATGAGAGGATAGTAAAACTACAATAGTAAAGGGTGGAGAACATGTTAAGGTGCATTAGATCAAGAACTTCTTAGTCATACCCATGTCATAATAACTAGTGTACTATGGCAAAGGGCGGTAAATCACAATCACAATAATTAGGGATTATGATGGTTACAATAAAACATTCACAAACATTTATAAGAGAAATCTTAAGACTCTTGAAAGTAATAAATAAAAATCAAGTATATAAAGATGACCGGAAACAAGTAAAATATATCTTAAGTCCAGTATATTATTGATAATTTTTTCATATATCCTGATCATTGACTTGAGTGTGAGTGTACTTGCAACTAATCAATCCTCAAGTTATCTCAAGAAAGAAATACTCATGAAGGAAAGCTACAGGAATCCGTAAAGTAAGAAATTAATACCTTTCAAAGACTAGTCGGTTCCATATAATAACATTTCTATTACCAAAAATTATCACTCATTTCGAATGTAGGTGGATATCTTCCAATTAGGCTTCTGCTTAACCTTCCAACAACATGCATTCATCAAACTCAAGCAGATTTGAAAGTAGAAACTAACTAGAATCAAATATGTTGGTCTGAGATGTGAAGATTAACATTGAAACAAACATCGAAACAAAAACTGAAAACTTGGTCGGGTCCCTCAGGCAAAATTATTGTAGTGCCACAAGGAGTTGTCTAGGACTCACTCTTACACTCTCTTTGGAATTGGATGAAACCAAACTCCAAATTTTCTCAAACCAACCACCATGCCAAATCATACTCATATAACAACCACTCTCACCCACCCACCACACTCCACAAATAATAATAACAAAACAACACACCAATAAATGGTTGACCAAAGAATAATATACATATAAGGTCAAACACCAGTATCAGATATATATGTCGAAAATTTCACACATCCACTTTTAATAACATAAATTTACATACATAAATACGCTTATTTCACCGTATCAAACGCTTCATTCATGTTTCTCCATTATGTTGTCAATGTTCCAATAACAGTTATTGGAGGAAGCAAATTTGTCTTTCACTTTCTTTTCTTTAACCACTTATGTGACTTGTATATATATATTGTATATTGAAAATGTTTAGTATATTTTTTAATTCATATTAAATAGTAGTTAGTCCAAGTTTAATAAAAAGTGAATATTTTACAACACCTTTATCAATACACCTACTTTACGTAGTGAGAATGTGACAAAGATCGGATTTTATGTTAAAGTAGTTATCAGTTCAATAAACTATAAATAAAACTGGTACTCCATGGAAGGGGACAATGATTGTTTGTTTTTTTTTTTTTTAAATCATAGATGTTTTATTTATTCTCCTAAGCATTATTGACTTTTTTTTTTCACTTATATTTAACTATTGCCGCAATACTAATTTGTTACATACTTGAAGAAAAAATAAAGTATAACTACAGCAATAATTTACACATCAAATATTACTATAACTGTGATGTAAAACGAAAATGAAAAAACATTTGAATTCATGAATTCAGAAAATATAGAGAAATCATGTGTTAGTGCAATTCTTGACATATCTTTTTAACACGATAATTTATTATAAAATACCAAAAAATTATTGTGTCATTTCTAATTTCTATTTTAATAAATCTTTTTCCATAATTTTATTATTTTTAATAACTTTAACTGATAGTAGAAAATGTGATAAAAGCTAATATACCACAAAGTATATAGGTATGTTAAAATTAACTCAATAAAGATTTGGTGCCTCTCTTCAGTAAATACTAAAATTTTAGGTTTTTTCAGATATCCTTCGTGCATTTCTATTCTTCACTGCAATTTTTAAGAGGAAGAAGAAGAAAGAGAGTCGGTTCAAAAAAAAAGAAAAATTTGTTCTAAAATTTATGTTTTGGAAAATTGGTTTCAAAAACACATTACATACGTTTCAGTTAGAATTGTTTTGAAAAACTTATTTTAAAAAGCTCATTTCAGGAAGTATAATATATGTTCTGAAAATTTTGATGTGAAAAACTTAATAGAGAATATATTTCATGTATTCCACAAAATTTGTTCCAGAATTCCCAAAACTCTGTTACTGAAACCCTTTCCCAAAAATCATATTATAAAAATTCTAAAAAAAATGTTCCAGAAGATTTTCAATACAAATAATCCAGAAATCAATTTTAGGAAAAACAAACTGACCATTTTAAAAATTATTTGGGTGCAGTTAAAAATTATGGAAGTGCACGAAAAACAAAGACTTTATACAAATTAATGTTTTAGCCTTTTTTCTTGTTCCGCCTTTTCTTTTCACTAAAACTAAACTATTTATGTTTTGTTATATGCCAAACAATTATCACAATACTCCAAAACAAAAATAACTTCCAATACAATAAACTGGAAGAAACGTGACAAGACAAGAAAACATTGATGTTTACAAATGGACACTCTCAATAATTTTTTCTACTTATACTCCTGCTTAATCTATTATGCGATGTTAAATGATATTTAGTTCGAAAACAGCATCGTTTGGAAGCATATATAGTTGAATCTATATATAATTGAATCAACTTTTGGAGTTCAGATATAAGACAAAGTTTCACATGTCATCAAAATGAAAGTTAAATAAAATATATAAATGATAAAGACTTACCAACCTTAAAATTTTAGGTTGAAAACAATATTAAATTTCCTTGTGTTGTTGGCTCATGTTGGTAAAGATCTTCCCTAACCTCAATGCCTGACATCAATAAGCACTGACTAAATGCAAATGTAGCATTAATTATCAATTTAATCGAATAAATAATCACTCTTCATTTAAAGTCTAAACTGCATCGTATTTGATCACGCAATCATATAAACGAGACCCAAGAAATTCTGCAACTTCAGGATGTTTGACCTATAAAATAATGATATAAGAAAAAGAAACAAGATGCATCAGAATCAAAATTTTCATTTGTTAAGAAGGAAGTGAAAAGAATGATAAAATGCATCACCATAGCAATCTTGAGGGAATCACATTTAAACTGAGCATAGAGATTTGTTTCTATTCCACGACCCTGTCAAGAGAATCAAAAATTGAAGAAACTAAGAACGCAAAACTGGGGCTTAAGACTTGCTTAACAAAATATAATGAAGGAAGAGCTTCTTACCATCCCTTCTAAGATGACAAGATCTACATCGTTGGTGAGGTATGCTAGTTCCTGTGACACCCTTGTAAGGTCAATAATCTGAAATCCGTTGAACAAAACAGGAAAAGAGACATTTAATGTAATTAATAATCAACAAACATACAAGTGAAAGAAAAAATATAGGTCAATAACTATATAGAAACTAGAACTTTCCAAATACAACAAATTTTCTTACAGGCAAATCATTTCCAGAGTTGGCAACTAAAAGATTTGAAGTAGAGACACCCATGAGACATCCTTCTTCATCCTTTAACTGGAAATCAGCATGATGGAGTCAGGAAAGAGTTTTGTCATATCATAAACCGCCAGAGTTTTTGTTTTCTTTTTCCTTACCCTTGATATGATTTCAGTTAGCTCAGAGTAAGTCACATCATTGAGGGAAGGTAACTCATTAGCAGCTAATATAACCTGCATGCAAATCACATAAAATATATGATAGGTTTAGTGGCAAGGTCTACACTAGGAGAAATAAAGCAGAGAGGCAGTTATAACCTCCTGCAGTTATAACCTCCTGCGGACAGACTAAAATAAATAGTCTGTGTTTTAGGATTGGTGGGCAGTTTTTGGAATTGTCTTGGAGTGTGGGAGATTAGGAGAGAAGAGGGTCCTCTCAAAAGACCTTTAAAGTTGTAAACATTCGTTGTTACTGTTCTTATTCAAGTGAAGGAATAATAGCCATAATAAGATCATACAGGGATTGTGCATATTTGTCTTAGTCTGGATCTATCAATTGGTATCAGCAGCGGCGATCTTGGTTCTGTGGAGCAGGACGGACAGGGTATGGTGAATACCAGAATGGAGTCAAGAATTGATGGGCTGGAACGAATGATTCAAGATTTGGTTCAAGATCAGGGCAAGAATGAAAATGAACAACATGAGCGGTTTCAAAGACTGGAAGACATGATCAAGGGGCTTACGGTAGTGGTGGAAAAGCTTTCAGTCAAGGACAAAACTTGTGATGACAATTCTGTGGTCAATGAAGGAAAAACAGGGGATGAGGAGAACGTGATCGGGCACTCTGGGTTCTCCTCCACATGGAGAAAACTGGATATTCCAGTATTTGCTGGAGAAGAGGCTTATGGGTGGATTAATAGGCTGGAAAGGTATTTCAAATTAAAAGAAGTCAGTGATGAGGAAAAAATGAGGGCTGTTATGATTGCTTTAGAAGGAAAAGCATTGAATTGGTTCCAGTGGTGGGAAACATGCAACCCCAATCCAAAGTGGGATGCATTCAAGGTAGCTGTGGTGCGTCGATTCCAACCGAATATGTTACAAAACCCTTTTGAAATTCTGATTGGGTTGAGACAAACAAGCGGTGTGGAGGATTACATTGAGAAATTCGAACAATATGCCGGTTTCTTGAAAGGAATTAACCAAGATTACTTGGTCGGTATTTTCTTGAATGGATTAAAGGAAGAGGTCAAGGCAGAGGTAAAACTGTATGAACCTGCAAATCTGGCTGAATTAATGATGAAGGCCCAAATGGTGGAAGAAAAGATAAGGGTGACAGCAAAAACAATACCACCAGTAGTTAACAAAACCAACAACACTTACAAACCTTTCTCGGTAACCAGAAGTTATTCCAAGGAAGGAGGAAATTCCGTAGTTCTGGATGGCTCCAATAAAGGAAGAGGGGAGGGCAGTGAAGTTGCGAGTACAGGTTGCAGTACCTCGGGAATGCAGCGGCCAAGAGGGGCTCCTTTTCGAAAATTAACCCAAGAAGAGTTGCAAGATAAGATCAAAAAAGGGTTATGTTTTCGTTGCGATGAAAAATTCGGCCCCAACCACATGTGTAGAAATAAACAATTACACATGTTGCTTATGTCAGAAGAGGAATTATCAGGATTGGATGCCTTGCCCGACAAGAATTCCAATAAAGCGCCAGAATTGGAGGACGGAAGCCAGACCTTGCAATTATCAATGTGTACCATGGCTGGTCTTACTACTAAGAAGTCTTGGAAATTGTGGGGATCAATTGGGAAAGAGGACGTGGTGGTTTTATTAGACTGTGGTGCTTCCCATAATTTCATTTCACATGAATTGATATCTAAATGTGGATTACAACAGGAGCAGACTCGGCCTTACGTGGTCCAGGTGGGAGATGGGCACAAGGTACAGTGCCAAGGGAAGTGTACAGGGTTCATTTTGGATTTACAGGGCCTGCAAATTCAACAAGATTTTTTTGTTTTCACAATAGGTGGTGCTGATCTGGTTTTAGGACTGGAATGGTTAGCATCTCTTGGCGAGGTGCGAGCTGATTTCAGGAATTTGAGGTTGACAATTGGTAAGGGTGAGAAGGAGAAACTTCTGGTGGGTGATCCCACATTGTCTAAATCAGAATCTTCCTTCAAATCCATGTTGCATGATTTGAAAAATAAAGAAGCATGTTATTTCATTACATGGGACCAGGACCAAGAGGCATCAGGCATCAAGGTTCCTACAGAAATAGTGGAAATATTGAAAGGGAATGAAGAAGTTTTCCATGATCCAGTTGGCCTACCTCCTAGCCGCACCTATGATCATGCCATTCATATTCAAGAAGGTGGTTCTATTCCTAACCTCAGGCCCTACAAGTACTCGCACCACCAAAAAAATGAGATCGAGAGACTGGTGCAAGAGATGTTGCAAGCTGGAATCATCAGGCCCAGTATCAGTCCTTATTCAAGCCCAATCATATTGGTCAAAAAGAAAGATGGAGGGTGGAGGTTTTGTGTGGACTATAGGGCTCTCAATAAAATCACTATTCCAAACAAATTCCCTATTCCTGTTATAGAAGAATTGCTAGATGAATTGGCTGGGGCAACTACTTTCTCCAAATTGGATTTAAAATCCGGATATCATCAGATTCTCATGCGAAAAGGTGACATTGAGAAGACGGCCTTCCGCACTCATGATGGTCATTATGAGTTTCTAGTCATGCCCTTTGGGCTAACTAACGCTCCAGCCACCTTTCAGTCCTTGATGAACCATATCCTTAAACCATTTTTAAGGAAGTTTGTGCTCGTCTTCTTTGATGACATTTTGATATACAGCCCTACTATGGACAAGCATGTGGAACATTTACAGGAAATCCTACAAGTATTGCAGCAGCATAAATTGAAACTCAACCAAAAGAAGTGCAGTTTTGGACAGCAGAGTTTGGAATATCTAGGCCATATCATTTCCAAGGAAGGTGTGGCTGCAGATCCAAAGAAGGTTGAAGCTATGTGGAATTGGCCTGTTCCTAAGGATGCTAAGGCTTTGAGAGGATTTTTGGGGTTAACCGGCTATTATAGAAGATTTGTGCAAGGGTATGGTAAGATTGCCAAACCTCTTACACAATTATTGACTAAGGAGGGATTTCTATGGTCTGCAACAGCTCAACAGGCGTTTAACAGTCTTAAAGGTGCGGTTTCACAATTGCCCGTATTGGCAGTACCGGATTTTTCTAAATCCTTCACCTTGGAGACTGATGCCTCTAGCAAAGGTTTGGGGGCTGTGTTGTTACAGGAGGGTAGACCCCTTGCTTTTTGGAGCCAAGCTTTGTCAGACAGGGGTCAACGGAAGTCTGTGTATGAAAGGGAATTGATGGCAATAGTTCAAGCAGTCCAAAAATGGAAACACTACCTAATGGGTAGCCATTTTATTATCATTACAGACCAAAAAAGTTTAAAGTTTCTCACTGAGCAGAGGTTATTGACAGAAGAACAGTTTAAATGGGCTTCCAAACTCATTGGGTATGATTTCGAAATTCGTTTTCGACCAGGCAAAGAAAATCAAGTGGCTGATGCATTATCCAGAAGAGAATATTTTAGGGCTGTGTCTATGTTCCAAACTGATGAATGGGAGACTTGGGAGAAAGAAATTCAGCAGGATGTTAAGTTGATTTCTTTAATCCAAGAATTGTTAGTGAATTCTAAAGCTCGGGAAGGTTATGAGTTACGGAAAGGGAGATTATTCTATCAGGGGAAATTGGTGCTACCTAAGAAGTATTCTCGCATACCTTCCCTCATTAAGGAGCTGCATGAATCTCCTTTAGGGGGCCACAGCGGGTACTTTCGCACCTTTAAGAGGATAGCAGGTGTAGTCTATTGGGAAGGCATGAGCAGAGACATCAAGGAGTTTGTAATGCAATGTGAGATATGTCAACGCAACAAAACAGAAACATTAGCGCCTGCTGGACTTTTACAGCCATTACCAATTCCCACCCAAGTTTGGTCTGACATCTCAATGGACTTTATTGGAGGGTTGCCCAAAGTCCAGCGCAAAGACACTATTCTGGTGGTGGTGGACAGATTCACCAAATATGCTCATTTCTTTGCCTTGGCTCACCCTTTCACAGCAGTTGAGGTAGCTCAATTATTCATTAACGAAGTTGTCAAACTACATGGATTTCCTTCCACCATAGTTTCCGATCGAGACAAATTATTCTTGAGTAATTTCTGGCGAGAATTGTTTAGACACGCAGGCACCAAACTTAAATACAGTACAGCTTACCATCCTCAATCCGATGGCCAAACAGAGGTTGTTAATCGCTGTTTAGAGACCTACCTCCGTTGTATGACAGGTTCTCAACCACGGAAGTGGCCACAATGGTTGCCATGGGCTGAATTTTGGTTTAATACAAATTACAGTGCCTCTACAAAAATGTCTCCTTTCAAAGCTCTGTATGGACGAGACCCTCCGTTACTTTTAAAGGGCACCACCATTCCATCTAAAATCGAAAGTGTTAATCAACTCCAACAGGAACGTGATGATCTATTACAGGAGTTAAAAAGGAACCTATGCAGAGCTCAAGAGCAAAATCGGGTGCAGGCTAACAAACATAGACGTGATGTGGAGTATCAAATAGGTGATTGGGTTTATCTTAAACTGCAGCCTTATAGATTGAAATCTTTAGCACGTAGACCAAATGAAAAGCTCAGTCCTAGGTTCTACGGACCTTTCCAAATTGTCGAACGCATGGGGACGGTTGCATACAAGCTCGCACTACCTGATCACAGCAGAATCCACCCAGTTTTTCATGTATCCTTGCTCAAACGCGCGGTCCAACCGGCCACTCCTGTCCAGGCATTACCCACAGCGCTTACAGAAGAGTTGATATTAGAAGTTTACCCTGCAACACTGTTGGATACACGAATTAATAGCCAGGGCGACATGGAAGTTTTAATCCAATGGAAGCATCTTCCAAACAGTGAAAATAGTTGGGAAACAGCAGCAACCATCATCAAGGAGTTCCCTGAATTTCACCTTGAGGACAAGGTGAATCTTCATGGAGGGGGTATTGATAGGTTTAGTGGCAAGGTCTACACTAGGAGAAATAAAGCAGAGAGGCAGTTATAACCTCCTGCAGTTATAACCTCCTGCGGACAGACTAAAATAAATAGTCTGTGTTTTAGGATTGGTGGGCAGTTTTTGGAATTGTCTTGGAGTGTGGGAGATTAGGAGAGAAGAGGGTCCTCTCAAAAGACCTTTAAAGTTGTAAACATTCGTTGTTACTGTTCTTATTCAAGTGAAGGAATAATAGCCATAATAAGATCATACAGGGATTGTGCATATTTGTCTTAGTCTGGATCTATCAATATATTGAAGCAGGCAACCGCAAGAGCTGCATGAAAAGCAAATTCAAATTCAAGTAGAACTTAAAAATGAACAGGTGCTGTTACACAAGACAGTTAAAAACGAATCACGTCATGACCAAGAATAGTTAGGCGAATCTAGTTAAAGTATTTTGATAATAATTAACAAGAATCTAGTTCCTTTAACTTCCTTATGATGCACAATAAATTTCAAGTATTTCAATACATTGATACACTTGTTCAATGATAAAGGGAGTGAACTACAACTGGCAAAACTAGCTATGGTATAAGTTTTAAACTGCCTGATCAAAAAACAGACATGAAAGAGAATAAAAATGCTGGAAAACCTGACTCCCACGCCTAAGGAGCTCCCTGGCAAATGGCAGAATACCCAAAATGATATCAGCACCTGAGTTATCAACAAATATGATCACCTGCAAATGTAAAACAATTAAAAAAAGCATTACAGTATATCATAAAACTGTCCGTTTCTATAGCCAAATCACACTTGCCTTCTTCCAGGGCTTCTTGCTCCATTTCACTTTGAAAGTCTCAAGGTCATCAAAAATCCAAGGTCGAGGGACAAGATTTTGACATGTAGATAAAAAAGACACTCCATCCTTGGCGAAAGCCTCCGCAAGCTTCAAGGAATTGAAGGAATTAAAAGGTAACCCATCAACTACAGGTAGTTAAATGATTACCCAAACTCTGTCATGATTGTAGTAAATAACAAAATCTGTCTTTTTCAATTAGGCAAATAAATTTAGAATGAAGTTAACCTATTGTTTTGTACCAAGTTGATAGAATATAGAATGGGTAAATACATTGATACAGGTAATTACCAAAAAATACTACTAACAACTAGCCAAGTTCTTTCAAATGTCAATGGACTGTATCCACACCATGTGAACTAATATTGAAGATTAACTAAACCATAGCAAACAATGGGAAAGTGGGGCAATACAGGGTTGGTACAATAAAAAAGAATAAGCAACTAAAACCATGAACAACTAGGTCAGTCCAGTTTGTTCCAAGACTAGTGGTTTTAGTAATTGACAAGTAATGAGTGAAGCTGAGTCACATTCCAAGTACAAGGCCGAGGGAGATAATTCAGTTTTGGCATGTGAGATAAGAGTCGCTGACTCATATCAGCTTGGTACAACTTAAAGCATTAGAATGAAGGTTTCTAACCAAATGGATTTAAGGCAGACAAAAGGGGAAAAGAACCAAGGAAGAAAATGCCAAGAACTGAGAACTTTCCCCCTTTCCTTCGTTCTCTCTAAACTTTATTCTTCACCTCTCAACTTCATTCAGCATAAGTCATTTCTACGTAATTATGTTAATGATATGCAAGTTTATAGCTATTTTTCCTTGAGTACTGATAAGTGTGATAATAATTTGCTTTATCATACGAATTGAACATCTTTATTTGTATTTATGGTATGAACTTTGTTCATTTCATACTGAAATCCATGGTTTAGATACTTTTCGGGAATAGAAGTGATTACTACTTATTTACCATCATCTTTTGTAGAGAAATGGGCACTTCAAGCCAAGGAAGGAGGAAGTCAATTCAGAACCTTCTTGCCCATCGACCAAGAGCCTCACTTCTCTAATCGAAATACAAAAGTTTGCACCCTTTTAAAAGCTGCCTCTTGCCCAGTGAGAGTCCACTTTCTGGAAGTGGATTAAAAAGTGAAAACTTAACGTGTTGCAGAACTTTTGAAGGGAAAAAGATACCTTGGAGAACTGGTGCACAAGAAGAAACGCCCGACAGGGCTTCCCCCTTTAGGCTTGTCATTCTCTTGGCCAATTTTTGTACTCCAAATATCTAGGAGTAGTTAACTACCCATTTCATTGGGATTAGATGTAACAATCTCTTCTATGTGTAGTTTTTTTATTGCAATATAAATCTCTTTACACGACTCTTGTGTTCTTTCTTTATGCTTTATGTTGCATTGTTTGATTATCTATGCCTTGGGCGGTTTCTAGACGTTGGGAAATGCTTTAGAACTTAGACCTCAAGCTTGAACAACTTAGCGATATGATTCTAAACATAATTTTATCTCTTGTTCATTCTATACACTTATCCTTCATGCAAACCTTGCACATAAAGAACTAAGGAATTATTATTTTCAAATTAAGGTTTAGAAATCATCTCTAAAGAATTAAGACTAGAGACTTTTTTATGTGAAGGTTGGAGTTACGCTAGAGATATGTTGGTTAGAAAACATGCATTGAATTGAGTTCATTAAATCCAACCCCAATGAATATTTATCTTTGTTAAGTAATATAGTCTAAGGTTTGTTGTTTTGACTTTAGAATTATCTCCGCTCTTTAAATTCAAATGAACTTGCCTTTAATTCTTTAGTCCAAATGACTAAAATTTCACATTGGCTAAAACACTCGCAAATCTCTTAAGAGGTCATGCTTTGCTTACATGACCAATTGCAAAGCTGCAGAAGTTATTCCAGAGCAATTCCCATGGCATCAGAGAAAAAGAGTTCTTGCATGATGCAAAGCAAAACAACAAAACGCTGATCATTGTCAAGGTCCCCATCCAGGTATTGCATTCTCTTATCCTCCGATGCCAGCTCTTTCAAAACTATCACCTCCATGTTTGCCACCCCACCTGGGTGAGCTAGGCTTGTCCCTAGGCAATGGAACTAGTCCATCGAATTGAGTGCCAGACATCAAGTACTTAAGCAGATAGAAGGGACAATTTATGCAAGTTGTCACTTCGGTACCTTCTTACCCAACAAGATCAACGTTGAACTCGCAGGGCCATCAATGCATTCACTACGCTAGATATGAAAATTTGCACCACTTCAAAAAAAATTCACACCCGAGAGTGTGTGTTCGCCCAATGAGAGTCCACTTACTGGAAGTGGATTAAAAAGAGGAAACTTAATGTGTTGTGGATCTTTTGGAGGAAATGCAAGATACTCACCTTAGAGAGCTAGTGCACGAGAGGAAACGTCTAGAAGGATTTCACACTTGAAATTCATCATTCTCTTGGCCAATTTTAGTACTCCAAATTAAGAGTAGCTAACTCTCCATTTTATAGTGGTCGGATGTAATGAATCTCTTCTATGTGTAGTTTTTCATTCCAATATAAATCTCTTTACATAACTCATGTTCTTTCTTGATGCTTTATGTTGCATTGTTTCATTATCTATGTCTTATGTTATTTCTAAACATTGGAAAATGCTTTCAAAACTTAGTCCTCAAAATTAAACAACTTAGGGATATGATTCTAGACATAATTTAATATCTCTTGGTCATTCTATACACTTATCCTTGTGCGAGAAGAACTACGGAATTAGTATTTTCACATTAAGGTTTAGAACTCATTTGTAAGAAATTATGAGAATGTTGGAGTTATGTTGGAGATGTTTTGGTTAGAAAACCTGCATTGTGTTGAGTTCATGAAATCCAACCCAAGTGAATATTTATCTTTTTTAAGTAATATAATCTAAGGTTTGGTTGTTTTGACTGTTTTAAATTTTGAATTATCCCCACCTTTAAATTAAAATGAACCAATTTCTTTAAGTCTTTAGTCCAAATTAGTAAAATTTGGCACTCACTAAACACCCACAAATCTTTTAGAAAACAATACTTGGATTTTCCAATTTTACTAGTACGATTTATATCAACTCCATATTAACTGAGCCTTTTTCAACGTTTTTGGGACTTATTATACTGAGAATCATTACTCCTGAATTGAAAAAGAATTACATACAGAAGATCAACATACCTGTGTTGCACCAAGATCAAATATATTCCCTGCAAAAATTCCTCTAACTAAATTCTCTAGGCGTTTCTCTTCATCTTCAATGGCATCATTAAGACGAACAACATTCTCAAATAGGGACATGGCATTTGCATTCTCTACATCCTGTACCATTCAATCAGAGAGAAATTACAAATCCTGAGCAAAATAAAACAACATTGTTCATTGAGAATCACAACTTACAAGACCATCCCCCCTCAATTGAAAACTAATGATGTTAAGTTTCTTCAAATAGTTGAACATAAACTTGGCCTCCACTATGAGAAGAATGCCATTAAATTTCACTATATTAAGAGAGATGTTACAGTATTTCAACCCACTATAATCAGATATAACCATGCTTGTTTTCAACATTTTAGCAGAATAGTATTAGCTTTTAGCACACAGAATCCCATTAGTTAACCCTACCTTTATTTTCTTGAAGATATCTGTGAATCCGAGTTCCCTGAGGACTTGCTCACGAATTCTGCATAGAACCTAGAACACCCATTCCCGCAAAAAAGAAAAATAAAGGAAAATGAAGACTGAAGAAATTAGATATATGCACCAAAACTGCCGCATTTTATTTTATTATTTGATAAACACAGAAGAGGTATGGCGTGTTGTTCAAACAAAATTTCTATGCAGATAAAGAACATACAAAGATATCAAGAGGCTCGCCTTGACCCGCAGGATCTTTCTTGAAATCTTCAAGTATTCTAGCATACCTTTTTGCAGAAAATGTACCAGGAAAATTAATTGCAATAAACAACTCCCGTGTTAATTTGAATTACTTGCACTAAGAAATTACGCAAATATAACAACAGGTGGATAAAACAGTATAAGCTTAATATCCTCAAGAAACGTTATTCATGTCAAATTTGGTTACTGAAAAAATATATATAGGTCCTTGTCATGCAACAAACCTCTCATAGGGAGTCAGTAAAAGACCCACCTTTGAGCAAAAGTTTCAGCTTTATCTGCAGCATCAGGAACAGAGGCATCACTCTCAGCATGCTTCCTGTACCAAATCAAAGCTAAAACATTATGTAACGAAGAAAAATTGAAATAATAGAATCCCTGCAATAATATAACAATCACACCTCACCAAACCAGGTAACGGCTACATTAATATTGCTTTCCAGCAGTTGCTTCTCTGTATACGGTAATTAATAATGAGAAGCAGCAACTACACCGCGCTAGCAAAATTAGGTTAAGAAACACTCTCAGACTTTTGGTTATTGGAATTGAAGCATGATGGATAAAACTCAAGCCCAAAGATATCAAGTTGTTGGACACACCAAAAGCCAATTATTCCAAGGATATAAAGTTGTTAGACAAGGGACCACAAATGACTTTCGTATGTGTCTAACAATTTAAAGAAAATCAGAACAACGATGTTTCAATTAGCAGATCCATTTTCACTATCGATGACTGTGATCTCACCATTAAATGTTTACCAATCACCGACCCATTACCCAGTAGATGTTTCTATTGCTTCTCAACACTACATCCTAATACCTAAGGTCCGAGAACAACGATGTTTGGGATCAGTGCACCCTTCGTACAACTAAAGGGCATGCATGCAAGATACGGATTAGTAAAACGCATTGTGAACCACAAGTAAAAGTGTTTAATTTTCTGAAAATAAAAAATCTGATCCACACCCCATTTTGATCTGTGGAATTATCTTTATTTTAAAAGATAAAGAATAAGGAACGAAGAAATTTGAGCCACACCCCATTAATTTGTTTTGTGGGAAAAAAAGAAGAAGATAACATACTTGAAGGTGGGGATAGTATTGTGGAGGAGATTAATCCAAGATAGCTCGGTGGGAGTGGGAATGTGTGGATCGTCGGAAGGGACCCTCCAAGGAATGGTGCTTGCTGTGTATTTCTCATTCACCAACAACGGCAATGGCACCAACTGCGACGTACTCCCCATGGCTTCCTCTGAAAATATCAGTCACAATTATTACTGCAAATGAGAGAGATCAACTCTGAAGACAAAGGAACTCTACCTAGTCCCACACCGATTCAAGTACAAAAACAAAAAATCACAAATACAGTATCAGAATTCACAATGTAAGTGAACTTTCGATAACACTTTTTTTTTTAGTTGGTGACATTTCTTGTAACTACAACAAATATCTACGCATGGCTAAACTTTTGCTATGTTTTTTTTTTTCTCTTTTTTAATTAAAAATAAGAAATGTCCTGATTTAAAAAGGAACAAAAAATTAATTATAACACTATTTTGGAGGTAGTGTTACCTAGTAATTTGGAGTGAACACAAGTTTTTGTGGATTGATGAATGGTCTTAGGCTTGGATGAGAGTGTAAGAGAAGAAGTATAGACATATAAGGATATTGATGGAGGACAGTGTGGTAGCAAGTGCAGTAGCTGAGTCTGAGTTGGTGATACAATTCCCATTGAAACTGTTGCCATGCTGCATAAAATAAAGAGCTATCATATGTTAACAAAGTATTTTTAACAAAGTTTTGAAAAACTTTTCTATTTAAGTAAAAAAAAATATTATTTTATTATTTTATTTTAATTAAAAAATGAAAAGTTAATTAACTTTAATTTTATTTTTAGAAATTTTGTTAATTTTGATAAAATTTTGTTTGTCAAAAGATAATTTTCCTAAAATAAATTGTGATGCACTATATTGTAAATATCAATAAATAAAATATTATTTCATTTTTAATGTATTTTTGTGTCATTGTTTAACTTATTTTTGGTTTGGTAAAAGAAACTAAAATAATTACTTGACTTTTTCTTAACCATTAATATATATATATATATATATATATATATATATATATATATATATATATATATATATATATATATATATATATATATATATATATATATATAAGGGTGCTTGTTGTTTATCCTTATTCCCACTTTCTAAAGAGCCTTGGAAGACAAATTTTGTTGAATCAACATGCAGAAGAATGGAAGGTGAGATGCAATAAATAACTAATAAAACTTTATCCAAAGAGTATGAAAAAGAAAAACAAAACTAGAGATTGAAATATTTAGGAAATTAATTTTTTTACGGAAGAATTAAAACTTTAACATTACTAGGATCTTACATAATTATCTTATTTACCAGATGTTAAACAATATTTTTATTTGATAAAAAACGAACTACAATTTAGCTTAAAGCCTTGTCTTCCAAACATACTTCTAATAGGATCAAGAAAATTATTGTGTTTTATATTGCAGTATAATAAAATAAAGAGCTAAATAAACTATGTTTATGGTGAAAATTAATTTTAATAATTAAACTGAAATATATTACTGCCGTAATCATTTTTTATTTTGTTTTGTTCAATTTTGACCACGTAAATCCGAGTTAGTTTAAACTATTGTAGATTTCTTTTTGAGTTGGGATTCTGTTGCTGATAACTTTCTTGTTTGTCCTTTTAATTTGCCGAAAATTGGCGTGGAATACGACTTGTGAGATAATAAATTAATAATCAGTCAAAAGATCAATATTTTATTCCTTTTACTAGTTAAAAAATATTAATAAAATAAAGGGGTGAAGTCTCATTTGAATTGTAAAGAAAAAACAAATCAAAGCATAACAATTGACAACAATTTGATTTGGCCACAAATCGTGCTGCAAGCAAAAATAATTCGAAAAAATTTCACGGTGAGTTCACAGTTGTGTTTTCACTCATTTTCTTGAAGTATATAAAGTGAATATATGCAAGTTTTTTTATAAATGCTTTCTTAACCTTCGAAGATTTTCTAACTTAAGCGAAAAGTCAAATTAAGATGAAATAAAAATTGAAGATAGTTATCTAGAAAAAGAGAAGTTAAAGAGTGATGGTGTGGTGTGGACTTTTCATATGATGACAATGATTCAGTGAGACAAGGGAGGAAAACTTATTCCTAAATTCTCACACATTATATTCATTGTTAACGATAAGAAACTGTTTTTGTTGTTATCATCTCTATCTGCTTTGATTTCTTGCTAGAGTTAACTTCACTAAATAGCTACTTTTGTTTTCATCTCTTCAATGGTGTTATGTTTGTTTTCATTTTTCACATGAAGATACTGCATGAACACCAATAACAGACAGGATATATAAGAACATCAATTGAAACATTTTCAAGCAAACAAAACAAGACAAAACAATTTGCCAACAGCTAAAAGGAGTAGTTAGTTAGGTCCTTGGTCCTTTTCAGTGGGGAATGATCCAAATTTCCAAGATCTTCAACCACCCCAGAAAAAGGAAATCAATCTAGTATTACTTTAATCCTAATTGTCCATGATTATCAAGGGAAAAGAGGCTTATTATCCAATCAGGGTTAGGATCTAGAGATAGAAAAATGAATGCTGCATAAAAGTTTGGTGGGTGATGTCTTATGTGTAAGTTGATGACATAGAACACTGTGGTTGTGACCCTTAAAGAAAGTTGCATGTGAGGCTCTCCACTGCTACAACAGACTTTTGGTTATTAGTTTAATGCAATGAAAGTTGGACGTACAGTTGGATGAAACATCCCACGTACATTTATGCATCATCAACCCTCACACAAAAGCATATTGTACTGTGCTTTTCTGATATCATTCACCCATCAGCATTCACATCAAATTTTGCTATTAAAAATAAGGTTTTGTCCACGTTTGAATCTATCCAAACACCGCTTTAAATAGACCTTAAGGCCTAAACCTGCGTCTAACTCAAGCCAACAACAAGAACAACCACCCTCTTTTTCTCATCTGTGTTTGCCCCTCCTTACTTGGCCATGTTGGATTCTGTGATCGAGTACATCACTCTGGCAGCTTCCAGCTATGCTTTCATTTTCTGCTTCTGCAATTTGATCATAGTCGTTATCCTGGTGGACTTGAAGCCAAAGCTCAGTTTTAATCAAGGGGGTGAAGAAATCCCTCTGTCTGTGCTCACAAACACGGGCATAGAAGGAGCCAATTCCAAGTGCTTAGTCAACAAAAGCACATTATCTCCACAAGCAAGAGAACATGTCAAGGAGGAAGTGGTGGTGGACAGAGTTCAAATTGAAGGTGATGATGATTATAATTGCAACAGTACTGAGGAAGATGATGAGTTGAGGAGAAGAGTGGAAGAGTTTATAGAGAGAGTTAATGAAGGATGGAAAGCAGAACATTTTAGCTCATCAAGTTTGTTATAAGGAACTTTTGTAGTGAGAGTTTTGATCTGTCAGTTTATTTATCTAGTCCTCATTCTTCAAAAACTGTTGAAGTAAAGTTAGACCTTTGATGTTTAATACCTCCATTGAACTTTTCTGACTGAATTCCTCTTACTCTGTTTTGGATTTACCTTTCAAGAAATGTGAATTAGTGGTTTGGTAAAAAAAGTAAATATGGTAAACACTCAAACTAAGTCTGTTGTTTTATATGATAATAATGATAAATTTTATACTACCATCTAATTAGTGTCGATTATTTATCATAAGAATGTATTAAAATTAAACTCTGATGTGTATAAATTGAGTGAGCTCCATCAATAAAAGGATAAATAGAATTGTTTTATTAGGAAGCTTATTCCATAGCTAGTTTAGAGTCAGTTACATGTAGAAAGAAAGAAAGAAAATGTCATGAAAACAATGTCACGAAGCATCATGTGTGGAAAGTTCTTCATGAAAACACAAACTTTGAGCTGACAGAATCCCATGCCTGATCAAATTACAGATATATGGCATAATAATTGAGATAAAATGTTCTCATTTGGCTGTTCCTTGATATAATAATTTTGAGCAAAGAATCAGAGTAGCACAAGGTAAGCCTAGGGAGGTTGATATGCAATTTCTTTCACAACAAATAATAGAGTTACAGTTCAGAAACACTCACATCCACTCACATTTTTAACATCCATGTAGAATATAAATAAGGGGGGAAATGGCACAACATATACCCTATATCTAATTGCTACACCAATGAGTAAACAATACTAAAGATACATCTGGAGAAATGACACGTGGAAACCTAACAAACAGATTTGCCAACTAACACCTAATACAAAAGAGTGAAACTTTTGAGTCAAAATCATCGCGTGACACCCATCTGACCATCAGAGTTGTGTTGTAAGTTAACTGTCAGCAGTCAGTCAAGCATGAGTGAGGGCCTACATGAGTTGACTCTGCATGATATAAAATAATTCACAGGGAATGTTTAGCATGCAGCAGCCTCAGCGTTTGATTGGCTTAGATTAGACTCCTTGTCGGGTAAAGGATCTTTATCATCAGGAGATGAGTTCCTAGAGTCTTGACCATTGTTAAAAGAAACAATATTCTCTTCTTGGAAAGCAGCAGGAGTCATAATAGGCTTTACTCCACCAAAACTGACTTTTAGTTCCTCACTAGAGATGATATTAACAGGTGAAGGATTAACAGTTGATATATGCACATGCTCCACTCTTTGCTTCTTGTTTTTATGCTCCAACTGGTGACCAGGAAGAAAACTGCCCACAACAACCTGATCCAGAAGAAAGTGAGAAAAGTGACTACATATATCACTATCATAGGCATAATTTTGTTGTTCACAGAATTTTTTTGTTTCAATACAAGAAAATCTCTCCAAAAGCATTGGTAATATAACCAATAAAACAAATTAAAACTTGCTTTACGATGATGGGAATAATTTGAACAACCAGTATCTATATTGAATTAATATTATCATGTTTCCTTACAAGGTTTATAAAATCTCAGATTAACAATTCATAAGGTTCTTGAATATTTTATTAAATATCCCCCTTCTATGTAACATGAGGTCTACCTGAACTGGACCAGCGGCTACTAGTAAACCAGCAAGCCCACCCCCCATTACTCTACCATCTGGACCGGCCAAAGAGACACTCATTCCACCAGATCTGCTTCTTGTAATTCCATTCTCAGTTGGCATAAAGGAACCAGACAAGGAAAGAATTTCAAACCGTCCCTGTAAAAACAAAAGATTAAGTTTGAGTATATTTAATCAATTCACTTTGGTCATGGCTCAAACAAGATTTCAAGATACTTGCAACATCAGTTTGATATCAGTGAATAAATCACAAGGGATGAGTCATCTTTGTTGAGGAAATTACTGATTTAATCAAAAGCAATTTATGTTTTACCCTGAGACCGCATAATTAATACCCATAACAAGTATAACATGCAAGGAGACATTAGTTTTCAAAAAGAAAAAAGAAAAAGAGGTTCCAAAGTGGTTTTTGAGATATGAAGAGCATGGAAACTGAAACTAATTGTGGGTTTGGTTATGAGTTAGCATGTCTAGGTGGGTTGAATAAAGTGAATGTCTGGGACACGTGGATACAAAAACAAATACTGTACGAGGGGATTCATCCACGGTCTTCAACTAACATGATGCCAACCACAACATTAATAGTGTTGAGTTATAGAGGTAAAAGCAACAATAAAAGTCATATCCCACCAGGAGAGATTAGTTACATGAATCCCGTGACACATTTGGTTCAGTTAAAGACAAACAAATAAACTTACCAAGAAATCATGAATATATAAAAACATAACAGCATCTCAAATTTAGAGTTCGTAGTTAAGAAGCAAGAACAGTTACAAATTACAATAGCAATTGTACATATGTAACTTTAAAATTAGTTAACAAAATTATCATAGCAACTGATTAGCTGAAATACAAGGGAAAATTAAACTTTTCCTAGAATCGGAAGTTGAAAACGTTTGTTTCCCATGTTTGTTTTATGCTTTAACAAATAATATATGCCCACAAAACAATGTTGTCAGGAATGCTTTTAGCTAAGTTTACCATAAAATTATTCTAATGGGGGAAGAGTGACTGTATATTTCCCGAATTTAAAAATAAATAAAATATTAAGATTAAAAAACCATGTTACTCTTGTTAAATAATTAAGTAGTGAATGACTAAAATTGCTGGTATTACTCTTTAACTTCTTCGAAGCTTGTATAAGTATTTGTAAAAATGCTTATGGCTATCCAAACAGATTTTAGTCATTCCTAGGAATCATGATTCACAAGATTCATGATTTTCAAACCTGAAAAAACTTCTCTTGTAGCAAACACCTCATAAGTATAATGCAAATAATAACATCAGTTTCAGATAAGTTTGCACGAGAAGCTTAATCAAATAATAAAGGTTGTTATCCTTGTCCACTAGCCAAAATCAGATATAATGAAAATGCTTAACCAGCAAAACCCTGATTCTTTAATCAATTTCTGTTAAAAATTTAAAAAACAGCATTTGATGCATCCATTTGCACTTCCATCCAACTGCACAATTCTTTGTAAAGTAGAAAAGGCATTTAAAAAAATAGCATGTGATATCTAATATCAATATATTACAATGCCATATAAACAGAGCTGCATACAAAACACATGCAACAGTAACTGTTAATAAGTATACTATGAAGTTGATTTCTAGTAGATAAACAAATATCTGAACTTATTGTTGTGGTGAAGACATAAGATGCAGCTCACCTCATATGTTAAAGTACCCCCACAAGAAGATGGTTGACGAAGCGTAACATTTGAAATTGTCCCAGTTGCAGAGAGAATGCATATAGCACGTGATCCTTGTTGTGAGAAGGACATGATTTTCATAGTGACATCCTGGTATAAGACCATAACAAAATGAAAAAAACAAGTACACAGCACAAACATTAAATTAAAACATGCAGTCAGTACTTTTCATTCATAGTAATGACACTGTATACACAACCATAAATATGATCCACACAACTTAGTCATGTCACTGTGCAGATTTAAAAAAAAAAAAAGCTACTATAATAACATTGTAATGAAGTTAACATGCTTCCAATTCAATTCATAATTTATGGATAAATTGTACATTACAAACTTGTAATCTAAAGATCATTAGAAATGAAAAAAAAAATCATAACTTGTTTCATTTATTTTTACACAACTTCCAATCAAATGAAGCTCACCACCTGGCAAGAAGGGGCACTATTTATTTAAAATGTTTAGCTAACTCTCTGACAGACAATTAGCATTTAAATCAAATAATCTAATTGATATCCTAGTTCCTTACAATTAGTCCTGAGCAGAAAAATGATCACAAGAAATGTTATTGGATATTAAACGTAAAAGACAAAATATAAACACTATTAAGGAAACGAGCACTGAAAACACATACAGCATAGAAACAGATATGGAGTTTGGACAATAAACATAGAGAAAGGAACATATTACTTTTTCTGAGCTATTACATTCATTAGATAATTTTACTTTGTCTCCCTTTTCATAAAAAGAAAATTGTTTTCATGAAAAAAAAACTTAAAAATAAATGGACTTTGCATTCATACACAAATTTACTGGATTTAAACTATCTTAATAAACTTCAGTATATAGAAGAATACCTCGCCAGAATTTACTGTGAGCACATGTGGTGTGAAATTGGCACCAACTGAGTATGCTATTCCATCACCTATAAATGCATACATGGGAAGATAAATACAAGGAGAGAGACACAAAATGAAAAAAAAAAGAGAAATATATATATATATATATATATATATATATATATATATATATATATATTAATATAGTTCGGGGACGTCCGTTTCTTATAGTTCAAAAAGGAAAGAAAGAAAATGCAATAATCAATACGCCATATAAAGTAATTGATAAAATCAAAGAATTAAGTTTCAAAATAACAAGATAAATTTGGGGAATAAATTATGTTGATACACTTTAGCCAGAAATAGAAGATGCATTCAACAAGCCACATATGTCTTACCTCTACCTCTTTGTATATTAAATGGACAGAATAGTGAATCGCACACATCGAAATATACACGATAGAGACTTAGGCTATTTAATGTACACTGTTATAACACTAATTTCAGATTCATCATTACCCTTAATCAACTCTGTGCCACCGGTTAAGTCTATAAACATCCGTCTTTCTATGTGTTGTTTATGATATTTTAAGCCTCTGCTAACTATACCATAATGTAGTAGATACCAGAAGCCACACTTATCCAGTCCCCACACAAGATACCCCATAACCTGGTCCCAACCCCGGAATTCTGCTTCAACTATTAAGTCCATTATGTCATTTCTAGACCTCCTACAGAAACATCAAATGCAAAGACAGCCAAACCTATGAACCTGGGCACCAATCTTGTTCAGGGCAATTATGAATGTGGAATTAGATTCAGGATAAATGATGAAACATCGGGAAAGATATGGAAGTCATGTTGAACACCAAGCTACACACAGCACACGTATGTCTAATATCTTGAAAAACACATTTCAGTGCTCACACCTCCTTGTCAAGATAGGGAACTATATACAGCACATAGTGGTATGTTTGGGTGTCACCAGAGAAAAGAAAAATAGAATAAAATACAAAAAAAATAAGAGGAAGAGGGATTAGGCAATGATTTATTTCTTTCCCCCTTTGATTCAATGTTTAAAATCACCCAAAATTGTAAGAACATTTTATTGTGCAAAAAAAATTAATGAAGGAAAATTAATGATGATCTAACGATGATCCCATATGTCCTAACTCTCTTTCATAAAAACGTCAACACATGGGAAAGTCCGCCCCAATAACCTTCAACAATCCTCCGTCCAAATTTAGGAGACCACAGATCTCCTGCATGAACTTTGAAAATCTCTTCATTTCATTTTAATGTTATATAAATTATTACTATCAGTCTCAGAAGCCACTCTCGCATCCCTTAATTAATAAGCTCCACTTTTCAAAAATATTTCCGACCAATATTCCAATTACGAAATCCATTTTCCAATCATGCCAATATTCAACAAGGAAGTTTACAAGCTGCTAGAAATAATTATTAGAGTAGACTTTAGACCAGTTCAAGCGTGGCACATCAGCTATCAAACACTGTTGGACTCAACCTACCAAATAAGCTGGTCCCTTCATTTACTCTAACCGTTTTTCCTTGGTCAGATAATTCAATCCTCTTCCCCTCACAAAAGAAAATAAAGAGTACCATATGCTACCCTGAAACAAAAACCAACCTGACTTGTCAACCACAAAATATCCCCATCCACCTCACAATTGGTATTCAGATCTGAAAAGGAATCAGAGCTTAGGGTCCACTCACACCCCCCCACACCACCCCCTATATAACCTCTCACAAAAGCAAAAAACCAAGTCCAAAAAGTTCACTGCACGCTAAAACACAATATCAAAGTAAATAACTAACTGGTCCAAATGATTTACCCCAAAATCAAATCAATTGGAACTCCCAAAAAAACATTATGATGCTCTTCCATTAAAGAGCTAAATGACAAGGGCCAACAGGTTAGAAGGATTCACTCGTTTATTATGACTCTGATACTCGTGTATCTCAAAAAACTGCAAATGAAACAGTAAAAAACTAAAAATAAAACCTAGGCAAAAAGATTAAAAACATCAGCGGTGACTAAAGATTAAAAGACTACAATTCAAAGTCTTCAATTGAAAAGATCGAAGAACTATATAATACCTTGACCAGGGCTTTCAACCTCAAACTTGAACGATGACTTCTTGATAGATTCAACAGGCCTTCCTCTACCCCTCTTCCAAGCGGAGAACTCGCCGGTCAACGGAATCGACGATGAAATCGGCATCGGCGAAAGCGCCGTCACCGCCCCCAAAGCCACTTTCCCGTCCGGCCCGTACTTCCTCGGTCTCCCTCTCTTCTTTTTCCCCTCCGTCGACGGCGCAGGCACGACGGCCCTTGAAAAGTCCAAGTTATTCTCAATTATTCTAGGAGCAACATGGAAGCTCTCGGGGGCTTCATCACCAACCACAACACCAAAACTCTCTCTTCCCTCCATTTTTATGCAAATCAAAGAAAAACCAAGACACCTCAAAACCTTAAAACTTTACTTAAACCCTACTCATTGAAGATTCAAACTCTTCAACCCCCCAATCACCCAAAAAATCACAAAAAAAAAAAAATCAAAGGGGGTAAATGCTAACTTATTTAAGAGAAAACAGATTTGGGTACAGGGAAAATTTACAATCTCACAGAAAAGTTCAAGACACAAAAAAATTGTTGTATGAAATGGCGAAAACAAACCCAAAATCGAAATTGGAGCAGTTTGAGCTTGGCCTCCGAGAAAATCGCAGTGCTGTAAGCTCAAATCTGCACCATTGCATAGAACACAGAAAGCTTCGAAATGAACAGAAAATTTTGAGAAAAAAAAAATCTAGAATTACAGAGAAAAATACAAACTCCGGTTCATAAATTCTCCGGAGTGGTATGTGAATTTAGGGTTTTCCAGGAAAAGGTGGAGTAAATAAATAAAGTTGATAAAAAAACTGGAAAATTAAATAATTGTTAAAATAAAGTAATTAAATATTGGGAATTTAATTATGAATTAATATTTTAATTATAAAATTCAAAGTATAAAATTTGGTTAAGAAATTGTTTCACGTCCGTCTTGGAAATTTAATAAAGGTGATTTAATAAATGACTGTGAATGCAGATACTTAATTTGAATGCATTAAAAAAATACGTAACATTTTTGAAAAGGAAAGAAAATGGCTTTTTTTTATATAAAACCGGCATTTATTTATTTAAAGCTTTTCTTAAAAAATAAATATTCAAAGCTGTAAAGCTAAGATAGGAGCCATTACATTTTCCCAACTACTGACAAGTTCTTTGTCTTTTCAGTTAAATTAACTTAAAGTTGACCAAGAAACTCAAATTCATGCCCTCTTGCTTTGATGAATCTACTGCAATTGCCACTGTAATGAACACAACGCATGCTCTCTGCATCTTCTTTTCTCCGCTTTCTCCTCCCCATTCACAGCTTCTTCTGTTGACCAAGCCACACTGTTTCCTTGTTTCCCCACTTTTTCCCTCTTTCTTACCAAACATAAAACCAAAAGACAGACACACTATGATGTTTGTTAATGTTTGGCAGAAAATTTTGTTGAGATTTATTATGATGCTCGAAATCTCCTAGCTTTGAATTCTGGGTAGGTACTGTAAGTAATGAGTGATGCAATGGTACCACTGTTCTGATATGATGGACCCGTTACGGTACGTCAGGTCTTTCAATCTCTGCTACCTACTGTACTCTTAAACCACCCTCCTATTGCTACTACCAGTGACCACACTCACCATTTTTGTGGAACCCACTTCTTTTCCTAATTTACCCATTCCATTTCTTTTTTCTTTTTCTCTCTCTCTCACACCCTTCACTCTTATAAATGAAAAATCATTTTTCATCTTTTCAAAAATTTACCTCATAAAGATTATAGATGAATAGATAAATAAATGTCACGTCTTTCTCCTTCTACAGGAAACTTTGAAACACTCTTACCTTAGGTCCGTGATCCGTCTGTCTTTGGTTCATAAAAATGGATAGGATCGGACTGGTTTATCAGAGTAAAATCTGAGTTAAAATTTTTAATTTTTTTAATTTTTAATTTTTTTTAACTTTTCAAAAAAAGTTGTTTATAATATTTTTTATATAAATAAATTATTTTATATAATATAAAACATTTAATTATTTTAATTATTTTTAATTTTTAAATATAAAAAAAATAGGTTGTCAGATTAAATAAACTTGATCATGACGAGCTAATGGATTAAAAATTACACTTCAATTTACTCTTTACTTGACAGGTTAATAAACCGGTTCGACGAACCTAATTCACTTTGATATGTTTATTTTTTATGAGATAAGAACCTATAAAATTATCTCATTCAAAAAAGTTATCTCATGGAGAAAACAAGGATCACACTAGTTGTGTTATATTTTAGATATGTTACATTACATATACATTTTTTTCTCTAAACTAATTTTTTCTTCTGTCTTATTTTAAGGATTTTTCTTCAAATAATTTTTGTTTAGATTATATTTAAGGTCATTTGGGATCTCCTGGATATTTAAATATTTGATAAGTTTAATTAACTTTTAAGCCATTTATAAATTTAAGTATTTTCAATTTTATTAAAAGAATTTACTTCTATCAAAAACAAATATTTTAGTTAAAGTTTAAAATATTTTTTATTTTTATTTAAACATTTTATGATATGATTTTCTCTTCTTTTGTATTATCAACTCATCTTCTTACATATTTTTCTGCTTTTAATCCTGTTTTAAATTTTTTCCTTTTTTTTTTCCAATCAACTGTTTTCCAAAAATAATCTCGAAGAAATTCAACTAATATTATTATAATTGCTCGTGTTAAAAAAAAAAAAAAAAAAAAAAACCTCCCTTGAAACTTATTTATATTCTCAAATCACTTGGACCATTGTAGAACAGAATAGAAATCGGTTTTTGCAAGAATTATTTTTTGCCCTGATTTTTTCTATCTTCTAACATTTTCAGAAAAATATAAAATTTACTTTAATATAAAACAATAAATATAATTTTTAATGTAAATTAATTTCAAATATTGTAATAATTTAACATAAATTAGCATAAAAATTCTAATAATTTAAAATTAATATTTTCATATAACTTAATAATATATTTGTTAAAATTTATTTTCATTATAAATATAAATTATTTAAAAAAATTATATTAAAAATTATAATTAATTTTATATTAATTAAGAATAATATATTTAATTATAATATATTAAAAATAATAGTAAATTATTATGTTTATTAATGATAATAAATTAAACTTAATAACAACAATCAATTTATAATGTCTATTTATTGATATAGTCAAATGTTATTTATAAATTTATAAATGTAATATATTTTTATTTATATTTCTTAAATAATACTATATTTATAATATTATTAAGAATATTCAATTTAAATTATTAATAAAAGCCAATTTTTTTCAATGAATTATAATGAAAATATTAATTTATTCTATTATAAAAATAATGAAATTATTAATTTTTATTAAATAATCTAAGTTATTAATTTAAATTTAATATTAATACTTTGCATATATTATTTTTTTTAATATATAATATCATGTAATTCTATAATTAATATTAATATTTTAAATTTTATTTAAACTGATGAAAAATAATTTAGTAATTTTAAATATTATTTTATTTTATATACATATTTTAGATTAATATTTAAAATAAAAGTAGATTTCAGAAATTTTAAACTAAATAAACATGTCAAAATTTAATCAATGTAGGAGTGAAATTCCATTATGTTTTATGTCACCTGGAAATCATTCTGTCTCACAGAAATTGACTCTTGGAAAGCCGATTTCTGACCTACCTATTGCAATAAACAGGTAATAATTATTTTGCCACTGTCTTTATTTTTGTAAAATTAATTAAAAAGGGTTTATTGGGAAAAATAATAAGTTGTTTGGTGTCAATACAAATTTAACCTTCATAGTCTAAACTCAAATTTAGAATCTCAAAGTTTGCATTTGTTTAAAGAGATCAAATGTTTTTTTGATGTAACTAATCTCAAATTCAAAATTATTAATTAAATTATAATGTTGTATGATTTGATCTACGCGTTTGGTGGTATTAATATGTCAATTTTAAAATACCTTAACTTTATCTCCTGCATTTTTTTAATAATATACCGTATCGTGTAATCTCTTTTATAAATATTTATAATTAAATGTACAAACACTATATGTCTTACCATCGTGAAAGTGATGTATTTAGATCTTACGTTTTAAAGAAAAGTAAAATAAAACTTGTACATAGAAAACTTTAAAATAAAGTGATATATGTTGAAACAAAAAGCTATTTAACCCAATAGAAATTGAAAATTGTTATTTAATTTCAATTTAATTAATAAGTCGTGTATATCTATATAGGTAGTTTATTTGTTGTATCAATGGTCGAATTATCTTTTACCGATTACATAATAAGATGAAAACATAAAATAAAAATATAATATTTCTAACATACTTTTAATGAAATTAGTAAAATTTATTACCATTTTATATTAAAAATAATATCATTTTTAAATTAATTATAAAAGTTATTTTTTTTAATATAAATCAAAGTAGACCAAATAATAAACCAATCATGTCATAAACACATGTACTCAATAGAAAATATAAAAAATTCAAACACTTAATAAATAAATAAAATTTTGGTTTAAATTACTTTATTTATGAGAGACTTGAAATTTTATTAAATATAATTAAGTTTCAATATTATAAAAATTATCTATACATATATATATACAGTTATTTTATAAAATAACTATAAACTAAAAGATGCTTCCAATTCCAAAATGCATCAACAATATTTTATAAAAGTATTTTTTATTTATAATTTAATATATTCAACTCCTTCATAAATGTGTATTTTATAATATTCATAAATATTATTTTAACAAATAATTGTTGGACAAAAATTTAACTGAGTGAAAACTAATGCATGTTATATCGATGAAATTTTGATATATTTTGCCAAACTTTACAAAATAATGAATAAAGTTATTTTAATCAAATTATATATATATATATATATATATATATCGTGTTACAATATAATACTAAAGTAAAAACATATTAAATAGTATAAACAAGTTAAATATTAAAATGAAACACATTTAACACACTGAAATAATTTAACGTAATTAAGTTAAAAGAATTATTTCTATTTATTTTTATAGTCTGAGTATCAAAATGAATTAAAGTTTCAAATATGAACTAATTTCAATTTCATATCAATGTCAAAATTGAGAGGATAAGATCATATTTAATCCCATTATTATTAGGATGAGAAAATAAGTTGTTTTGCTTTGCTTTTACTCATTAAAAATGCGACAATAAGGGTTGACCTATTATAGAAGGGAAGACTAAAAACCGTAACACTCTATTTGGTTCAAGGGACAAATTTGTTCATACAAATGCAAAATGAACAAACAAATAGAAAGCACAAAAAATAATAAAAAAAAGTTAATTAAAAACAAAAAACGAGACGGATCTTTCATTACTAACTTTCTTCGCAAAATAGCAGCAAAGAAACATGTTAAAATATAATAAAATATCGACAAAGATTACCATATTTCTCCTTTGTTTGCTTTGCCGCTGAATAAACTTAATTCACATAATGTCAATGAGTATAAAAATAAATATAACTAATAAAATAGTATAATATAATAAAATAATCATTATTATTATTAACATAGAAATAATATAATTACAGAAAAATAATAACAAATTATATTTTTGTAATTTTAAATAACAATTTACATATTGTAACATAATTTTTACTATTTACATTTAAATTTGTATTACATTATTCTTAAGGATAAAATTGTAATAACTTAATTTTATCTATTAAAACATTTTTTTAATCTATCATACATATCATATAATTAGACATGTCAAAGTGAGCCAATCTGACTCACACGGGTTGACGTACCAAAAATTGGGTTAAAAATGAGTGAGCTTAACCCGACTTACTTTATGGTGAGCCAAAAATTTTGCAACTCAGCTCAACCCACCACGGGTTGGTAGGTTAAGTGGGTTCGCTGACCAACCCACATAAAACAAATAAAATATAATTATTTATTTATTTATAGGTATTCAAATATTTAAATAATTTTTAAAACAATTCATGAGATGAAAATCACAATAAAATCAAGAACTAATGTCTTCATCATGCTCACCACTAATCTATGATAAATTGTTTCCAATAAAGTGTCCATATAGTCAAAGAAAACACGGCTAATATTACACAGTTTTAGTCATGTTATTCAACAAACTATAAATGAAAAAACTACACATTTTTGTCATGCTAATTTAGAAAAGTTTGTTCATAAGATGGTTGTTTGAGAAATTTAGTATCAAGAAAATAGTTAAAAAGTAAAGTATCAATGTATATAACTTGAGAATCAAATTAATTAGGGGTGATCATGGATTTGATTTTTAATGATCCAATCCACATCCATTTTAGATCCAAATAATTGGATTAGATTTTCGATCCAAATCCGTTTTTTCAAAAAAAGTAGATTGAATTTTTTTAAAATCCAGATCCAAATATTTAGATCAAGTTTAAATCCAGATTTAAATATTTGGATCAAGTTCAAAATCCAAAATCCATTTTTCATAAAATAAATTCAAATTAAATTTTTTAAAACTTGTGTCCATAGGACTCACACCATAGAATTTGATATATTTTTTGTCGGGGTCAACGAGGCCAAATTTCAGCATGGGATGAACTTGGATGACTTTCGAACGAATTTCGGTCGAGGACGACGTGACCAAATTTGGGCCAAAGTCGACTTGACAAAATTTCAGTCGAGATCGACTTGACTGGATTCGACTAAATTTCGGCCAGAGCCGATTTTGCCTAATACGACGAAATTTTGACTAGAGCCGACTTGGCCAAATATGGCCACATTTGGGTCAGGGCCTGATCAGTCAAATTTCGATCAGAGTTGACTCCACTAAATTCGTCGGTCGGGACCGACTTGACTAAATATGGCCAATTTTCGATCACAGCCGATTAAGCTGAATATAGTCAAATTTTGTTAAGGACTTACTCGACCGAATACGACTAAATTTGGGCTAGTGCCAACTCGACCAAATTTTGTCATGACCAACTCGACTGAATTTGGCCAAATTTAGGTCAGGACCGACTCGCCTAAATATGACCAAATTTCGGTCGCGATCGACTCTGCCTAATACAACCAAATTCAGGCCAGGGACCAACTCGGTCAAATTTTAGTCGAGGTAAACACGACCGAATTTTGACCAGAACTGACTCGACTGAATTTGGCCAAATTTCGGTCGTGGCCGACTAAGTTGAATACGGCCAAATTTCGATCGTGACCGACTCATTTGAATACAGTCAAATTTCACCCTAGGTCGTTTCAGTCGAATACGACCAAATTTGGGCCAGGACCGACTCGGTCAAATCTCAATCGGGGCCAACTCGATTGAATTTGACCAAATTTTGACTGGAGCCAACTAGGCTAAATACAGCCAAATTTTTGTCGCGGTTGTCTCAGCCGAATACGGTCAAATTTATTCTAGGTCGACTTAGCCCAATGCAGTCAAATTTGGGTCGGGGTGAACTCAACTGAATACTTCCAAATTTTGTCCACGACCAGCTGGGCCAAATTTTGATCGGGACCGACTTGACAAAATTTGGCCTAATTCAGCCAAATTTTGTACAGGGTCACGCCAACTCAATCAAATACGACTAAATTTGGGCTAGTCTGTCTCAACCTTTAGCCTAACCTAACCAAAAATATAAACTAAAAAATTGGGTTGGATATTTTGGATTATCCATTTTGAAAATCTAGATTTAGAGTATGGATATATAATCCATAAAATATATAAAATGTAGATCAGATTGATATCCAAATCCAATAAAATGGATTGAATTTTTAATAAAATGAATATTAAATGGATTGGATCATAACAAAAATGGATTGGATCATGAAAATTAGATTTTTTGCTCATCCTTAGTTTAACTTTTCAAATCAGCCTCTGCTTCCTTCCGCTCATTTAAGAGTTCAATAAATATAAATTATTGTTGTTATCCTCATAATTTTTATTTTTTATGTGTTAAATAAACATTAATTATTACTTTTACCCTCTTATTTTTATTCTTTTAATTTTATATGTATTTCATCTCTGTTTATTAATACATTTTTTACAAGAGTATAATTTAAATTTATTAGTACAAATTTATAGATACAATAACAATTCTTTTATTAAACTTCTAAAATTTTCAATTAAATTTTAAGTCTAACGTCACACGTTGCACATCGCATCGCACGTCGTACGTCGCACGTTGCACGTCGCACGTCTTTCACGTCCCACGTCCCATGTCCCACGTTCCACGTTCCACGTCCCACGTCCAACGTCCCACGTCTCTCACGTCTCACATCTCACGTCTCACGTTCCACGTCCCACGTTTCACGTCTCACGTCCCACGTCCCACGTCCCACGTCCCACGTCCCACGTCCCACATCTCTCACGTCTCACGTCCCACGTCCCACGTTCCACGTCCGACGTTCCACGTCCGACGTTCCACGTTCCACGTCTCACGTCCCACGTCTCACATCACACGTCCAACGTCTTACGTATCTCGTCTCACGTCCCTCGTGTCATGTCTCACGTCCCACCTTCCACGTCCCACGTGTCACGTGTCACGTCTCACATTCCCCGTGTCACATCTCACATCTCCCGTCTCACGTCTCTCACGTTTCACGTCCCACGTCCCACGTCCCACGTCCCACGTCCCACGTCCCACGTCCCATGTTCCACGTCTCACGTCTCTCGTTCCATGTTCCATGTCTCATGTTCCACGTCCCACATTTCACGTCTCACATCTCACGTCTCTCGTCTCACTTCCCTCGTCTCATATCCCACGTCTCACGTCTCATGTCCCACATTTAACTTCTCACGTCTCCCACGTCCCATGTCTCACGTCCCACGTACCACCTCCCTCGTCTCACGTTTCACGTTCCACGTGTCTCGTCTCACGTCTCACGTATCATGTCTCACGTCTCACGTTTCACGTCTGACGTCCAACGTTCCACGTGTCACGTCTCGCATCTTACGTTTCACGTCCCACGTTCCAAGTCTCACGTCTCACTTCTTATGTTCCACGTCTCACGTCTCACGTCTCTCATCTCTCGTCCCACATCTCACGCTGTCGCACGTCTCACATCTTATGTTCTATGTCGTCTCACGTCTCACGTTTTATGTCCTACGTCCCACGTCCTACGTATCACGTCTCATGTCGCACGTCCCAAGTCCCACGTATCACACCACGTCTCACCTTTTACGTTCCACGTAACACGTCCCACGTCCCATGTCTCACATTATTGCACTGAAATACTTTATTCTTTCGTAAAATAATTGTGTTTTGGTTTACTGGTTGCAGTATGTAGCTAAGATTCTTCTTTGTTGTTTATCCTTCTTCAAGTTTCTTATTGATCGAAAGAAGAGAAAAAATATTATTTTACCGGAAATAGGAAAGCTAACCTTATGCAACAACAATAATTTGAAGCTTTTGCAGATGCCTACTATCATTACATGGAATGATTTTAGAAAAGTGTTTAGATGTTGGCAGATAATATTTTTTTATTGGTTTTCTGTTCTGACTTTCAATATGCGAAGAGATGTGTCACAAAATTCTAATCAAGGGTGGACAAAAAATCCATTTTTTATAATCCAATCTATTTTTTCTATGATCTAATCTATTTAATATCTATTTTATTAAAAATTCAATCCATTTAAAATCTATTTTATTGGATATGGATATCAATCTGATATATATTTTATATATTTTGTGAATTGGATATCCATTATCTAAATCTAGATTTTCAAAATGGATAATCCAAAATATCCAATCCAAATTTTTAGTTTATATTTTTGGTTAGGTTAGGGTAAAAGTTGAGACCGACTAGTCCAAATTTAGTCGTATTTGATTGAGTTGGCGTGACCCTATACAAAAATTGGCTGAAGTCTGTCAAGTCGGTCTCGATCGAAATTTGGCCCAGTTGGTCCTGGACAAAATTTGGAAGTATTCAATTGAGTTCACCCCGACCCAAATTTGATTGCATTGGCCTTAGTTGACCTAGACAAAATTTTGACCGTATTCGGCCGAGACAACTGCGACCAAAATTTGGTTGTATTCAGCCTAGTTGACTTCAGTCAAAATTTGGTCGAATTTAATCGAGTTGGCCCCGATTAAGATTTGGCCGAGTCGACCTTGACCCAAATTTGGTTGTATTTGGCTGAGACGACCTAGGGTGAAATTTGGCCGTATTCAAATGAGTCGGTCACGATCGAAATTTGGCCGTATTCAACTGAGTCGGCCACGACCGAAATTCAGCCAAATTCAGTCGAGTCAGCTCCCGTCAAAATTCAGTCGTGTTGCCCTCGACCAAAATTTGACCGAGTTGGTCCTGGCCTGAATTTGGTCACATTTGGCAGAGTCAATCGCGACCGAAATTTGGCCATATTTAAGCGAGTCGGTCCTGACCTAAATTTGGCCAAATTCAGTCGAGTTGGTCATGACCAAAATTTGGTCGAGTCGACACTAGCCCAAATTTTGCCTTATTCGGTCGAGTAAACGAAATTTGACTATATTCAACTTAGTCGGCTGTGATCGAAAATTGGTCATGTTCAGTCAAGTTGGTCCCGACCGACGAATTTAGTGGAGTCAACCCTGACCGAAATTTGACTGATCAGGCCCTGGCCCAAATGTGGCCATATTTGGCCAAGTCGGCTCTGGCCAAAATTTGGTCGTATTAGGAAAAATCGGCCTGGCCGAAATTCAATCGAATCCAGTCAAGTCGATCTCGACTGAAATTTTGTCGAGTCGACCTTAGCCCAAATTTGGTCACGACGTCCCCGACCGAAATTCGTTCGAATGTTATCCAAGTTCATCCCATGCTGAAATTTGGCCTCGTTGGTCTCGACAAAAAATCTGCCAAATTCTATGGTGTCAGCCCTATCAAAAATCTAATCCACATCCATTTTTGATCAAAATAATGGATGTGGATCCAAATTTGTGTCCATAGGGCTGACACCAAAAAATTTGACAGATTTGGCCGAATACTTCCAAATTGTCCAGGACCAATATGGTCAAATCTCGATCGGGACTGACTTGACAGAATTTGGCCTAATTCGGCCAAATTTTGTACAGGGTCACGCCAACTCAATCAAATATGACTAAATTTGGGCTAGTCCGTCTCAACCTTTAGCCTAACCTAACAAAAAATATAAAGTAAAAATTTGGATTGGATATTTTGGATTATCCATTTTGAAAATTTAGATTTCAAGAATGGATATCCAATCCATAAAATATATAAAATGTAGATTAGATTGATATCCATATACAATAAAATGGATTTTAAATGGATTGGATTTTTAATAGAATGAATATTAAATGGATTGGATCATAGAAAAAATGGATTGGATCATAAAAATTGGATTTTTTGCCCACCCTTAAAATTAATTAAACATTCAAACTATTTAAATATTATTGAGCAACATTCTAGCATTTAAAAATATGAAATTATGAACCTATATAAGTAGGAGTAATAAATAATTATAATAAAAAAAATGTAAAAATGTTGGTGGGTTAAGTAAGCTAGGTTCAATTGAACCCACTTTTGAAAAATTTGAATTTTTTTCAACTCAACCTGGCTCAAATCCATGATGAGTTGAGTTGACTCAGGTTGGAACCCATTTTGACATCTCTACACATCATACAAAAATTCTCACGATCTTTCATCTTAAATTCACTCAAATCACATCATTTTCCTCTTAATCTAAACAATCTTTTCTTCACCTACAAATCAACTCAAATTCACTATCCTAAATTCATGTCTCAATCCAGACACAAATAAGTTGTGTTTATAAAGAACGAGCTAGCAAGCAAGCGAACTAGGCCATCAACCTTTTATACTTTTTTTTTTTTAATTTTATAATTTTAAAATTTGTTATATATATATATATATATTTATTAAAAGTATACTATAAATATTTTTTAAGTTTTAATTGATTAGCTAATGTCTCTAATCAAATACAATTATTTAAGTTACAATATTATTATATATTCACATTCTTCAACAAATATAATATACAAAAATTAACTTTTTTATTATTTTTATTTAGAGAAAATGGACTAGCTTGTCGATTTGTCTCGTTCTCGTCTTTACTTGTCAATTTCATGGATCAGATGATAAAGATGAGATGAGTTGAAACTTTAAACCCAACCCCACCCATATTGGATGATCTAACAGATCAAAGAGATTAAGACATGTTTACTCATATCTAATTATCATTATTAAGACTTAAATGTAGTTTTAGCTTATCAAATTTAATTTAAATTATTTTTATCCTTCAAAATTCAAAACTTTTTTTTTAGTAGGCCGTGTTAAACATCATTTGAAAATAAAATATGTTTAATGATAAATATACAAATATCAGAATAAATTATCATATAAATAAATTTAATTGTTAGTAATATAGACAGATTTTTACGGGACAAAAGAACTAAAAAAATATATTTAAAAATTATAAAAAAATTTATGGAATTATGAGCAAATTTTCCTCAATTTTGAAGAGTAGAAACGTATTTAAATTCATTTCTAAAATATTAATACTTTTGGCCAATTATCGTAACCAAGTGTTATTTTTTACAACAAAGAAAACATATATGAAATTTAATTTTCAAACTTAATCAAAGTTGTAGTGATTATAATAGTAGAACTGCAATAAATAATAATAATAAGTACCATTATTAGATTTAATTAATTTTTAAGTTTTTCATAAACGTGTGTATTTTTATTTAAGTTTTTATGAATTTTTTTTCTATCACTTTTACATTTTTCAATTGATTATCTATCATTTAATTTTTTTTCGTCACTAATTAAATGACATTATTGTTAAATACTATGATATGTGATATTTTGTCGTTAATATAAAATAATATTAAAAAAGTTAAAGTTAATTATCATTTTATATTAATAATAATATTATTTTATTTTAATCACAAAAACTTATAATTTTTTATGTAGTAATCATGCCACTCAATTAACAAAAATAAAAATAAAAAGAAATTAAACCACAAATCCAATTGAAGATTATTTTAAATATTGAACAAACAACAACTTTTAACAGAAAATCAATTAAAAATAGTAATGTTTATGCTAGACTTAAAACTTAATTAACCATCATAATAATAATTATTATTATCAAATATTGACTTAGATTTAATCACTAACTTATGTGCCAGCAAAAGAACACCAAAAATAAGTGGAAGGATTTTACTAATTTGGAAAACTGAAATGATATTTTATTGGAGAATCTTTTCCTAAATTCATTAACAAATTTTATGTGTGCAAATCACCGAAAAATCCATACGATTTTATTTATGTCCACACATTATTTTCTGTTCAATAATTTAAGGAGTTGTCTAATATGATGACTTTACATAGCTTTCAAGGCGACAAATGAAAAGCCCAGGAAAAATGAATATGTTCGATGGCATTATAATCAGCATTGAATGAAGTCAATAATAAATAATTTTGATGATACAAGTCGAGAAAGTGGCAAGACAAAAAGAAAAAGCTAGAGAATGATATGATACCAGTTAACTTGCACCGGACACATCTTCCCAAACACCTATATCACCCCTTGTCAATCAAAGCTCCCCCATTCAAATTTTAATCACCCAAGAGAATTACAATAAGGCAAGTAAATGCTATATTTCATCATGAAATATTTTGAATTCAAAGTGCTAATAATAATCTTTGCAATGAAGAAAACTAAATGACAATGAGACCGCAAAAAAATCTCAAATTAGTACATCTGTTCCACTTCTCCAAATGTACACCACAATCAGGAAGCCAATTACAATTGACTTGTGATTAATCCATCACAGGAAGTAAAATGAAACACCTAAGAAACAATCATGCTAACATCATATAAGCAAGCCTTTTTTCCTCAAAGGAATATTCAATCTCTTGAACCAAGTCATTTCCATACGGAACTGCTGTGGTTGTGAGAGTTGAATTCAAATTTATGTTCTTTATAATTGATGAAGGAACTGGAGTCATAGCCATACTCATTGGAACTGATACTGTGGATGGGGTAGCGGGGAAAGGAATAGGCATTGTCTTTGGAGTTCTATTCTCTTCATCTACCAAACTAGTAGCTGTCTTGGAGGGAGTAGTGAATGGTACATTGTTAAGCGACAGTGTTCTCTGCAACTTCTCACCCGGTTTATAGTCATCTGTAGAATTTGCCACATTAGCTTTTGAAGCTACATTGTTAGAAGAGATAGGAGAAAAAGGTTGTCGTGTCAGAGGAGATTCTATGATTGGAGTCCCAGCACCAAATGAGTGTTTTTTAACAGGAACGCCAGCAATATCCAGCCCTCGTCTAGCTGCTCAACACAGGGAAAGAAACAATTAATTCTAAACAAGTTCATGAGTTACAATTTACAAATGAATGGATACATCATGTAGAATGTTTGTGCAACTTGGTACGAAAGACAAAACCTAAGGGTAGTAATGAGCAGTGCCGTATAAGACAGGAATAAATCAATAAATCAAGGGAAAATCTACCGGCTGTGATGTTGTTCTGACTTCCTTCTTTAATATCAAACAAGAAAGAAACTCAAACAGATCAAGAAGTGTACTGAATCCGATGGAGCATTTTTCTACTAAAATAGAGGAATAAATGGACCGACAATTTTGAGCCAGGCTTTTGGGGACAAGTTGGGTAAAAGTTTGAT
Source organism: Vigna unguiculata (assembly GCF_037176805.1). NCBI lineage: Eukaryota > Viridiplantae > Streptophyta > Magnoliopsida > Fabales > Fabaceae > Vigna > Vigna unguiculata. The sequence continues at coordinate 35,789,311 of NC_140798.1, forward strand.
ACTGTTTATGTTTCTTAGTATAGATTAATGAAAGTACCTGCTGATAAACCTGAAATGCCATCATCCAGGTAATTTAAATGCTCAATTTGGTGCCCTTTGTCAGTCTTTCTCATGGCACGTGCGTGAGTAGCTTTTGAATCAGGCTTTGGAGTTTGAAGCATTGCTCCCCCAAGCGAGACTCTCCTACTAGTTGATCCTCCAGTTGACATCCTAGGCCCCTTTTTCACACTCTGGGGCTTTGAAGGGCTTGGTTTTGACCCATATAGTGCCTCCTGTTCCGCTATCATTTGTCCCTGGAGTTTCTTCAAATCCTGAAACAAAAAATTAGCATTTTAATAAGTTTTGTTAAATTATATGAAACATCTATTTCTTGAATAATATACGAAGTAAAAAAAAATGTTGCTCAGGGTTTCAAAACACTGAGAGCTAGAGACAATATTAAAGGTTTTATGACTTGAAAATCTATCTGGAATGCAATTGGAAGACATTACCCGCTGCCTACGGCGTTCTTGCTCTTTCTCTTGGCGTAATATAGTGTATTCTTCAAGCATAGAAAGTAGACGAATCTGGAAACCACAAACAGAATGGTATTTTGAAGCAGATTTGCTTGAACAACCAACTAAAAAGAAACTAGTATTTAATTCACTCCTCACCGCCCGCCATGCATATATCTAAAAAACCATTAAGAACTAGCTTCTTGAACAGAGCACTTACACCATCATATGTGAATTCAATTCCTTTTTCCTTCTCCCATGCAATAGTTTTGGAAGTCAGACCATCCACCATTGCTACACGAAAAAAGAGAGGCCATTTTTAAATTATACACAAACACAGATCCAGGAAAAAGAAAGAAGTCATCCAACAAACAGAATCAAATGGCTCGGCAGAGAAATGAAGTTGAAAGACGATTATAGTTTAGATTGAAGAAAAAATGTCAAACCAAAAAAATAACTAAACTAGCGCTCATTACTCCATAATTGCTTATGGAACTCGCAAGCAATATCTTCACGTCCAAATTGGCACCTTTGATGACGCTCCATGAAAACTTTGGTCTGACTTACACTACACTACAATTTAATACGTAGTCCGGTATAATATTATGCCAGTCCGTGATTCAGTTTGAAGTTGCATAAATTAAGCCATAACGTGACAAATAAGACAATCATGACAAATATGGTGTCTATTGTGTACCTGGAATTTTGTTCACCAAGGCACGAGCTTTCTCAGCTCGCTTGAGAGTAAGATGAGCACCTCTCCCAGCATTGTATCGATTATCATCCTGGAGGATAAACAAAACAAAATACATAGTTAAATTGTAAAATGTAGCTATGAATAAAAAGTGGGTCAAATTTGGCAATGTTGAAGCAGGTTACAAATTACTAACCCTGTTGTATTCCTCAAGCCAGGACTCTTCATCGCATGCTGCCAACCATTTCTCAACCCTTTCAAGTATCTCTTTTCGGCTAAAAGCTTCTTCTTTGACTTGGGCAACCTGAAGTTCAATTTGTTCGAGCACACAAGCAGGGTCCACAGAACCTGCACAAAAAAGGAAAATGAGTCTTTCGCAGAGAAAATAATTGCAGTCAACTTGGTAGAAAGTAGAAAGTTACCAGATTCTATGGCGTCAACAGCATATTCCACTGCATTATCTATTTCTGGAATCAAATGAGTCTTTCGACAAATCTCCTCCAGCTCTGTTCTCTTCTTTAATACAAGCTCTTTCATCTTGCTTGATTTCAACTTTTCTAACCTAGCTACTTCCGTCTCAACCTGGATGACATTATTACTTTTCAATGAATTTTGAACCATAAAAATCAAGAAATATAATCCTATCATACTCAAGCAACTTGTAACTCACCAAATTGATGAACTCTACAGACAAGGTGTTTGGTTCAGTTATTTCATGTTCTGAAGCGGCTATATTACATGTAACATTCTGAAACATCTGTTGCTCTTCAACAGGGGTGTCCATTAAGTTCCAGAGCTCCAACATTGTAGTAGCAAGATCTTGGAGCTACGAAACCCTAAGTTATTACAAATATAACCAGAGGGGAAAACAACAAAATTCACAAAATACTAAATAAAAATGGCAATTAATTTCTAACTCAATCTTTACCTTCTGCATTCTCTGCAATTTAACCTCCCGCAGTTCTTCTATAGCGACCGCCAATTGTTGAATGGTGTCATTACTTACACTCTTAGATCCTTCTGATTCCAATAAACTAGGATGAATTCCGTTAATTGTCTGCTTGAAGTCCAAACCAAGCACTGAACATAGAGAATTTAATGTATACAGGTACTCCTGGACTTGCTTTAAGCGACTACTCTGCATGAGTATAAGATACGAGTACGATTACAGATAGCAAAAAGGAAGGATGAAAAGGTGATGATATGAGTTGAGCCAATGAAAAAGTTCAAAAAAACTGAAGTATGAGCAGATAATTGACCTTCTCAATCTGAAGTGCATGTAGCTGCCTATGCAATTCTTCAAGTTTTCTCACGGATAAATCAGTTTCATCTATGACAGCGGGAATATACTCTCTAGGACCATGTATTTCAATTGAAATGCTTTGAATCTGCTCTTGAACTTCTATGAATTGATTTCTACGCTCAGATTTCCTTTTTTGCATCTCCTCCAACTGCGGAAGAATTCTTGCATGCTCTTCCTTGAGGCTACCAACATTTTGATCAGTCTAGAAAAACAAAAGAGATAGTGTACAAACGAATTAGCAGTTTAACTGGAAAACAAATTATCTTGACAAAAAAATAATCAAGCTTTTAAGCTATACGGTGGTAATCCAAATAGGGATGCAGTTTTTTTTCCACCCCATTCGAGTAACACACAGACACGCCTTAAAACCAACAGCAAACAAATTATAGTAATTCTTAAAATATCTAACCTGACGAATATGCACTGGTCTCTCTCCCATTGATGAACAAATGGCTGCAAGTTCTGCCTCACAATCAGCGATTGCCTGCCTTAATTGAGCCCTAGATCGATTTGCCAGATCTACCTTCCTTCTGTATACTTCTAGACACTCTTGTTCAAGCTCAAACAACATTCTATCTCTGTCAGATTCAGACTCCCCAACTTCATCCCATATTATCTAAAAGAGAGATGAGGCAAACAATGAAAATTTTTCACACCCTTACAGAAATTCTTTAACCCAACTGCTGGAGATGTGAGGAAAGTGATAATTAGAAAGACGATTGCAGCAAAACTTAATATATACCTGAAGTTCATAGAGAAGTGTTCCGCAAGTTGTTTCCGATTGCAGAAGGGGATCATTTTGAGGTTTGGACATTTTGGGCACTTGTATCTCTGCGAGACACATTCTCATTAAAATTCAGAAAGACCAATTGCAAAACAACTCTGTCTAAATTAACTACATATTTATAGAAACTAACAAAACACTTGTGACAGAGAAAGATTTTTTAATTTTGATTGACGTCCAAAAGCAAATTTAGAAGCTAAAGCGGCAATGCCAAAAACGCAGCCATCCCCATCATGTTATGACTCCACTATATTTGCGAGTGAAACCATCAAACAATTTTTCGTTGCTGAACGGTGAATTACTAATATAGAAATATAGTCCAAGGACCTCAAAAACCTAAAATTCACACATTTATCACAAGGACTCAGCAAAACAACTCAAGAGAAACACTATATGAGTGAAATGACTACCAGTGCTGAAGTAGCACATTATTTTCTCAATCCATTCTCTAAAATATAAAAATAGAAACAAATAAACACTACTGGGAAACAATAAACTTAAGCGAACCCGGAATTCAATCAGAACTCAAATTTGAAAAGGAGAGAAGAACACAAAAATATATCGTACTAATCCGACTCAGATAAGCGCCACATCGATCTCAGCTAGAAGAAAGTGGAAGCAGCTATGTAATTCAAATTTCAAAACAGCGAGAAACGAATCATAAACTCGTGCGGGTTCAAGAAGCAAGAAACAGATTAACAGATTAGACAACGACACAAACTGAATTTCCACGCATCTAGATTTAGAAAGGGGTTTCAATTTCGAAATAGGAATTTGACTGGATGCATTTCACCAGAATGTGAAGAGCGAACGAGAACTGACCTGAACAACGGAAGGGATCTGTGAATCGCCTCGTGTTTAGATTTTCCGTCGTCGCTGCTAGAAGAGGAATGAGTTGATTTTCTCTCAGAGAATGAAAATGGGTTTTCGTGAGAAAGAGTTTGAAGTTTGAATTGTAGAGAGAGAGAGAGAGAGAGAGAGAGAGAGATAGACAGAATATAGCCGTTTTGAGGAAAGGGACCGTTTTTGAAAGCGCTCGCTGTGGATTTGATTTTGATTTGAATTTATTGTTGCCCTTCTTCTCTCTATCTGTCTTTGAAAAAACTAATATAAAAGTAATCAGATTTGTTTCTTTTTGAATGAGACTTCGGATTCTAAAAAAAAAAGATTGAAATTAAAAAGTACCATGAAATGGGAAATTATAAAGAAAAAGACGTTTGAATTTCAAATTCGGAAGAGAGAGAAAGTCAATAAGATGGACTTGGATTAATACCATGTAATAATAACAATTAAATTCTTCCAAGTTAAAAGGATCGAACGGTTAGGGTCAATATTATGATTATGCATTTAAGATATTGTTAATTTTTAAATAGAATTCGTTCATTATGTCTTTAAAAGATATTTTTAAATAATAAAAAGAAAAAAAGTATTTAAATTACTATAAACATTAATCTCTAAATGATGTGAGGCTAGTAATTAAGATAAAACAATTACTAAACTAAATAGTATGGCATGAAAAATTAGACTACCATCGGAGTTTAATTGCATGTTTATCTTAAATTTATACTCGTTGAAAAGTTTAATATCAATATTTTGTTTAAATTGCTTGTTGGTTAAATTAGGATGATTTAATTTGGGTGGTCTCGTACTTAAGAGTATAACGTTTGACTGGTTTATTTTAAGGCATTGTTAAATAGTGATATTTCTGCACCAAACAAATACAGCATACCACGTATTTGTTACTATTTTAAGGATTAATCGTTAGTTATTTCTTAAGTAATTACTTTTGTGACTAGAAAATATATAAGAGTTGAGATATTAAAGGTGTAAAATGTTTATTCAAAGTTTTATTTATTTTTATTTAAATTTTCAATTTTACATAATTTTTTCTTGAAATAAAAATAAATCTAAATATGACACTATTTATTCTCTAACATTTGGAAATTATATTGATAATTAAAGTATCACACGTGTAACTTTTAAAATCTATATTTTCATGTATTTGTGTTTAGTACTTTCTACCGTATATTAAATCACGCATTACAGTAAATTATAAGAAAATTAAGTGGAATTATAACTGAGTATAAAATTGTCATACTACTTATCTTAACAAATATAATAAATAGTTCAAACAATAGCAACGTATGTAACTTTCATTTATGAGTCATTTTATATTTATAAACATTAGAACAAACATTTTTTAATTGAAATTCATTGATAACATAATATATATTGGACAATCATATTTTAACCCATTTTTAATCCACTACTTCAATCACCATTAGATCATCAAATCACATCACTAAAAAAAATAAAAGAAGATGATCTAATGGTAATTAAAACAATGAATTAAAAGTGGGTCAAAAAAATAGATTAAAATATCATTTCTAAATATGGATATATATATATATATATATATATATATATATATATATATATATATATATATATATATTATCATATTCAATCATAGTCATCACAATTTAGTCGACAAAAATAGGAAGAGATAAAAGAAGTAAAGTAACGTGTAACAACTTAAGAAGTCAAAGCTAAATCAGCGAATCTTTATTGGGTCCTAAAATATAATCACAGTAATAGATTTATTTACCTTTTACAACGTGTAATACTTTTTGATTTACTGACAATAAAAATAGCAAGTGATTTTCCTCAAACATATTACCATGTTTAAAATAAAGCTTAATTAAAAACAAACAATATATTTTGTATATGTTCACCATTTATCAATAAAACATAATGTTAATTATATTTCAATAATAAAATAATGTCCGACTCATTTTTTTTTCTAATTTGAAACTTAGATCAAGAAAATAAGAAATTAAAGTTAAAAGAATATTTTGGGATCTCATAGTTTTAATACATATAAATATATAATTAAAGTTTAAAACCGATGGATAAAAACTTTTATATCTCGAAATTTAAGATATACAAAAATATTAAAGTTAAAAACCCCTAAGATTAGTTTCTAAAACTTAATAATTTCTTAAATAAAAAGTGCTCTTTTTCTTAAAAAAAAAACAAATTAACTTTACATGATCTCACCTCTCATTTTATAGAAAAGAAACTAAAAACAGATGGGATAAAAAACACTTTAATTTGGTTTCTTTTGCCAAATTCTCAAAAAGCTGGACAGCTTGAAAAGGTAGCCAATATGTTGACAGTTTACTGGAAATCCATCATTTTCCTCGTGGCCCTTCAGAGAAAATTTTCCAAACAAGAACAATGTTTAGCTTTAAACTTCAAAACAATGTTTATCATTCCTATATCTATAACAAATAAATATACTATATTATTCTATGAAAAAGATTCAAGTGGTACAACTACCTTTATCCCTCCAAAAAGACAGTCACATTTCTACACAAGACACGACCTATTGACTCCAGAGCAGAAGCACACCACAGAGCTTAATAGAAAAAAGAATAAACAAATCTCATGATGCACTTCCACCTTCAAATTCTCTCCTAATAATTTCAAAGACAATTTCATTCCAGGTATCAACAGGGCCTGGCATGCACCAGTGCAAGCAATCCTGTGGTGGTGGCCTTCCATCAGGGCCACGTTTTGTAATCTTATTTGGGTCAGGATTCCTGTAGGGGCCAGGGTGACCATCATGCCTGAACTGAAAGGCTTCTGTAATATCCATTAGCCTCAACCTTGATCCATTTGTTGACTTTTCCAAAGCACGTTTGAAACCTGTCACCTGTTGCTCATGCATTATGTTTGTGTGCAAGTTTTCCACCCCTTCACCAGGTGCTAGAGGCTTAACCTTCCCGGTGCATGATCCACCGGTGTTCCATGCCCCACCCTCATAATGGTCAGGTGAGTAGGAACGCACAATTGTAAGCCCTTTGTAATTTGGAATTGAAGCAATAGCAGTTAGAATTGTTTCAACAGATATACCATAAGCTTTAACACTGTCAACCTTCATCGTCTGAGACTTGTCTGGCCACCACAACTGTCCTCCCACTATTTCATTGTTCAGAATGTACACAGACTTCTTGGCAAACCAATGACCAGAAGAAAGAACCACCACATCAAAGTTTGGGATGTGTTGCATCAACTTCTCATCTGGGGCATCAAGATGGAGCTTATCTACATCGGCTGGAGCATAATCAAATGGTTCGGTTATTAGTTTGACAAGCCACGAGGACCATATCCTGACAATCATAAAAGAAGTGGACCTAAAGTAATAACGTTGCATATTATGATTTCCGCGATTCTTTGGTGTCTCTACCTGAAAGTACAAAAGTTTAGTTAAGCTTCTCACCGTCATAACTCACATAATCCGATATCCAAAAACCTACGTACGTGTATATGTATATTTATAGACAAATGCATGAAACTGACAGCAAATAAACCATTTTTTGTCATGAACATGGCATGGTGCAGGTGCAGCACCAAGGCCACACGATGACAATCCTTGAACTAGTGCAGAAAGGTGTCTTTTTCTTTTAATTTTAATATTATTTGGATGGGAAAGAATATGGAAGGCATAAAATTTGAAAACAAAGTCAGGATGAAACCGAGGACTGGACGAACATCTCCTGAAATTTTATAAACAAGAAATGTTCAGACAAATATACTCCATCCACTTGGAGCTGTCTTACCTTCTAAATATTTTTATCAAGGATAAACATCACAGATAGATGTCAAATAAAAGTAATCGGGCGTTGTATCAGGATGCCAAAAAGGATGTATTTGAAGAGTGACAAGAGCTTTTCTTGAAAGTTTAAAATAAAAGCTTGCATGATTTGATAAGCATCCAAATCAATAAGAAAGACAATTCATTTCTTCAGGTGACCCTAAACAAAACAAAAATGAACTCAAAACTATCCTCACATGTTGATGATAAAATCCCAATCTGTTTCTTTAAAGAATTATCATGTTTACGTATTCAGGATACAAATTTCTTTTAAGCTACCCCATACGTTTCTTTAAGGAATTATCAAGAAGTCCTTCCCTTGAAAGAGTTATTGCCTTTAGATTACCTAAGACTTGCAGTAAATGGTGGGGTTATCGGCTGGAGTGCCAATGACAACAGATGTAGATGTGGTAGAAATGGGGTAACACAGCAGTAAAAGGAGACAAAACCATGAGAGGACATCAGAAATCCGGAAGAAACACATTTTTGGGGAAAAAAATAGGCAGTAATGAACAATGGGTCCACCCGGGGTAAGGATTCAACTAGGCTCTAGTAACCATGTATAAATAATGATAGATAGTCATATGATGGAATACTTGGATCTCACAAGCACAACAAAGGAACATATTATATATAGTGTACATTGAATTACAAATAGGTGGACCTTGACCATTACAGTAACATGTATCTAAAAGATCGTAATCACAAAAAATATGTAGCAGCCATAAGAAGATATTAACAATGACAAGTTAGCAAAACACTGAAAATATGTATCATCTTGGAATGATTTTATTTTCCACACAAATTAGATCAATAAGGAATACAAAAATAACCTGCCACAGAATACACAACATTGATTCCATCTGGTTTCGGGCTACTGAATCTCCAATGAAAGCCAAGGTCTTCCCTCTCATCAGCTCCAAAAATTTTTTCGGATCAAACCGTGGGAGGTCACACTGAGAGGGCTTCCATCGCCAATTTTCATAATCCTGGTCAGGCCTCCCATTACCCTGACAATTCTGCATCTGTGTCAATACAGGGCATGAATTGTTTGTGTATAATGGTCCCTGTGGATCATGTATCCAATGTCCATGGTACAGATCACAACCTACACATCAGAATGTGGAACAACAATTAAAAATTCACGACACAGTAATTCCAAACGATATAATTGAGAAAAAAAAAGGTTATCAATATATATATATGAGGAATTTTAGTAACAAGATCCAACTACCAACAATTAATATATTTTGAGAACATTCAAAAATATGAAGCAACACAAATGAAATCTCTTTACTTCAAAAAAAACAAGAGCAAGATCAATGGTTCGGATTCTATGTTTGTCCGTATGTGTTGACCAATACTTGTGGGTGGTGTGGTAAAGTCCCATTAGCGGTTAAGACAATATGTCCAACAAACCTTACTTGAATATACACTGATATTATCTTAGAAAATGGATTTAAACTTAACTCCAGTCTACAAAACCGACTTGCAAAGTAAGAGTTATACTCACTCATCTATTATAATTTGGTCATTCACACAACACTAACTTACTCAAGACACAGTGGAAAAATTCAAACTCACAACATAATCAGTTTTGTGCTCCCCATCATATTTATGAATCCTGGATAGCAGTACATAACAACCAACACTATAATGGTACATACTTTATACTACATATATAAATACTCAAAAATAATAAATAAAGAAATTAAGAATAAATAACATCACACTTATTATTTTACACAACAAACTACATCATAAAATTAGGGACAAATCAAAATTTTACCCATAAATATCCTTAAACAATAATATTTAGGCATAAAAACTATTTTAAATCTTGAAAAGACACAGATAGTGGCTGAAATAAAGAGCTGAAATCAAAAGCGCAAGATAGTTGCTATTGCAAATAGCTGCTATTGTAAGATTTGGCATACACTCCGCATAATTTATACTATCTATATGCAGTTAAATTCTCGAAAATGATAAAACCTATACAAAATTCATTTCATAATTAACAATATAAAATCAGAAGTGTCTTAAACAAAACATACAGGTAAAATACAAATAAAAGTCAAATACAAGTTTCCTAGATAGGAATCATTAATCATCCAAAGTTATGAATCCGCAAAAATGGAAAACAATCTTCACTCTTAATTAACCCTACTGAAAATTCACACGAAGACCAAAATAAAAGGAAGGCTAATACAGAATGACTCATGGACAACAAGCTAGTGTAGGTGATAGGATTACAAGTGCAACCTGAATTTAACAAACCAGCTTACCAGCAGAGGATGTACTTTGTGGCTTCTCTACGGAAGCTGGAACAGCGGTTGATGTGGAATCATCAGAAGATGGAGAGGTCTCATTTGATGCAGTACTTACAACAGAAGACTGATTGATCGAGGCCACAGGAGCAGGTTCTTCCAGTCTAATATTACCTGTCTCATTGGAAGAATTGGAACCAGCCAATGGCATAGTTTTACTTGAACTCGAATCAATTTGTGAATTTTCTTGAGCAGGCAAGCCACTATTGGCCGCATCTACACTTTCTTGAGCAGGCAAGCCACTATTGGCTACGTCTACACTTTCTTGAGCAGGCAAGCCACTATTGGATACATCTTCACTTTCTTTAGCAGGCAAGCCACTATTGGATACATCTGCACTTTCTTTATCAGGCAAGCCACTATTGGCTACATCTGCACCTTCTTGAGCAGGCAAGCCACTATTGGCTACATCTGCACTTTCTTTAGCAGGCAAGCCACTATTGGCTACATCTGCACTTTCTTGAGCAGGCAAGCCACTATTGGCTACATCTGCACTTTCTTGAGCAGGTAGGGTACTGTTGGATACATCCGCACTGTCGCCAACCGTAGTCACTGGTTCTCCTGAACTAGAAACTGCGGGATCTTTGTTCACTTCCTTGGTCATTGGAAGGTTCACCGGAGTAGACTCACTCAAGTCTACTTGCGAGTTTGTTTTAGTATTAGTTTGTTCTATCTTACTGTCGTTAGACACCTCATTAGAAATTGAGGAAGATTGCAGATTCTCAGACGGCGGTTTATCATTAGCATGATCTAAACTCGTATTCAAGTGACCATCATCAATAGAATATTCATTCAATGGAGACACAGGTAAATCTAACTTTTCTGAACTACTTACACTATAAAAATAACCCTGAACCCTGGAACCAATTGGGGATGATACAAGAACCCAGGAAGCACAAAATAAGAAAACAGCCAGTGCTCCTACGATAACTACAATCCAAGAAAGCGGCCTTGGATGAGAAGATGCCCGGGGAGAACCTTTGAGAGCAGTCCAAGCCATGTCATTCATTTAATAATAAAGCTCAACACTAAATCCCGAAGCACGAAATCTTTCAAAACCATACAAAATATCTAAGCTTTCAGTGATGAGAAACACAAAGATTAGGTAACTAGTGGCTGAGATTAGATCAATCCCGAGAGAAACCCTGGCATTACCACAAAAACACATAAATCAATAGGATAGGAAGAATTGTGACCGAAACTATGAAGAGGCAGAAATACCTAAAAAATATGTTTTTTAAATAGGAAACAAGATTCAAGAAAATGAACATACCCAAAAAAGAAAATGTACAAAAAAAAGAAGAAGAACAGATTTAGAACACATAATGAAAGAAAAGCATAAACCTTAGTGAGAAGATTTTCCGGATGTAGAATGAAGAGAATGGTGAAAATGTTGGATCACCGAAACAACGAGGAATTTGGGTGGAGTGGCAACAAGGTTTGCCTGTGTTTCCGATGCTTGACCCAGTGCCCAAGGAATGGAAGGTGATCGAAGACAAAGAGAGAGAGAAAGAGAGAGAGAAAGAGTCTCAGATGTAGCTGATCGACAACAAGAATCTCACCTAAAATTCATGGCCACTTCTAAGTTCTAGAGCTTGCATGTGCTTTTTTACCTTTCGCCGATGGTTGTTCAAAAGAAAAGAGGTAAAATAAGATTTTTCCCCTTGAAAAAATTTAAGGGTTTAAATTTAATATGTAAAAAGTCCATTTTTAATCTCTCAAACTTTAAGATGCATTATTTTTTACCCGAAGAATAAAATAAAATTGAACTTAAACTATTTCAACAAAAATTCAAAACATATTTTATCAAAAAATATGACAAAGTTTTGATAATGGACACACTTCAAATTCCAAGTACAATGGACCATGTAGCCAAATATCCCCTTAGAGTGTGCTTTGACAATTACTTTAATGTATTTTTGTTTTTAAAAATAATTTTTTATCCATAAGTAGTTGGTTTAAGTTATATTTAACTCAATTTCTTTAAACAATGTATCGACATTAAGTTTTGTAAATGAAGAAATATAATTTAAAAGATGCACTACTAAAATTGTTTAGTTAGTTTCTCCAATTTGTTGATTGATGATAATAATAATTCAAGTTGTCACATGTGTTGATTAACTACTAGAATGTGAAATTGATTTTATTTTATTTTCTCAGGGTGAGATATTTATGAGTGGAATGACTTCTTTTAAATTATGTGCAAATTTTACTAATGAATTGTTGCTAGTTTTTCATATATATATATATATATATATATATATATATATATATATATATATATATATATATATATATATATATATATATATATATATATATATTACTACTTCACTTCTTCTTTTTTAGTATTATTTAAGTTTTTTTTAAGAAGGAAATATAATAAATTTTATTGACTTTAATAAAATATTTATAAGATTTTTATTATTATTTTCATGTCTCCATCATAATATATACATATATAACCTAATTAAAAAATGGGTGAAGAACATTTAGATTGTAATATAGAAAAACAGATGCTAGATTTAACAAAATGAAATTGAATTTTAAAACTTAATGCAGAAAGTTTTATTTTTGAAATATGTTAATATTGAACTCTATTCATTAAAATAAGATAGCTTGACAAAAAAAAAAAAAGTTCTTAGCTTAATTTCATTGCATTTCATTAACGAATTCCTGTAGTTGCTTCATTAACGGTGTTCGTAGTCTATATTTGTTTATCTGTTATGCTTTTGTTGTGTTTGTGTCAGGTTATTCACACAATTTTTATGAAAACTATTTGTCTGATATAGTTGTCCTATTAAATAATTTTCATCTAATTTATTTTAAGTTATATTTATTTAATAGGAGATCTTATTTAAAATTATGTGAGAAAGAAAAGTATTTAATTCATCCAAAGACATTAATTACATTGTAGCCACTCTCACAATTTTTTTTATTAAGAATCACCGATTGTTTAAGATTTCACTCTAAATAATAATAAAGGTTAATCATGTATTTAACTTTTAAACTACAACATGATTTTAGAATAAGTCTTTATACGGGTGGCAAAACGGGCAATTACGACCCGTTTTGGTCCGACATGCTCGTGGTCCGCTAAAAATAATTTGGGTCGGGCTAAGTAACCATTAGTAAACAGGTTAAATATTGCAACTCCTCTTATCTTAAGATGGGTTGACTCGCCATTTTTTTTTATTTTTTTTATTTTTTAAAAAATTTTGTTTATAATTTTTTTGTATATATAAATTTATTTATATAATATAAAAAAAGTATTATTTTTTAATTATTTTTAATTTTAAACATTAAACAATTTAAATAATTAAAAAAAATAGTTGATGAGCTAGGGTGGGCTGGCCCATTTTGGCCCGTCAAACTGGTGGGTTAGGCAGACCAGGCTACAATGGGTTGGCGAGTTGAAAACTCTAACTCGGCCCGTCTTTTTTTTGACGGACCAACAGGCCTGACCCACTTTGACATCCCTATTTATATGAAACTTTGAACTTGTCTCATTTTCCTATATTTTATAAATAAATTAATAGAGTCCTTATCACCCAATGCATTTTTTTTGTGATAAACTCCATGTCACATATATGTCCACATGTTGACATGTGTCTCTTTATGTGTACCCTTCTCTCTTCCTCCCCACCTTTCCTTGTCACTCCTCCCTTCCCTCCACTTGTAGCTCATCGCTCCTCCCCTCCCACCACCCTCCCTTGATGCAATTTTCTACTATATTATGTCTCTCAAACCCATGTGATGCAATTGTTACGAAAATAACAAGTGTACCAAATTACACAAGTAATAAAGTGAAAAGTTAAATATTGTTTCTCAAGAGACTCGTGCAACACTTGATAATTTTTGCAATTCATAACTTAATTAGGCAACAAATTTCACAAAAAAAAAAGCTATGTATTTTCTATCAAATATACGGTGTGCAACAATATATGATAAAGGTTTCACTGAGATTGAGTTTCATGATTCAATTCAAAGAAAAAACACCGAACAATTTACTTCTAATTTTTTCTCTAGCATTCACACCTTTTGTAAAAGTTGTAATGTCTTACCGAAAAATATAAACTTGAATAATAAAAACCCTATGTTTAACAACTGTTTTATTATAAGTTTGCATCAATGATCAAGATTTTGATGTAGTGAATGACTAAATGTTTCACATTTATGTCTAGCATGTGAAATCTATTAGTTGTTCTATTCTAATAAGGTTTTCCAAACTATCTTTCAATCCATAGGTACTCCCACATATGCAATCAATCTAGAATATGTAGTTAAAACAATAATCGAAAAAAAAGAAATATGAAAAATAATTATATTTAATAGTAAGATTCACAAATAGTTAAGAATACATTACACCCAACCCCGTGAATATTCCTCAACATTTTGAATACTAGAGTAAGAATAAAGATGAATACCCATAACCTTCAGAATGTGCCTTTACCTTCTCTCCTGTTAAGTGTCATTCTCCCCAAAAGAGTTATTTTTTCCTCTAGGGGTGTTTATTCTCAAAAAAGTTTTTTAATTTTGACCCATGACAAGCCCTTGATTTATAGATTTTTTGAAACTCACATCTTGCTACACGACTTCACTCATTGGCGAGTTACATACAATTCGTTGGACGAAAAAACCTTGTATTGGAGTAGCCCGAATTGGACTGGGGTGCACTTTGTACTTGATCTTGTATTGGATTAACTAACTTTATCAATATCTCTTCTTACCGATAACTTTGATAATCAAATTATGTTAATATTCTTCTTAATTTATTTAATATTTTCATTTATCTACAAATTATGTAAAAAGTTAATAATAAAATAACAATAAAAAATAATATTAAAATAATAATAAAAAATATAAATTAAAAAGATAATAATATCAATTATCAACCATTACACCCCTCACCCCTCCAGCAAAAGTTCACTATGTTCGTTAACTCAATGGCCTAGTCCAATCTAGAAGATTGAATTGAGTTTTATTTATTATTAGGTCAAACTCAACCCAATACAATTTGACCTGATCTTTAGTAAAATGACAAATTATATTTAAACTAATGCTCAACTCAACTCAATAAAAAATATTAAATGATATTAATATCAAGAGTCAATTTACTTTATTATCTAATTAAATAAATATTTATTCTTAAAATATTAAAATATTCTATTATTCGATTCTTAAAATATAAATAATATAGTTAATTTTCTAAAAAATCTTAATATCGAAAGAAATTTTTTTGGAAATTAAAAGTGTTAGCACACACAAAAGTAACCCAATTAACCAAAATCAATTTAACTTGATTAAAGGGAAGTTGAGTTTGATTAAGTATAATAAAAATAAACAGAGAAACTCAACCTGATTTAATACATAATATTTTAGTTGAGTTTGATGACAAAGACTTGTTTAAATCCGATTAAATTCATTTATATTTTTATATCCTTATATCTTGTGATTGGACCTTTAGTGCAATTTTCTGTATGAACATTCTTCTACTTTCACATGAATGCAATTACAATAATTTAGTTAAATTTCTAATACCTTTAACACTCGGTGCATGACCTGCAACCAACCTTTTGTGATCGATCATCGAATACAATTTTCTTTGTGAGAAAATCTCACACTCACATATGAGCAACCACACTCAAGTTATTTTAGAAAGAATGAGAGTTTGACAAGTTTCTAAAAAACTTGTTTGCATAAGTCACAAATGTCATCTTTTTAGACTTCACATATTAAGATATCTATATTGTTTTATATGTTTTTGTTTTCCTTGTGACACATATAAGACCCATAACAATGAAATAAAAAAAACTTATATTCATGCACGTGATTAAATGTGACTAATTAATTTCACATTGTCAAACTTAATAACATGGTGAATAAAAAATTATTTAACCAATTCATTTTGATATGTTACAAATTTAATTTTTGCTTGAGTTTTTTTTTATTTTATTTTAAAACATTCTCTTATATAAAGTCTTTTACTTCAAGGTCAACTTGTTTCTAATAATTTGTGAGACATCTTTGGTTTGGCTTCTGCCCTAAACCTATGTAATTTAGTTCCATGCTTAAAACATCATTAGATTAACTCAATACTTAAAACATCTCTAACTCAATCTCACAATTTGAACATCTCTATATTAACTTTACACTCTTAACATCTTTGACTCAACTTCATGCTTAAAGATTTTTTGACATTGCTACAAGCTTAAATTATATTTAGTTCGAAATATTTTGATTTATCACTTCAATCATTCTTAAATCATCACATCATACACTAAAAAAATTAAGTTAAAAAATTAAAAAATGATTGAAATATAAATTAAAAATAAATAAAAAAATGGGTCAAAATATCATTATCATTTATTAAATTTGACATTCACTAGCTAATACGAAGCAACAATTATATCTGAAATACATTATTAAATATAGTAATCCAAAAAATACGGAAAAAAAATTGAATTTGTTAGGGAAGAGTAGTATTGGAATTTACCGTGTTAGCTGAGGTGTGAGGTGAAAAATATGGGTTCATAAAGAAAAATTCCTAACCATGGAGCTTTTTATCCAACAGTAGACCTTTTTTATGGGTCGTACCTTCCTATTTTTTTTTTTGCAGCTCTACAAAAGTTGAACTCCCCAAACTATTTATCATTCAGATGTAATAAAAATTTTCACACTTTCTTATTATTATTTTTTTCAGTTTGAATATTTCAGAAAGCATTTCTAAATTCGAAAAAGACCTTTCAAAATAACAAATTCAAAATATAAGATTTTTTTTTTTGGAATGAATGTTTCGGACTTCCCAATACTTATTCAGGAAATTTTACTGTATTCCACCACACTCGATTCAAAATTAAAAAAAATGATTCAAAACAGATGTTCTGAAAGTCATTTCTGGATCTGAAAATATATTATGAATTTTGAAATAATTTCCAAAACACCTGTTCCAAAAATTTGTTTTTGTATTTTGAAATGTAGTTATAGTCTAAAATGTATTATGGTTTCGGAAATACCTTCAAGAATTTTGGAATATAGAAAAACATTTCCAGGTGTTCATAAAGTAATTTTTAATTCCAAAAATATATTTTGGAAAAAATTTTCTTGTTTATACTTCTTACACGTGCAACTAAAGAGTTCTATTTCTTTTTTTCACCAATTTGGGATGGATGTACTCATATGTAGAGATATTAACATCACGGACAGGGTACAGGTAGTAGTTCTTTTGTACTCGACCTACTACATAAATGCATCGTACTTATATTTGTACGGGTATCCGTTATGCGGGTACCTGTATATTTTTTTAATATTCACTGATATCTACGGGTACTTACAAGTATCTACAAAAGAAAAAACATTAATATTTAACAATATTTTAACTGTAAATTCAAATAAAAATACAATGCATAATATTCATAGATTTCAAACAAAGTGCAAATAACTCGTTTAAATAGTATTGAATGACAGTTTGCAAAGAAATGAATAATTTTTAAAACCAATTGATAAAAAAATAATCCATTCAAGATCAATATGTTAATATTTTAATCATGTTTTTTTAATTTTTTATTTAAATTAGAATATAACAGGTATGGGTAGTACGAATGCTATGATACCCGTAGCCACACCATTAACATGCATGTATAAAAAATACTCACACCCGTTGTTAACGGGTATCCCTTTACAATATTTATTTTTTACCCATGTTATTTTCTACCCATACAAATTTTATCCATAAATATCTAGGTGTACAAATTTCTTTTGACATCCCTATTCGCATGCATCGGATTAGGAAAAAAATATGTTTCAAAATGGTGAATTTGGGATGGGTGCACCCATTTCCAATGTCTTTTTGTTTGCTTGGAATCGCGGTGTTGGATTCGTGCCACATGCTGTCTTGCCTCAACAAGTGATGCAGGGGTCGAGTATGAAGGATAAAATGAAAATATTGAATTTATGGGGGTGCCGGCAGGAAAAAATGGGTTGTAGGAAGCAACAACCCTTTTTTATTCTTAAGTCACGGAGGCCTTGCCATAAGGGACATCCAAAATAGCTCAACTCCTTTAATTTAAAATAAATAGAGACAATTAGGAAAGGTATAATTACTTATTTGATATCTTAATTTTTTTATTTAATTTAATTTGGTACTCATATTTTTTTCTGTTTTAATTTAGTATCTTAATTATTTAAAATGGTTTAATTTGATTATTTTCGTTAAGTTCGAGTTAACACCGTATCCGTACAGGACACGTGTCAAGATGTTAAATTTTTTAAATTTTTTTTACATTTTTTTTAATTTTTATTTTTTTTTTCTAAAAAATTATAAGCTGTCACATATCAGATTACTGTCGTGTCATGTGGTTGTTTATAGTTATGACACGTGATGGTGGTAAAACTTGTTTTCAATTTAGTCCTCTATTAGAATTTTTGTTCAATTTAGTACCCAATTCTTTAAAACAATTTAATTTTGTCATTTCAAATTTAAGAGCAAATTAGTAAATAAGTTTAATTATAACTTATATATACATATTAAAATTATTGTTTTGAATTTATACATCAAATCACTACACCTAAATATTCAAATTATTTTATTTTTTACAAGTATAAAAAAAATTTCAAGTGTAAAAAATTATAAAGGTAAAAATGTAAAAAATAAAATAATTTGAGTATTTAGATGAAGTGATTTGATGTATATATTAAAAAAATTATTGTAACATGTATATATAAGTTATAATTAAGTTTATTTACTAATTTGGTATCAAATTAAAAATGACAAAATTGGATATTTTAAAAAATAGAGGTATTAAATTGAACAAAAAATTTAAAATAAATGACTAAATTGAAAACAAGTTTTATCACTGCCACATGTCATGACTGCTGTAAATTGTCACGTGACACGACAGTAACATGACACATGACAGATTATAAACTTTTAAAAAAAAAATTAAAATTAAAAAGGAAATTTCAAGATTTAACACGTGTCATTTTAAATAATTGGAGTATTAAATTGAACGAAACAAAAATATAGAAAAAAAAAGTAAACAAACAAATTAAGATACCAAATAATTATACCTATCAGGAAAAATCTCAAAATCTTTCACCACCATTGTACCACACGACATCACCATTTTCAACACTTTCAGCACCACCACCGTCATGCAGTTGTTGAAGAGGGAGAAGAGAGAGAATGAAGAAAAAATCTTGTTTCGAAAAGCTTCTTCCAAAACATGTGTTCTGAAATTTCTTTTCAAAACATATTTAATGTTTCAGAAAACTTATTTTGGAAAACATTTATGAGTTTCAGAACGTTTTTTTTCCAAATATCTATCTCATTCTGGAAAAATTTATTCCATAAGAAATTTCTTATGTTACACAAATTTTGTTCTAAAAAATTTACACTGGAGATCTTATTTTGGAAAACTTGTTTCAGAAAGCTTTCGGAATATATAATTCAGATATCACTTTTTAAAAGGGTGAAATGGACATTTGATAAGCTTTAGAGATGTGCAAAGAAACTGTGGGGGTGTAGAAAGTAAAAGCCTAAAAGTAGTTATTGAAACGGGTAAGTAAGGTGATTGGCATTGCGATGCACGTGGTTGTGACTTGTGAGAATGAATAATTTGGTCTACTACGTGCCTACAATGATGATGACACACGTGCACATTATGGTTGATGAGTGGGGGGCAAAAGAGGAAAGGCAAGGGAAAGAACATGATCTAAGTCTTTGCTTATTCACCTTTATTTTATTAAAGGAATGTCTACTCAAAGTGGGACACAACCCCTTCAATTCTGAGGAACCAGAGGCCTTAATAAATCCATTTACCCCTTAAATTAAACAAACTTATTTTAATTCTACTACTATTACTACATTACGTGGCATAGTTTTCGGGTCAACTTGACCCTCCTAATTTCCTCTCCGAAAGATAATTTAACAAAGTTTTTTATCAATTTAAATAAAAAATTAATTTATTTTAATTCTATTTATAATTTTTTTTTTAAAACATTATTTTCCTTACCAAAATCACTGTCAGCGGGTATGTCTCTATCAAATTTGGGGTAGAGAGAGAAAAGAGAGAGCAAAATGAGTGTTTCTTTGGCATGAAAAGAGAGCCTTTCATTTTTTTTTTCTTTTTCAAAATGTCTTTTAAATACTTTTTATCATTTGGCTTCTGGGTCCTCTTTAAAACCATCCTCACCACTACCTTTTCATTTCTCCATTAAATCAACTACATACTTCTTCTATCTCTCTATCATATTCAACTATTTCCTTTTTCTATTATAATTAGTGTTGGTATATTGCAAACTTTTAAGCTTATTTTTTATAAATAAAATTCAATATGGACTATTTATTTCTTATGACATTTCTAAATATTTTAACTATGTTTTATTAAAAAAAATTTGAATTTTGCTGTTAATATAAATTTTGTTAAATTAATTAATAAACTTAGAATATTCTAATAATTTAAAATAAAAAATGAGAAAGACAAATATATTCATACATTCTTATATCATTTTTATATCTAATTTAAAAATTGACATCATCAAAATCAATTTTCATATATTATTAATGTAAAAAATTTCGTTAAAATCAATATGAATTTAAGCACCTTCATCACAAACGCGCGACCACCACTGTGAAGGATGTTCACATAACATCCACGCTCGCCACAAAGCAAGCACCTCTTGGCAGGTTAGTTTTTATTGTTTTTTTTTTTTTTAATTTCTCATTTAATTTTCAATATTATTTATAGAAATATATGTTAGAAATTTCTTTTAATAAAAGAACATGTTAAAACTTTATATATGTTTGAAATTGAATAAAGATTTAGGAAAAAATATATTTAAGTTAGATTTTAAAATAAAGTTACACTCTAGTTAATATAAATTATTGTGCCTTTTGAAATAGTTATCTAATTTGTATTGGGATTGGATTGGAATATGACAAGTTGTATTGTTAAATTTTTTAAGTTCATATTTAATGTTATATGATCGAAAATTTGTTAGATCCGTATAATATATTGCATGAAGTGAATTTTACTTTTTTTATTAAGACCCAATTAATATTATTTTCAATTTAAATTATTATTATGAATTTTTTTAATAAAATAAACAAGAGAAGTGTGTAATATCAATTATTAAATTTAAACCTGAAGTTTTTGGTTGTACAATTTGAAAAAAAGGTCAATGTTTTTTCATAGTTTATTAGTATAAATATTTTAATATGTTATATATATATATATATAATTTTGGTTGATTGTATTTTATATTGATTTTTCAGAGCATATGATTGTAGTTATTTGATAATATTTATTTTTTCTTATGTCATATGAAAACCAATGGGAGATATTGTTAAAATTTGTTGTAAAATGTAAAAGGTGATAATTATATACTAATAAAATATAGAAAAAATCTTTATGAATGACAATCAAATATATTCCTCTAAAAATAAAATATTAAGTTAAATATATTTGTAGTGGCAAGCAAAATTAAAATTTGTATTTATTTTAAAGTTTAATAATTTTTTGTCACTGAAAGATGAATAAATATAATTATTTTAATTCAGCAACGTTGAATCTTTTTCAGGTGTTAAATGATATTCGAGATTAATATTTGAGTTAGAACGTAACAAACGATGTAAACAACGTCAACATCAAATTGAAATATTATTTGACAAGTTAAAAAAACAATTAACGTAATTAAATTAAAATGATTATATCTATTAATTTAAAGTTTAAGATTAAACATATCAAAATTTAAAACAATAATTAATTGTAATTTTAAGTCAAAATTTAAAGATTAACAATATATTTAACTTACAAATATTTCTCCATGTAAATGTGGACCTATGTTATGACAGGGGAGCCACGACTCCCCTAACATTTTTTTTTTATACATATTTTAAGAAAATATTATTATATTATTTATATAAATTTAGTTTAAAAAAAAAATTTAAAATTTTAAAATTAAGTTTTGCCTTTAGGTTGTAATTTTTTTATTTTTTTATTTGATTTCTCTCTCTTCCATACCTCCATCTCCTATTTTCCTCCTCTTTCTATCTCAATTTTTATCATTAATCTCTTATTATTTTCAAAAGCAAATTGTACCACAACAAGATTGATGAGTTAAAAAATATTTTGGACTAAATAATTTTTTCTTTTGAGAAAGTTTATTTTTTATCATTTTTTTTCGAAGCAATATGTTTTATTCTTGTATGTGGCTTTTATGTGCTCTAGGCATATATCTATTTGTTAGAGATTATAAAATTATGCTCTAACTGTTTATGAAACTCTTTTTTGTGTAAATAGAACTATTTTAGGTTTTGAGGTTGGGTTAGAGAAGAACAATATTAAGAATATATTTTAAAGTAAATGAAGCTAATCATTTAGAAGTTGTTAATTTTCTTAAAATATTGATTCTTGATTTTGAGATTTAATCTAAGATATTTATAATTTGATCTTTTCCTACATAAGACGGTGATTGAAGTTTTAGCAAACACTATGATCATCTATATGGATATTATAACAAATTTTAGTTCTATGATTAAATGATTGAAGATTTTAAATTATTGAAAAAACGTATAGGAGTACTCTCACTGGAGACACCTTTTACTTTTTTTAATATATTATTGTTAATGATAAAATTTATATTACACTTTCATATATATATATATATATTATTGTTATATGTTTTGGATTATATTATCAAACATGTTTATATTAAATAGAAAAATTATGTCAGAAAATGAAATTTTTTTTAATTAAAAAAGTTAATTTATATAAATAAAATTGACTTCCCTAAAAATTTTATCCCAGTGTCAGGAACCTTACTCATTCTCATGTACCTAGTTATATATATCAGAGTTGTGTAAGTGAAATCAATATGAGGGGCATAAGAATGTCATTAAGAATTCTTACAATCAGCTCAATGGAAAGCGAAATATGTCAATGAAAAATACTCTTGTCCTTTTGTTAATTATTTTAAAAGGAAGACAATTATATTTTCTGATATTACTATATCATGTATCTAGTGCATATTAATATTTTTAATTATTTGAATTTGAATAATATAATGACACATCTAAATTATTTTGAAAAAAAAACCCATATACATTATTATATATAAAAGAAACGAATATTTATTATCCTTATATATTACAGGTTTTGTTTGTCAACGAGGAGACATTGGGTATGCAAATAATTGAAAAAATTGATTATAAGCAAAAATAAATACTTTTAATGTATTAGAAATTAGCATTTATTATAATTATAGTAGAGTATATAGACACTTAGTTATGATTATTAGCTTATTTAGTTTTGATTAATAATTATGGTTTAGTTTAGAATTTATATAATTTACCCTTGTACATTTAGAAAAGAAAAAACTATTATTTAATCGAAAAATATCAAACACTATGTGTATGTGTAACTTAAATTTTCACTCACTGTCTCACACATATATATAACCGAAGAAAATATAGATGGTGTCTTGATTTTGAAGGTCTCTAACCAAATACCTTCACTGTAATGATATTAACACTTTTCAAAAGGATTTTGCTTATTTTAGCTGGTCATAGGATTTTATTATAAATGAATCGTTTTCATGTTCGAAATGAGTCAAAGATTTATATTAGATAAAATAAAATATTATCTAAAATTAAAGGTCCATAACATCATTATTTTAAAATTTTAGTGTAAAATTAATATCAAATATTTTTTTTATAAAGCTAGTGTCAAATAATTTTGTATGCGAATAATTATATATGTCATATATATATATATATATATATATATATAAAATATATAGAATCACAATCTTTCTTAACGACCAGTCTTATAATTATGATTTTTTTTTTAATTTGTTTGAGGACTACGAAATGTTGTATTTTCTTTTTTTTATAAAGATTATAATACTATTTATATTTCTTCTAAAGCTTCCGACAAATTATATGATGTTAGTGTAAAAAAAAAATTGATTTTTTATTTTTTTATATTTCAGAACCACTTTAAAATGTACCGTAAAAAGTTATCAAAATTTAATTAAAAAATTAATAAACTAATCTTGATTTGCAGGTGGAAGATATATATATAAACTGATGAATGAGATTTGCTGGAGCCGAAAGTATAGAAGAAATGCTTTGACTTTATCCATCCATGGAAACCCACCTCATGCCCCAAATGAATCCTTATGTTTCCATAGCTTTCTCAAACAAAGGTTTCCCTGTCCCACATCTGCAAAAATCAGTTCGAGTAATCACTGAGCTTCTATAAGTGACATCACACATTATCATTGCAAACTTCACAGTTCTTCTTCACCAATTATAGTACACATGCTTTGCACTGCATATTTCTGTATTTATATAAGTAGATGTAATGAATTCACATAGTAGCTGTTTTTCAGCACTCTCCAAAAGAAACACATTTAGCCCCATAATTTTTTGTTCCAGGAATTGGTATTGTTCGTGGCATGCCAGCGTGCAAGCAAGCACCACAACATGCATGCTTGCTGTATAACCCCACGCATGGTGCAACGAATATGCACCCTTTTCTGTGAGATTGATCATGAATTTGCAACCAATATATGCTTCTTATTACATAGCCCCACGCATGGAATGGAACTACATTAGGATGCTACCATCCACCACTAACTACACCTCCTTTTCGAACTTTCTTGGTGCATTCAATAATGTTATGTGTGTGTGTTTACTTGTAAAAGACAAGCACAGTGAAAACACAGAAAGCTCCTTTAATGGCTTAGGTGATCTGAATATCAAATTGCAGTTTCAAAGGAACAAGTATATATGATTAACTTACCAGAAAATTTGTATACAGTAAAACTGTCGTGAATCTTTTTGGTCTATAATTCGGGAAGCTTCAGGAAACCTCCTCGATGGTGCATTACTACATAAATAGAAATCCTTTTTCATGAAAAATAATGATGAAGGTGGGTCTATAAGGCTTGATCTTTGGTTAACCTACCATTTAAATACTACTTTTTGTTCTGCATCCTTTTCATCACTTTTTGTGGGGATTTGATG
The DNA here is from genome assembly GCF_037176805.1 of Vigna unguiculata. Lineage (NCBI taxonomy): Eukaryota > Viridiplantae > Streptophyta > Magnoliopsida > Fabales > Fabaceae > Vigna > Vigna unguiculata. The sequence continues at coordinate 35,814,604 of NC_140798.1, forward strand.
CTCATTATATTGTTAACCTGTCATTAATTATAAGTGTGGCACAATGTCTGGCATGAATTATTAAGGTAAAGACGTACTTGGGTACTTGGCACAATGGTTCAGAATCTAATATCTTCCTAGATTGTGCAAATGGGTTCGTTCGTTGAACACTTACAAAAAGACAAAGTAAAATCCACATTCTTTGTTTTGTGATGAACACTCTCAAACTTATCTTCCCATTACTCATTCACTGAGATTTATGAAGGCGACACTGAATCAGTTTAGGATTACGCCAAACAGGATTCACGTTATATATTACATGACACGTGTCACATCCAAGGTTGTCCTCATTGGATGCAAGAACAATTTGAGGTTTCCTTCCCCAAAATTCTCTTTTACACGTATAAACATTTGTCTAGGATTTAACAAGGTCAATAATTTTCTGTTCCTTAACTGCATATCCCTATCCCTGCGGGCTCTATGTATGTATATCTCCACCTCGATTTCATGCAATTAATGGACATATTAGATCTCATTGGATTGAAGGAGATATATGAGGAAAGAAAGCCTAATTGAGATGAGCAAAAAGTGAGAAAGTAATTGTCTCCAAAAGAAAGTGAAATCCATTTGGAGTATCCCAATACTGTAATGTAAGGGTGTATGAGTTTTACTTTTATGTTCCAATTTTTGCTCCATGTGCAAAAGGCGAATGAAAGAATATAATAATAGAAGTAGCAGCTGTCTTTGTATGAGCAGAAGAGAAAAATTATTACAAAGTTAGAATAACTGAGAGGGAGGAAGAAGGGTGAAGGAATGCGAGAGTTTGCTTTTTAAAGGCATCAATATCAATGCAGAATGGGCTCATGGTTGCTCTTTCATTTTCCGACAACGCAACATACAAATCCTTTGCCCTTCCATTGGTTGGCTAAAGGTATAGCAAAGGTTGAAAAAACAACCCTTTAATTAGGACTCCATTTACTTTTAGCACACATATATTATCTTCTAATTCCTTCATCAAAATCTCAATTACAAAATATTGTCTCCACCAATTCATTTCCCCTTCCCAGACTCCAAGTAGGTATTCAAAAATATATCCCGAGCGCATTTGATCCGACCAACACACTCTCACTAACCATGTGACGTGAATGAGTGACCTAGTTCCCCTAGACCGCGGAGGAGGCTAGCTAGGTGTATTATTTTCCCACTAAGTTAATATTTACCATATATATTCATATGAAAAATCATATATTGATTTTATTTCCATTTTATATTCTCTAACATGGTTTAGTGCCAAACATTAATTAATGTATTATTATATTTTTTTTTAAAATTAATACTTGATATTAAGCCACATTAGAAAATATAAAATGAGAGTCGAATTGTGGAAGTCAAAATATTATTGTTTTATTCATATGTCTATATGCTCTATTGCGCCAATTGTTAAAATCAAATTACAACTAGGTCAAAAGCTATAGTCATTAGTCAAGACATAACTATTTTTACTTAAGAGCGTAATAGCCCAAACATCACGATTCAATTGTGATCCAGCCTACTTGACCTTTGTCACAGGACAAGTGATGTCACTTGTAACAATTTCTGTCAACAATTATCCTACTAGTGATCTCACTCATTATAACTTGGCCACCTGGTCTCTTCCGCCAAAGACAATTGTGCAACCTGTAACAATTTTTTTCACTAACAAAAACTAACAACTAATATTTACCCATAAAAAAATATTTATATACCGTCTCTAACAACAAAATATCCTCTCTTTCACACCACTATCTACATGTTTGTGCCACCTTCCTCCATCTAGTAACTATTCCTAGTCAAACTTCATCCCATTAATTATTCACACAAATCGCACTCACACCACTGCTTTCTGTTTTTAGCAATTGACATTACTTGTTTGGAATTTCCATAATTGTTTGATGCAAACAAAAGGCATTACAGGAAGTTAAACAGTTAATTAAAGAGAAGGGGAATTAGTATTGCCAATATGTTTGGGATGTAGTTAAGTGGTCAAACTGTGAAAGTGGAATTCATAGGCACATGCATGCTAGCTAGCTATAGGAATATTCTGTGCCCATTTGATGTGTGGGATAATCATAAACGCATATAAATGATTATGTTACGTTTGATGTTATGTATAACTGATTTTGTTAATGAATTTCTTCCTTTTTTTTGGTTATTTCTAAATATGATGTGTAATGCCAACAAAATTATCGTCAGAGATCACTATATCTCTACCTGGTTTTATTCTCAATGATGATCTCACAATCTTAAATAATTGAAATTGCCATAAGTGAACCTTGGACCTCTATAAAGATTTAAGAAATATATTATTAGTCAATGGAATTGATGAAGGAGCAATGAATACAGGCTTTTGTTTTGACACTATAGCATTCTCACATCTCATTAGGGTAATAATCGAAATTCGTAATTTTAGGGTAATAATCTCAGAGGCGAAACCAATTGCTTTTTACGAACACGAAAATAAAAGGGAGGAGCGAGGCAGCAATAATGACATGGCCCTCAATCCTAAAAGCATACAATAACATTGAAACAAAAGTGTTTCTTTGCATCCAAACACAAACATAACAGAAAAGTTTCATTTACCAACAACTACATAGTAGTAGCATGTATCAATAATTCAACAACCAAGAGACTAAAAATCCACAAAGTAAAAACCAAAACATAAAATCCCAACCCCCAACTTAAACACACAGAAAAGAACACACCGGAGGAGGAGCTTCAAGCTTCATAAATCATAATCACAACTTCCACGCGCTTCTTAGAGCGACTGAACCTTAGACCAGAAACACACCCTCTGATGCAACAATCCATCACGCCCTGCCACTGCATGTGGTTTTAAATACTTTAACCACACTCACCTCTTTCTCTCTCTCTCTCTTTCTTGCGTTAATAAACACAATCACTCTCTTGGTAGCACCCACTCTTGATCGAACACCCCACGAGCCTCTCCAGCATTTTTCAATCCTCTTCTTCTTTATCCTTATCGCTCTGCACCAAAACCTTCCCACTCCTCAATTATTTATTTATTTATCTATCCCACTTTTTCATACGCATTTTCTCAAACACATGGTACACGTTACTTTACTCTAGTTCAACGCTTAACCCTCAAATCACCTGGAGGAAGTTCACCTCAAACTCAACCATGGCCTTCGAAACGCTCCTTGTCAAGGTCAAAACCGCCATATCAAATAGCTTCGACTCGGTTCCGCCCAAGCTGCTGAAGAAGAAACCCTCGTTCAAGTCCAAACCAAACGTCGGCGTGTTGGCGTTCGAGATCGCCGGCGTCATGTCGAAACTCCTCCATCTCTGGCACTCGCTCTCCGACGCCACCGTCGTCCGCATCCGAAACGACGCCCTCAACCTCGAGGGTGTGAGGAAGATCATCTCTAACGACGAGTCCTTCCTCCTCGGACTCGCCTGCGCCGAGTTCGCCGAGTCGCTCCGTGTCGTGGCGAACTCGGTGACCCGACTCAGCGCGCGCTGCGAGGACCCCAACCTGCGCTCCTTCCAGCAGGCCTTCCTCGAGTTCGCGGACTCAGGCTGCGACCTAAAAGGGTGGGCCCTTCCGGGCCCAAAAGAAACCGAATCAAAGCTCAAGAAGATGGAGCGTTACGTGACGCTTACGGCAGCACTCTACCGCGAAATGGAGGAGCTCGCGGTTCTGGAAAGCGGCTTCAGAAAAGCTCTGAACCACGCTGACGCCAACAACGTTGGGAGTAAAGACCAGCAAAAACTCTACGAACTTCAGCAGAAGATTTTCTGGCAGAAGCAAGAGGTAAAGGATCTCAAAGAAAGATCCCTTTGGAGCAGGAGCTTCGACAGCGTTGTCGTGCTCCTTGTAAGGTTCAGTTTCACTGTTTTAGCAAGGATTAAGGTTGTGTTCGGAATCGGTCAACGCATGCCTTGTCTGTCACGTACCTTATCTACTTCGGCCACTGTTTATCCATCTGATCAAAACCCTAATGATTTTGTTGTTTCTGGGTTATTAGAGGAAGACTCAAAGTTTAATGAAGCGGTGAATGAAGATATGGAAAGTGGGTTTTTTGAGGCCAACTCGAAGCTTCTTAAACCACCGGAGAGCACTTTGGGAGCTTCAGGTTTGGCTTTACACTATGCAAATTTGATAATAGTGATGGAGAAGATGATAAAGTCACCTCACTTGGTTGGAGTAGATGCAAGAGATGATTTATATGGTATGTTGCCGAGGAGCATAAGGTGGGGGTTGAGAGGGAGACTAAGAGGAGTGGGGTTTTGTGCTAGTGATCCTGTTCTTGCTGCGGAATGGAGGGACGCTTTGGGAAGAATATTGGGATGGTTATCACCTTTGGCACACAACATGATCAAATGGCAAAGTGAGAGAAGCTTTGAACAACACAATTTGGTGGCCAAGACCAATGTATTGCTGTTACAGACTTTGTTCTTCGCCAACAAAGATAAGACTGAGGCCGCCATAACTGAGCTTCTGGTGGGGTTAAACTATATTTGGAGGTTTGAGAGGGAAATGACTGCTAAGGCTTTGTTTGAATGCGCCAATTCTAATGGGCTTTTGTTCAAGTTCAATAAACCAGCTAATGAGATATGATGAGTTCCTTTTCTTAATCTTCCTTCATAGAGACTCGAATTTTGTCTCTGGAAATTTAATTTCATATATGGGGGTTGCAGATTTTAGATGAACTGAACCGGTTGATCGATGAGTATCAGATCCTTCAGGTAAGTTTGTTTTGCTTCCAATTAACCCACCAGGTCTGTAAATGGTGTCTGTAAATGATATATGATTTTTTTAGTGACATCAAACTTCAAGAAATGAATGTCCTTCTTGATCATGAGAAAATATTCCTACTGTTCAATTATAATTTGACCATAAAATTTGTTATTGAAATTATTATTGGCAGAATTAGTTTGTTGCTGGTTTTTTGTGGCTGCACCACCATTTCCTGATTCACTTCTTGGTGCTTCATGTGGGAAGTGATAAACTACTAATTATACTCAATCTTTTCGTATCTTCGGAAGCATTAATATCATATTAAAAGACTACCTAGAATGGACCCCGCTATTATTCATATACTTAAGTTTGTACTAAATATAATATATATATATATATATATATATATATATATATATATATATATATATATATATATATATATATATATGATAGGTTATATTTTTTCATATATGGTTTATAGTCATGGTCATGGCATAGTTATGGTCATTGAGAGATTGTGGTTCTATACGGTTATATGACATTAGTCTTACACATATAAGACCTTAGACACCACTTTTACACCAAAACCTTAAGGCAATGTTGTTATAGGTCTTTATTCTTATATAGTGTTTAACTTTGTCTTTTCTATCCAATGTGAGACTTTTTTGACTCACACTTGGACTATTCCCAACAATATATATATATATATATATATATATATATATATATATATATATATATATATATATTTTCCAGAATGACGGGACACTTGCGTTTTTCTTAAGAAAAAGGTTTTGAAAAAGGTTTTGATATTTAAAAGAAAAGACTCAAAAAGCTGTTTTTTATAAAAGAATTTAAAAATAGTAGTACTTTTCAATTATTTTAAATATATATCTATATTTATCATAAAATTAAAATATTTATAAGCTTTCACAGAACTCAATTTTAGGTCGAGCTGTAACTCTATTAAATATTTTTTATTTTTCATTTTTCATTTTAGCATAATGATTATTAAAATCAATAAATACACTATCTATGATAACTAAATGTGGGTTTAAAATAGTTATTAAAGAAAAATCAGTGAATTTACTATACATATCAATTTAGTATATATATATGATTCATTGATAGAAACGAATCCAAAACAAATCCCAAATCATTATGTTTAAAAAATAAACGGATTATGAGATGCATGTTATGATTTGATTAAATTATTGACCAAAGATGAAGGTAAGGAAGCATGCCTTATTATGAGTAAGGATGCAAAGGAACCTCTCCCTTTCCTCTTCCCTCTTTTGGCCATCAAACAATATGATCATATTCTTTACCTTCTTTTTTTATAGTTTGTATTATTATTATTTTTGTTTGGTTATTTTCTTCTTTCAAGTGGATAACTGTATCTTTTTTCCTTTCACATTAAGCTTTTTCATTCATAAGAATTTAAAACCAATAGGAGTTTCTAAACCACTCTGCTGAATCACTTAACCTTTAATTTTATTGTAATTAAAATATAAATATACTCATAATACTAACCATTCAATAGTTTAATTAATATTAATATATGATTATAAGATTAAAATTTACTCGTTTTACTGTCACTAAAAAATTTCATCTAACATGGATCATTTATATATATCAACCGAAATGTGAGAATCTACACAATTATATCTTCATCATATGATTTAAGTATATAATTTGTTTTTCTTGCGTTCAATAGTCTCACATTATTTAAAAATATAGATCTATGATAATTTAAATATTTATTTTTTATTCCATTATTTGAAGTGTCTTTTAATGATAAAATCATGAAATTTATATTCCAGAACGGACAATGCTTCGAACGTACCGATTGACAACTAAGATTAACTCCTATGTTTAACCATACCTTCACCTTTTTTGTGTCCACTCCTCCCCTCTAATTTTCATACCATCTTGTATAAAGCATGAACCAAAAGTTTATGAGAATAACAATGTCTCTTAAACAAGTTTAAATAGTTTAAATTGTTCTCTTTTTTCTAATATAGCCTCACAATTCTTGATTCTACAGGGATATCTCATATGAATATATTACACGATGATTTCATGTGGAAGAGAACATACCTAAAATCCCTAAATACAAATTTATTAAGTTAGTTTGTGTTGGGTAAAATTTATTGAATTCCAGATCAAGTTAAGCTTTGTTTGCATCATTTACTTTTTTCCTTTCATTATCAGTATATCAGATTGCGAGGAAAAGAGTAATTTTATAACTGTGAATGTTTTTGTCATCATTTTATAACTAGAATATAGGTGATAAATAATCACATTAAATACTGACAAGAAACTCCACTCAAAACAGCAATATTAATGCATTTAAATTTGAAATTTCTTTAAGAAACTCTTGAAATGCACTAAAAGAATTTAATGACGGAATTTGACCTTAATTGATTGTGTTGGTCCCATACACAGGATGGATTGATTCAAGCAGAACAAATTGAAGTGGACCAAAAGTTTGTGAATGGATTTGTGTGAAATAGTTATTGAACTTTGCTGGGGTAGTTGTCTTAGTTCAATCACTAGTTTTAAATTCGAATTCTTGGTAGTTATACATTCAAAAAGGGAAAAGTTTAACATGTAACTTTGTATTCACCAAAATTAGTTCTAATAAGAGTATATATAGGTTAGAGAAAATGACCCCTTAGGTGATGTGGTAGTAGTAGGTATTTAGTTCTATAATTCAATATTTTCACACCTCAAACACTAACCTATTAATCTATTTTGTGTATTTCCTGTTTTTTTATGTATATCAGAATAAATATAATATTATATTAGTAAATAATGATATTATAATATTGTTAAATTAATATACAAAATAAATTTATATTTATTAAAGATAAAATAAAATAAATGAAAAAATATTAAAAAATAATTATTAATGAATAAAAAAAATAAAAATTTTATAAAAAATATGTAAAATTAACTGTTAATTTTTAAAAATTTAATAAATAATTATATTATATAGAATAAAATTAAAATTATAAAATTAGAAATTATAATAGATAAAGACGTATGAACTATAATAAGATTTTACATGAACCGATACACCGAATACTGGTTTCAATGTCCAAACCTGAAAACCCAGATATAGCAACTAGACTGAGATGTCCTATACTATACATGCTTTCGGTTTTGTGTGGGTCGCCTTTTAAAAGTGAAACTAGTTTTCTTATAAAATATTATTTTGTATTGTCTTATTACTTATTTTTAAAAGGTTTCTAACAAATTTATTTACTCTCATAAATTTACTTGTATGTCACACACATCACCCATCTACCTTTTCATCAACAGGACTGATAACTGTTCATTTATTATCTTTAGTGTTTTTCTTTTTTTAATTTATATGCAATAATTTATTGGAAAAGGCCAGATCTAGTAACTTTGAACCATGGTTGATATAAAAGATTGAATTTAAAATAGTATTAAAAAATCATTAAAAAATGTGTTAAAAATTAAATTTTGGATGCCAAGGTTTAGAATCTTGGAAACTAAACAAATTATTTTTAAGTAACAAAATTATAATAGTTTTTGAAACAATCATTCACGTCAAAGAATTAAAAAACTAATTTATTTATTTAACTACTTAAATTTTAAGTTAAGAAGAAAATTTAAGAAAAATATTTTTCTTATTCACAAAAGAACTCTTATGTTTATGTTATAATAGAATGTAAAACTTGAACTTAGGTAGTTATTGTAATTTTTTTTTTGTGATTTATTATTATTTTTTGTTTTAGATTTAGAATTTGTATTATTACAATTCAATACATCATAAAGCAAGAATAAAATATTTAAAGATAATTAATTTTATTATTCTATAAATTTTAACACATTAAATTGTAATGATTATTAAAACCTCAAAATTAAGATGTTGCATTTTAACTATTCTTATATTATTTTTTTCTCTTTATTTTTAAAGTAATTATAATATTGAATGCAATGGTTTGGAATATTTTCATTTAATATTATATATAACTGTTATAAAATTATTATTATTAATAATAAGATTGTTTTAACTATCTAATACACCTTTCTTTATTAAGATATTAACTTTTTTTTAATTTTTATTTAAATTAAATATTTTTATATAATAAGCATAATGTTTTACATTGATATAAAATAAAAAATAAGAAAGTATGAGAAAAAAAATTAATTTCTTTTAATGTTTATTGTTATTTATTATTTTTATGTATTCAGAATTCTACTAATTTATATGTATTGTACATATTCAGTAAAAGCAATACTACTGTATAATATATAAAAGGTTAAATCATTATATAAGTCTATATTTTTGTAGCGAAATCTGAAGTATGTCCCTTTATTTTTATTTGACTCAATGAAGTTTTTATTTTGGAAAATTCGTTGCAATCAGGTTCTTTCCGTTAGTAGTACAGTAACGGTGTTAACTATGTGTCACGTGTCAGTACATGATTTTTCTGATTTTTTTTAATTTATTTCTTTTTATAATTTTAAAAAAATTTGTCACGTGTCAATATGACATTATGCCACGTGGCAAAACAATGTGATTCGGCAGTGACAATGTCACGTATCACTATTGGATGTGAGAAGTCTCAATGTAGTACCTGTATTTGTTATTCTGTCTCAATTTGGTCCCAATTTTTTTAAAACTGAATCAATTTCATCCCTACATCAAATTTAATTTTTATAAATATTTTACAATGATATTTTTATTATAATTGATATTTTTAACAAAATTAAGTTCATTTAAATGTATATTTTGCACTGATATTTATTTAAATTTTGTTTTAAATATTTATATATCTATAATTTATAGATAAACGTTAGAGTTGCTTTAAAAATAAAAACAATTTTATAATAATTTAAAATAAATATATTTATTTAAAATTTTATAATTCAATTTATACATGCATTGCCAAACATATGTTAATACATTCATAGTCACACAGGAAGCACACAAGACAAATCATTTAGAAAAATATTACCCCTTCCTTCGCACAAGATAAAGGTCATAAGTAAAATCATCTTACTACATCAAAGCCAATAGTAAATCTTAACCAAAAATTTTTGGAGGGATCAAAATAATATAGTTAAAATTTACATATTTAATTATTGTCATTAATATAACAAGAGTACATAACTTAGTATTAATATTGAACTCTTCTTGGATGTTTTTCTTTAAAAAATTATAGTTTTGAAATCGTATTGAATATAGACCCCATTCTAAATGATAGTTGAGATATTATTATATTTAAGAGCATTTCCTATATTATATTTCAAAGAATTAATATGAAACTTCTCACCTGTAACTCTTCCAATCTTAAAAAGTGATTGACTTATCTAATTGAACAATTGAGGTTGAATTGGTCTTTTCACATGTAGCTTCCCTTTTATCAGTCTTCAAGAAATGAATGTATTATTTTATGATAATTAAGTCACAGTTAAAAATCAGTTATGAAAAAAACATATAATACATTACTTTTCATTTTATATTCATAAAAAATAATATACAAGGCTTATGAGATTCAAAACAAATACTAAATTTTAAACTAATATTTTATGATACAAGAGAATTAAATCTTTTTTCTTCAATAATGAAAGAGAAGATATAAGAAACTAGAGCAATATGTATTTAACTTCCTATTTTTTCTTAATAAATAGAAGAGAACATGTGAAAATAAAAAACAAATACAATCGATCAAAAACTAAAAAAATAATAAAAGAATAATATTTTATGTTTTTTTATTCTTTAATATATTTAATTTTATATTTTGTTATTTATTATTATTATATATTGTGTTTTATAAAAAAATAAATTTTTTACTTAATTTAAATTTAATTAATTCTTAATAATATATTACATATAATTTTAAAAAATTTGGGGGGCCATGGCCCCTCCTGTCACAACTATAATCCGCCACTAATCAAAGTCCTTCAAGCAACTAGACCCGCAAAAACCATTAAATCATAAATTTCACAAAAATCATACTCATTCTCCAAAAATTCTACTATAAAAACTTTTACAACATCTGATTGTACAAATTTCATAACGACAATTGTAGTATCCACGAATTAATTTATCTCATCCAGCATTTTCATCTACCCTTAATAATTACAAATCACAAATCAAATTCTCTTCCTCTTACAACAGTCTTAACTTTTTTCACACAAAAGAAAATCATCACCACTGTAAACATCATTCATTAAAATTTCATCACTCTTGGAGACTTTTTCAAGCTTTATCAACATTCACACAAAAAAATCAAACCTATGTTTTATACTTCAACAATAAAGCATTAAATTTGCAAACAAAATAGCTTCCCTTACGTTATAGTCTTGACCTAACACTGTTCTTTACTCCCTAAATAGCTCCACACATTAAAACACTGTATCTACACAACAAAAGACCCAAATGACGATCAAGACACAACATTAGAGTCTCAACCAAAGGATGAATGGAAGTAACATTCAAAGCAAAAAAGATTGCATGTAGGAGAAAACAAATTGCTACATGTAAAGAATGGGCAAGAATTCGAATTCACCATTAAGAGAAATTGAAAGGAGGGTTTTGGTAGAGCTCTTCGTGTAGATTACTCTAGCGATAGTGAATCTTCAAAATGACTAGAATTGAATAAGAGATTTATGGTAAGAAAAGATGATTTAAGAAGAGGATATGTATACTTTTTATTATTAGAATAATTAATTGTTATGAATAAATTATTTGAATTTAAAAAATAATTATTAAATTAATAAAATAATTATTTTAATTTATGAAATAATTAAATTTAGATTAATGATAATTTAAAATTATTTAAAGATTAAAGTTGAAAAAAATGTTAAAAAAACGAATTCTTATTAAGTTAATAAACAAACAAGTCCTATAAAAAAAAAAAAAAAACACACGTCTTTTCCTTTCACACTCTTATATATTCTTATATACATAAATATTCTCCTCTACTATTTCTAGTGTTTTAAACTTTAGAGAAGGGATGCAATGCAAGTTTGCATATATAGTTATAGAATTAAATTACGGTTAAATATGTTAATAGTCCCTACATGCAAAATTAATACTTTTTTCTGTCTAAAAGTTTGATACATTTAAGTCTTTAAACTTTTAAAATGAGTGGATATAATTCTTTTAATTAAATTACTTTAGATTTTTTTGACATGTTAAACATGTTTCATTTCATGCTAATATTCGAATTGTTTATATAATTTGACGCATTTTCGTTTTAATATGTATCAGAAAATATATTTAACACATAAAAAAATTTAATTTAATTGAACTAAAAAGACTATATTCATTCATTTTTAAAATTTAAAAACCAAAATATATTAAAATTTCAGACAAAAATAAATTTTAATTTCACATCGATATTCAAGAATTAAAAAAAATACTTAGCCCATTAAAATAAAAAAGCTTTCAAAAGAGAAATGTTAGAACACTGCAGTTCTAGTTTGTTAGGTACAAATCATGAATCAGATGTCTGGTTATTTGTTAACAGTCACAAATAGAACAGTCCAAACAAGACCAAAAGTCTTCCTGCCACCTACACAAAATCACAGATAGGAGAAAATCAAACATGTCAGTGCCTCATGAAGTTAGATCCACCAGCTTTTGATTAATGCATTTGAAGGCTTTCTACTTTGGACCTGAAGATATATGTACTTACTGTAGTTTGTCTCTATTTTCAATGTTCAACTATTCAACTGCCTATGACTATGCCTTTCCCTGTTTCTTACCAATTCTTATCCACTGTGAAATCAAAGTACCATTATGGTTTAAAGCTTTGTGCTAGATCCAAAACCAAGAACATTGTATTGAACTTCGTTTACCAAAAAAATTGTGATTACGTGAGACTTGATCTGCACCAAGAATGAACTCTATTCCTATTTCTACATTCTTCTTGTTTACTAGTCGGTGTTTGATTTCGTTAAGAGAAAATTAATAGTCCACAACCCAAAATAGGTTTAATAGAATCTTAAACTTGTCAATGTAGTACTTTTTGTTGGAAGTTCTACATCGAAAACACTTTTTATTGATTTTATAAGTGCATCATATATTTCCTTGTTCATAAACCTCATACATCATTCTCTGGATGAAAAAAACAAAACATCGTGGACCTAAGCAACAAACTACCAATTGATATAACATGAGACTCGTGTCACTTGGTAAAAGTCATACATATCTAATGCTAAATATGAAACAATCAAGGCTTTCTTACTCTGGGAATACAGAAAATATTGAACCAAAATTACAAGAATGGTAATTTAATTTTGAGTTGGAATGGATCAAATCCAAGGGGGTTGGTTGACTAGCCACTCTACTACTTGGTCATTGCTAAGTACAATACAATACAACAAACAAACAATAATAACAACACATTATTTTCTGAGAAGAAGATTGGAAGCGAATGAAATTTGAATAATAAATTTATCCAATTCAATTAGGTGAGTGCTTCATCTAACTGTCATCATCATCTTGACAAATTCATCATAGTTAACTTGGCCATCACCGTCCAAATCTGCTTCTTTAATCATCTGCTCCACTTCCTCATCTGTCAGTTTTTCTCCTAGGTTGATCATGACATGTCTCAACTGCACAACCCAGAAACAAATATAAATCTTTTCACCACTGTCATATAGTAGCTACATGTGTGTATAACTTTTATATATATATACTTGAGTGAGAGAAAAAAAAAAAGAAATATAAGATTCTCTACAACACTCAAATGTCAAACCCGATGCATATATATTTTAATCAAGCAACTGATATTCAGTGCATGCGGAAGTACGGTCTACTGTCCTAGTTGTGTAGTTTTTACATATATAAATTACAAAATTTTGCATGTTTCTTGAGTCTAGATAATACTAAAAATATATATATTATTTTAAAAGTGGAAGATCAAAAAGCTGTCATTGAACATTTGGTGAAAGAATGCCATGAGCTTTTAAGTTCTGAATATAATAGTCAGTTTTTTGGTTATTAAAATTTAAACTTGTAATTTAAAAGATGAGAAAGAAGTTGAAAACTTTCTTTCTCTATAATTATTTAGGTAGAAAGAAAATATGTAAAGAGCTTTAACTCTTTCAAATTAAAAGAGCTGTAAACTAAATTTGCAACTTATCTTGGTCCACCTACATTGTTCTTATCAAAATTTTCAGAAATCTATGATGTGATGACAATGAAGATTTCCAATGATCTTGTCATGAAAGAAAGAAAACCAATACAACAGAGAAATAAATAAATAAATAAAAGCATACCTCACTAGCTGATATATAACCATTTTGATCTTTGTCAAAAACCTTGAAAGCCTCTTTGAGCTCTTCTTCTGCATCAGTGTCCTAAGGGAGAAAGAACACAGCACCAACTTAGTCTTTGATTATTGTACAATGAAAAGGGAGATAAAGTTTTGGCCACACAAAATCAAATATCAACTGAATAGGACTTGTTGAAATGTTATGTATACATATGCATAACAAAAATGAATGGAACAAAAGGAACTTAATTTACTTTCACTTTCTTGGCCATCAAGCTCAAGAACTCGTCAAATTCAATGGTTCCATTGCCATCTGCATCGACTTCACTTATCATATCTTGGAGCTCTTCTTCTGTGGGATTCTGATCCAACGACCGAATGACAGTGGCCAGTTCTTCCACAGTAATGCAGCCTAAGAAGCACACAGTTGATCACAACATAAGACACTGACAAGAATTCTATCAATCTAAAAAGATGAATTGAAGGGAACAAAATAATAGATACCATTTTATGAAAATTATAGACACAACCAAAAAAGGAGAAATTTTGCTCACCATCTCCATCTTTGTCAAACAACCCAAAAGCCTCCTTAAAATCAACAATCTGTTCTTCACTCAAGACATCTGTCATAGTCATGGTGTATTTGTTTTTCAAACTTGAACCAGAAAAAAGAGAGAAAGAGAGATATAGAGAGAAGGGAGAGAGAGAGTTGTATTGTTTGTTGAGTATAGCTCAATATTAGCTGGGGTATATGTAGAAGATGAGTGATGCTAATTTGTTTTAAAATTTGAATTTACCAAGTCAAATTAAGTTTTAATGGCTGCATTTTGTTGTTATACTTGTGGCTTTATGGTGGAAAGAAGAATCACACAGTAATTGTTAGAACATAAATGGGGTGGAGGTGGTGGTGGGGCACGATGATTTAAATGCAGTGAATGATTTTATAATAAGTAATGATATTTATTTGATTAATATAATGCAGTGAAAATATTGACAGCTGGAAGGGTTTGGTGTTTAGGGGACAAAACAAAAGAGCTTAATTCAAAGTTCAAAGGGTAGAGACTATGGAGTATGGGGAGGAGTGTAGAGTCTGCGTCCTCATCAATTTCCAATTTCCAATTTCACACCACCCACCCAAAGACCACGCTGTTTGGTTTGCTTGCACCAGAAGAGAAAAACGAAATGCAAATTAATGCACATTTTATTTTTCTGTCTTCCTTGTAATATGGGTAATGCAGATGACACTGTCAACACGGTTTAGGAATGAGAAGAAACACACATACGCGTTGTTATGTACTCTTTTCAAAAGAAAAAAAACATAATAATAATAATTGTACGTGTGAAGAATGTGTTGGACTAGGTTCTCTCTTCAACCTGCTTTTTGTTCAATTTGTGTTCAAATTGTGCCATTTTTGAACTTTGAAGATGGGTGAAAATTGTTTCCTGCCGTTTTGGAAGGAGAATGATTCGTTTGTTGGTGCAATGTATGGTTTTGATTTTGTTAAGATTGCTTTTGCTAGCTGGTCTGTAAGTGCTTTTTGACATTTTACCATGAAAATAATGTTTTTGTTGTTTATTTGTCTTAGCAGAGGAGGTGGGTTCCACCTTAATTATGTGTCAACTTAACGCGGTAATGTGTGATAGACTGAGTTTTATATAAAGGAATATATTCATTCGGGTCAATGAAATAAAGTTGAGAAAAGATATGACGGTCAGACTCTTTTAAATGTTATTTTATTCATGTTCAAAATTAGACATTTTAGTATGTTTTACATTTTGCTTAATGACTTATTTTCTAATTAATATTTTTTTATAAACTTTAACAAAATATATATATATATTTTGACCAAAGTTTTATATAGCTTTCTCACTTCTTCTTTTCTCCTTTTAAATAGGCTGAGTTTTCGAGGGACAAATTAATTTTTTAACGAATATATAAACCTTTTACAAAAGAATAAAATATTTAATTTTGAATCGATTGATACTTTCAAGAAAACCAATTTTAGGTTAAAAAATATATTTTCAATATTATTTAGTGATTTAAACACAATTCATGTAAGGAAAATTATAGTTTGATAAAAAAAATTAACAAATTACTTATCTAGATAAAAAAATCTACTACTTTATTACTTCATTCTAGTTAAAAAATACAAAAATAATGTATTTAATTACTCTAGTGATCACCATGATGAAATAAGAATTGTTCACAGAGTAAGAAATTACAAAATAAATGGTTCATCAAAATATGCTCAGACAACAAGATCCAACATGTCTAACTAGACAACAGTGTCTCCATGATCATGGTGATCACCAGGGATCTTCACATCTGCTCACACTAAAATTGGTGATCATTGCAAAAAGGAAAAATCAAACAAAAAATAAACACAAAGAGAAAAAGGTAAACTATAGAAAAACATTTTTTTTTATGAATAAGCATGTAGATTATAAACAGATTATAAATCGGCAAATCAGTAAGCACACAAAACATATGATAGCAAACAATAAAAGACCCTATAACTCAATTATCCGGACACATGTAGTAAAATCGGATCCACCGGTTGCTTGCATTGTTGTGGCCTCTACTGCTTTGCAGAGTTATTGCTTATGGGACCACACATAAGGTTAATCCATGATCATCTAGGGTCATTATCCTGCAAAAGACTAGGGCCTCATGGTACTCTGACGACATGGACCATCTACTCTATGTGAGTCTGATTGATTCATTAGAGTGTCAGGATGCAACCTTACTTGAATCCTTATTTTATTACATACACTACAAAAACACCACCATAAAGTCTCCCCAAGAGACTAATGGAATTACGTCAAGCTCATACTATATATATATATATATATATATATATATATATATATATATATATATATATATATATATATATATATATATATATATATTCTCACACATCCATCATCATTTCATACCAAGCATATCAATTTCAGTCTCATGATAGCACATAAAACATTCATGTAAATCATTCGATTATGGAAGTAATCACGTAATTAAAACAATTATGTTGTCAATCTTGCTTAAGCTAAAGAGCTCTCGCTCAAGCGACAGGAGTCTGTCTCTCGCTCAAGCTAAAAATCCTCGCTTGGGCGAGATTGCAATCAGAGAGCACTAGAACATCTAAGAGTTCTCGCTTAAGCTAACCCATTCCGCTTAGGTGAGATTCCTCTCGCTCAGGCGAGATTACTCTCGCTCAGACAAACGAAAAGTCTTCTCTCAGGCGACAACTCGAGACAAAGAGCATGGACGAGTTTCTGCTATTCTCGCTTAGGCGAAAACAATAGATCCCCACCTGCGCTCACACATGCAAAGCCAAAAACCAATGCAGAAATAATACACAATCCAATGCAAACATCAGTCCAACAACAAAACACACATACTAGAGTTAAAACAAGCAAATCACTTCGAAAATTTATAAACCCCAGCTTCTCTTACCTTTGATTGAGAGCTAAACTTGAGGGGGAGAAAGCCCTAACGGAAAGAACACCATAACTCCAGAAGCAATCTAAAGGGCTCAAAATATGATCACAGGAACAAAAATGAGGTTCTAAGGAAGAATCCATGACAGAACCAACACATTCGAACTTGGGAAAGAAGAAAAAATAAGGGTTTGACGTTCAAATTACTTGGAGGAAGAACGTTTGGTTAGCTTGGAGGAAGATCTCTCAAGAGCCCTGGCTCAACTTCTGTTTCAGAAAGGGGAGAAAAGAGTGTGAACTGCTTGGGTACAGGAGACAGATTGGAAAGTAAGAGAGCAACTGGACAGGTTCCCAAGAACACTGGTGGCTGACTATGGACCCTTACTTACTAAAGCAGGGCCTATAAACTTGAAATAAAAGTGGGTCTTACAACTAAAATTGTATAAATAAATTTTATTTACTATAATACAATAATTTAATGTAATTACTATTAATTTTTTTTATCGCCATCCAATATATATTGAAATTCAAAAGATGGAAGATCTACAATAAAATTTTAATTATTATTAATTTAATCTTTATTTTTGTGTGATTTTGATCAAATGATATATTATAACTTTTATTATTATACAAAAAAAAGGTATTTCATCAACATTTAAAAGATTGAAGTAAATAGATATTTAAAATATTTTTTAATTTGAATATTTGTTTTCCTTTCATAATTTTTAAAAATACTTTTTTAATTTTATCAACTAGGTTTCATTAACATTTACAATGTTAATAAATATTTTTGATTTTTATGAAATTTTATTTGATATTTAATTTAAAGTATATACAATTATAATTTTTTTTCTAATGTTGAAAAAATAAGAATATAATCCTTTTAGTATTGAATATTTCATAGTATTTTTTTTTTCTTACTCTAATTTTTTACTATTTTATAAAAATTAATTAATTGATATTGAAACAATATAAAAATGGATCCCGATACAAGTATGAGTATATATAATACACATTATCCTATGAGAATGAAAATGGTTACAAAATATCGATTAAGTTTGATTATGAAAATGAAAATAAATTTTTTCTCTAATGAATAGATATAGAAATAGGAAATCGTCCTCGTTAAAAAGATAAAGGAAAGATAATAATAAAAAGTAAACCCTATCACAGAAAATTCTCTTGAATAAAAAACAATATAACTGAGAAAAAAAAATGGAACTAAGATCTGAACAAATTTTAGCTTAAAGAGAAAATGAATGATGATTTTCTATATAAATTGGTCGATTTATGATCTTGATTATATGATTTTTGTAAAAGAGCTTTAAAAAATTATTTTGAAAAAAATGCAGAGCTCTCACTAAAAAATATTTTGAAAGGTTTCGTAGTAGTAAAGTTTGAATTGATTGTATCTAAAAGAGTAAAAAAAACATAAATTTACATGTCTGTATGTAGTTAGTATAATTATTTACATATAAAATTATACTAATAGAACTTGAATTTCATGCAAAGGAACACTCGGCTCGGTCTAATGAATTATTTTCTTAATAAATCTTCAATGTAAACTTTACCAACTTAGTTAATGTCATATAAATTGAGTTAACTAATGAAAAGACCATTCACAAATAATCAATTTGTTAAATTTAAAGTCAAATAATTGTAACATTGAAATTCAATATATAACGAAAACAATATTTGATTACAATTTAGTTACTTCTCAAATTTAACTAATCTAAACTACCAATAGAATATATACATAAAATAACATTATATAATTACAATGTGTAATAAAATTTTGGAAAAGGTTATCGTCCGTACCAATAATGTACAATCCAAGAAGCCTATCTATTCATAATCTTTTTTTTTCTTGCATTTTAAACTGTGGAAGTCGTGGGGATTAGTTATTCGTTGATTTAATACATATTATTTTGTTATCTTATTTTATTATATTTATATTTACAATGATTTTGTATATTTTTTTTAATAAAGGATATATTATTACTTACTTCATACGTATAATTTATAATTTGAATATGTTAAAAGCATAATATATATTACAAATTTACTGTACAGTGTTGAAGTCATGGAAACATATATATAACTTTGCATCGATGAATAATTTATATCTTTCTTTTATTTTACCGCTATGTATATAAAATAACTATAAGATTTAAAATATAATTAAAAATTATATATATATATATATATATATATATATATATATATATATATATATAGATATAGAAAATGGTATCTTAAGATGGATGAAGGAATTAAAATGATGATAGTGGATTATTTTAATAAAATATTAAAAAGTTGGAGTATAAATAAAATTTTTATAAACGAGTCTTATTATTTATAAACACACAATACAAAAAAAGTTTTTTGTAGTTCTCTCACTTTTCTCTAGGATTTCTCATCATGTATTCATCTTTTTGAAGATCGAAGATTGTTGAGGTGATCTTTGTGGCGAGTTCTCCACTTCTGTCGAGTCGATTTCTCCAATTGAGTAAGTTGATTTTTTGTTCATTTGACTGAGTCAATTGTTCTTATACATGCACGTGAGCAATTCTAACTCGCATGTGGCTTCTAATGATATACCTTGATCATGTGTTGTTCCTAGGTTGATTGTGCGTTCTGATAGCTTGAAGTGGAATTTCATACTTCTTGAGTTGTTTCACAGGTAAGGAAAACTATTACACTATTGTTTAAGTTATAGAATCACTCCAATAGTAGTTGGTATGATACTCATGTGAATTGTTTGTGTATTTGATCTAGAGAAGGATACATGATTGTGTGAATTTTGTATTTTAAGAAGGTAATGTGAATTACCTTCTTGAAAATTTTGAATTTCAATATCTTTTTAATTTTCTCATTCAAACAAATTATTTTACTTAAAAAAAATCAAATTTTTCAAATAAATAGATTACTCTCTTAAATTACTTCATCCAAACACACAAAAAAAGAACAATAATAATAATAAACTATACATTAATCTATATTCTTTTTTTCTTTCTCTTCGTACTGATACAAATTTTCTATTGAAAAAATAATAACTAATGTCTTAAAAACCTTACGACATATAAAATGAATATTTTTCTCAATATTGTTTATAACTATCTTTCACCTTCAAACTTCCCAAAAATTAAATTTTGAGAAAATTTCAGTGACAGCTTTTGACATTGGTTTGCGGATAAGTGAATGTGAGCTATAAAAAAAATATTTGTACAAATGGGTGTGCCTAGAATATATAACTTTTAAAAATGAGGGAATTGTCTTATAGTGAGAAGATATGGGACATTAGTAGTGTAATTTTTTTTATCATATGTCTGGAATTTCCAAACTTCAAGATATGTCACTGAGATTTAGTTTTTGATTAGTGATGGTATCCTACAAAAAATGAACAACTTGCATACATGAAACTAGCTAATAGAACACCAACTCAGATATATTCAATGTATATAGGAATTTAATTATGTTTCCCCAGACACGATTAGTGAAATTTATGCCAATGAAGATATGATAATAACGTCTGAAGGACAATCAAAAAGGAAAGAACTACCATCAGAGATTCAGATTCAAAAATACTATAATGGACATTAACAATTCAGAAGTTATTAGGTTACACACACAAATATATATATATATATATATATATATATATATATATATATATATATTATTGCCTATAGCTGGAGAATGGTTGTAATGCATAAAATAGTCATTCCAGATGGTGATCAAATCTGAGGGCTCTTATATATATTGGGATAAATATCTTCTTTCATTAATAAAATATTATTTGAAGTGCTAACATAATATTATTGTGTTATTTTATTACTTAGTACTGTATTTCCTATCTTTATTATTTTCCACATTTTATAAAAAATTAAATTAAAATTAAACTTTTACAATGTTATATATATGTTTAAAGAGAAATTGACATTTGACGGCAATTTATATTAATATTCCATCGTCTAATTTTATCTTATGGGCATCAAACATAAATTATGCGTAGCAAATTAGAATAATAAAGAAAGTGTAATATTTTACAGTTATACAAATTTAACAAAATATGACACAATTCATATAATACTATTTTACCGGAAAAATAAAAGGAAGGAGAATCTCAACCTTCTTTCATCAAATGGGTATATATAATATTACATTTTCAATTAAATTAAATATTTTAAAAATACTTTATTTCTTGTTACCTTTACGACTTAGTGTAGATATCTTGTCCTAGTGATTTCTCAAAAATAAAATATGGTAATTGTTTTAGTGATATCCAAATGTTGTTATAGAATTTGTAAACCTTTCAAACTGCGAGAATTATTTTAACTCGCAAATATTTCTTCAATTTTTATACCTTTTGATAATTTCTACCAAAATACTCGTGTATTTCTTCGATGTTAGGTTCAAATATGGATGAATTCAAAGTTCCAAAGTGAGTTCCTTCGTCATCTTCCAACCTGTGAAGATATAAATTTCCATCACTTCCATATTACTACAATTTATAACCTAATAATCTAGTGTTTGGATTTCATGTTTTATAAGTTCAAATTCAAAGGCAAGATATATTATGTTTTCAAGTAAAACCACATCCATTGTTACAAATACATAATGAATAAGGAAAATGATATTTTAAGCCACTTTTTTTTATCCACTTTTAATTCATTGTTTTAATCACCATTAGATTATTTTTTTTATTCTTTTTAATGATGTGATGTGATGATCTAATGATGATTGAAGTGATGAATTAAAAGTGGGTCAAAAAAGTGGGTTAAAGTATCATTTTCTAATAAATAATGAGTAAAAAAATATAATTTTCTTTTTACGTGCAACATCTTTAACAAAAACATATAAATGACACGAGAATAAATTGAAAATTTTTGAAGTGACTTTTAAATCTCTTTGAATAAATTGAGTTAATATCTTAATATTTTTCATAATTACTTTATTGGATAATATTTTGAAAGATCCTATATAATTACAAAGACTTTTTGGTTCAATGCAAACACTTGCATATTTTAATTTTACATGTGATTTCATCTCTTCAGTATATGATGTTTGGCATCACACCATTTTTTATATCCATTTTCTAATTTGTGAGTGGTTTCATCTTTCCAAAAGTATAAGAGAATTTATTTCTTCTCATAATATACAATAATAAAATGGACTTTTACGTTAATGATCCAAACCTCATTCTCTTCATCTTGGGAGTTTTTAAAGGATTAAAAATAAAAAACCGTTTAAGCTAATACTAAATTAGAAATATGTACTGAAATTATATTATTAAAATAAAACAGGTGGAATGTAGTTATAAGATATATTATAATACCAAAAAATTGTGATATTTTGCATCTATTCAAATTATAATCAAATATGAATCCATAAAAGAAAAAGAAAGAGAATATATAAATAATTATAAAAAATTAAATAAGCATTAATAACAATTAAATATTCACGTGTCATATACAACTCATATATATATATATATATATATATATATATATATATATATATATATATATATATATATATATATATATATATATATATATAAAAGCCTTAAAAAAAATAATTTCATATGCAAATCCTATTTTACATTTAAATAGAATTTACCGACTAGAAAAAATAAAAGTTAAACAAAGTTAAATACTATATAAGATAAAAGATCCATGAACTTATTATCTTAAGATTTTAGATTAAAAATTGTGTTAAATGTTTTATATGTGTAAAACTAATGGTGTATATATATAACCACAATATCTCAATGACTCCACTTAGAATGAAAAATATAACCAAGAGTGATATTAAAGTCATTGTTCTATGATGAAAAATAAACTCAATGACTACCCCTCAATGTCACAAGTCATTACTCCACACTTATATGGTGAAAGCTATAATCTATGGGTAGCAAGAACGCAAACATGTCTAGATGGGCTAGATTTACGAGAAGTAGTGGAGGAAGATAAATTTCCCTTTCCTGAAAATTCCACTGTGGCTCAGATAAAAAAGCACAAGGAAACAAAAACAAGAAAGAATGCAAAGTCATGCTTGTTTGTAGGTGGTTTACAAATGATCCTTATAAGGATCATGACCCTAAAATCTCCCAAAGAAATTTAGGATTATATGAAAGGAGAATATGAAGGGAACGAGAAAATTTGAGGCATGAAAGTTTTAAATAAAGGAGTTTGAGATGCAAAAGATGAAGAAGGCTGAGAATTAAAAAATACTCAAACAAATTGTTGGGTATTGCTAACAAGATAGTATCAATTCCAGACTTGTTGAGAAAATTCAAGTGACTGGTACTAGAAAAATATGAAGCATCTATTGCATTCTTAGAAAACACAAAAAGATTTGTCTATAATTACTTTGACAAAGGTGATACATGCCTTACAAACACAAGAACAAAGAAGCTTAATGAGAGAAAATTATGCAATTAAAGGTGTTTTAAATCACACTAAAGAGAATGTTCGCATAGTAAAAACAACATAAGGAGCAAATACAACAACACACATGTTTTTCCATCTTGTCCCTATTGTAAGAAAAAAGGTCATCAACCCAATTGATATTGGTGGAGGCCAAATGTAAAATACCACAAATGCAGTCAATTGGGACATATGGAAAAGGTATACAAATCCCAAAATTCTCAAGAAGATCTTAAGATTGTTTAGGATAAATCAAAGGAGGAACTACTTCCTACAATGTGCCATAACCAACACATCTATAAACAAATCTATAAACGATTTATAGATAATGATTGTACAACCACATGACTTTGTTATAAGGCCTTTCTACAAACAAACTTTGAAACTTTGTGTGATCAAAGAGGCTAACAACCTAGAAGTATTCAAAGTCCATATCTGAAAGACAAAAATTTTGCTTTGGATTTGATGAAGGAGGAATTGGTTACAAATGAAGAGAGTATAAAAGAATGATCAAAATCAAAAGAAGATGAATATTTCTTGAGAAAGTTTGATGTCCAAGTGAAAAAAGTAGATGAAAATCCACATACTAATCTTCATCAAAGGGCTAATGTTACTATCATGAAATCTACACATGATAACGAAAATGATGCTATAGTAGAAGAATAAATATACAGAAGAATGTCAAATTAAATGAAGATGTCACCCAATGAAAGTAAAAGAAAGAAAAAATTACAAGCAAAAGAAAGAGGAGAAAATCAAGCACTAAAAGATGGATAATCAAATGTGAAGATTTAAAATTTCACATTTATTATTCTTCAAATTTAAATTTTTACTCTCTCAGGACTATGATAATAAGAAAGACAGTAAAATCCGTACAAATGTATAAATAAAGAATGTATCTAAAATATATGAATCTAACAAAATGAAAAATTAAGATTGAAACACTAATACAAAAAAGAGGTTATATTTAGTTAATAATAATATGTAAAATAAGAAAACCTAAAAAGTGGTTCAAGTCATATTTAGTTAATAATAAAATAAGAAAACCTAGTCTTTCATTTGAATTAGTTTAATAATATAAATCAAAATTTACTTGTTAGGTTTTCTCACGCTTTTTAGTTAATTCTGTTTAAAGGTAAAATAGGATTTGCATGTGAAATTATTTGTAATATATATATATGTAATATATATATGTAATATATATATATATATATATATATATATATATATATATGTATATATATATATATATATATATATATATATTTATTGTAATATGTTTTCAAACAGCAAAATTAGTTGAATTGTCTTCATATTGGAATTAATAAACATATAGGAGTTGATATACGAATCTTTAATATTTAATTGTGTTGGAAATTTTACTTGAAACTATAAGATATAAGATATATAAAAGATATATTGTGTATAAAAATTTATTTGTTTTATTTTATTTATATATTTGTATATAGAGTAAAATATAATAAAATATTACATATAAAATATTATAATATATCAGTCATCTAAAAATAATAACTAATTTATAAAATTGAAATATTTATTAAAAACTAATTTCAATAAAAAGCTCGGGAAGGTGTATTGCCTCTGGTGCCTAATGATGAGATGTATTTATAAGCTTATGTTACTTAAATATAACTTATAAAAACTTGATAACTGATATTTTTGTTAACAGAAGATAAGTGATAAGATAACTCTCGGACTTTTGTTTGTAACAAAAAAATAATAATAATAACAACTCTTGAAAACAATTACATTTTTTTATTATTAAATAGTGGCTTATAGTTGACGTGTGCGGCCACTGACATTCATTACGGAAGCCTCTTTTTTAATTGTTTGTTTTCTTTTACTTCCATTCTGAAAAGTAAAAAAATACAAAACAAAATTGAAAATTCCAAGTTGGGGCTCTCACGATTTCAATTTCCCTTTCTCCCACAGACTCCGATTCTCAGCAGTACCAGGTTCGATCTTTTCGTTCTTTGATGGTTAATGTATTTTGCACTTTATATCGATCTGTTAACTGTATAATTGACCCAACGCAAGTTTTTCGCTTTTTTGATCGAAAATCTGATTTTCAGATACTTCGTGTTCCCGGGTTTGTCTGTTGATTGTATAGGGATTCTTTAAGAAGTAGATAGAGGATGGGGGCATTGATGTCCAGGTTCTGGTTCATGTTATTCCCTGCAAAAGAGTATAAGATTGTTGTTGTTGGATTAGATAACGCTGGAAAAACCACGACCCTTTACAAATTGCATCTGGGTGAGGTTGTAACTACCAACCCTACTGTTGGTAGCAACGTCGAAGAGCTCGTTTACAAGAATATACGATTTGAGGTCCGTTCACCTAACACCTGTTTATTTTGTTCATGCATTTTGTTTCATTGTGTTGATCTTGCTAGGAGGGTTTCATGTTATCTTTGTTGTTGCCGAATATATGTATGTGTGTATGATGGCTTGTCTCTACTTACTTTGTTATTAATCTTATTAGTAAATCATAGGCTATAAGTAGATAAATTTGCCAGCACTTCAATTTAATTATCTAGAGGATTCAACTATAGTAGAAAAATTCAAAAATTAGCCATTTGAGTTCACTACAGTGACTGTTAGTGTTCCATATGATTCGGTGTCCTTGGACCAGACATACAACTTTGTCCTGCTTCTATTTTCTAATGTGTTTGGTGATTTCTTGCAAACTTGATTTTGTAAAATTGATTTTGATAAAAAGGAATGTTTGAATATGTTGATAAAAATCACTTTTAGATGTGTAATTATACAACATCAATAACAACTAAGCCTTCTCCCATTGTATTCAGTTGGCTGTGTGAATCATACTGCACCATAAAGTTCTGTCATTATTAAGTGGAAAGACAGGTCATTTATCTCTAAATGTATCCCAATGGTTTGATTGGTAAATTTCTTTTCACCCCTTTAAGCATTTGGTTATCTTGCATGAGCGGTCAACTGCCTCCTCATGTGCCCAAACCATCAAAGACAAAGTTTTACCAATTTTTCTGCTCTGGGAGGTCTCTACTTTCTCTCTATTGATTGTGCTCATTCTCAATCTTGTCTTGAGTGACCACTCATTCGTTCTAGCATTCTCATTTTCCACCATTAAACTTGCCCACCCTTCTTGATGTTGACATATAAAGGCTATTACACTATCCTTACATGCAAGGAATACTATTAGCAAGGATGGATATGAACGGTTTTGAGAGGATGAGTTGAGTTTGTTTAAGCTGATTTTCAGGGATATGAAAAGAAAGAGTTGTAGGCCCCGTTGCTTTAGTTCTCTGCGGATGGAAGAAGAGATTTGTTGGGATAGCCACATTAAAGGTAGCCATGAGAGAAAGAGAAGAAGTGAGAACCTTCACTTTAGGCGAAAATGCAACATACTAGACTATCTTTAATCGATTATGTATTATGTTGCATACATAATCAATTATGTTACTAAAACAAAATGTGTATTTTGTATGCATAATTGATTATGAGACATCCTTAATTGATAATGGGTTTTTTTATTTTTCACTTTTTTATAGTAAGTAATTAAAAAGTAATATTAAATAAAATTATTAATGGAAAATAAAATCATCTTACTTCTTCACTCATTTCGTTTCCACTTTCTTTCAACTCATCCAAATAACCTTATTTTCCTCTAATTCTCTTTCTTTTTTCACTCCTTCACTTTCTTTCATACCATTTAAACGAAGGCTTAAAGTAACATACTGATATTGAATTATGGAGTGAAGGATTTTGCTTTTCAATGCGAAAATGACATGTCAAAACTGTGTTTGAAGGACAAAATTGATTGCTTACAGTTTTGCCGTAAGTATTGGTACAGTAAACAACGTGTGTTGGCGTCCACTGAAATAGCTTCTATGGATGTCAACATTTTTCCAAATGCTAGCTGATGCTTGGCTACCTTGATTCTTTACAAACTCCAACCACAGTTTGGCATTTGATGATTTTTGACCCTAGTTGTTTCTTTATGAACACTGGATAATCACATAAATTATTTGGTTTGTAACAAGTGTTTAGGGGGGACTGCAATGGCATTTATTTCCACTTCTTTCTTGTTTTGGCGTGAGCCATCATTTTAAACCTTTTGAGTCTTTTGTTTGCAATCTTCTTTCCTTCCTGGTGAAAGGATGGATCTGGTTTTGATAGCAATCCACATTAATGTTTTTAGACTACATTTGGTAGTATTCCAATTTTTACTACTGCGTGGTTGAAGCATTACTTACTCCACTTTGTGATTCATTTCAGGTCTGGGATCTTGGTGGACAAGAAAGACTGAGGACATCATGGGCAACATATTACCGAGGAACTCATGCTGTTATTGCTGTGATAGACAGCAGTGATAGAGGCAGGATCTCCGTCATGAAAGATGAACTTTTTAGGTTGCTAGGGCACGAAGATTTGCAACATTCTGTCGTTCTTGTCTTTGCTAATAAACAAGATATCAAGGATGCTATGACTCCTGCTGAGATCACTGATGCATTATCTCTTCACAGTATCAAGGATCATGATTGGCATATACAGGCTTGTTGTGCCCTCACTGGAGAAGGGCTCTATGATGGTCTTGGATGGATTGCTCAGCGAGTAACTGGCAAAGCCCCAACATGATGTTGGGCTTCGACAAATCTGAGATATTCATTTTTCATGTATTGAATTTATATGACGAGGGACAAAACTCTTTTGTATCATTTATACTTCAAAGAGTCAAGCAAAGATAATGTGTTTGATTTGCTATGATATGAAGAGAAAGGTTATTCAATAATCTGATTAAGACACGTTGTTAATCCTCAATCAAGTTTATTATTCAGGTGAGAGGAATACGTGAAAGGAGTGAATTTTAATCACGTTACTCGAATTGCTGGTTTAAAGATCAGAAGAGCTCTTTAAAACAATTTTGATCATTCATATGGTAATTTGAGAGCATGTGTTTGATGGAAGAAGTATTTGATATCACAAAATTATTCATGCTATTGTTTGGTTTGAAAATTTTATAAACATCAAAGTTTTCTTTTCTCAATTGGTATAACTAGAAGCTTCTGCACTGCACAACTGCACCTTCTGTGTAGTCGCCGGTTTCTGCTACTGTGTAACTCCGGCTTATTATACGCCTCACGTATTTTCTCACTATATTGGATTTTTTTTATATGCAATGAAAGATTGCATTAAACTTACCATAAGGAAATTGCTATGGTACAAAACTAAAATCATGTGAATGAGTTTAAGCTAACCGAATATAACCAAGACCAAATATTACTCTAACACTAACACTTTAATTTTATCTTTAAATAAAGATAATAATGATTCATTAATTTTCATAAAATTTAATCTCAAATCATTTCCCTTTTTATTATCTTTCTCTTTAAACAACATCACGTTTACTCCTTTTTTCCTCAAATTCACTTCTTCGTATTCATTTTTACATCCAAACACAACTTAAGGAAGAATTGTAAAACTATTTTTTCTTTTGTTCAAGAACGAATTTTGCATTTAAATGATAAATTTAAGGGAAAATATAATTTTAGTATCTAAACTTAAATGCAAAATTAAAATTCAACCATGTTCTAAATTTTGATATAATTTAGTTCTCAAACTTTACAAATGAATAAATATAATCTTTTAACTCAACTGTGTAAAGACAATATAGATTGACATTTGAGTTGGTTACATCATTTGACACGATTTACTTTAAATGTCAATCTAATATCTAAAACACGTTCAATATTGTAAAAGAAAAAAAAGTTGACATTAATGAGTTAAAAAACAAAAAACTGTATCCATTATTTATTAGTTTGTGGAGCAAAATGTATTATAGTTTTAAGTCTGAGGAATAAATGTATTATTCTAATTTGATATTAAAATTTAGAGAATAAAAACATATTTAATTTTATGCATAAATATATCCTTTGTTTTTATAGAGAATTTGTGCCAGATGGAAGAGTCCCCTAAATAAAGATTTGGGTCACTCGAGTGAGACTAATTAAAATATTTAAAGAAAACACTTTCACATGAAAAATAAAAGATGTACGCAGATACAAGTGTAGATGTCTATCACCTGAACGGTTCTCCTAACAAATTAAATTAATGGTTTACACTAATAACGATGAAAGGGATTCAAGTTTTTTAACAATCGAATCCGGCAAAAGCTAATGTGCTTCTGAAGTGAACATTATTTTTAATACCTCGTAAATAAAAACTAAAACCCAACTCATAAAAAAAAATGTTCTCATGTTGTAGATCACCAATACTCCATTATGTTAAACTAAAACCATTGGATATAACTTGGTTAAAATAATCGTTTTTAATGCAGTCAATACTCTGTCATCAGTGTTATCCGTAGGCAAAAAGAGGAAAATGAGCACAATATTTTGTTGATTCCTCCATACATAGCTCACAAATTCTGAGGCAGTCTTGCACATGGTCTATATATGTCTACTAAAGACATGCATTATGCACAACCACACTTCAAAATTGCACTGAACAAGGTATATTATTACGCTTATTGATGAACATTGACCTTCATTGTACACTGATATAAGATTCTTGATAAAGTTTATAAGGGGTAACTAGAGTTTATTAAATAAACTTTTGATTAGTGTTTATCCAAACGCATCTAAGTCACTGGCATACAATCTTCGTGGAACCAAGTTGATTCCCATATTAATTAATACTTTGAAGTCTGAACTGCTAAAACATAGGGTTGTTTTCTCAGTTAATTCTGCTTCTTACTTAATCCATATTAAGAGGTTTCCTTCTCTTTTCATTGTTGCTTCTACTAGGGAATATTTCACTTTTTCTTTTGGGTCTAATGACCATAAGATTTACTTGTAGACTGAGTTGTACTCCCGATTAGCATCAGCTATCAACTATCCTACTGTAAATATGACGAAAGTAGTAACAGTTTGAATGCAAAATTTACATTGATCATTCAAAAGCATGTGAGATTTTTAGCGTCCACATGCTTCACTGTACCATGACTGGTGAATGCGGTTGCTCTCTCAACATCCACCCCTCGTGGGAAGATCACTCACAGATATAACACCAATACGACATGAGTCCAATTCATACATAAAAAGTTGACATTATCTTCAACTCAAAATTTTAAGATAATGAATTTATGGTGTTCATTTTTATATGATACTCAAATTCTTCAATTTTACTCCATGAGAGACTTAAACTCATTTGAATTTCTCAACAAGTAACAAGGGTTTATGACATGATCATGCATAATAGTAGCCAAAAACTTAAAGAACCAAAATGCCTGCTTACTGTGTTGAATGAATCCAGGCTGAGAAGCATGATGAGATGCTGCATCTGGGTGTCATGTCATAAGAGAAAAAACTATTCTTGTAGAAGGCCCTCTTGTTAAAGTTAACCCACCGAGCCTAACCCAAATCCAGATATGTTCAAGCACGAGTATTTTAATAGTAACCATTCCTTTGTACCATCAAAATATCGGCTTTGATATTACTATGCTAGAAAGATTCAACACCAATAAATTATGAACATACTTATATAAGAATATTTATATACTACTCATCTTAATCATTTTTATTCAATGTGTAACTTTCTAAATCACTTTAAATATGTCACTTGTGAGCTTTTTACCTTCAGCTCCACTGAGCAATAAGTAGGCAGTGACAACAATTAGAGAAGTTGGAGAAATACTAGTGATGTTATTATATCATGGAAACTAGACAAGGAAGATTTGGACACTTGGAAGTGACTAGGAAAGGATAATGCTTATTAAGGATTATGCAGAAAAAGATCAAGACAAGATACGGAACTTGGTGCTGCATGCAGCAATAAGTAAGTGGTTAAGCACAACTCCACAGAAGGTAGCGCTGATCAGTTTTTCCTGGCGGTACTTGTGAATCTCTTGTTCTATTCACCACTGAACTTTTGCCATCATATGATAGCTTTATTTCTTAGATTTTTCTTTTCATTTCAGTTTTTTGTGCAGTTAATACGCAAAGGCACAGCCATTGTTTTCAATTTCGGTTGCTTCGTGCTTCATACTGCAAGAAAAATTACAGATAAATGTGACTGATTGCTGTAGCCATAACGCGATTGCAGATTGTAGACCACAATGTAAAGCCTCAGCTAGCAGAGATTGATGAGGGAATAAAGGAACACATGAGGTTAGCATATCATATCTTAAGCAAGACTATATGATAAGTGTCTAAAATGCATTCAAATATACATTAAATAAGACACTTATCAAGTGCTTAAAAAGTTTATCTACAGGAAAAAAAGGCCTCTTTAACTTAATCATGAAACATCCTTATGAGTAAATCAAATTTGTAGATATCACTGAAATTACTGAAATTATGCTGTTTTGCAGAGAAAACCAGAGAAAATAGCAGACAAGAGGCTGAGCCATTGAGCCACTGCTACAATGCTACAATGCTAAGCCAAGAAAGAAGAAAACACAGAACAAGCCTACATGAATTCTTTGACTAAGCCTAATAACTGATGCTGAGCTACGTAAGAGAACCCTCATCATTAAGGAAGCTGAGGTATTCAAACTAAGGAGATGCATTGGACTAAAAGAAGAAATTGATGTGCCAAGCACCAAAGTAAGAAGACCGAGCAGAAAAAGCAGATTGATCTTAGGAAGAAACCCGTGTGGCTGAGTGCAGAAAATTTGGTTGAGCACCGTCCAAATTGTTCTATAAAAACAGGGCTCTCCCCATAGTTTGGGAGATCTTCTTGGCACTTTTTAGCCCCTTTCTCTTGTAAACACTCAGAAAAAATATTAAGGAAGAGAAGAAAGAGGCATGAGCAGAAATTAATGTTAGAATTGATGCTCCAATATTTCACAACCAAGAGGAGGTTGAATTGGTATTAACAAATTTTGTCCAGTTTTAGCACTTTTGAAATTGTTTTGATAAAAACCTTTGCTTTTGAATCAATTGAAATAGTATGGTTTGATGCTTAATGTATGGAGCATTTATACTATGACAAGATATAGAGAGAAAGAGATAAAGCACACCGAATTTTTATACTGGTTCGATTCTTAAGAATCTACATCCAGTTCATCTAGCAAACCACAGCTAGAGATATTCACTATATCATAAGAATTTCAAGATTTACAAATACACTTGATAAATCTAAATTCTAAGATAAAGGAACACACGCAAGGCATCCACACACTTGCACAACCACACAACAGCAAGGCTATCACACACACTTGCTTTAACCAGAAAATAGTAAATCAGAGAGTTTCAAACTATATTTAGAACACAAGAACACAGCCTAAAGATTAGATTGAGTACACCTTTTCCAAGTCTGAATTTTCTTCTTCTTGCCAAGCCAAATTTGATGTGTCTTGATGAAATTCTCAAGAAGATCTTCCAAGATAGCTCCAAGAACCTGTTCCACACTTTTCTTTCTTTCTTTTGTTTGCACAACTTGTTTTTAACAGCAGGTGCAGAGTCCGTTTTATAAAACCAGTTGCTGTCAGCACGAGCCTAGTCGACTACATTAGTTGGCTAGTCGACTATCGGGACAATAGATTAACAGATTCAGGATTTTACACACATAGTCGACTAAATTAGTTGGCTAGTCGACTATCGGGGCAGCAGATTAACAGATTCAGAATTTTATACACATGTCATGTTAACCATTGTCATGCTATGTCATGTTAACCATTGTCATGCTATTATGGACATCATCAAAAACATTTCAAATACATTTAATCAACAACAATTAACACTTAGATTTTAGCTTATCTATCAACATGAGTGGCTGATTTCTCAAAATGTGTGAGGTTGAATGTAGTTGAACTTAATTTCTCTTTATTTGATTCCTCATCTAAATGCTTATATATATATATATATATATATATATATATATATATATATATATATATATAAAAGAGTACTTACAACTTACAAATAAATAAAACATGATAAGTATTAATTAAGTAAAAATGAAATACAGTAAAATAAAGAGAGATGAAATCCAATCTCACCATGTATTCTTTCTAGTATTTTTTTCACACGATATTCTAATTGCATGTTCAGTAAAACTCATTATTGTTTTATCAAAAGCTAGATAGTGAAAAATCTTGATAAGTACCTGTTGATATAACACTTAATTTATACTTAAACATACCAATGCACTTGCTAGAAATGATTATTAAGAAGAGTCATCACTATACTAAGACTCCATATAATTATGTATAAGAGATCTTAAACGGTCATCCCTAAATCCTAGCATAGAACAAATTTTAATAAATTTTTACAGAGATATGACAACATATAATTATGGCCAACCTTAAACTTTAGTATAGAACAAATATAAATAAAAAAAAGTGAACAAGACAACATATAATTATGCATATGAGATCCTAAGTAGTCAACCTTAAACTATAATATAAAACAGATTTTAATAAACTTTTAAACGTATTTTATCCTAAACAATTTATTTATCGTTTTTCAAATGTCACCAATAAACAGAGCCATTGTTTTAGAAAGCTGCAAGCAGGCAACAGCTAGAAAACAAAACCTGTAGCCTTAATGAAAGCAACATCGGGAAGAGTGAGAATCTACTCCAGCTAGTCCAGTACGAATTTCTCCATGACAGTTATCTGTTCATGATCATGAAAAGCAGACACAATAATTGCCTTCAAGAAAAGTTCATCCCAAGCACCACATAAATTCTTTACTCAGATAACACCAAGACACACGTTTTCCTCTTCGGTGCACAGGTTGTGTGCATGTGGCTCAGCAATATGCACACACCAATAAATTGAAGGCAGTTGCAGGGAGATCGTTACGAGGAATACAATTATCCTGTAATGGAGTTGCACCTTGACCGAAAGTATTAGGATCGAGGCGTTTATCATAGTCAAAATTTTTTAAAGTTTTTAATTAAGATATAACTTTTTTTTTATGTAAGAGTGTAACAGTTTAAGTGTCATGATTTGATTATGATTCGATTCATTTAGTCTCTATCACAGAACAATTAATATCACATGCAACAATAACTTTTAATCTACTAATAAGCGTTCAGTCTTAGACTTGTAAATTGAAATTTAAACCTATTTATATACTATAAATTTGTCATATTTTTAATAGATATGAAACTTCTAAGGATGATAACTAACCCTAATTTATATTGAATGAGCTTCATATTTCGATCTTCTATTCTATCTGCATATACAAAGAAGCAAAATTAAAGCAAACATGACAGTATAACGAGGATCCGCGAAAAGTGTGAGTAGTAGCAGTACTAGTCAAAGGCCGTAATCATAAAGAACCAAGAAAAAACATTGGAAAAGCATAGAGCATGATGATCATAGTGACAAATTAGAATAAGGGCAAACATTTAATAGCTTATTAGGCGGTTCGAATAATAAGCAGACCAATAAGGTGCTGCTAGCTGTACATTTCCATAGAATGCTGAATGATGGAGATGAGATTGTTGCTCAAAATCTAACATAATGAATTCATAAGGCATCTTAAGAGGGCCAAGCCAACTCCACTCTACAACAGCCATATACTAGAATTTGAATTCCTTTTTAGATTTTGCTGTACTGTTTATCAGTTGTGTCTTCAAAATACTTCCATGGATACTAATTGTGATATTTTAAAGTATTGACATAACATTTTTTTTCCAAAAGGTATATATGTATATGACTTTACATAAAGCAAAAGGAACGTAGAAAGTGTGCTTCCCTGTGCAGCAACATGCCAAGGTTACCCAAAAGAAAATGTCTTAAAATAATGTGAAGAGTTAACAGAAGGTGTCTCACATGAAATGATACATATATGTGATGAGGGTAATGGTAGCGCAGACCAAGGTAATCACAACAATCCCAGATGAAGGGCTTTTTCATTAAAGGCTCCAACTGTTTGTCTCAAAATTTCAAAAGTTGTTTTGTTCCTATACTTTACCATCTCTGCGTCTCACTTTTACACGTGGGAAAGGAAAACGCTCAAACTCTTAAATTCAAAAGTTAAACAATTTTTTTAGCCTAAGTTGGGTCCAGTGAGATAAACACTCACAAATTATTCCAATTTTGTTGAATTGTTATTGGTTCGTCTTTCACCTAATGCATTTGTTGTCAAGATGGAGACGGATTAGTTGCTTTAGTACCTAAAGTGTCACGCCTGGTTTTTCTTCGTTGACCATGAGAGGGCCATTAACAACACAATTTTTTTTTTTTTACATTTTCTTGTTCTTTAATGAAATTAAATTTGTAACGTAGCACCAAATATATTACTATCATACTAGTATACTAGTAGCATAACTTTACTTAAACTAGATTTATTTTATAAACAAAAATAAATATATTAAATAAGGACAATTGAATTATTCCAACTCATAAATAGAGTAATATATACAAAAAAGAAAAAATAAAAGACAATAATATAACTTCTCTCTGTATGAAGCTGTAAAAACCACCATTGTCATGGCATTAAATTCTAAAATTTTCATCGTAGTTCATATTCCATATCAATTCCATATATTTGTGTATTCGAATCAAACATAATCTTAATTCTTTTCATCATAAACTTTATGATCTGCGATGGAATATAACAAAATTATAAAATAGATATAACAATTTTAGGATTCACAAATCTTGAAAAGTAATATACATAATAAAAAATCAAATATAACAAATTTATCTAATCATTTAGCGGTTGCTCTCATTCCATCACCACCTCTTGGTACCAACTACAATTATAGCATAGCATACAATACAATAAACATAAAGGTAAACTAATGAATAGGCAAACATCACATATTACCATGTACATATTGAGATTATGTATATGAATTCAAATGAAATCACATTCAAGTATGCATCATGTCATGACTATGACTAAACATGAAGTATATGAATATAAATGAACTCACATTCAGATATTCATCATGATTATGACTAAACATCAAATATATGAATGCAAATGAACTCACATTCCGTAAAATATTAGGTCATGACTAAATATATGACTTAAAAGGCTTTTAAAATTTTGATAAACAATTTCACCAGAAATTAACATTTGTCCTAGACCCACTATATCTTAGTTGACATATGCTTTTAATGTCAAGAGAACTCAAAATATGTTAGAGATCCGTATTGACTAATATTATATTATTATGATTGAAAGACTATCTCAATTTCACCTACTATTAGGTTCCAAATTTATAAACATGTCTAATTCATTCTATAATTGATGTTAAAATAGTATTAAGTCCCATAAAATTTATTTAAAAACTATAAAGTTATACGGGATAAAAGTGAGAAAAAATATAAAAGATATATATAGAAAGAAAAATAGAGATATAAGACAATAAAAAATACAAAGAATTAAAAAAAAATAGAACTTCATATTTTATAATTTTAGGCAGTTAAAATATTTTTATTGTTTCTAAGTTTTTTTTTTTTAATTTCATTCGAATAATATATTTCCCTAAAAAAATGTGAGTTACTATCCCATAATCTTCTTCATATGTAAAAAAAAAAATCATATTAATAATTACTTGTTATTAATTAATCATATAAATATCTACACTGACAGTACATATATAGTCATTAAATTCATACAAATTAAGATATTG
This sequence comes from Vigna unguiculata, assembly GCF_037176805.1. Taxonomy (NCBI): domain Eukaryota; kingdom Viridiplantae; phylum Streptophyta; class Magnoliopsida; order Fabales; family Fabaceae; genus Vigna; species Vigna unguiculata. Next base: position 35,852,072 of record NC_140798.1, read on the forward strand.
CTTAGTAATTTTAAATAATTTTATGATCCAACAGAAATATCAAATATGTAAAAAGCCAAAATATTGGATAAACTTATTATGTATAGAATAAAAGGTCGAAATAGACGTGAAAAAGAATACATTAAAGTCATGCGTGACATTATTAAAGTGTGGCATGGCAATAACAGGTTATTGGTAAAATAAGGGTTAATTATATTTTTTATTGGTTTCTCAATTTTTACTTAAAATTGGAATTAGTTTTAACTTTTAATCCAATTTAGTTCTCAATTTTAGAATTGTATGAATATAATTTTTTTAATCAAATTTTTTTAAATTTATTTGATGTTTCAATTACGTTTTATGATAATTTTTTAGTTAATATCGAAGAAAAATATATTAAATAGTGTAAACAACTTAAATGCTATCGTGAAATGTACTTAAAATATTAAATAAACTTAACAAAATTTAATTGAAAGAAAAAAATTCACACAATTTTAAAGTTGAAATATTAAATTTGGCCAATATTTTAATAAAAAACTAATTTTAATTTTTAATAAAAGTTGAAAGATAAAAAATATATTTAACCCGTAAAATAATATCTTTTAGTAATGTACTACGTGAAAGTTTGGAAAATCAAATGGGTATAGCAAATACACCACTGACAGGAATAGGATATTTAATTTTCTCGCGTATGTGTATATATATAATTCTTTTATAGCATTTCATAACAAGTACATATAAAACAAAGAAGAATGAAAAAGTATTTTATGCACATTAAAAACAGTGATAAATACTTGACATATATTTAAAGAGAACGAAGAGTGATAACTTTATGGAATATATGATGTAATAAGAAAAAAGAAATAAAAGAAAAAGTATTTATGTTTTAGAACAGTAATATCTATATTTTTAGTCCAAGTAAGTTTTTTTATTTCTTAACATTTCTTTTATTTTGTTTTTATCTTTTTAAAACTTGAAATTGAGAAAGTACTTAAATTATTCTAGATAGGAAATGATGAGTCCTTCTTGGCAGGTTTTAAGTCCCTTGGACTGTTTTCAATTTGATTTTTTTTTTATCTATTCAGTATTAAAAAAATAATATTTTAATTGAATATTTATCACCTATTTTTTCATTTAATTGGATAACATGACTATTTTCTCATCTCGTTATCTTAGTTTATTATCTCTCGTGTTGATAAATTTGAATGAAATTTTAAATTTTTTAATACCGAATACAAGAAAGTAAAGAGTAAGATAATATACGCGTCATTTAATTAATGCACAAATCAAACGTTAGAAACTCAATTAAAAAATTGAATTTTTTTTAATATATAATAAACAATAAAAGTTAATTAAATTAAATTTTATGTAAATTTATCATTGAGTGATTTTTTTCACATCTAAGTTTTTCTTTTAGTAAGAAGTTCATACCAAGGATAACATTTTTCACCCTTATCTGGATAGATACAGTTGTGATACTTAGATGCATTTATTAAAGAATTAAAAAATCTTTCATAGAAGAATTACGATCATCCCTAACATTAGTAATTACCAGTATCCAATTCATTAAACTCTCTCCAAATTTTCCTTGTGATTTTTGCAATTCAGACCTCTAGGTCCTCATAATTGCCACATTTTTCTTTGTTTAACATGAAATGAGAGAAAATGGATAGTGAAACTATGTTGGAAGTTGTTGCATTAAAGTTACAAAGTTGCCTTTGTATGATTAGTTAAAACTATGAACCCCATCAAATAGAGTAAGTAAAAGTTAGGTCAAAATTAACGGATTTCAATCAAGTTTATTTAAAGAAGTTTTTATTAGAAAAATCATTAAAGAAAGTATAAACTATATATTCTAAGTCATTTTTTTTATAGTATAAATAAGTTTACCTCAAATGATTTTGTGTCCTCTCAGATGGAAAAGATCTCTAATAAATCGAGGTATTCAATAGATTAAGGAATTAGACAAAAATTAAGTCAGAAAACACGTCTCTACAAAGTCGAGGTCATTGTAAGAATTCAGAAATGTGTCTCCACAAAGTCGAGGTCATTGTAAGAATTAAGAAGGATGTCTCTTTATGATTGACGCCACTGAGGGTAGCTGGTTGATGACTCATTGGAAAACTAAGATTGAGATGAGAATATTCGAAAATATAAAAGAGAATCTTGAAAAAAAATGTCATTTATATTTGATGAATATAAACCAGAGTAAAAGATATTAGTGTTGTTATTTACTAATTATCTTTTGATTAAATTATTTGATAATATTTGATTATGTATAAAAGTGTTATTCCCACCATCAGAATTATTTTGACCTAAAGAATTTATTAAAGATTAAAATATTTTATTTATTTATTTTCGGTCAAAGATCATTTTACGTCTCTATTCTGACCGCAACAGATTTATATTACACACTAATGAACAATTTATATTACACAAGAGGTTGAATAATAATTCAAAAGGACAAATAGTAATGATGTAATATAATATTAAGTGTACATAGTAAACCAAATAATCCTCAAACAGTAAACTGGATCCATCTTAGTCATCTACAAACGATTAGTTAAGATTAATAGTCTAAGCATAATTACATGGATAATTTGATTAATTTAGAAATGATATACTATTAAGTATAACGGATTGTCTCAATCCGGGTCTATTGAGAAGAAAGGCCCAGTAAAACTCTATAAATAGATTTAAAAGTTTGTTATGTAAAGACAAATTACTACCCGTTATTAAAATACTAACTTCAACATTTGGAGAATACAACTACCTCCACTTAAATAAAATAAAAAAACGTTAACATATCTTATTTAAGAAAATATTCAAATTTGTAAAATAAGTATTATTAGTATATCTTAAAATAAATATTATAAATTATAAATAACGGTTGAAAATTTTGGACGATTAAAATTAAGAAATGTATTTTACAGCGATTAAAATCAAAACTCACATAAAAGACTATTTCAATTTTGATAAGATAAAAAAATTAAAAATAAAAATCAATTAAAGCCCATTAATTTTACATAAACTAAAAACACAATTAAATGAATAATGTCTAACTAAATCATCTAAAAAAAAACAACTTCACTGACTTAACTAATGAAGTTGCTATTTTATCCCTTTGGTTCACGTGGTTTGAGATATGGAAATTGAAAAATCAAATCACTCTATACAATGGTGTATTAATCTATTGAATTCAACTTGGTTATAACATTTTTTTTTACTTTCTTAATGAAAATAGATACTAATACTTTCCCCTTTTTTTTCTTTGCCATCTTCGTTTATCTATTTTTTTTCTAATAATATAATTTTAATTTCTGATCACAAGATAATCATTAAATAATAAATAAATTTAAGAACTAAAAATAATTTATTATTATATTAATTAAATTAAAAATTATTTTATAAACTAATAATTATTAATATCTATAAGTAGCAAAAATTATAATTTAATTTATAAATTTGAATCAATTTCTAACTTTAACTACTTAGTCATTATTATTGAATATAAATTAGTTTCTAACTAATTATAGAAACTAATTTAAAATAATAATATTACATAATCAAAAGTTTAATAACTAAAAGTTATCTACCAAATTTAAATTCAAATTATAAATCAGTTATATACTTTTACCAATAATAAAAATTATTCTACGTACCAATAATTTTTTATTTAAATTAATATTTAATTTATTAGCAATTACTTTTATATCTAAATTTAATTATTATTTGATAATTCATTTCATTCACTTTTTCTATTTTTATCGACTCTGTTCCTTTTCCTTTTTACCCGGCATACCCCTAACGAGAACTCAAATCATGGTCGGTTTTATTTCATTGTTACAAATAAATTACGGTATCCATATATTCTGACTGAATTTAAAAACTCTTGATATTTTTCAACATATGTGTAATGACATGGTATTTTTTTTTCTAATGAACATAAACAAAATATTTTAGTTAATTTTTGCAATAATCATACTGAAAACATCTTTAATTAATTTACATTGCAATAATATACACTAATAATGCATTTATTAAGAGACTTACATCTATAATACAAAAAATAGATATTGGTGTGAGTATTAAAGTCATATTTTCTGATAATACTCATCTTCTATTTTACGGAAGAGTATTAAAAGGAAATATAGCAAAAGAATGTTAGAAAGATGTTTCAGAATCTCTATTTTCTTTTTCCAGCTTAGGTGGGGTTTACCTGTTTTATGTTATTATGAAAATTGAGCTTCAATTCAAAGAGTCTTCCTTAAAGGATAAGATTAGTATTCCACAAATAGAAACAAAATAGTATTTTGCATACAGAATAATCTATTTTCAGAGGATAATTAATCAGTAGTTATAGAAAATCAATATTTATTTATTTTTTTCTATTTCTCTGAAACACCTCATTTTTTTTATCTATTTTTTTTCTTGTGTGTTCATCAAACACAGCTAATATGTCCTCTAAGACTGTAAAATCTCATACGGTGAAAATTCCTGATAAAGAACAAAATGGAAAATGAAAAGCAACAGTAACTTTTGTTTGTTTGTGTAAAAAAAGAAAACACATTATACTAGGTAGTACTAGAAATAGCATTTTACTATTCTGTTTTCACACACACACACACAAAAAAATAATCGCGAGTGAGAAAGCGAAGTGGTCACAGTAAACAGAGTGAAAACACCGTCACCGCGTGACACTGCAAGAAAATTAAAAAGAAAGTCTGAAAGTCAGAAAGAGAGAAAGAGGGTTTTGAAGACAAAAAAGACACAAAAAATGAGAAACTTAAAAGAAAACCAGCTTTGTTGTTGTGTTCCAATTCCAACAACACAGCCCAAAAACGACAACTTGAAGTTCAACACAAAACTTGAAGCCAAGTTTTCTTTTTTCACCCAATTTTCCGCTCCACTCTCAATCCTTTCAAACTTCACTCCAAACACCCCTTTCTCTCTCTCTCTCTCTCTTTTTCTCTTGTGTTCTTCCCCAAACAAACACAACAACACCCTTCTGACCTGTCTCTTTCTCTGCGTTTTCAGTACGCTTAGATCCTGCTCTATTGTTTTCTGAACCCCTCCACCCTGCTTCTATGGCCATCCCTTGATCATGGGGTCCATCAAGATTTATTCCAGAATGCACTCAAATTCACTCACTTCTCTTTCATAATCATAGTAAACTCTTTGCAACCTAGGGATTTTAGATTTTAGATTTTAGTTTTTAGATTTTAGATTTTCCATTGCCACCACCTCACTCTCACAGAATGCAATCGGGTGGGCCTGAATCCGCTAGCCCCGTGACCCACAGGGTTCAGTCTCTATCTTCGGCAGATACCAGAGGGAAACATAGGATACATGCTGAACTCAAGCGCTTGGAGCAGGAAGCAAGATTTTTAGAGGTACGTACTTTTTCTTTAAAATCATCATAATCTATTGGGGTGTTTTGGTCGTTGCTGAAGCTTGATTTTTTTCTGCTACTTTGTTTTCTCTCTGTGTTGTTTTTTTTCTGTTGGCCTTTTGCTTTTTGATGGGGTGTACTTTTTGTTCTTCTGTGTGTAGAAGAGAGATGGTAAAATGAGTTGGGAAAGGTTTAGCTTTTCTTTATTCTTGTGTCGGTATTATCAGAGACAAATGTCATATGTGAGACTGATGAAGTTGCCTACAAATCAACAAAAATAAAAATTTGTTTGGTTGATTGCTGGGGTATTTTTCTGTCACCTGGATTTATGAGTTTTGCTTGTGGAAACACTGTTTAAGAAATTAATGTTCAGATAGGAGGAGAGGTACTTGTTACTGTGGTGCGTGAACCTCATGTCTTGGGGTACCTTCCTCCTGATAGTTAAATAGGGTAGTTGTTTTTATTAAATGCATAGTTCTCCAAAGATACACTGACACTTACATCAATTTGGTCCTACAAGATTTTTGACATCCAATCAGCCCTCCCAATGTTCAATGGTGTGTTTGGATTGACAGTAGGAATAAACTTTTAATAAAAAAAAATGGTGAAATCAGCACAAAAGCAACTATTTTGTTGAAACTATGCAGTACCAAACACGCACTAAATTGACATCAAAGTGGTTGAACTTGATGCCGTATATAACTGGAGAGAAGGGTTGTTTTGGTGTATATTTTAATCTAAGGACTATTTTTTATGTTTAAAATCTTTGTAGGATGAGATTGATGTCAGGTGTATCTTTGGAGGACCAAACTGGTAGTTTGGTCCATTGTTTTCCCCAATGAATATTTTCTAGTAATCGCATTTAATCTTTTTCATTAATTATTACGCAGTTACAGTTAACAACATTTCTGTTTAGATGATCAAATATTAAAAAATGCATTTTTAGCCGGCAAATTTGTCTTCTGAAAGACATTTCAACATTTCAGTTGAAGATCAATCATCGGTAGTTCCTGAGTCTGCATTTGTAAAGCTTCATTTGTTGATGCTATGTGGATTTTTCTGTCATTACAGCAGCGATAGAAGCTTGATTATTGAAATAGTATAAATAAACCAATGTTCTTCTTTTCACTCTAATTTTTTGTCGTTTCTTGCTTATTTATTACTGTCGAGAGTTGTGGTTGTGGACAAGTTTGAATTTTCTTTTGTAGGCAACTTCCACAAAGTCCATTTAGTTGCATGAAGGAGCATAGTTTTTGATATTTTGTAATTTTCCTTTTATTCCCTAAAGCTAGACTACGACACTTGTAGGTCTGTCATTCATCAGGATAGCTAATTAATGCAGGTTTGCACTCTGTATTGAATAATCAATGATGAAATATCAGTCTTATTTTGTTGCTCTAGCTCTCCTAGTGTTTGATTCTAGTATATAGTAGTTATTCATGTGTTTGCTTCTTAAAATTGATGCTTTCATTCCTCCTAGTACTGTGGCAGAATTAGATGCTCTACCAATCTCAGCTTAATTGTTCTTTGAGATGTCCCTGAGCCAATCTATTTTATCTCTCTTTTTAAAACCATATGTAATTGTAGTTATGATAAAATAATGGATATGCACCTTGAATTTTGAATTTTATGGGTTGCTGAAACTCAGCAGCTGCACTATGTTATGCATTTATGGATTTTACCTATAGCGAGGGAGAGAGACTGAAATCAAGGTTACCAAATAACTGTCTATCTACAAAGAGTCATTTTTAAAAAATGAAACTTTGGCTGACTTTGCGCAAATCAACTTTAGTATTTTTTGTTTATGCGATAAAGTTGGCGTGTCGAGGGAGTGTGCAAGTCTTTTTGGCTTTGAGTATTTCTGTAGTCAGCACAAAGTAAAAAGTTGGAGAAGATTAGCTAATGTACCTCTCTGTATTTATAATTGCAATTGACACGGTTGGCTTAATAATGGAATATACCTTCTTTGTTAGGTTACCTTCTAATGAGTGTTTACTAGGATTGACAGATACTAATGTCATGAAATAGGGGGCCTTCATCCATTCCAATATAAATCTTGTTGTTTGTATTTGCTTCTCTTTTATCAATAATTTATTACTTTTTGTTTTTATACAGTTTGTTTAATTATAAGAATCAATAATTTGACTGTTTCAATTCAACTCCGTTTGGGAATAACTGAGATTCCATTTCTCAACCAGCAATCGTTAAATTATGAACAGGCTATAGATATAATATGATTTATCACTAGAATCCCTTCAAATTTATGATAACTCTTATTTTATGTGAGCTGTCAAGGTTTTAATTTGGATCATGAATTCTAAGTTCTATGACAAATTAGAAAACTGAAAAATAATAATTTAGATCACTTACAGGAGGTACTGGATATTGAATTAGAGAGTGCTCTAAGAATGTAAGTTACATATTTAACTAAATCAAACTATAATTACACCCTGCTGCCTGCAGTTATCCTTTTCCTTACCAACCTATAAAAACTTCAAATTTAGGTGTGATGGAAACATAGAAACATCAGATTGTGGGTTTGTCAAACTAAAAAGATTGTTGCCAAACCTTTCTTAGCTCTGCTCTGCTTGGTTAAGTATATGCAATTAAACAATTATGTATCGTCATTGAATGTTCAAAGAACTAGCAAAATCCCATGCTATTATTAGCTTCATGAGCATCAATGGATAATAGTTTTGTCAACTCACTTCCTAGTGGGTAGCACCTTTGAACAGGAACGATCAAAAACGTTTTTGGACATGCCTGGGAAGCTGCTTCCTTCCATTCATTATATACCCCCTTGTAGTTAGGACTTAGGAGTCTAGCATTTCCCTTTGTATCATAATCTTAAAGGAGATGGATGGGATATTAAAATTCTCTGGACATGAAATCTCTTTTGTGCATATTATTTGAAAGGTATAACTTTCAGAATACCATGTGGAATATTCTATTCTGGTCAGCAGACTTGATATAGGTTCCTAAAGTGAAAGGAGAAGGTAATTTTGTAGCACTGGACAAAAGGGTAGCCCAATCGTCTCCTGAGTAGTGTTGTTTAAATTTCCCTTTTCCATTTTCCACCTTTTTTTCCCCTTTCTAGCACTTGCAGTAAGGGATTTGGGCATCTGATCTATGTCTTTTTGTGGGATTAGATTCCTTGGTCTTTGATGAACCCATCTGGTTCACTTTTCATGGGGAGGTTGTTTGTGATTCTCAGCCTCTTTTATCAATGACTTTATTTATATCCAGTTTTCAAAGTTGGGTTACAAGTGTCAATAGTCACTATAAAATGAATGCAGGAAGAGCTGGAAAAACTTGAAAGGATGGAGAAAGCGTCTACAGCGTGCAAAGGGTAAGTTTAAAAGTAGAATGTGATACCGTAGTGTATAATCGATGTTGGTTTAACTTTAATTTTCCCTCTGGTGTCTGTTTTTCCAGACTGCTCAGCAACGTGGAAACAAAGCCTGATCCATTACTACCATCGTAAGATCTCTCATGTGAACTTGTTCTATTTATGTTTCAACCACATGTTATGTTATGTTTATGTGTGACAAAAAATGTATATGTTTTTGCTTTGACAGAACAATTGGACCCGTAAGTCCTACATGGGATCGATGGTTTGAAGGCCCCCAAGATTCTAAAAGCTGCTGTAGATGCTGGATTCTGTGATGAACAATGCTAATTGCCAACCCTCTCTTCTTCCCTTTTTTAATCCAAGATTGGTTTAGAAATTGTGAGTTTTGAAACAATATTGTTATTGGCAATTTTTCATGATTGTTCCTATGTGCGGATGACAATTATAGCAAATACATAGCTTTTATGTTTCAGTTGACAGCTTAATTGCTGAGACGATAACTACCAAGCCATGATGACAGTATATATGTATATAATTTTTTTTTCATTGCAAATCATTTGGTAGACTGCAAAAGAATCTACACACTTTGCTTGGCTCGTTGAAGTATAAATGATACAAGAAAAATTAATCTCGTTCTAAGTTTTCAGCAACCCAACCTCTTGGGAGGGCACAGCAAGATCATGCTGAAAAAGGTTAGTGCACAAGTGTCAGTGATCATGACCCTCGGAAACATGTTACCTATGATGTTCTCGACCAAAGATCCTGACATTAGACAAGGACGAATGAGTAATATTTGAATCCTGCAGAATCGAAAAGCTTCGAAATATTCATGCCAAATGTTGTTTACATACACGTTCAAACACATTCGAGTATTGATTTAAAGTTCTTCTTTTATATATATATATATATATATATATATATATATATATATATATATTTATCTGTTTCTCATCACATTGTATAACTTTTTTAAAAAATATCATTTTTTTATAATTTTAAATAAAAAAATTAGATAAACGAGAAAATTTAAAATAAATAAACTTAATCCACCAAAATTGGATTGCAAGAAGTTATGCGTAATTTTTTGTATTTTTTGTAAATTTCTATTAACTATTCTTTAATGTTTGTTTAGATTGTCTATAAATTATCTGTTAAGACGGTGTATAACACACCTTGACTAGTTAAGTGATCCTTAAACTATATCAAGATATAATATATGATTCAAACTTAAGAAGAGTTCGACATTCTTTTTGTGATGACTTACACTTCGATGTAATGAAAATGAAAGGTAACGAAAGGTAGAAACTCAAAGCATTATGAAGTTTAAGGAAATAACGACCACATATATGAATATATATGAATATTCAGATAGTTCAAAGTGATATCTTTCAAATATTCATAGGTTAAATTTAAATGTTAAATATGATTTTGATTTCCTAACTTTTAATGAAGATTGAAATTAGTTTCTTTTTGAAATTTTTGTTTAATTTAGTTTTCAAATTTAAAAAGTATGTAAATTTATTTCTTTTAATCAAATTTGATTGAGTTTAATTGACGTTTCAAATATTTTTTATCATAGCATTTGAATTGTTTACACATCGATTAACACGTCTCCATTCGAATATTAATTAAGAAATATGTTTGAGACCTCAAATAAATTTATAGTAAATTTTGATTAAAATAACTAAATTCATGCATCTTTAAAGATGTGAACTAAATTAATTCAAAGTTTCGAACAATAACTAATTCTAATTTTCAATAGAAGATAAGACAAAAAAAACATATTTAATCCTTAATTTAAAACTATTTGAATTTATCATTATTGATAATATTTGATTATATATATATATATATATATATATATATATATATATATATTGTGAATTAAATATATTCATCATTCTTAAGAAAGATAAATATGATTGAATATGAATTCATTCATTTGATAAAATTGAGTGTTATACTTTTAAGTTGAATTCTAAATTTCCATTGTTTACTATTATATTATTAAATAGTCTTCTAGTATTAGATATAAATTTCAAACACAAATTCATAACATGTAATCTATATGTTTCTAGTGTATAGTTCAAATAATCATAATTTTGTAAAAATCATATGCTCACTTATATATTGCACAACATTATGATATATTAAAGTTCTTTACATGATATTTTTTGAAAATTTAATAATATAAAAGTTCACTATTAATTTTTAATCAAATAAATAAATGTTTTTTCATATTAAGAGTTTCATAGTTAGCATAATTAAGAAATTATTAATTTCCAAATTCTCCTTAGAAGAAAGATAAATAACACTTTTCTCTGCAAATTGTTAAACCAAATGAGTAGAATTTTAAAAACTTGTGTCTTCTTTATTCCACCCCTATCAAATAAAAGGAATTATAGATGAAAACAATTCTATCTTTAGATTGCTCCAAATACACGAATCAATTATTCATCAAAAAACACAGTTTTAATTGATTGATGTTATGTTGCTCCTCCAAGGACTAAAGTTTACTCTCTTTTTTAACTCAAAGTGTTATTGAGGAACTAGTTTTTCATGATTCATGTAAGGTTTAAGTTTTAGAGAATAATTTCGTGGACTAAATTCTCAGGATCTCACAATCTATATAAGTGGTGAAGTCTCATAATGGATGTTATTTATACATAAAACCCTAAAGATAAACCTCTTTACCACATACTTAAAACAAAAACTTCACCACTGATAAAGAACAAAATTGACTCATTATAAAAATTTGGTCTAAAATGGAAATCCTTTTAATAATATTTTTTTTTTTGGTAAGAAATCAATTATGAGAAAGCTTGCAATCATTTTTTCAGTATTGGCATCAAGTGCAAAATCACATCAGTGATCCAACAGTTTAGAACAGTGAAGCATTTTGTTTTTTGAGAGAATAGAAAAATGAGTCTTCAACTAATTTTCACACAAAAAAACAAGCTCATTAAATGAAAACAATACTTTTTCCTGTTCAATTTTAAGGGGCATGCAGTACATTACATGATTATCTAATATCCACACAAAAACGCCTACGACTCAATTTCATAACCAAATTAACGGTTGAAAATGTGTAATAATCTTCTATACTTAGTAATTTGTCAAAAAGAAAAATGATATTATTTAACATTAAAATTATTAAACAACTTTTAATGATCAGAAGAATACATAAACATCTATTTACATTTTTATTAAATACAATCATGTAATTATACTATTATTGTAAAATTGATATTGGAAGCATGAAAACTTTGAAAGCTTGTATAGATAAATAGAGGGACAGTGGCATTTACCCTAACGAAAAAACACAGGTCTTAGACAGCACAGAACAGAACAGAGCTCGCCTCGTAGAATCCGCAGTTCCGTTTGGAGGGAGACAAGTGCAACTCCGTTAGTAACGCCCAGCACTCCAAAAAGTGAGACACACTTTCTCTTCACTTCGCATTCGCTCCTTCGTTCATTTCGTTCAACTCTGTTTCTCTCTCTCTCTCTGCCACGCGCCGCCATGTCGGTCTCGCATTCCCTCAATCTCCGCCTCTTCGCCCCTCCCCCCACCGCCATTCCCACCCACGCCCCTCTCCCCCCTACCACCCTTCTCTTCCCTCGCCACCGCCGTCTCCCCTACCTCCGCGCCTCCTCCTCCCCGGAAATCCTCGTCTCTGACAACAACGGCGTCCCGGCCCCGCTCTCCGATCCGAGCTCCATCGAGGTGGACGCCGTGACGGAGGCGGAGCTTAAGGAGAACGGGTTCCGCAGCACGCGGAGGACGAAGCTGGTATGCACGGTGGGCCCCGCCACGTGCGGGTTCGAGCAGCTGGAGGCCCTGGCTGTTGGAGGCATGAACGTGGCGCGAATCAACATGTGCCACGGCACGAGGGAGTGGCACAAGGAGGTTATTGACCGCGTCCGGCGGCTGAACCACGAGAAGGGCTTCGCCGTCGCCATCATGATGGACACCGAAGGCAGTGAGATTCACATGGGTGATCTCGGTGGCGCTTCCTCTGTCAAAGCCGATGTACTTATTTATTACCCTGTTCACTATCACTCCCTTCCGTCCTTTGCTTCCTCTTCAACACTCACTCATTCTATTTTATCACTCTCTTGCTTTCAGGACGGTGAGATCTGGACCTTCAGTGTGAGAGCCTTCGATTCAACTCTCCCCCAACACACCATCAATGTCAATTATGAAGGCTTTGCCGAAGGTTAACCAACTTCTTCGAACATTTTTTTTGTTAGTAGTTCTTAACTGCTGTGAGGTTGTTGATAGAATGTGATGTGATGTGGCAGATGTGCAAGTGGGGGATGAACTTTTGGTGGATGGAGGAATGGTTAGGTTTGAGGTGATTCAAAAAATTGGCCCAGATGTCGAATGCCGTTGCACTGATCCTGGCTTATTGCTGCCGCGAGCCAATCTCACTTTCTGGAGGAATGGTAGTTTAGTCCGAGAAAGGAATGCCATGCTCCCTACTATTTCTTCCAAGGTTGCTTGTCCCCCCTTTGCCTTTTGCTTACTTGCATCTCTTTATTGCTAATTTTGTTTACCTGCATATATTTAATTTTGTCATTTACTCTATCTTTATCAAACAAACAGAGCTTGTCAATCCAATCCGAGGTCACAGTTGGGAGTAATTGGTGCCCATGGGCCCATAACTCTGGCAACCATGAGTGTATCGAGTTATAATACTAAGGTTTATTGTTGTAGAACTCTGACATCCCCCTCGCTGTAGTTTGTTGGATACAATATACCTTAACCATGCAACTTACAGAGCAATATGCTTCCTAGTTTCCACTTCAACTGTTAATTGGTATCTTGTATTCCATGTTATTCCTACTTAGTGGGAAACATTCCACAAGAGACATGCATTGACGCTTGGACTCTTGGATATGCCCACTGCCTGATTAGTATACTTAATGCCTAAGTAAAAAGGACTCGATCCATGTTTACCATTTCTTCTAACCTTACACTGATTGTGTTGTTGGAAAATGTTTTGTTACATCTTTATGAGTTCCCAAACTGGTTATCGTAACATGTACATTTTTAATGGCAATAAAGACATGCTATACAAATTCCTACATTCTAAGAGTGAATTTTAGAACAAAAGAGTGTCTCATATTCTTGAATTATGTAAATAAAAGTATCACATTGATATTTTGTAGTTTTGAACTCCAAAGTGTATTATGTTGTTTAATTAAATAGTTGTAGCAATAACAAGTTTGTTTATATCGGCTTTTTATCCTTTTTTATACCTAAAGATAATGTTACCCCTGAAAAGCTGTCTCTCACCTAGATAAATTATTAGTATCTTAACTATCTCATACGTTCCAGTTATCACTTAAAACACTTACATGAGTAAAATACTCTAAACACACTCTGCTTTAATTTAAACTTTCTGAACATTTTTTGTGTACCATCATTATTCTATAGTTTTGTGTTGGTTGGTTCTAGGCATGTCATATGTAAGTAGCAGTTCTCTTGATTAAGGGCATTTTTGGGAGAGTTTATTCATAGTTTATTTGGACTTATTCTATAACACAAACACTTTTGTAAAGTCTAAAGTAGCATGTTATGTCTATAACCTATTTCCAGCTTATTTCCTATAAAACATAGCTTATACGAAAACATTTTAACCCTATTTCCTATTTCACTAAAGAATCAACTTATAAGTAAGTTCTTACATGATGTATAAACAATTTATATTAGTGTTTAATTAAGCTGTTTTCTCAAATGCATCCTAAATATCCAGAATTAGTGATCTTTGTCTTGAATCAATGCATGAAGTTTAAGATAAGTGCAGTGAGTTCTTATCCCCGACAAATTATCTATAGAAATGACATTCTGAGGACATATGTCTGGACTGCTTTCTCTTATTGCTAATATTAGTTAAAGAAATAAATTAGGAATTTATAATAGATATTATCATGTAGAGCCAATCGACTAACAAAGGAGTTACATGTTTGTTGTAACTTTTGAGGATTCTAAATTGTATTGGTTGGATGCTATCTTAGATATAAGGGAAGGAGGGGGGAGGACGAGAGAGGTCGGAAATCATTAGATAGTTTGGAATGGCTGTTGCCTTTTGGGAATATAAGTTTTCCTTCTTTGATAGGTTTTATTTCATATAGTTTTGTTCTGGTCTCATATCTTAGGGAAACAAAATCAGGAACAAATTTCCTTCTTTGCTCATCAAGTCGATAAGTGATTTCTTTACTTCTTCTCCTCTCCTCACCGAAGACAAAATGTAAGAAGAACTTGCTCAATCTAGGTAAACTTAAGAACACTAAGTCCAAAATAGTTCTCCCCTTGGCAAGAGGAGGAGTGAGTGTTTTATTTATAGAAAAAGAAAAGTCATACATGACCTCCACTCCGCCCCAAAGTCGGGAATCTTCCCATTATGAAAAATATCTAGTAACCCTATCCTAACTCTCTGCCGAAAAACTTGGCCCAGATCCTGCTCAGCCCAAATCCAGCTCGGATTCCTAGTTTAGCCCAAATCCTGCTCGCATTCCTTGCTCGTCAGCTCGGCCCATGACAAATATTTAATGAAACTCGTCGTTTTATAATAAATATTTATCGGGTCGGAATCGAAATGAGCATGTTGAGGTCAGCCATTCCCTGGACAGTACAAGTTTCTATACCTGCAATTTCCTTTGCGATCAGAGCCCTGCTCTCTGAGTATTTTTCTCTTACATATTGCTAAACACCCAAAATTGAAGAACTCACCCTTAGAAGAAATCTGATAAAGGGGGAGAATCAAGTACTTAAATATTCCACTAAACATCCCATACTTCTCAATTTGATAACCAATTTTTAGAGCTGTCAAAAAAGGTAACCCAGCTCGACCCGACTCGACCCACCATGGGTTGATCACTTAGTGAGCCAACCCAACCTGACTCACTTATTAGCGAGTCAAAAAAATTCCAACCCGACCTGGCCCACCGTGAGTTGGTGGGTTAAACGGGTTGGCTTACGGTCTCACTTAATTAAAAAAACATAATTTTTTATTTTATTTTTGAGTCAAAACTATATTATATTTCTAATTAAAATCCAAATAAACTTTAATACAATCCAAATACAAACCAAAATCACAAAAATACAAATTATCTATGTGTTGGCTAAAAAAACAACCAAATATGATCCAAATACAAAGTCCAACTTAACAAAAATACTTGTGTGACCCTTTATTTGCGGGTTGGCTCACCAACCCGGCTCATTCCGGGTGAGCTGAGTTCTAGGTGAGTCGGGTCAAAAATCAATCTGTATTGAAATTTGTAAAAAAATTTCAACCTAACCCGGTTTGAACCCGTGGTGAGCCGGGTTGGCTCACGAGTTCTAACCCATTTCGACAACTCTACCAATTTTCTATCATATTGCATCATCTCCAATATCGATTGTCGTGGTAGCTCACACTCTGTGATGACATCTTACTCTCGGTGACACTTCACTCAAATTCTCCCTTGGTCATAACCATCCATTGATCAGAATTCTTTGTTGATAACTCTTTTTGAGGCACAATCTACAACCATCTCTAACACCATTTCATGAGCACCCAAACACTTGGGAACCCACCCTTGAAAGCTAGTGGGTAAGGGGGAGAATCAAGTACTTCAATATTCAACCAAACAATTTATGGGACTTGACCTGCTCCGCAATACCCAAGTCCCCATAACATAGGCAGTTTCATTTTCTAATAACTGTTTTCAGATCTCAGGTCTAGTAGTCGTGGCATGGGGTGCTGGATTCAACAATGAAAAAGTGGGAAAGTAGTGAGAGGTTGACATTATTGAAAGATGTTTGAGTGTTGGAGGAAGGAAGAACAGGAGACAAGGGCATTAGAGAAAATTGAAAAATCCAGAACTTGAAGGAAATATTGCATATTGACAGTTGATCAAGGTGAATTTGCTGCAATAAGAAATTTTGCTGTAAAGGCTCTCAGGGTTGTGCTTTGCATTGGTAGCTTTGGTGGAAACTGTGCAACTCAAACAACTTAATTTAAGTTTGTGAAGGTGGTGCAGAAGTAGTTCCTGCTTGAGTATAACCCAGATATACCAGTCTATGCACTGGATGAAGAGCCAAAATGGGAGTGATGTGATAATCTTGGTAAAGGCCATGATAACAGAGTGTTGTTTGATTCCTTGAGATATTATTTAGGTTATATTCCTCCAATTTATCTAACTGATCCCCTAACTATTCTAACTGTTTTGCACTAACTATCCTTGATCACTTTTCCCTTCCTTTCCCTTCGATCCTAAAGTATCACCAAAGGGAAATTAACAACTTATTTTGCATCATTACCCGTCCTTTCTCAGCTTTGGGGAAACATGTGGACTGTGATGATGTTGATCTTGGTTCAAGTTAATGACAGAACCATGTCCAAGACCTAAAGTTTTGAACTTGGCATTGCATATGGTGATGGCAAGTGATTTATCATGGTGCATTGGGGATCTATATGGGTTTCTATGGATTTCTAAATTCTAATAATTATCAATGCAAATTTTGTGGGCTTTATTCTTTTAGCGGTTCATATTAATTTCTGGTGATTCATGTATTGAAGCCAAATTTCCTTTAAGCGGAGATCTGTCCTAGATAATTTAATTCATTTATCTAATTTTCCATATGCAGGATTGGTTAGACATTGATTTTGGTATTGCTGAGGGCGTTGATTTTATTGCCATTTCATTTGTGAAGTCTGCTGAAGTTATTACTCATCTTAAAAGCTACATTGCTGCACGGTCTCGTGATAGGTATGCACTGAACCTTAATTAAATATTTCTATTTGAAACTATTATCAGCATCTTATTTCTATTATAATTATTAAGTAGCACTGACCAGAGTACTTTTATTATTTACCATTTTTGTTATATTAAGAAATCACAGTTAACTAGTAGCACAACTGACACAGTTTTATGAATTATGAATCTGGTGATGCAGTGATATTTCTGTCATCGCAAAGATAGAAAGTATTGACTCATTGAAGAATTTAGAAGAGATCATCCAAGCGGCAGATGGAGCTATGGTGGCACGAGGAGATTTGGGTGCTCAGATACCTTTAGAGCAGGTTCCATCTGCTCAACAAAGGATTGTCCAACTGTGCAGGCAATTGAATAAGCCTGTTATTGTTGCTTCTCAATTACTTGAATCCATGATTGAGTACCCTACACCTACAAGAGCTGAAGTTGCAGATGTTTCTGAAGCTGTCAGGCAACGTGCTGATGCTTTGATGCTTTCTGGTGAGTCAGCCATGGGCCAGTACCCTGACAAGGCCTTAACTGTTTTAAGGAGTGTCAGTTTGAGAATTGAGAAGTGGTGGAGGGATGAGAAACGCTATGAAGCTATGTTGCTCCCATCAGTTGGGTCTTATTTTTCAGAAAAAATATCAGAAGAAATCTGCAATTCTGCTGCTAAGATGGGTAAGCAACCTTTAAACCTCAAACTTGCGTTCTTTTCATTATTTTTATCTTACCATCTATACTTTATGACTTAAACTGTTGTCTATTTGTTTTTTTTTTGTTGCATTGGTGTATATACTGTTCGAATTTAAATTACTTTTTATAGGTTGCAATACTACTTTCGAATAGTTAAGCTTTATAATCAAAGTACTGAGCCTAAAACCATAATACACGAGGCTTGTTTATCTTTTTCTTTACCATATATAAGAGGTTTATTCTATTCTTGACCATTAGTTTTCTTTGACGAGGAGTTCCACAGTTTATAGCTTTCACATATCTGAAACACTATATAATGATTATTGACTACTTAGTTAAAACACTAGTTTCACTCATAATTTTCAGTCTCATCTAATCCAAAATCTCTTTTCTATTGTTAGTTTTGTTTGTTTTTTAGTTGTCTGATGATGGTGCTAACTTGTTTTAAACTTTGGCAGCCAATAATTTAGAGGTGGATGCACTTTTTGTGTACACGAAGACAGGGTACATGGCATCTTTATTGTCGCGATGCCGTCCTGACTGCCCAATCTTTGCTTTTACTACCACTCCATCTGTGCGGAGGCGTCTCAATCTCCAGTGGGGTTTGATACCTTTCCGTCTGAGCTTCTCAGATGATATGGAAAGCAATCTCAATAGAACCTTTGCGTTGCTCAAGGCCAGAAATCTCATCAAATCAGGTGACCTTGTCATTGCAGTCTCAGATATGTTGCAGTCAATACAAGTGATGAATGTTCCATGAGAACATGTTTCTTTCCTTCTGAAAGCCAACATAGCCGTTTGTTCAAAACCTCGGATGCTGCTAGATTGCTAAATTGGGACCGAGACTTCATGAATGAATTTTGTCATCCTGCTTTTTAATTTATAGGACGCAACTAAGTTTGGGAGAGTTTATGTTATTACGATGAAGTTCTCTATTTTAATGCATACACCTTGAAGGTTTAGATTTCTTTTAGGCGAGCGAGGCGATATAGTGGATAGCTACCCTTTTTTAAGTTGTATGACATATCAGCATTGTTGTTTAATATCTCTGTAGTTTGTATTAGCTTACCACTTCAATGTTGGCTAAAATGTGAAGTTTTCAAAAAGATTCTAAGGTAGTCTCATATCATTATGCACAATGTATTTGTTCTGGGCAAACTCAATGCTAGTAGAATAAGTAAATCGGCATCCAAGTATTTTTAGAAGAGACTGTACTTTGTTGGAATTGTAGAGGTTGTTTAACAGTTAAGTGCACAAAATTCAGAGGCATGTGTAATTACTCTATGTGATTCATACTCGGTTTTAAATTGGGTATTTTCTTTTCCTTCACATCCATTTCTAGAAGAAAGAAGATAGGTCAAGATTTTTATACAATTGGGACCTGTTATGTTACTGTTAGTGGGGATGTCCACTCCAGAGCCAGAGTGCTGTGGTCAATACATGTCAGAATGGCGCATCTTGTTGGATTGTAGTTGGGTTTCATTGGGCTAGGTAATCTGATGATTTTGGGCTTTTTCTTCCTGTACCACATTATTACTAACTGCACCCAATACTAATAGAAAAAGGCTAAAATATCTTTTCTCACTATTGCAAAGGAAGAAGAGATGGAGAGCTAGCTCCAGAAGTTTGCTAAAATACACACCTAATGTATTTTGGAAAGCTTGTTTTGAAATGCATTTTTCAAGCTTGTTTTAGAAATTTTGTTCTTGAAAGCTTGTTCTAAAATGAATTTCATGCGTTTCAGAAAACTTGAATCGGAAATCATATTCTAAAAATCTTTTTCCAGAATTTCTATTATGAAAATCCTGTGTTCGAAATCATGTTCCAGAAATTCCTGAAAGTTTGTTCTGGGTGATTTCCAGAACAGGTAATCAAAACCCACATTTTGGAAAGTATGGGGAGTGCAGGAAGAAAAGGCCGGATTTTGTTGGGCTGGCATTAGGCCCACATTGGGTCCAGAAAAGTATTGATTTTAGAATACTTCAGTTGCTTCACTTGACAATATTAGATTGATACTTTTAGGATACAAGTAGATCGAGGAAAGGAAACGAGTGAGTTTCCCAAAGCAACGTTTCCTTCATCTTTTTATGTTGTCCATGATTGGCTTTGAGTAGAACCTCATTTACTTCACTGTTTCTTTCGTCTTTTTTCTTTTTAGTTGGTTCCTTGCGGGCAAAAGCATGTAGAATGCACGCTACAAACTCAAAGATTAAATCTTAAACGGATACGCGTTGGCTCATTCACAAAGCATCTGTTAAAGGTTTGAGTTTGACAAATTTATTTTTCCAAGAAACTGGTAATACACTGTCCATGCTTTTACACAATGTAATGCTTTCTTTAGAACATTCTTTAGACATCAAATTCAAGTCCAGTTTCCGTACAATTATGCTTAAGACTGATAAAGAATGGAATTATTCGATATTTTTCTTTCTTATGTACCCTACCACAATATATACGGTTATGCCATAAGTGAGAACATAGAAAATGGATGAGGACATAATGCCATTACCACCAAATCTTGTACTCTAATTATTATTACTTTTAGTAACATTCATAAGTTGCAAATCTGAAATCTGAAGCAAGGTGTTGCTCAGCCTTCTTCACACTTAATTTTTAAAAGCGACAAAGTATCTACTCAACAAAAATAATGGGAATCCCCGATCAAATTTGATGGGAAGCTGCATTGTTCTACTTATAAAGATTTCATTAAGGTGCATCAGTTTGTAAAGTACACTATTGAAGAAAATTGATGTATCTCATTTATAGCATTTGTTGTTTCTTGTTAAATACAGATATCAGCCATTGAAGTTAAGATATAAAATCAGTTTAATAGATATACATTGTCAATGCAATACTTTTTACAAGACAATAAATCAGAAATGATTGTTAAAACAATTTTTAAGATAATCACCATGAAAGTCTATAAACTGTTTGATTGAATGACAGAATAAGATTACTTATATGGTCAATGCACAACCCTGTTTCCTCAGTCTAATTTGATTATTTTTACCTGTCAGTGAGAGAAAAAAAACTGTCAGCAAAATTTGTTTACTTTTTTTATGTAAAAACAAGACTAGCATTTAAAAATATTACATTAAATGTAATGTACTGGTTGTATTTTTTAAATCCATTGTGTATACAGTACTGAGTCCTACAGTATAAATGAAGTTATTGAATGTCATCTGCCTCGTAAATGAACTCAATTGCAGTGAGTAATTAAAATTTTTGACTGAGTGATGGTATTTACAATTTTTATATGGTCCCCTGAACAGGTACCTTCCTTGGCTTGTTTGTCCTCCATTTCAGGCCAACCCCACCCAGAAAGGGGAAAGGGCCAAAAAGGAAGGGTGAGAAAAAGACGTGGGATGGGTAAGTGACCTTAACTACATTGATAAAAGTCATATACATATGCAGTGTTCCAAGTCTTTTTAAGCTGCTTCCAAGTAATGCAAAAACTCCATAGGTGACCCTTTAACTTTCACAATTAAAATTTGAATAGTGGTACAACTGCTCTTTTTGTTCCTTCTTTATTGTTCTTTTCTCTTTAACTTGAACCTCCAAAGAACCTAAAGATACACATAGAACAAACGAAAGAAGAAATTAAATACACAAAAGAGAGCCCACCCTCTAAAAGACCAAAAAACAAAAGGAGAGAAGATGCTTATCTGCATACAAATTTCACATGTATACATGCATTCATGTACCAATATCTTTCACTCAAGTTAAACACAAACAACCTATAAGGTGCCTTGTTCTCATCATCTTAGCCACATTGCTTACAGTTACAGGCATGTTTTTAGAATAAAATTGTTATAAAAAAAAAAGTAACTATTGCATGAAAAAAGATCACGCAAAACACTGAATGCAGTACATTTATAACACCTTGAATTTGTTTAACCAGAGTATTCTGAACTTATGTGTGATATGCATTAAGTAGTGGCAATATTATTTCCTTTTTCTGATAGCAGAATAACTAGAATGGTGTGTTAGGAGTCAGAAGTATTGTACTGCAATCAATTGAAACCACATAGTAAAGTGGCCTTCAACTTACCACACAAGGCCAACAGATTCGGCTCAAACTATCAAACTCCAACTCCATAATTCAGTGGACCCGCATTTGCAATTTCAAGTTGGGGAAAAAGATGTGAAGGTAACTTGAAAACTTGAAGCAAGCAGCATATAACACCTGCTACACTACCCATTATTATGGTCACTGACAAATGACATAAGGTCCTCATAGTCCTCAACTTAATCCCCAGTTGGGGTTTGGTTAGTAAATATCTGCACTCACAAAGATCATACAAACTGAACCTTTGATCGCCACACGTGAGAAGATATTCTTTGCTGAGGTTAAAATCACTTGATTCAAACGGGTGGTTAAATCATCTAAGAAAAAAAGTGTAACTCTGATGGATTTGTAATTTTGTGAAATTTTTAGCATCATCACAGTGGACCCCACCTGGAAAACCATTAAGTGGCTCACAGATTCATCATCAGCCATGACTCTTTCAGCCCATGATGTGTATAACATCATCATAGAACAGTTAAAATGTGCCATTATTTGAGCACTCCTATAGCTCAAATCAAATCAATGGTACAAACTTAGTATCAAGCACTGTGTTTGGCTTTTGGCATGGGAAAACTCAACAACAAACAAGAGTAAGCATAAGTACTCACACTGTAAAACACTCTTCCTGTTCAACATGATCTGAGTTTATGGTAAATTTATTAATTTCTAGAATTATTATTTTAAGACTCACATCAATGGTAATATCTTACGGGTTTTAATTAAACTCCAAGCAAACAAAAATGCCATAGATGGTTTTTTGGTGGGGAGGAACATGGTCTGAGGAATGGGGTCCGGGGCATCATGTCCTGTTTGGCCTTGCTTATCAAACACTTTGTGTCCTTATCAGTCATCATCTGCAGTTTTATTTTATTTATCTGCCTAGAAAAATTAATGTAGTTGAGACACCAACTTTTGTTGCAATTGATACAAACAAACACATATTTATTTATTGTTTGAATAACCCACGATGAAGCGGCCATTAATCATGATGATAGGCCACAGATATGAATGTGAAGTGTTTATCATATTCACAGCAAGGAAAATAATCGAGCCGTAAGACGAGTTCAAACGTCTCGTAAGCAAGAAGATTGAGCAAGTACACTCACAATTATTGCCTCAGAGCCATTATATAATTCACAAATCTATATCAGCAAGGCACCGTAATAGCATAATAGTTAGATATATTGAAAGATTGATAGATATAGACCGATAAGAAAGAGGATTTGAATTAATAAATGGTGTGTTTGGACAATAGCTGCTATATCCATATCAATTAGTGGAACTAACAAGGTCAAACAAAGCCTTCTTTATCATTTTATACACCACACTCTAACTCTGTCAGCAAAATCAAATATTACTTACTTGCAATCAACAAAAGTGGGTCCATTCTCATGTGGCACATTGCTTCAAATTATACAAACATGAGATTTCAAAAGGGTGACTTAGGTGAGCAAGATATACCAGTTGACTAGGTATACGGGTAAATACTAAATGATGGCATGGTAGGCCAACGATTGAGGTACTTTTGGCAAGTGTGGACAGTGACCACCATGTTTCACAATACCCTCTCTCTATTTAGCTAAGTGGTTAAATATGGTGGATACCTATTCTCTAGTTTTCGGTTGCTTTGCTTCTGTTGGGTGGTCACCCACATTTTTGACTCACCGCATCATTATGCTTTTCTATCTCCAATTATTTGTCATGTATTTTGAGCATCTTCATCACTTTTTATTCTCGTGGCTTTGCTCTATAAAAGAAGAGGGTAGCAATTATGTATGTGTGGATGCATATGGTAGTGTTACATGTTAAGAAGTGAAACTTAAGTCTAAATTAATCTCAGATTGGTTTACAAGGTGATACAAAAATGTCTTCCTTATCCTTAGTCGATGTAGAATATTCAACACATCCCTCCCACGTCCAGATATATACATCTTAAATGTAGGACTAGACATAATAAGTGATTAGCGGCAGCACGATAAATCTAACAAACAATAAATCTCATTAGGATAGACTCTAACTCATAAACTCTAATATAATATTAAGAAATCTAACTCAACTTAATAAAATCGGTTTTTAAAATAAGGTTTGCACCCATTTATATAATATAAAATTGTGTTATCCTAAAGTGAGATCTCCAACATTTGTGGGTTTGTTTCACATGAATGAATTGTTCGTAAATATGTGACTTTTGGTTTCTGGGAAAGATGTTAAATTTAAGGAAGTTCCAAATAAGTTTACTCTGCACACTACATTGACAATCGATCTAAAACGGCCTAGCTAGATTACATCGATTGATCTCGACATTCCATGGAAAATGTGACGTAAAATCTTCCTACACCGAAAGTTAAAAGTGTGGCAATAAAGTGAAAATTGAACGAAACGAAAGTAGCAAATGAAAACTAATCTAAACCTACTCATATTTTGGTAAATTGAAAAAAATGAGAATGGAAGTTCGCGAAAAGAAGTTGATGAATGAAAATGTCCCTTTTGTTTTTTCTTATATCCTACAAACATTTCACGTTTCTCTTTCTCTAATTAAAAAAAATAGCAAATACAATGTGTTTAACCGAGTTATTATTGAGGAAGAATATCCAATGTTTGGAAGGATGGTTATGAATGATAATGAGGACAAGTTCAACTTCAATAAGAAATAAGTAAGAATAGAGATTTGTTTGTAAATGATGTTTTAATATTAAAATAAGCAAGTGAATGAATAAATAAGAACATAATGTAAAATAATTATAAGAGCAAATGAAGATGAAGATGAAGATGAGAAAAAAAATCATATTTATTAATTTGAGAATGGAAATGAATATAATTTTTTACTTGAATAGTGAAAATGAAATACTAAAATCCACACCAGGAATTGCCTTCTCTAATTATAATTGAATATACTACTAAAAAAAGTTAATTGTGAGAGATATTATATTTTCTTTTAGAAAATGTAAAAAATGAGACGTAACAAAGTAATGAAATATTAGTTTTCATAGTCTATTGCTTAAGAAACAAATAATTAATTCATTAAAACTAATCGTGCAATTACGAACTTAGTTTTAATTAATAATTTATAGATTTAAATTTTGTTCTAAAATTAGTCGTAGAATTAAATAATGTAGAAGTAGTGATTATATTTAAACACCCCATATTATATTTTGAAGAATATTTTTTTCCTGTCAATGTTTGTGAGTATTGTTAAGATAATCTACTTATGAGTTATGTCCGTAAATAAATTAAGGATATTAAAAGAAGTTAAGATTTTATATGTATGAAAGTAGACTGGTGTTTTGTTTATAATTGAGATAAAATAATAATTTAGTCTTCTTATATAAAGGACAGAAAGAGTATAGTACAAAGTTACTGTACCACTTGTTGAATAAACAAAAGAGTGGACCTGTGCTTTCATCAAAGACAACAAAAGAGAGAGAAAGAGAATAAATGGTGATTATTTATATATATATATATATATATATATATATATATATATATATATATATATATATATATTTCTTATAGATATATGGTTTTCCACATTTTAATGGTATTTTTATAAGAATGTTTTATCAATAAAAATATCATTTTAATATGGATATTGTAGATATGAGCTTTTTAAAATTAAATAAACTTACTTATATAATAAATCTTCTTTAACTTTAAAGTAATATTCATAACCCAATACTAAAGTAATATTTTTATTGATAGAAACTTTAGTCAAAAAAGTTTCATCAAGACTATTTCTACTACTCTTGAGAATATAAGTTTTTTTCCCTTTACTGTAAGTCATATTTGTAAATTATATAACACATATAAAGTTATATTGGTATAATATTTAATAAATGTTAAATGATTTAATAACTCTATATTGAATTATAACTACAATACTAGAAAAATACATTTCATTTATTACAAGTTCTATTAGACTTTGAATTAGTAAAGTCTTCCCTCTCAAAATGGTCAAGGTCCAAGATTCTTTCATTAATAAATAATCAATGCTAGTTAGTAAATGAGATTACTAATATTGTAGCATTTTCTCATATGCAATCAAATACGTAGCATCCACCAAAATAACACACAAAATGAAAGGGAGATCCAGAAAAACAAAACAAAAAATAAATTGTACCATACAATTATGATTTTGTCCACATTTTTCGTCTTTGTTTTCAAAGGTGTGTTTCTTTACCCGTTTATAGAAAAATCTGATATAGTTTTTTAAAAAATTAAAAGTATTTTAAATTGATACAAAATATTATTACTATTTATTTTCACATGAATAGGAAAAACCAATAGAACGGTTATATAAAAGAAGAAGTTCAAACATCAAACCACATGAGAGCATGTTATTTGTTCAGTAGAATTCACTGTTGACTACCGAAACAAAAAGATTATGGATGAAATGAAAAATTAAACAAAAAAAAAATATCAGTGAACATATTTTAGAAGAGTTAAACACTCATAAAATGTAAGCACTAAAATCATATTCAAACTATATAAATTTGATCTTGCAGTACCATCATCCCTTATGCATTATTTTTAAATATTAAAGTTTGAAAAGTCAAACCCTAAATCTGAGGTTGAATGAGTCAATATTTAATATCACACATTGCTTGGACCAAATGGAATCTTAAATAAAAGCCGAATTAATATAAATGTAAAAAATCAATATTTAATAAAATATTTTATAGTAAATAAATAGTTTTTTAAACAAAATTTATATATATATATATATATATAATTTAAAATAAAATAAAAAATGGAATACATTTACACAAACATTTACTCTTACTTTCATTATGGCTATTTGTATGTTAGTTAAAAGAAATATATTAGATGTTAAATGGCAAAAACTTAAATGCTAAATGAAAAGAAATCTCGAAAAGTACTTTATATCATTTAAAGATATACATCAAACACTATTAACACAGTTAAATTTTTTTAACCAATTAAAAAAAATTGAAGTTAACTAAAAGAAGTTGTCAAATATAATCTAAAAATATATATAAGTATGAAAAGAATTTATATTATTGATGAATAAAAACCCACCACATATAATAAATTATTAACTTTTATAATATTTATCGTAAGAATAATATTTCGCATAACTATTAATTTCCTAAAATATATTATTTTTATTTAAACAACAGAATGCATAAAAATTGATGTAGTTATTTGATTGGTACGAACGAAAAATTATTGTGGTGCAGCAGCACTAAAAGGCTAGGAATTAAAACTTTGAGGGGTTTGTACGAGAATTTTGACCCTTAACTAGAAAAATGTAGAAAATGAAACATTAATTTATAGACCTGCTTCAATTGTAATGTCTATATGGATAAAGACACATAGCTACACCAATTTCTTTCCACTTCCATTACCTTTTTTATCTTTAGCTCTATAGGCCAATGCAACCCTATCATTGATCATAACCAATAAAATTATTATAGTTATTCTAAAAACACTAATTTTATAAAAAAAAATTATTTATATATCTCTAATTGAGTTTTTAATAAAGAAATTTATTTGAAGCATTGTTGTTAATTTTGGGTAAATTAATGAAAAGTAGGTTATGTATCTAGGGAATAAGAATGAAGTACGAAAGAACAAAAGTCATGTTGATCTTGCAAATAATGAAGGTAGGGCCCCCTCGATGAAATTCTTTAAACTTCTCACCTAACAAAAGGAAGCAACTTTTTGTAAGTCACAAAAAAGCAAAACCCTACTATAATTAAAGCATTTGCATCTATAAAGATAATAACAATCCCGTGTTCCCAAAAGATTTAGAGTGGCAATGATGCACTTTTTTTTTCAAAACATCATCAAAAGAAGTTCACTAAAGCACCATCAATAAATAGTGTACCCAAAATTAAATTTAAATCCCTATTTTCTTTAATCACAAATACATCATTGTGTTTCCCTAATTGCAAACCCTTTCTTTGCCTTTTTACCATCCTAATCGTAAAACAACACAAAACATACTTTATTTTACCAATAAACAATCTCAATCACAATAATACACACACTTAACAACAACTTTCACGTTTTCGGATTAAAAGATTTCGGGTTAAAACTCCGTTAGCTTCTTCGCTCTAATAATTTATTTATTTTCTTACAAATAATGTCTGTGTTGAATGGGAAAAATATATATTTAACTTTTCCTGATTGAGTTATGCGTTAAAGTTTACGAGCAGGGTTCACTGATTTTGTTCTGGTTTACTTACACGCCTATTTTGATTCAAACCAAAAATTAAAAATACAAATCAGAAGAAAATATTTAAAGTATAAAAGATATAAGGTCCACAAATTTTATAATAAGTAATACAATAAGAGGCATCCGTATGTTAAAAATTGATTCAGATTTATAGTATATTTGTATTTTAATTTTTCGGAGCTCAAATATTAAACCACAGATGAAAAATTAAATATGCACGATTATCTGGTTTTATAATTGTTTATCTGTGTGTTTCGACGAGGGATTTTAACAATTTTAAAAAATTAAAATATTTATTAATTAAATTACTTACAATTGAATTTTATTTATTTATTAAATAATTAGTTTGGATTAAATTATTGAAAGATTTTTTTTTATATAAAACAATAAATTTCAAACAATTTAGTAAATGGTTTAAATTTGTATTTTGAAATGGGGGATTTTAACAATTTCAAAAAATTAAAATATATGGTAATTGTTATGAAATTAAGCGAATAGCAGAGAGAAGAGAATAATATATAATAGAGAGAAAAAACAATAAAGAATAGATAATGAGAGAATAATAGGGAGCAATTTCTCTGTGTATTATTATTGATAGGAAGAGTCATATTTATAGATACAATATGTAATTCATTAAGGAAACAAATCAACTTAGTTCATACAAATATTTACATTAAGAGTAATGTAATGAATCATATGAGTAAATGTATCAAATCAATGGACAATCATTAATTCATAACACTCCCCCTTGATTGTCCATTGATAAAAGAATGTGCCTCGTTAAAACCTTACTAGTAAAAACCCTTTGGGATAAAAAAAACCTAGTGAAGGAAAAAGAGTACAACATTCTGTATTCTTTAATACAATATTGTTCATCACATATTCTATTTCTCCCCCTCATGTAAACTTACATTATTAAGGTGACAGAGTCCGAACTTGTGAATCATTTGCTTAAAAGTTCTTCTTGGCAAAACTTCATAAATAGGCTTGCCATATTTTCACATTAATGAACTTTTGGATATCTATATCATCCTTTTAATTGAACAATACACTATTGTCTTCATATATGGTTGTTGATTCCACCTTTGTCGGGGATAGTCACAAGTTTCTTGCACATGTTGAATTATAGACCTTAGCCAAACATATTCACAACTTTCCTCGTAATTATGTATGATTAAACGATGTTGCTATTATGGTTTGTTTCATATACCTTCATGAAACCATTCTGCTACCACATGTGATCAAACATCTTGTTTGTGATCAAACATCTTGTTTGTGATCAACCATTGTGACATTGTGAGAATATGTAAGATAACATGCATATACATAACCCATTCATCTGAATCTAAATCATTTGGATGGAATAAGCTCATATTCGTAGTATCCTTAAAGTAACGAAGTATATGTTTTAGTCCAAACTATTTTCTTCTTGTAGTTGAAGAACTATATCTTGCTTAACAAATTTACTGCAAATGCAATATTAGATCGAGTATAATTAGCAAGATACATTAGTGTTTCTATGACACTAAGATATAGTGCTTATGGACCAAGAAGATCTTCATCATTTTATTGAGGTCTAAGAAGAACATTTATCAACATCTAACGACCTCACAACTATTGGAGTGCATAATGGATGTGTCTTGTCCATTTAGAACATTTTAAGCACCTTAATCATATAAGCCTCTTGATGTATAAAAACACTTTTATTTAAATACTCAATTTCTAATTTCAAACAAGACTTTGCCCTTCAAAGATCATTCATCTCAAATTATTTCTTTGAGTAATCAATTGTCTTTGTGAGCTCCTTAGGAGTTCCAACGATGTTTATGTCATCTACATAAACCATAATTATGGCAAATTCATTTTTGGATCTTTTCATATAAATACAAGAACAAATAGGATCATTTCTTATCCTTTTTTTAATAAGTACTCAATAAGACGGTTATGCCACACACGTCCTGATTGCTTTAATCAATAAAAGAGCATGTTCAATTTCATTGAATAACCCTCTTTAGAATTTGTCTTGTTGGGTAAATAAATTCCTTTAGGGATTTTCATATAAATATGATTCTCAAAAGAACCGTACAAATAGGTTATAATATCATCCATTAGATGTAAATGCAAACCTTGTTGTGCAACTAGGATAATCGAATATTGCAATGTTGTTGCATCTAATACTAGTGAATATGTTTTTTCACAAATCAATACAAGGTTTTGTAAACAACCTTGAGCAACCAATTGTGCTTTGTATCTAACAATTTCATCATTCTTAATTTGATTTTTGCACAAAAATTCATATGTACTCAATGAGTTTCATAACTTCAGGTGTGCGAACTATATGTCCAAAAACCTTTCGTTTAACAAGCAAATATAATTATGCTTATTTGCATATTTTCATTTCGGTCAATCTTTTCTTTGCCGACAATCTTCAATGATCATTGCTTATTGATCTTTATTGTCATTCATAGCATTCATCGCTATGTTATAAGTAAAAGTTTCGTCAATGTTAACTTCATTTTGGTTTCATATTATATGATTCATGACAATTTATTGAGATCTCATCATTTTCAACAATTTCAGGTACCTGAGGTTCTTATGGAACCGAACCATTAATTATGTCAAATGAATCTTTGGATTTCAACATTTTCGATTAGGTCATTTTGCATTTTAGCTCCTTTTCTCATTCAAGAGTTTTTATTTTTGGAATCAATAGGCCTACCACACTTCAAACATGTTATGAAATAATATCCTTGAAACTTTCTATTCAACTTCTTAGTAGAAGTATAATAGCTCTTCTAGAGCCTTCAAATATATTTGTAGTACTATAAATAATACTAACATTTATGTCTCGCATTATCAAACAAGAGAAAAATTTATTACTCTTGAGAATTGTATAAGTTGTTGCACTATCAATAAGACACATAATCTTTGGCACTAGTGCCAACATTCGTTCCTCATATAAACGTAAATATCAATATGATTTTGTTTTAACACTCTCATAACCAATGAGGTGATCAATGCTTCCATTTGATTTATCAAAGAAAATAATAATATCAAGATGAGTAGCATCCATATGGCCAAAATCACAATCACCATCTTAATAAGCAAAATGTGTTTCTATGTTCTTCTCATTATTTGTAAGATGTTTTGGTGTATAATAAGTACAACTCAAATGGTCTTTACCACCGTAATGATAATATATACTTTCATCTTTTTGTCAATATTTTCACATTTTCTTTTTCCCTTTTCACATTATTATGCCACTTCTAGTGACAAAATGTGACTTTGAAATTTTCTTTATAACCATATTTATGATCTATATCACGATCACGATCATGAAAATATAAATCAAATGTTGCTGCATTCACTTCTGGGAATGGAGCAGAACCAACCAATTTGGACAGATTTCATCATTTTCTATCAAAAGCGTTCATTGCTTTGTTCAACCATACAAAGACATAAAATAAATTTATAATATTTATTGCTGCATTCACTTATGGGAATGGAGCAAATTAGGCGGATCTCATGATTTTTCATCAAAAGCTTTATTGCTTTATCCAGCCAGCCATACATAGGCATGAAATAAATTCATAATATTTGTGAAATCTCTTCACAATATAATATTTTTTTTGTCTCATGAGCAAATTAATTTTTTAGATGCTTTATTTCTTTATTTAATGGTATCCCAATATCCATTGCATCTAAATGTATTTCAACATTTAAAATCCAATATAAGAAATTCTTCCTTGTAATATCAAGTGTCACAAATCCAAATCTTGCAGCGTTTCGCGTGTTTAGAACTAGCACATAAAATAATAATATTAATAATAATAATAATCATCATCAAAATAATATAATAATCACCGTCATAATAAAAATAAAAATTATAAGACGGAGATGAAAATTGATAAAGTCAAACAATTTTTATCACAAGAGGAAGAATATAATGTAAAATTATAAATTGAGAAAGGATTAGAAAAAGCCTGGATTGAGACACGCAGAGCACTGTCGTTAGAGAGAAACAACTTTCATTAGTCCTCAATTGGTTGGAGTATCGTGCTGATAACGTGTTATGAAATTAAGCGAATAACAGAGAGAAGAGAACAATAGATAATAGAGAAAAAACAATAGAGAATAGATAATGGGAGAATAGAGAGCAATTTCTTTGTGTATTATTATTGATAGGAAGAGAGTCTTATTTATACATACAATATGTAATTCATAAAGGAAACAAATTAACTTAGTTAATACAAATATTTACATTAAGAGTAATGAATCATATGAGTATCAATCATATGAGTAAATGTATCAAATCAATGGACAATCATTAATTCATAACAGTAATTGAATTATAAGTAATTGAATTTCTTTTTATTTTTTAAATAATTTGTTTGGATGAAGTAATTGAAATATTTTTAATTTTAATTTTTTTGTTTGGATAAAATAATTTAATTTTTATTTTACGTCAAACTTAACTATATTTTTGAGTCTAATTAGTTTAGCTCGACTTTCAATTCAATACGACTCCTCTTAAATTTAGGTTCAAGCCGACCTTTGCCCCGACCCAGCTTGACCGGCTTAAGCAACGACCTAACTCAGCCTTCAACCAGGCATGATCCTATTCGACCTTCGGCTCGAACAAGTCCGATTAAACCTACGTCCCGACCCAACTTGACCTTCAGTCCGACCCGGCTTGACCTTTGGCCTTGCTTGACCCGGCTCGACCTTCAGCCCAACCCAAATTGGTCTGACTCAACCTTTGGTTTGACCCGACCCAACTTGACCTTCAATCTGAATCGACTCGACTCGACTCGACCTTCTACATGATCCAACTCAACTTTCTGGACCTGTAAACTTTTGTCCTACCTAATGAACAATTCCACAACAAAATTTCAATTTTCTTCCTTTTATGAACTAATCTCAAATCATATTATTTTAATTATTTAAAATACATTCTTAAACCTTTTTAATTTCAATTCTCTTTTAATTTTTGTTATCCAAACTTATTATTTTTCTTAACAAAATTAAATTCTCAAATAAATGAATTATCTTTTTGAATTGAGTCATTCAACCACACCATAATCCTATGTACGAAGACAAAAGGAGGAATTTGAATATATTAATTCTTTTAACTATGATCAAACTTGAAGATTAAAAGTACACAAAAAGTAGATTATCATTATTCCTAATGACGAAATTGTGGAATCACGTATTTTATTGATGAAAAGTGAACACAAAACATTTTATTATTTATCAATAGCAAATATTTATTTTATCTAACAAAAAATAAAAAATATATTTCAAATTAAAATTTTATTAAAATTGAATGCTGCTGTATGCGTTGTCGATTGAAGTTTTCTTTCGTTGAGATTTTGTGTTCATCTGATTATGTAACTTGGTTTGAAGTCTTAATGTAAGACTTTGAGTGTTTGACTATAATGTATAGATGCCTAAACAAATTCTATGAAGGTTGTAGGAAAATAATATTTAATTTTTTGGTCGATGGCATGTATATGTATATACTTTATAATTTAATTTGATTAAGATCCTGTCACATACAAAAATGGTAAAATCATTATAGAATTTGTCATTGATAGAATGCAATATAACAAATATTTATTCCTTTTGAATAAGAACAAATTATTTTAAGAAAAAAAATTATTTTTTACAGTTCATTTGCTTAAGTTTCTTTATCAAGTTTTTTTTTTCTAATATATATATATACATATATATATATATATATATATATATATATATATATATATATAGTTTTATGTGTTTGTAATAATTTTTAAAATAATAAAAAGATAAAAAAATTATAATAAAATAATTGAGACTTATTATGATAATTTAAATTTAAATAGTTTTTTTTCCTCAACTTAGGAGTTTTTTTTTATTTCAGTTTTTCAATTAAAAAATTTCCATTTTTTACTTTTTAGATTTGTATGAAGGGTCTATGTTAATATTTTGTTACAAATAACGTTAGTGAACTTCTTATATAGCCAATGGAGTTTAAATTTCCATACTTATTTAGTTTAATTTTAGTGACAAGTTATTATTTAATATATGAATATGTAAAAATTTATTTTTATTATAACTTATTTATTTACGTATAGAGAATACACCATGGTAATTTTGAATATGTTGGAAATATACGAAGATAAAACGTTTAGTTTTTTGTCGGGTAAATATCAAGCTAATAGAGTGAAGAGGTCGAGTGGAATAGTGATTATAAGGCTGTATAAGCTAATAGAGTGAAGAAGTTGAGTGGAATAATGATTACAAGGTTGCATTAAGAGTGTAAGGACATAAAAAATTGATAAAAGTATAGATGATTTTTTTATAAATAGACTTTAAATATCTTATTATTAAAATACAAATTTTTTAAACAAAGAAATTATATAGTTGAATTTTGTTTTATAAACACCACATGCTCTTTAAAATTATTGACATTTTGTTCCATCTGTTTTCTTTTTAAGTTTCTTGTTAATGTGATATTTTTTTTTATATTATAGACCCTAATAGAGATCTTAACATAAAGTAGAAAAATACTAGTATATGAGAATCTTATTTAAGTTAGTTCATCTTTATACCTTTTATTGAGTCAATTTATAAATTTATGCGGGCATGTGTTACAATGTTGTTGCATGTGGTCTAAAATAAATCAAGATAAATTTTAATTTGTTTGTAATAGATATAAAATGGTCTAGTCATTAATGAGTTTATTATGTACACATATAGTATTTTATGAGAGTGAAAGTTTGTAGAGTGTGTTAGAGTCAAAAGGCTTCATTCAGGTAAGGAAAGGTAGTTTAATTTTCAAATTGTATTATAAGTTAGATTATTTGGTGTGTGAAAGTGACTTGGTCACCAATTTTTTTAAGTTGTATGATATTTTTATGTGAATATAATAAGTAATATTGATGAAATTTGAGCGAAATGGTGTTAAGAATGAATTGATGTTGATTTGGAGATTTTATAGGTATTTGAGTAGTACATATTATATGATGATTTTGTTTTTAAAGAGAAATGGATAAAGATTTTGAATATTGGATGAAAAATGATTGATCAAAAACTCTTTTGTTGAGTGAGTTGTTGAATAATTTGTATATATCAAATTGTTTTTTGAAGACATTTTTTAACTCAATGCGATATTTTTGACACGATAAAGTAGTAAAATTGTCCTTGAATTATCTAATATATTTGTTAAGTATTTTTGAATTATGTAAACTCATTAGACGAGTCATTCATTCGATGAACGAAATTTTAGATTTTAAGATCTAGTGAATTTAGTATGCTATATTTGTTGAGCAAGCCAAAATTTGTCAAACAAGCCTTTGAAATTGGACTTCTAGAGAGCTTGGGGTGGCATGGTAGTTAGGCGAGTTTAGTCCTATTAGACAAATTTATTATGTTTTTCTCATAGTACTTGGTTAATAGGCAAGTCAATTTCCTTGCCGAGAAAAATTAATTTGATAAAAATTCAAAAAGCATAGAGGAACTCGGTCGTTGTTCACAAGATTAAACAAGATTATTAATAAATGAATTTTAAGTCTAACTCAATTTCACAAAGCTAACTTATAAGGTGAGGTATGAAATTATCTTATCTCTAGTAGACGTGGGATCTACAACACCCTTCTTATGCCGAAACATATATATCTCAAGTGTGAAACTATATATTAATGGGTGGTTAGAAAACAGCTCGATAGTTTCATAAAACTATGGCAGAAACAACTTTGTCACTTAAGTGATAAAAACCTTGCTAAAATTGTAAAACAAGAGTTGCTTTTATTAGAGGGGTGTCTCTTGAAACTTGTTCTTATTGTCTTATTGGTAAGCAAGTTTTTCTTTTTCTTACTTATCCTCCACGTATCTTGAATTTAATTCACATTGACATTGGTATTATGGATACTAAATTAATTATTTGTTGGTCTTATGTTGTCACTTTTATTGATGGGTGAGTATAAATATGAATATTAGTAATACTTAATTTTTTAAATTGGTTGTGAGGACCGACATATTCATTCCTCTCTTGTCATACTTATTACTGCTTTAAATTATTAAAATTTAATTTCATACTTATTACTGCTTTAAAACACTTATATTAAGTTTGGTTTTTAATGTAAGTTAATTTGTTGTCTTCCTAGATTTCTAATTCATTTCAAAAAATTATAAAAATCTTTAAAATTTATGATTCTCATACATTAACATAACATATAAAAATAAGATATTAATTCTTTTTATTAATCAAAGTCTACCAAGTTAAATTTTTATTTTATTTTATCTTTATTATGACTTTCTTATAATGATTAATATATATTTTTTATTTATTAAATCACACATAAATTCATTATAGTATTTCACATAAGTGGCATAATTGAATTAATTTTGTCAATTAATTTTGAGACTTAATTTTATAACTTATTTCTAAGATATATGTGATTATTTTTATTTATTTATTTTATTTCATATTTATATAATTATAATTATTTCATTATATTTGATATTAGAAAATAGAAATGTGCATATTTTTTATAATGAATATTTGATAATAAAATATTTTGTTTGTTGCATTTTTTTTATAAAAATAATATTTATTTAATATTTAAAACAGTAAAAAGATCTGTACAAGTATGCACACGAGATTGAATATACATGTTTTCTTAAATAAATGAGGATGAAATAAAAAATTTATATACTAATAAAATACGTGGTTAATGAAAATGATTTTTTATTAAATAAATTTAAAATTATCAACCCCAGGCATGTTCCCCCAAATGTAATCCCTATCACACCTTTTTAGCTCCTTAAATAGCATTTAAAATTAAAATTAACAACTTGAATGAACCATGTGTAACTTTGTTTAAATGTATTTCAGTAAGTAATACAAGTTATTGATTAAATTTTTTAATAAAAAATATTAAAATTGGTCATATGACTTGTAAATAAAGTTATGACAGGTTTTATCATAAAATTTGACATCTATGAATCATTAGTTCATTACAAAATTTGGTCATATAACTTAAAAGACAAACAATTTTATTTTAAAAATTATTTCAATTATTCTTTTCGAGTTAATAAAAAAAATTAATAACAGCTCATTATTATTAATAGTCCAATTTTCCTGAATTACTCTATTAGGGATTTAGCTTTTACAGTACAGGTGTCTCAAACATCACAAAATAATAACATCAATATCTCTTCTTTTTTTTTTTTTATCTTCAGTGTATTATTAAATTAATAAAAATACTATAATTAATTTAAAGTTTTTCATAGTGTGTTCTTTTTTTTATGTTTAAAACCGGAGTATTTCATACAAAATTTCTATTAAAACATGACAATATAAGCTGGGAGAGTTTTAAATAAGATGAAGATCATAAAAATAAAAATCAATAAAAGTGTGACTTATATTGGAACAAAATACAAAGACAAAAATTTATATAATATTATGAAACCTCAAAATAATATGACCTTGAAAAAAATTCTCAAAACAAAAAATGACTATAATATTAAAAATATACAAATAAAACACAACTCCTTTTACATTTAAAAATTTTAATATCAAGAAATTACAGTGAAGGGAAAATAAATAATAAAAATAATGTACATTATATTAAATTAAATCCAGCAAAATCTTTTCCTCCCTTAAAACTTGTTTCCCAAGACTTATTCTATTGATCCACCACTATACCATGTCTTCGTACACACCTCACGAAAAAACCTCCTCTCTCATCTCACATCAAAGGGTTCAAATTTTTTCCTCTCTCTTCACCCTTCTAATTTAAAATCTCAAAATCAACAATTACAAATAATTTTCTAAATAAAATGCAGGTAATGTATTAATGCATAATCACCACGATCACAATACAGTGGGGTGGTTTTCCATAACCTCAGAACACGAGGGGCATCTACCCGATATTCGACGTAGTGGAAAGGGTACCACCGTCAATTCATCCTTAAAAAAACCCCAATGCTTATAGTGCAAGATAATCTTCCCCAACACGCGTCACCAACCTAAGTGCTCCGTGATTTTCTTGGCTATGCAGATAGTCCATTCCACATAGATCCTACGTGGCATATAAAGCCATGTCAGCAATTTTGCCTCTTTGCTATAAATACCATTGCCTCCCTCACTTACACCTAATCCAGAAACCTAAACAAACAATACACAGGTGATTTTGTTTCTTCACTCTTTAACCTTCTTCACTGTTTTTCTTCCAAAACTCGTGATCCACCTCCGGCGACAGGGATCTCGCCGGTGAAATGAACATTCCGGCAAAACTATCTTCTGTCTCTACCAATAATGCACGTCTCTCTTATAATCGCAGTCATGTTTTTCAGGAAAACCTTGATTTCCAAATGTTTGCCAACTTCTCCTCTACTCTCTTAGTCTAGAAGTTATTAGATACTTCTTCCCTTAAAATGGAACATACATGATAGAGTGGTTGTTAGATATAGGTACAAGTTTTCCTAAGATTTCTATTTTCTTGAGGTTTTCCTCCTCTGTTTTGTCATTCATGCCTCCAATGAAGATCCAACCCATCCCTGTGGATTCACAGAAGCTAGCGGTGGTTCGGAACGACCCCGTTAAGCCGGTGCTGAAGTCGCGCTTGAAAAGACTGTTCGTGTTTGACCGTCAGTTTCCAAATGTGCTGAAGACTTCCTCCTCCTCGGATAAACCTGCCGCCGGGGAGCCTCCTCAGTCCAACGGTAGAGACACGGCTGCGGAGTTCGAGCCCAGCTCCATCTGCCTGGACAAAATGGTGCAGAGTTTCATAGAAGAGAGCAACGAGAAACCGGCTCCGACCACCGCAAAATGTGGTCGCAACCGCTGCAACTGCTTTAACGGCAACAGCAACGACAGTTCCGACGAGGAACTCGACATCTTCGGTGAATCTATTTCCTCTGGCTCGTTCGGCGAAGCCAGTGACGCACTCAAGGTAACTAACAAGCGAACTTCTCAAATTGCCAAAACCTAAGTTGCTAGTTCAGGATTTTCTATGCATCCAAACACTTTAGTTTGAATTACGTACTTGTCTTCTTCGCAGAGCTTGATTCCTTGTGCGAGTGTGGTGGAGAGAAACCTCTTAGCTGACACATCCAAGATTGTTGACAACAACAGCAAGGTCTACAAGCGAAAAGACGATTTAAGGAAGATCGTGACCGAAAGCCTATCGTCTCTCGGTTACGATTCTTCCATATGCATTTCAAAGTGGGACAAAACCCCAACCTTCCCTGCTGGTAATCTATTTTACTTGTTTTCCCCAATTTTTTCCGAAAAAGAAAATACCTAGTGTTGTTTAAATAATTATGGAGAAGTGATTGTTGTGATGTTGGTTCAGGTGAATATGAATACATCGATGTGATTGTGGAAGGTGAGAGGTTGATAATTGATATCGATTTCCGATCGGAGTTCGACATAGCTCGATCCACAGGGACATACAAGGCGATCCTTCAGTCCCTGCCATTCATTTTCGTCGGGAAATCGGATCGTCTTTTCCAGATCGTCGCAGCTGTGTCGGAGGCGGCAAAGCAGAGCTTGAAGAAGAAAGGGATGCATGTTCCGCCGTGGCGGAAGACTGACTACATGTTAGCCAAGTGGCTCTCCAACTCATGCACCAGGACGAATCCGCCGTCTAACGTCAATGGCTCGACGGAGAACTTGAGCGTCGGCGACAGTGCTGCCAAGAGTGATTGTGGTGAATTAGAACTGATCTTCGGCGAAAAAATATCTCCGGAGTTGGAGACTTGTTGCAGTGGCGAGAGGAACTTGCCACCGGTTGCGACTCCGACGTGGCAGCCACCTGCATTGAAAGTGAGGAGTGTTGAGAGAGGAACAAAGGTGGTCACCGGATTAGCCTCTCTTCTCAAGGACAAGCCATAACAAAATTTTGCACTTAGTTTTTTGAAAAAAAAAAGTTAATTAAAAATTAAAAGTATAACCAAAATATTTGGATAAGAGCAAGCCCTTTTTCTTTTGCCCTTTCAGTTTTACTCCTTTTTTTTTCTTTTTTTTTTTCTTACTGTTGCAAGGGGACTCTGTAAGAAGCATCATTGAGTACTCCATGTAATAAACCTGAGTAAATATTTGCAGAATCTAACTTTAGAAGAACATACATTGTTTATTTGAAGTTCCAAAAAATGCATCGAGTTGTTTGTCTATATTACTGTGGAAGAACAGTGGTTGAATTATATCTGTGTTTGGGTTAATATGTGTGTAGGTTTGTAATGATTTCTTCAAACAAAAATAGTTCCATTAGCAAATTCTTGTTTGGTAATCCTGATGAATTTAGGAAGTGGGTTTTTAGTAAAAGAATTTCTGAACAGCTGAGTCTTGAACTTTCATATATGGATATTCCATTACCACTGTCTTTGAGGTTGGGTGGTTGATTTCTGAGATGGAAAGCAGGGATAGAGCAGTCACAAGGTCTCTGTCCCTATAAAGGAGACAGGGGTGAAACTTTTCTTTTATAAAATTTATTCATCTTTTCATTAAATTTTATCAATAGTATTTAAACTAGTATTCATGTTTTTATGACTTTAATTA
The DNA here is from genome assembly GCF_037176805.1 of Vigna unguiculata. Lineage (NCBI taxonomy): Eukaryota > Viridiplantae > Streptophyta > Magnoliopsida > Fabales > Fabaceae > Vigna > Vigna unguiculata. The sequence goes on from NC_140798.1 coordinate 35,893,048, forward strand.
GTAAGATCACAGTTTATGTTTTCATCAGACTAGTAGAAAAGCAGGTAAGGTGAGAAGTGTAGTGATGTTAGTGACAGCAGCAGAGGAAGCATAAGAATGAAGGTTTGCGTTTTTTGGTTTGTTATTTTTATTATTTTTTTTCCTTTTTATCTTTGTTTCCAATATTGCCCTCATCTCATTGTTTCATACCTTTTCTCCTTCCTTCTGCCGACACTGGTTTCCATTGCCGTGCTCGACGGCATGACCGCCGTGAACATAGTATGTCGCCACCGTCGGAGTTGTTTTCCGGCAGCTGCGATTCATTTGTTTTTTTTCCTCTTTCCTTCTCTTGTTTCCCGCTTTCTTTTTGTTTCAAACCAGATATGGAAATTCTTACCCATACAACAATCCAAGAGAAATTGGAAAACGAAATTATTATTTACTACTATTAATATTAGTATTAATTATTAAACTCACTAGCACGACCTTGCGAGACGTGAAAGGGAAAATCGGTGGCGGTGCTCTCTTCCCACGACGGGCCACCGCCAACAAAAGGGTTGCAGGTAGTGACGTTGTGGTGGATGAGTTGGTGCCGTGATGGTTATTGACGTTCCATCTGGGTCGACAAGGGAGAGAGAGAAAGAGAAAAGAGAGACTGGGGACAAAAAGGGAAATGATGGAGGAAAGAAAAGGTAAATTTAATCTCATCCATTAATCAAAAAATTAACAGATCTAACGGAGAAAATTGTGTCTCTTACCGTGCGACATACGGAGGGGTTTCCCACCCTAGTATCTTATCCGTCTTCGAAATGAACTAAAACAGGAAATCCGTGAAGAACAACAGAGACTACATTAATCTATCACTTATTTATATTATTCTGTATATTTACAAGAAAACGGAGTTTTTATATTTATGACATTATAAAAATATGAAATATTATTAGAAAATTTGATTCTTTGTTAAAAAATATATTGAAAATTGATTGTCCCGTTTCCTCTAGATGGAAAGACTAACGGGTGATTGTATTTATGGTGTATGATTTTTCAACCAAAGTGGTAAAAGGAAAACGCTGTGAACGGATGGAGGGCCCACAGTAAAAAAAGAAAGGTGAGAATGCGTGAGGAGGTAAATTAAGCTAATTTGACTGTGACTGGTAATAATGGCATATTATTCCACTTTCTCAGTCTGTGGGAACACAGGGAAACTGCTTTCAAATGCAGGACACGTGTCTACCATCACATTTGGTTTGCCTTTTGAAAATAGTGAATTTAAATGTTTTCATATTTTTTTTACATTATTAAAAACCAATCATTTTTAAATTTTTGTTTTTAACTAGTAATGTAAATAAATATTCTTTATGGCCTTGTCAACAAAAACAAAATTTAATATATAAGACAGGGATTTATGTAGTTGAAAATTAAACTAGTTAGTGAAACCTCGATACTCTCACAAGTCACACCACTTCCTGAATTATTAGTTTTTACCACGGACCACGTTTTTACTCTTTTGCCCTCATAGACTACATTAGTTCAAACACCTTGGTGAAATGCTCAATTTATTTTTAAATATTGGGAATTTTTAGAAGCGGATTTTTTCTTTCTTGCATAAAGAACCAACTTGTGTATACAGTTAATAACAGTTTTATCTATTTCAAACATATTTAACTATATTTTATTTCAGTTAAACTAAGAGCTATAAACCTTTCCTTAATTACCTTTGTCGTATTTATAATTAAGACATCATTGATTGAAGGAGAAAAATCAACCTATTTTTACTCCACTATTACTTGTCTTTTGGTCTAAATCCTAACCATGATCGAGTATGACTTTCATGGTTCATCATAATTAGTGTTTATTCTTTGGAATAAACTCCTTTAATGGCCTTTACTAATAGAGAGTGGAGGGAAACTTAGCTTTTAACCAATCCAAAATTTATACCCAACCTAATTTTGATGGTTAATTAGTTATATTTGTTAGTATTAAATTTAGATTATCTATCGTCTTTGTGTTCTTGTTTTCACACCTTTTAGACTACAAACATATTTTTAGCTTTATTGTTGTTTAAGTCATAATCGAGTTTCAAATTATTGAATTAGAAATTTAAGGCAAGATTATTAAGTGTGAGTTTATCCTTCAAAAGAAACTAAACAATTAGTATCACTTTTACATCTGGAATATCACTGATTGAAGAGACGTGAAATGTGGGATATCATTTTTCAACTCCAATTCATAATAAGCAAATTTATTAATTAACCATGTACAGTAGTCAACTTGTTGTAGACAAATTAAATCTAATAAGTAATTATGTAAAAGAAAATAATTCATTAATAAAAGGTAAACTTTTGACCATAAGAACATAGAAGATGTCGCATTCTTATTGGATAAAGTAGTTACTAATATATTGAGATGCAATCTCAATGTTAATTTTTTTTAAATGTTATTTTTTTAGTTTAGTTTTTTATCACCTCAATGAAATGTATTTATTGTATTAAATTTTACTCCTTGTATTTCTTTTTCACACCTTTGTATTATTTTTATTACATGCGAAATTCAAACTTTGAATAAACAATTTTGGAATGGAATTTAAAACAAGACTATATCCATTTTGAGTTAACATTGTACTTTGTTTGTGTATGTATGTAGAAAATACAATACAATACGAATACGAATAAAATTGGTGTCAATGATTGTGGTGGGCCTGTGTAATGAATCCACTGTGCTATGCAAAGACATAACATACGTACCCTACAAGGTAATATTCTAGAATTTGAAAAAGTTTATAATAGGTTATTTATTTTTTCTTTAAAATGGGTAAAGCTAATCACAAAGTTGTCAGAGATATTATAAGAAAAACTGTGGGGTCCTCTCTACTCTCATCTCTTTTGTGACACCTATTCCCATCTTTATTATATATTAAAGTAATTAATTAAAGCTCATTTGAAGAACAACTAATATACCTAGGACAAAACTTGCACCCCATAAAAAAAAAACATATATATATTTTTTTTTTAATTTTAAAAAATAAAGTAAGTAATCTCTTTGATATTGTATCGCCGAAAATTTTAATTTTGGAATTATTTATTAGATCAAGCTTAAAGTTCTATCGAATTTAATATAAACTGAGATGTTAGGTTCATCAAATTATTAAGTTGTTGAGGATGATGATTAAATTTAAGAAATCCAAACATCATTGAAGTGAAAAAAAGAAATTAAAAGTATCTAACCAACTAAATTTAATCATATATACATAATATTGTAGGAATTTAAAAAGAAACATAAAACAAAAGATATATTTATATAGATAAAAAAAAATTGATATGTTTACAAAACCCAAAAGTATGTTCAACCCTAATAACAATAGAGGGTGGATTAAATCAAGCTGTGTAAGTTTTGTCCTTTAGATAAAATTTATTATATTTTCTTAAATTTACCAATCACGCTCAATAAACAGAGAGTGTAATATATTCATTAGCGATATTGTTAAAGAAAAAAGTCATTTTCCAAATGTTTTATACAATTAATTAATAATTGAGTTAGATCCCACAAAATTTTTTAAAAATTATAGAAGTTCTGCAATCATAATAAAATTTAGTTAATAATTAAAAATTGTGTTATGAAAATGTTTGAAAAGAACATTTATTAATAAAAGTTTTTTTTTTCTTTTTCAAATGTAATAATGCTGCATTGATGTCAGAAGTTGACATTTAAGCACCTGATTGAACAAATTATTTTTTTTTTCTCTTAAAAATGTTTACAGAAAAAATTGTCCAAAAATGTTTAGACGATTAAGATCTTAATTAAGTTAAGTATTTTTTTCTTAATCAGTTTCATTTACACCTATCATTGAAAAATCAATCATCAATATTTATTTTTTTAATTTGACGATTAAGATATATTATTAACATTAAATAATTAACAATCAATGATTAAAAAAATAGAAATACATAGTTTTATAAAAGTATTACTTTTTATACCTATTTCCATCATTAACTTTAACAAAATTAATGAATATATTAAGTATTTGTGCTATGGAGGTCAATAAACATTTATTAGTCCACTTTGGTGCTACTTGGGCCAGAGCCCATTCGGTGCGCAAGACTTTGACTAATTAATGTTGTTGGAGAATGGGAATCAATCACTGACTCATCTAATAAAATACCCTATTATGTGACAAAAAATTGATGACAAATTGGAGAAAGAACAAGGACAACCAAAATTAATATTACCCTCTCAATTTCTAGCATCTCTTTGATTTCCTTTATAGCAATTGCATTTACAAGTTCTTCAAACATCTGTAAACCTAAATCACCATTGCAATTGGCAAAAGACAAAGCTGTTTAATCCCTCATTCAGAAACCCTAACCAATTAGTTGCATTTGGCGAAACATTGCTTTCTAAATGCATACAATGAGTGAAACAGAGAGAGATGGTAAAAACTTTTCTACATGTAATTTTTTGTCAGTAGAAAATGGTTCTTTCACTTCTGAGTTTTCAGATATGATGCTTATCGTGACTCTGTGAGGAAATTAAATGCTTACTTGTTTAGTATATATTTGTGCCACTGAATCATATTTAAAATATAATTTTATTTCTTCTTAATTTCTCTCCTTGGATCTGTCTTGACACTGCTGAAACTGAAACAGCCATTGTTGTGTGTGATGAAGCAATAATTGTGAAGATGCAGAAGGAAATGGCAAAAGATTCATTAAATTGTTGAGTAGAAGACAGCTTGCATCAGAGCTTTAGGAAATGATGCATCACAGAAATCAGAGAAAACCAGAAAGAAGTAATGATATTAGCCTTGGCTCACTTGGATCATGAGCTTCACCACATAATGCTTACTTTTAAGTTTTGCCTTCTTTAAGCTAAAGGAATCCTAGAAACCAGTGGTGTGATCTCAATACAATAAATGACAGTTGCAGATGGCAAGTAAGAAATTCAGAGGGTCTTGCCAGAATTAAAGGTAATAAACATAATCAATACTTTATATGCCTTTCTTCATAATGATAAAGTTAAATAAAAAAAAGTTCATCTGAAATAATAGATAAAAGAATAATGTTTTGGAGAAAACTTGTGGCTGTGGCATTATTGCACAGAACTAGTGCTTCTATCGTGGTTGTTTGATTGCATTGTGCCCGATACATGTTTGTCAAAATGAAATAACCATTTTGTGATCATTAGTTTCCTAATTAAGGCTTATCAATGGCTACTTTATTTTCCATTTCCTCGGGTTCATAAGGATTTATTTTCAGTTGGTGGGAACATGCCAAAGAAGCAGTCATGTCACGATGACACAGACCAGAATTGTTTTGTAGCAGCAACAACTGTGTTATACAATACTATGTGATTGCCTTTTCGGGTACTCGTAGTGCCACCAAGATTTTGTAAGATAACAATGTTTGGAGTATTCAACACACAGAACTAAACCAATTACCTGCTATATAATTGGTTCAGCTTCTAATTTGTCATAATGGGGGCATCATCGTCTAGTCACTAGTGGGTGTTCTTTTTTATTGAGGAAACTATTCTTTTGAGGCACTGCTTCGTTGGTGCTGAATTCTAATTGGTTCATCTGATTAGTATTCTACCGTGTGAGGTGTTTCAGCCAATTATTCAACATTAAACTTAACATAGGTGGGTTCAAATGCCTTATGAAGATCATTTCTTAATACCCTTATTTTATGTTATTCTTTTCATTTGAAAGCAACTTAACAAAGTAGGAAGAGATTTTGGTGAACACAGATTGAGATTAATTTTAATGTGCTCTTTAGCAGAAAGAAATGATGATGATTGATAATAGAAAATGAGAATTAAGCAATGTTTGGCATGAACACTACAAAGTTAAATATTGTTTGCGTTGTCCAAAGCATCCTAGATTTCCCTTCACTGAGTTTGGAATCTCAACAATAAAATTTGTGATCCTGCAGCAGTAAAATAATACTTCTTCCCACTTATGCCTCTGATTTGATGATGACCACTTTACCTTTAAGTACTTTAACTCAAAAGTTCAATTATTAAAACTAATTACCATGGTACCCCACCCATCATACAAAAACAGATATAGATAAGGACAAAAAAGAGGTGTATTTCCCTTGAAAAATTTATGAGTGTAATTTACTAACTGCAAATATGTATACATATCTTTGAGGTTATAAAAACACAAACCATATCAGCGTATAAAAATCTATAACATCAAGAAATAGTTTTAATTAAAAGTCAAGTAATAATTTTATGATAATATGAAAATGAAATGTTATAAAAAAAATACTGGAATATCTAAGCTAATGCAACAAGGATTTGCAAATGAAGAAAAGCACCTACTACAGAAGCATTAACCAGCAATAATGATGTCAAAAGCTTTAGTTATGATGTAAAATCAATCCATCAACCAGTTGATAAGGGAAAACAAAGTTAGCATAATTAATATTGCGAAAGATAAGAATAAAGCATGATAATATATTTTTTCTGTTTCATGATTAACAAACAGATAAGTGGTCCACATAAGATTACCCTTATTTTGTTTTTCTCATTCACTCCCTTAGTTTGTAGCTGGCTGGGCCATGTTCAAGAAAATGATGTGAAAAGCTAGAAACTGTTATTAACTATTATGTATACAGTTTTTAATACTTTTATTAGGCAATTAAACAGTGTTAAAGCACACTTCAAAACAAGGTTATAACTTACTGACACAAGCCTCAATGTTAGAAGAACCAGTTTATATGAAAAGTTTGATCGTCATTGAGCTCTACAGGAACCCTAAAATCATTACTTACACCTGCAACCAAGCTGACACTGTGCAACAACTATGTCACTTCTGAGTAAATATAAGAGATGCCTAAAAAACTGGGTACATCTGTAGTAAATAAACCCACTAAACAAAAATTGTCAGAATATAATAGTAAATGAAACCACAAGGGACAAAGCCAAAGAATGTATAGTGCAGTAAATTTATTATTTCAACACTTTTATTTAGATCCTACGATATTCAAGAAGTTAAAAGAAGAGGTTTAGCAGCTTTTTATGGCTGCTTGCTTCCCACATGGATTCCTTTCTGATGTTTGATAAAATGTTGAAATTTTAAACACTTGTGCAGTGTTGAGACCTTGACACTATCTAACACAACCAAACGAAATGAAAATGGCTCACCACAGTTAATTTCTGTCTTACATTGTACAATTTAAAGTACTGTGTATTGCATTCCTCTTAATATTTCAACCTTTTTGAAGACGGTACTGATTTAAAGTACAAAATCTATAGTAGGAAATAATGGTCACTTACTTTATCTATCTTTCAAACCAACTATTGCATCAATTATTAACCTGAAAAAACCAGCATCTTAACGTAATGAATTAAACTAGTTCTAAAATGGTGGCAGTACTCCGTAGTCGTCTACTTGCTGGCAATGTACACAAGCTGACAATTTGAATAGTGTAAGTTATGAAATGTTAGCATCGGAACATTGTGTAACTATGGTCTGAAAAAATCATATGAAATTATCTTATCTATGCTAGAATAGACTATAACCTGACTCTGATATCATTTTAGAAGTGAGTTTTAAACCTAACTTAACCTTACAAACTCAAATAAGATTTGCACTTTATTTATATATTATAAAATTGTCTTATTTCTAGTGGATATGGACTTTCAACACACATGTACTTACACACAAAAAAAATATGATATCTTTCACAATTTATTTCGGAATTATAAATCTAAAAGGAAAAATAAAATGTAACCAAAGGTTATACAAGTTGCTTTTTATTTGAATATATTTTCACTTTTCACCCAGACAAATAATATATTTTTTAAAATATTGATAAAATTTTAGATTATAGGTTAAGGTTAGAAAAGCATTTTTTTAAAGGTGTTATTAAAGTATGTTTATCAACTTTTTCTCCCTGCTTTTTGTTTGTTTCTCTTCAATAAAATGTCTTTAGTTTTTATTTTTTTCATCTATTTTCACTCGTCATTTTTAATTTTCATTTACCCTGTTTCCCCCTCTTTTCAAAACAGCTGATTTACAATTGCACTACTGAAGAAGCCCAAAGCCCATTAGCCTGACCCACACTTCATTAGATTTCCTTGTGGGCTTAATATTCGAATTGTAGAAAAGGTTTTTGTTTCCGCAGTTTCACAATTTCTTTATGCACCCTCAAATTTTCAAAAATGACATTTTACCTTTTGTAAAAGTGATTTTCATGTTACTTATTATGGAAATTCTTCAGAACAAGTTTTTCAGACTTTTCAGAATATGATTTCCAGAAAAGATCTTCCAAAATAAGATTTATGGAAAGGGTTTCCAGAACGGGATTTTTTGAATGTATAAAATGTATATTGGAACAAGGTTTTTAAAGCGTATATAATATATCTTGTAGAAATATTTTTTAGAACGAGGTTTTCAAAATATATGAAAGGATAATAATATTTTGATTTACTTTTAATTTATTATTTTAATGATTTTTTAATTATATATTTAATTTTTTAAGTGGTGTAATGTGATGTGATAATCTAAAAATAATTGAAATGATAAGTTAAAAGTGAGTTAAAAAAATAAATTAAAATATAATTATTCTATATTGATGTATTTGGAAAAAGCTTTTCAAAATGAGATTTTTTTTCCACAACAACTTATATTTCTCTTCTCATCTTGTGGAGGGTTTTTCTCTCTTCTTCGTTTCCAATGGTGGTGACAATGATGGAAGTGGATAGTATAAGAAGGTATTTTACTTTTTGTTTAATTAATTATTTAATTTATATTTTTGTTAAAAAATATCAAATTGATATTTTAATTTCTCTTTAATTTTAAGTTATTTTCAATTTGTGAAAAATTGATATAATTATTTATTCTCCACTGTACAAACAATATGGAAGACATGATCCACATTCAATTTGTAACTTTTTCTATTTCATTTCCTTTTTGCAAAAAAAAAATAAAATTCAAGTATCAAATAAAAGTCTCAATTTTTATTAAAATAGATCAATGTTATATTTTTCCAAATTAAAACCACACTTTATTTTTTTTCATAAATCTGATGTAGTTATTTTTATTAAAGTTGATTTTTATTAGATATTTCTATAAATATTTTAAAACTAACTTTAACTATATTAATGAATTTCATTGAATAAATTAATTTTAAATAAATTTTTATTATGATTAAATGATTCAATTTTAAATAAATTTTTATTAAGATTAAATGAGTTATTTCGTCGTAATTTATGGTTAAAATAGTTTAAATATATAAAAAGTATCAAATTTATTAATATGGATAAAAATTTTAGATATATAAAAATTTACATATAAAATTATTAATTTAACAGGTTTAGATAAATAAAATATATTTTAGTTAATAAAAATATTTTTAAAAGTATGTTAGAGTTTGTTTAAATATAATTCTATAAATATTTAATTTAATATAAATAAAAATTTTAATAAAAATGTCAACATAAAATTTATAAAAAAATCATTTCAGTTTAGAAAGAGATAGCATTGTTCAAATTCAAAAAAAAAATTAAATTGAATAAATTTAAATTTTAAAATTAAATTGATATTCTCTCGCTAACTTGATATTCTCTCGCACACTGACAATACCATAAAACACAATTTTGACATGATATGTAAAAAGAAATCCAAAAAGTAAAAAATAAAAAATAAACTGTAAACTAATAGTGACATTCTCTTTATTACTATTTGTACATATAATAATAAAAAAATAACTTAATTACGTCAATTCTTCACAAAAACTAAATTAAACTAAAATAATAAAGACTAAAAGATAAATTAAATCTAATCTTTATTTCTGTTGTCGTAAATGGGAGTGCAAGAAGCGAAATTTCAACAAAATCTGAGAAAAAGACCCAAAGATTTGTTAATGTAAAGCCTATGTCCGAAATAGAATTAATAAGTGGGTTGTTAATGTAACACGACATAAGATTGTAGAAGAAGTGGGAGGTGGGGGAAGAGATGCAGGAGTGACGGAAGTTAGAACAAAAAATTTAGAGGTATAGATTTGTTATATATAATTTTTTTAATTAAAAAAAATATTTATTTTTCTTCATTTTTTTTATTTAAAACAAGCAAATATAGTAAAACTCAAAAAAAATATATTATATCATGATATCAAACTATGAATATCATTTTATATAAGTTATTCGTACCTTATCAATTTGATTTGGTGGACATTGTCAAATTTGAGGATGTTTTTCCGGATCGCGTTCTAATAAATTTTTAAATTTATTATATATAACTTTAGGAACTTAGAGATTTATTTTTCATTGTCATGAATTCTTGGTTCTCATGATAAGTTTAGTTAATATATATGCATTTTTTTTCATCTTTATCACAAACCTTCTTCTTTACAAGAAGAATCAACTTTTTTACTCTTTATCATAATCTTTCTAATATAAATTTATCACATCTCACCTATTTAGAAAAAAGATAAAATTTATATTCACAAATCATAATTATCACCATTCAAAACATAACAAAACTCAGTAAAAAGCAACACAGTATAAATTAAAAACTTAAAATAAAATTACCATAGACAATCAAAAACACAAAATCCCTAAATTTCATAATTAAGGGTTATAATAAATTGGGAAAAAAAGTATAACTAGGATTCATACCAATTTCATAAAAGAATCCATACAATCATAATTAGGTTTATATTAATTTGGGATAAACTTAATTTGGAGAAACATCATAAAAAGAATCATAAATCTAATATACATAATCATAATAAGATACTAACCTTATATGTGACAGATCATGCGAGGATGTATACTTCAATCTCAATCTATGTATTCCCCAACCTTTATTTTCCAATCTATCTCTTTGTATTTATTTCTTCTCACACACTTTCATGATAATTTACACAGTAAAAAATATCCTATAGTAAAAAAGAATCTTAATCTCTTTTATAAATCAATGTCTTCATTAAATTTGTTATTTTAACTTTTATTATAATTTTCATAATATAAATTTAATATAAATAATATATAAATATAATTTATATATATATATATAAAATAAATGCAAAAAAAATTTGGGGAAACCGTGACTCTCCTTTATCATTACATAATTACCAGTGACAAGAGAGATGAGGGAAGATAAAAGATAAAAGAAAGATGGATGAAAGTGATATTTAATATATATATATATATATATATATATATATATATATATATATATATATATATATATATATATATATATAAAGAAATTAGGATGAGAAAAAGAAAGAAATTATGAGAAAATACTCATTTCTCATCTTCATTTAATCTTAGGTGGTATATTTTAAGTGATTTTTATTTTTTCATTCTCAATATTTCAAAATTAAGATATCACCTCATGTTATAAAAGAAAATGATCAAAATTTAATAGTCAAAATATCATTTTCTAAATAAAAAATCTGTCAATAAAAGTTGGCTTCTTTAGCATAAATCCCAAATTCCTTTAAAGTGTGTCTTGTTTTATGCTAGAAATAATGAAAATTTATCTGATGTGATAACATTTGATGTTATAAAATATAGATGTTTGGTAATCACCAGGTAAATTGATTTTGATAACAAAAATTATTTGACTAAAAGAATAAAATGTTACTTTTGCACTGAGTTGAAAAGCTTACGGAATTTTATCTATAATAAACTTACTTTAGAATAAAAAACATGTAAACATAAATTATTTCATTTACAAACTAATTATAACCAAAATCAACATAGTAGAAAGGCATTTTCTTTTAAATTGATTTTCAAATGTCAATCCACACAAAAGTCAGACACACTTTATAAAGTATTATTACAGAAAAAAAGTCATAGTTATGAAAATAAAACAATGAGATTGCAAGAATATTTAAAATCATAACATCTTGCTGATATTTTTATGTGATGAATAAACACGAGTCAAAATTTGCACACTTAAAAATAGAAAGGATTAAATAATGATTACAAGCAATTTGAAGTCCTGCTAAATAAAATCAAATTATCTAAGAGTTGTAATCTTCCTAAATCTCAAACCTATTATAGGATGTGAACACTTTTGCATAACCAGGGAATCTTCCTCGGAACAGAGAGGGTCATGATCACCCAAATTTTTAAAATTTTTTAATTATATATATATATTTAAATTTTTTTAAATTCTTTTAAATTGTAGGCATTATATTTTGGAAATTGATGAAAATTAAATAGTGTATCTATTTATTTTATAAAACATAACATTTAGTATTAATAGATAATAAAATATAAAATTAAATATAATAAATAATAAAAATATTTAGGTTTAATTTTCTTTTGGTTCATGTTTTTGTCCAAAATTTGACACTTTATGTTAATTACATGAACAAAGTAAATCATCCATATTAAGAGTTTCAATTTTAATAAAAAAATTAATTGATCTGTTTCACGAAATTTATCGTAAAAAACCAAATTGTATCAATTTTTCAATAATCAGGACCAAATTGAAACTAAAAAAATTGGATGACCAACCTAACATTTTTAAACGAGAACATAAATCAAAAGATTAATTAAATCAAATATTTATTAAGATACTTTTTTTTCTTCTCATTATCTTTTTAGTTTTTGACAATTATAATCATTTCTCAATATCATATGTTTTCTTTCTGCTTTTGAAGAAAAAAAAGAAGAAACAAATTCATTATTTTTGTTCTCATTTCTTATTTATCCTATTTGTTCTTGTCTTTTGTCTCAACAATGAAAACATTATTTTGTATCTCATAAACTTTTTGTATATTTATTTTTGTATGAATATAGAAGAAAAATAAATAATATATTATGTATTTTTTCAAAACCGATTTTTAATTTTTAACTGCGACTTGACTATAATATTTTTTCTTTTAATAATTATGCGTCTCAATTATAAAAAAAACTATATAAATTATTTTTTCATATTATTTACAAAAAAAATATATTGATAAAGAATGAAAGAATAAATTCATTTTTTTTAGGAGTGATAAAAAAGAAAATATTGATGAAAAGAAAATAGACTCTACTTCTTCACATATTTTGAAGTATTATATTAATTATCAATTTAGTTAGAAAAGTCATTTTTTAAAACATTAATACTATTGATAGAATATAATAATCTCAAAATTATATTATTTTGGTTTCTCCAATACTTTTGGTCAAGATCCATTATTGCATAACACATATGTGACATTCTCTATCTAGTGCACTAGACAAATATGTGATCCAATACTCACAAATGTGGCATGGTTACAAAACTTACAACTATAGTAGTGTTAAGAACTTTGACCATATATTCACTTAAAAAAATAAATTACGTAATGTTAAGTGATTAGTCAGTAAATTATATGAGAAAATATTTTTACATCACTCATGCATTATGGAATCAATAATATCAATATCAGTCAAACATTGCTCTGTATCAAAGTATCATGATTAACGTATTAGGACTTTGTTATATGATTATTAAAATCAATCATGTTATTTACTTTTGTTAGTAAATCTATTTGTTTTTTATACATAAAAGGATCACTCTTTATTTAAATGATAATAAGAATTCACATAGTTCTTTTTTTAATAAAATTCCTTTCTCATTTTTTTATGGTACGAAAGATAGGTTCTTTGAGAGCTATGTCGTGGAGTTCTAATATGAGAAATTCAATTCAAATTCAAGATATAGGAGTTGTTTTGTCATTATACTTGATCCCCTTATGATGTAACAAGTTATTGTCATGTTGACCCAAGTGAAGACCCTTTTCGTGTTTCTGTCATGTTTCACTTCCAAAAAAAAATATCACTCTTGGATAAAATATGATACATTCAGACTTTACTCCCAAAAAACAAATACAAATTTGTTTTATGAAAAAAGAGGAAATTATAAACCAAACCTTTTATGTATATGAGAAAAAGGGAAGAGTAGAAACACTAACACATTTTAAATGAGATTAAATCTTTGTTGAACCAAGCTCATCTCCTTGAGCAATATTTAGGATACCAAGTTTACACATTGCATATATTAAAAATAGAATTGCAAGCAAAATTTTACGTATTAAGAATTCTTTGAAATTAAGCCAAATTTGAAAATTTTGAAAATTTTGAGAATTTTTTTGGTGTTTGTGTTTTGTCAACATTTTACAGGTCCATAAAAGTAAATTTGACCGAAGGTGGTGTAATTGTGTTTTCTTACAATATAAACCTATATTGTCATGGATGTTGTGATATTGAACCCAAAACCTTTATTAAAGAGGTTTATGCAAGACGAGATATGAGCTCTTGTCTAAAATATTTCTTTGGACTCCAAGCATATCATTATCAACGGGGAATATTTGTTTGTCAAAATAAATATTTTCTTGCCTCTTAAAGGATTTTTTTGGTCCCCTTGGTTCAAAACTAACTCACATTCCTTCCATTAAAACAAAGGAGAAATAATAATGATAATTTACATTTTTTTTTCATTAAAATCTTTCCCAAACCTCTAATTTAAGTAAAATATTATTAGATACTAATTACAGAACCAATTTGGACTATTAGACATTCGAGTTTGTGCTTTTCAAATAATCAAATGAATGCTCTATCTTCTAATTTCCAATTTCCAACAGGACCGTATGTTGTTGAACTACCCACTATAAGACAAAAATTATTCTTTGTAGTATTTAATAATATCCTCTAGACCATACCATAAGCATCTTGAACCAGAATGCAATATGAAAATTATTCGGATTCCATGTTGGAAAATATGGCCAATGGCATAAGAAAAAGGATAATAAGTGCTGCAGAGAAAAACGCGTATGCAATTAAGTTATGGTGCTGCAGAAACCCCAGAAATGTGATATACATTAGAGTAAAGTTCTGATACGTACATATGAAAGGCTTCATCATTTTATGCTCTATACAGAGAGACCCTCGAACATCAAAACATGACCTACAAATTAATATAACCCTGTCACTACAGAGCTGTGTATAGAATATTGCACCATGTCCCTATATATACAAGAATCACCCTACTATTATTGGCACAGATAACATATACCACAACGACCTGTATATAGCTGGGTGATACCGAAAGTAGCTTTGAACTATTGATGCGATTGTGAAAGATCGATCAATAATTTCGGACCCTATTCAATATGAATCAATATTTTTCTGTTCTTTTACTTCCACAGCCAGCAGGGCAACTTCAATTTATTAGCCTCCCTAGGAAAAGGACAAAATATATAAATTAGTGAAAGCCTCCATTTCAGTCCCCAAAAATACAAAAGTGTCACTATTTTAGTTATTCACACAAATTTTACATCAATCTCACTCTCTCGCATCAATGTAGTAGTAGTTCTCTGGTTTTGAAAAAAAAGGATAAATATAGAAGAATAGAATTAAATATTTAATTATCTGATTAGATGATCTCACAAATTATTTATTGTTTGATCTTTCTTTATCAAACATTCAAAATCAATACTCTCACCCAGGATCCTACGTCCCACTCTGCCAAAAGACACCCTTCGTCTTGCTGTCAGTATACCGAAGAAAGATACTGATGGCACTTTCCATGACTGGAGAACATAATTGATGTCAAATTATTTATAGAAACAAAGTGATGACACTTGTTTCTTGAGTTTAAAAGACTAAACTGGATTTAGTTCATTAATTATGATCACCATGTCATATCAGAAAAATGGGCCAGAAGTTTGTTCGGAACGTACTGTGAGTGAAGTTAATTATTTTAAGTGGAACCAGCATGGTGGTGGGCACCGGGCACCACTAACTGATTCCAGATAAGTTAATGATTTCTTTTAGACAAGGTGCACGCCGTGACTGAAGGACAAATTCAGCAGTAAGCAGAAATTACACATGTATGGTATCAATTGTCAAGGAAACACCAAAACAAACATTGGAAATGGCGATGAATGTGGAGTAGACAAGAGCTTTAACGTTATCAAAAGGGAATGCTTCTGGGTTTTCTGCTAAAGATGGAGCCCAAAAAAGCTTCCAAGATTCCAAGCTCTAACATCTCTGAACACTCCCAGAAGTAAATGGAAATCTGAGGCAGGGGAAAATGTGAAAACAGAAGCTAAAGTAAGGAAAGGAAGAAGAGAAAGAAAGGTTGTAAGTTTGTAACCCCACTTGAGGCATTCACGGCGACTCACTCCTTTGTCTCCCTGTACCATGCACGTCTGCAACTGCCACCATCCCAACATGCCCACTTCTTCCCCAACACCATTCCCGTCACCTCATAACTTTTCACACCCACCAACCAAGTTCCAATCTTTTCCATGGATCACGGCCATGGCTTCAAGTTTCAACTTCAAGGACGTACTTTCTGCTGCAGACCGACCCCATCCTCCATCCTCCATCCTCCATCCACCCCACAACACCAAGCTCAGAGAGTAAAGTAGTAAATAAAAGAAGTAACAGCCAAAACAAAAGTGCCACACTAGTGAGTAAAGTAAAGCAACATAACATGCCTACTGTTATGAACGAGAGAGTAAAGTAAACTAGTAAAAGTCCTAAAAGGGTTAATTAGTCAACAAGATTTCGAAAACAAACAGAAACAAAAGTGAAAAAAAATAGTGAGAGAGAGAGATGAAAGAGATATTTATGATTGATT
The DNA here is from genome assembly GCF_037176805.1 of Vigna unguiculata. Classification (NCBI taxonomy): domain Eukaryota; kingdom Viridiplantae; phylum Streptophyta; class Magnoliopsida; order Fabales; family Fabaceae; genus Vigna; species Vigna unguiculata. The sequence goes on from NC_140798.1 coordinate 35,909,606, forward strand.
TTGGTGAGAAAAGTGCGCCCACACATGGCAGCTGTCTCCAGCCCATGTTCCCTCCTTCTCTTGAAAACCACTTAAATATCCTTCTTACCGTATTCACTCTCACCCCCATCACACACCACTCCTTCACTCTTTTTCTTTCTCACTTATCACCATGCCCTTATTCCCCAACTTCCTCCTCTCCCTGTTCCTGCTAATTGGTGTGTGCAATTGCAGAACTACAACAAAAAATGAAGAGTCGCATGTGCAAATGCAGACACAAACCCTTAACACAAACCCAACTCTCTTCAACCCGCAGGTCCCACCCCTCCGAACCCTCTCTTCCTCCAAGCGATTTGAGGGGTCCTCGGAGTTCGTGAAGCTCAAATACCACATGGGTCCGGTGTTGTCTTCCCCGATCAACATCTACCTCATCTGGTACGGCAAGTGGCCCCAATCGCAGAAGCTTCTCATTAAGGACTTCCTCCTCTCAATCTCCGCCTCCGATCGCCGGGTCGCTCCCTCTCCCTCCGTCTCCGACTGGTGGCAAACTGTCTCTCTCTACACCGACCAGACCGGCGCCAACATCTCCCGCTCCGTCTCCATCGCCGGCGAGTACAGCGACCTCCTCTACTCCCACGGCACGCAACTCACGCGCCTATCCGTGCAGGATGTAATCGCCACCGCCGTCCGCGCCAAGCCCTTCCCCGTCGATCATCGCAACGGGATCTACCTGATCCTCACGGCCGAAGACGTCACCATGGAGGACTTCTGCCGCGCCGTCTGCGGCTTCCACTACTTCACCTTCCCCTCCAAGGTCGGCTACACCCTCCCCTACGCCTGGGTTGGGAACTCCGGCAAGCAGTGCCCGGAGGTGTGCGCCTACCCCTTCGCCGTCCCCGGGTACATGGGCGGAGGTGGCCCCGGCCACCTCACTCCGCCCAATGGCGACGTCGGCGTCGACGGCATGGTCAGCGTCATCGGCCACGAACTGGCTGAGCTCTCCTCCAATCCCCTGGTGAACGCCTGGTACGCCGGCGAGGACCCCACCGCACCCACCGAGATCGGTGATCTCTGCGAGGGCCTGTACGGAACGGGTGGTGGAGGTGGTTACATCGGGTCCGTTCTGAAAGATGGAGAAGGGAGAACATTCAATCTGAACGGTAGAAACGGAAGAAAGTTTCTGGTGCAGTGGATTTGGAGCCCCGTTTTGAAGGCTTGTGCTGGCCCCAATGCTTTAGATTAAATTCACTTCACACATTGCATAGTTACTTGGATTCCTCTTTTTTTCTTACTTACTATGTATCATATCTGATGATGCTCTATCATTTTATTTTATTAAATTTTTTCACTTCCCTGCTCGAAAGACCAAATTCATTCATATTAATTTTTTTTTCCACCGTTTGAATTCACTCCCTGAGCTAATTAAACTATGCCCAGTGGATTCTGCTATGGTTCTCATGCAGAACAAGAAGGACTCGTAGTCTTCTCTGACTAAATAAAATATTCATTCTTAATCATAAAAATATCTAAAGCCAAGAAACTATCTACAGCACTGTACACTTATAATAATTGAATGCTGATAATAAAATATAGACACTTTTTCAAATTAGATTTTTTCGTGATGGGAATATCACTGTCGCAGATATCATCTGATAACTAAATTTGTTGAATAAAAGTTATATGCATCGCTAACCTAATTAATCTATTATTTCCGTATTATGAGTGGCAAGAATCTTAAATAGTTTGGTCGTGAGTATACATAATTGTACGAGACAGTGGAGTATGAAAGTAATTTTTGTAACTGGTTTAACATGTTAGTCTATAGTTAAATGATTTGGTTATGCAATCATCCACAGTTTTAATTGCATTCGTGGTGCCAACCTTCCCCTTTCCACGTTTTGATCATAAAACTTGGATGTAAACTGGTTGTTACCTCTTAAAATGTTGGTTACTGTATCAATTTCTTTAAAAGAGAAAAGAAAAAGCAACCTCAAATTTTGTTATCTCATAAACTGTTTCAAGTAGTTGAAAGAAGTAAAAGTGATTTATGAGTAACTTTAAATTGAGGTTGGAAGAGTATGTTGTTATTGATAGACAGAGATTTGGTAGAGTGTAGTTTGTTTGTAGTAATGCAAAAAGAGTAGGAAGAAGAGGAAGCACCCACTTAGACAAAGGGCAATGATGGTAGTAATTATGTTTGTTTGTGTTCCTTGATTGTAGGTTTTTGGCATGTTTAGTTTTGTGGTTTTGACATTATTGGATTGGATGAAAAGGGTAGAAGAAATTTTGTTGGAGAGAGGTAGGAAATGGAAAGTGGAGTGGGAGTGGAAAAGTGTTAGCAAATTGAGGCCCACGTTTGCTGTAAAATTTGTTGTTCACAGCTAATCGCATGTCCCACTCATCTTCCAAAAATATTCATTCACATTTCTGGCTGTAATTTATTTCAGTTTCAAATTTTGGTGGGTACTTCTACTTTATTAGTATCTCACACAAATACTTTGAAACACCACACATTTTTACATTTCATACTATTCTTTGTCGCCTTTCATTTTTTTTATAGTTATTTTACACTTATCATTAATATTATATGAATTTTTTTTTCCTCAAATAATATTTTTCCGTTGATATTCGTATAAACTTATTAATTAATAAATTACTTTTTATTTTCTCCTGTAAATTATAGACTCTTATTTATTTTATTAGAAATAAAATAAATTTATAACATATATATGTTTTATTTTCAAAATTATTCTATGAAATTGAATAAAGTTTAATGTTCATTATTTAAAAATATTTTCACTCACATTTTAAATTAAAATAATTAGATTGTTTTATTTATAAAAGTATGCAGCTGGACACATTCTATGTTATCCATTTCTTTCAAAACATTTTTATCGTTATTTATGTTATAACCATAAAAAGAAATTGTATGACAAACTTTGTTATTTATGTTATAATTATAAACAAAATTTTTATGATAATTTTTGACAAAATTTTTCGAAAAATTGACACCAAATATTTTCCTTTCCTTTTCAAGTCACATTGAATTTTTTTTTCACAAAGTGTTACCAGGTCGATATTATTAAAAGTATTAAAAATACTTTTGTCAATTTTTTTTTTCAAAAAAGTAAATACCAATAGTATTTTTAATGATATTTTAATTAGATGTTACTGCAAATAATTTATTATCTTTCACAGTCACAGACTTGTAAAGTAGTTGGACACGTTCTATGTTTTATGTGCCTCAGTTTCTTTTTTATTTTCAGTGAGAGCTTCCATTATACATCTTTTTATTGTATATTCAAAAGGTACAAGTAAGATTGCCTCCTACACTAGTCTTGTAAATTATTTTATTTGTAATTTTCATACTTTTATATATAATTTATCGATAAATTAGTGATGTTAGAATAGTATCCTAAGTAACAAACTAGCTTATAAAATTAATAATTTCTAATGTTATTAATTCTAGTTGTTACAATTTCATTTCGTTGTAGGAAATATTGTTTTTAAGCCATCTTACTCGTTAATTGGAGTTGTAGTTTTTTATTTCATTTATTAAAATAACATTGAAAATTGTTATAATATATATATATATATATATATATATATATATATATATATATATATATATATATATATATATATATATATATATCAAGATGCTATATAATTTACAAAGCATCATATATTTTTATATTTTATATTCAATCAAATTACTTCCATAAGAATTATATATTTAGTTGGATTTTAAAGAATTAGAAAATTATTCTAATCGATAGTTTTGGGAAAGACATATGCGATGGATTTGGTTTGAATACTTTTTAATAAATTTTAATAAACGAAATTTTGATTAGCGTATATTTTATTTTTCTTTCAGTTGAATTTTGTTTTATTCAATTTCAACCAATGAATCTATGAATGAACCTAATTGGGAGTGGACATTTTTTTCTTCTTCTTTATAAGCCTTAGTTAGATATCTTTATATATATATATATATATATATATATATATATATATATATTGTGTCTAAAGCATGTCAATCCATCATAAGTCATACAATTATTTGTTTGATCTCAAACCAAGTATAATTAATTGATTAATTTCAATTATGCTCATTAAAAGTTCATTTTAATTAAAGTCATCATCAACTTAATCATAAAGACTTCATTAGTGTAGTATCAATTTAAATATTATATACCCAATTTTAACTAAGACAATATCAATTTCAATTGAAATATCATTAGTGTAACTTTAAAATCGAGCATTATCATTTTAATCTCAACGTACTATCAATTGAGAAATTATTGATTCAACCTTAATTATAAGGTTTTGTGAACTTAACTTTAATTGAAACATTGTTCACTTAGACATTAGTTAATGGATTGTGGGCTTAATCCCAATCTACATATCTTCGATTCGACTTCTACTAAAAGTATTCAAGCAATCATTCTTCAAATATAATATCGATCAAAGACATTTTTTAACCCAAGATATAAATTTTGCTTTGGTTTTGTTTATAGATATGAAATAGATAAAAATGTTAAGCATAGTTCACTGACAACTGATAAAATTATTATGCATTAATCATGTTGGAACAACATTTGAAGGAATAAAATAATATATTTAAAATTTATATATTTAATTATTTATTATTAATATAAGAAAAATATATATAATTTAATATTGAAAAGTATGTCTTTCTTTAAAAAAAAATTATAATTTTGAAAATGTATTTAATATGAAATTCATTTTAAATAAATTATTTAATATCATCTCTTTCCTAGAATATTAAAATTAAATTGAGAGTTAAACATTCTTCGACGAAAAAAAGTAAAAAACATATTAAAATATTAAAAAAATATAAATATTCAAATATGAAATACAAAAAATATTTAATTTACATACCTAATTTGAACATAATTTAATAAAGGTACTAATAAGATAAAAAAAATATCTTGAAAATGTGAATTGGTTTCATGATAAGCCTAATAATTACAAAAAAAAAAAGACTATAACTAAAATAAATTTATAAAATTAAAGACTAAGAATTATATATATATATATATATATATATATATATATATATATATATATATATATATATTACTTAATATATTATGAATATTTTAATAATTTAAACGGGAATGAAGATGATGATATGAATGAATATTAGGATAGGATGGGGATAGGGATGTGAATGGGGATGAAAACTAGACATACATATTTATCCTCATTTCCATACTTAATGAAATATCGAATATTATTTGTATTCATACCCATCCATACTCAATTAATACTGAAATAAATTCAAACCAGAAAAACTTATTTTTCATCTTCATTCCTAACCTTATCTCTCCACAATAAATATATAAGTATAAAGTTCATTATTTGAGTTAGAAAATATCTATTTGAATTAAGTTGAATTCAAGTAAGATTGTAAAAGAAAAAAAGTAACTTTGCGTCGTGTGTACCTTTTAAGTTAATTGAAAATTAAGACAACTTTTTTTTTTTCAATTAGATGTAAAAAAGTGTAAAATAAATTGAGTAAACAATGTTGACTAAAATCTAAAAGTTAGTGTGGTGTTCCCATGTGAAATTCAAAGACACTCAAGATACTCAAAAATCTAAGAAAAGTTAGAAAGTAAGGTGACGTTTGACTAATATGCACTTTATTTGATTCTCTTGGTCTTGGTGATTACTCACCAAAATTTTCTCACTATACCTCGTCACAATTTTAAAGTATTTTATCAAACAATTCATCGACAAATTATCAACCAGAAAATACAGGTCAAAAGTTGTTTAAATTTATTTTTTTCATGATAAATGAAATCATATATTTTAGTTTAACATATTTTAAAAATGCTGTTTAATATTTGTTTGTAAGTAATTGGATAATATCATCTATAATTTTAAGGGAATTAAATTGAGATAATTTTTTTTTAATTTTTAAATTAACCATATTACTTCCCTGGATTAAATCAGAACCTATCTTTTGTTCACATTTAGAAAAAATATTAAATAATAATTAAATGTAGAGTTAAAATAAAATTAATCATATTTTATAAACTAAATATTATAGATGTGTAAAATAATCTCTATTATTAATAAAATATTATAACTGATATGTGAATTATAATATTAATTGATCTTTAACATTATTTATCAATGTTTTAGTTATTTATAATTATTGATTATGAATTAGTTAAAATTTTGATAATTAGTAATATTAATTTAAAATTTGATTCATAAATCATTTAGAATTTTTTAACTAAAAATTATTTTAGATATCAATAATTTTTAATTTATATATGATATTTATACAGATTTTATAAGAAAACGTGATATATATATATATAAGCATATTATAAGCAAATAGTAAAGGATTCTTTAACTCAATTATCCGAATACATGCAATGAAATCAGATTCATTGGTTGTTTGCACTTGTGGTGACCTCTATTGCTCTGCAGAGCCATTGCCAATGAGTCTCACCCTACCACACACAAGGTTAGTCCATGATCATCTAAGACCATTATCCTGCCAAAGACTAAAACCGCTTACTACTCTCACCACTTGAACCAGTCTACTCTATGTGAGTCTGACTGATTCATTAGAGTGTCAGGATGCAACCTTGCTTAAATCCTTATTTCATTACATACACTACAATATCACCACCATAAAGTCTTACCAAGAGACTCATGGAATTATGTCAAGCACATATCATATACATGTTCTCACACATCCAGTCTCATTTCATACCAAACACATCAATTTCAGTTCAAAATATCCCATAATACAAGCACAACATTATACATGATACTATTGAAAGGTAAAACAACATATAAGAGTAGAAACCAAATAATGAAATGCATCCCTGCACTAGTCTCACTCAAGGTAAAAGTCTTCGCTTTAAGTGTTCTCGCTTAAGGGAGACGTTCTCGTCGCTCGAACAATGAGCATTGTGAGGTTATGCGAGTTCTTGCTTAAGCGAGATCTTCTCGCTTGGACGAGATTACTCTTCGCTCAAAACTAAAGCTCGTCGCCTGAGCAACAGTTTGAGCAGAAGCCTAGTTGAGTTTTCTACTATTTTCACTTAGGCGGGGTTTGCTCGCTTGGACGAAAACAACATATTTCTCCCCTGCTCACGCATGCAAATCAGAAATCAAGTCAGAAACATAAACAATATATTTTCACACAATCACAAGCATTATCCAAGCATTAAGAACATGAAAAAGAACCAAAACAAATAAAATATTTTTAAAATGTGCAAAATCTTAGTTTCCTTACCTTGACTGAAAGCTAACTTGAAGAGAAAAAATCCTTAGTAGGAGGGACACCAGGACTTGGAACAGCTTAAGGAGTTGAAAATAAAAGCACAAGCAGACAAAACTAAGACCGCAACAGAGATTTACGTGGAACTAGAGCTTCCAAATAGGAAATAAACTCAAAGAGATAAGAGTTTGAGTTCTACTTATGTGGAGGAGGTCGTTCAATAAGCTTTGAAGAGAATCTTGCTACTGTCCTAGCAAAGCTTCTGTTTTAGAAAAGAAAGAAAAGAGTGTAAGTTGTTTTGATTTAAAAAAACAAAATTGGAGGTAAATAAACAGTTGGAAAAGGGTCTTGCGAAAACAACAAAACTGATATTGGACCCTCTAATAAAATCAGACCCAAAAATTTTACAAACAAAAGTAAACCTTACAGTATAAGAATAAAATTAATGATAAGTGTAGTCGGTTCATAATCATATCAAATGTATTAAAATTTCAAAAATTAGATATGATACTTGTGGGATATGCTTATTAAAGAAAACAAATTGCATTTAACTGTTGTTTCATTTATAGTATATATTGTTGTTTGGGACCCCATTTTCTTATAAAAGTATGAATCACTCACTAGTGCAGAATGTCCATTTTACCTCGCCTTATATGCTTCGGTTGGCCAGGAACCGAAGCATATAATGGCGCGGTGGCATTTTTGCAATTAGAGCCAAGTTTTAGGCCTCGGTTCTCCAAATACCCGAAGCCAAAGAGGGTATAGGCCCCGGTTCGCTCAAAACCGGTGCCAAAGAGGGGTATAGGCCTCGGTCCAGTAGGACCCGAAGCCAAAAAGTGGCTAGAAGTCAGGGTATAGGCCTCGGTCCAAGAAGACCCGATGCCAAAAGGGGGTCAATGGCTTCGGTTCCTCTAACAACCGAAGCCATAGGGTTTATTTAGGGTTCGAAATTCGCGAACCCTTCTTCCTCCCCGCGTCACAGCCTCTGTTAAAGTCCCCGCGTCATCACCTTCAACCTCCCAAACCCTAGCCTCCATCTCCATGCCATCAGCCATGTCACGGACCACCACCCTGACCACCACGCCGGAAAGCACGAACCATGACAGCACCACAGCAGCACTCAGCCGCCGTCCTCCCTCCACCCTCGCCGGCAGCTACCGCGAGTTCCTCCGACCACCGCGAGCACCTGCAACGCACCAGATCTTCACGCAGCACCTCCATCTTCGTCCACATTCGCGGTGCAGTACTAACACCTCTATTTTCGTGCAGCAGAAACGTGGTTGCAGAACGCCATTGAAGCCACCGCCGCCGCGGCCACCACCATGCGCTCCAGCGTCCGCGCCAAACCTCGTCGAATAGGGGTTTTGATTTGCCCCTGAGCCGCCGCACTTTTCTATCACCGGCAAGCTGCGCTCGTTGCCATTCACAGCCTCTGGCATCCACCACCACTCCTCACCGAACTGGTTCGGCAGCGTGAGCGCTGGACATCCCGCCTCTGCCATTTTTGGTGAACCTCCACCTGAACCCTAGCTTCTGATAGGTACTGTTAGTATTGTTTGGACAGGTTCATCTGCATTTTTTTGAATAACGAGATGGGAAGTGAATGCCCTGTTGTGGGAGACGAGTAAAGGAATATGCCTCGGTTCTTATCAAGACCGAGGCAAAAAACTGGGTCTATGGCCTCGGGTGATAACCGAGGCCAAAAGATGTACCTTTTGGCCTCGCCCCAATATGCCTCGGTTCCAGACCCGAGGCAAAATGTCGAAAATAACCGGGGCAGAAAGCCCTTTCTGCACTGGTGACTCTAAAATAAATTCGACTTTCTTCTCAATCTTATGTATTGTTGTTTCATTTGTTTTGTTCTTGTTATCTCTCTACAATAACTATGGGAGAAATAGGAGAATCATCCAAAACTCTTGTACTGAAAAGAAAAAAAAGGAGAGAGAAGGTAAAGCCAATAAAAAGGTGAAAACTTGTAGAGGTAGAAGAATCACAAAAAAAAAGGTGAAAAATTGTAATATGCTTATATATAAGCATATTATAAGCAGGCAATTCATTAAGCACACACAAAGCATGTAATAGCGCAAATAGTAAAAGATCCTTTAACTCAATTATCTAGATACATGTAGTGAGATCAGATTCATTGGTTGCTTGCACTTGTGGTGGCCTCTACTGCTCTGCAGAGCCATTGTCAATGGGTCTCACCCTACCACACACAAGGTTAGTCCATGATCATCTAAGGTCATTATCTTGTCAAAGACTAGAACCTCTTGCAACTCTCACCACTTGAACCAGTCTACTACTTTATGTGAGTCTGACTGATTCATTAGAGTATCAAGATGCAGTTTTGCTTGAATCCTTATTTCATTACATACACTACAATATCACCACCAGAAAGTCTTACCAAGAGACTCATGGAATTACGTCAAACACATATCATATACATGTTCTCACACATCTAGTCTCATTTCATACCAAGCACATCAATTCCAGTTCAAAATATCCCATAATACATGCACTATGTTATACATAATACTCTTGAAAAGTAAAACAACATATAACAATAGAAATCAAATAATGAAATGCATCTCTGCACCAGTCTCGCTCAAGGTAAAAGCCCTCGCTCAAGCGACATAAGTGTTCTCGTTGCTCGAACAGTGAGCATTGTGAGATTATGCGAGTTCTCACTTGAGCGAGAGCTTGAGCAAAAGCCTGGGTGAGTTTTATGCTATTTTAGCTTAGGCAAGAATTAATGGCTTGGACGAAAACAACATCTTTCTCCTTTCTCCCCTGCTCACGCATGCAAACCAGAAATCAGAAACACAAGCAATATATTTTCATACAATCACAAGCATCATCCAAGCATTAAGAACGTGCAAAACCTTAACTTCCTTACCTTGACTGGAAGCTAACTTGAAGAGAAGAAAATCTTTGGTGGGAGGAACACCAGGACCTTGAATAGCTTAAGGAGTTGAAAACAGAAGCACATACAAACAATACTGAGACCACAACATAGATTTAAGTGGAACCAGAGCTTCCAAACAGAAAATAAACACAAAAAGATAGGAGTTTGAGTTCTACTTACGTAGAAAGGAGCGTTCAATAAGCTTAAGAGAGAATCTCGCAATCGCAACTATCCTAACAGAAAAGAGAAAAAAGAGTGAGTTGTTTTGATTTCAGAAAATAGAATTGGAATTAAATGAATAGCTGAAATAGGGTATTGAGAAAAGAAAAAAACTGACCTTGGACCTAAAAATTTTACAAACAAAAGTAAACCTTCCAGAATAAAATTAATAATAAGTGTAGTCGGTTCATAATCATATCATATGTATTAAAATTTCAAAAGTTAGATCTGATACTCGTAGGATACGTTTACTAAAGAAAATAAATTGTATTTAACTGTTGTTTTATTTATAATATATATTGTTGTTTGGGACAACATTTTCTTATAAAAGTATGAATCACTCTAAAATATAGCCGACTTACTTCTCAATCTTATTTATTGTTGTTTCATTTGTTTTGTTGTTATTATCTCTCTACAATAATTATGGGAGAAATAAGAGAATCATCCAAAACTCTTGTACCGAAAGGAAAAAGAAAGAGAAAAGAAAGAGAGAGAAGAATAGCCGATAAAAAGGTGGAAACTTGTAGAGGTAGAAGAATCACACAAAAAAAAGGTGAAAATTTGTAGAATGAGAAGAATTAAAGCTGAAAAATGAAGAAGTAAAAAATGCTACACTAGTATAGATGGAGTGACCATGGAACAGGAAATTTGAATTGTGAATGAGATTAGGACTGTTCAGACATTCATGGAAGACACTGACACTGACAACTGTGAATGAAAGAATCGCTTGTTCAAAATGAATAGACATTCTAAAGTGCCTCGAAAGTTGAATTGAATAATTTTTCGATTTTATTCATTATTTTAGTATTATGATGTAAGACTAAAACTAAATATTTTTATTTTATCATTATTATATATTTATAAACATAATTTTTTTTCTTATTTACTTTAATTTCATGTATATATTTTCTTCTTTACGTTTATATATATTTTCACGTACCATTACAAAATAGTCATATTTAGCAGTTGAATTTTTCGTTATGTTCTTAAGTGGCGTGTCCTGATTAAGTGCATAGTTTCAAGGTTTAGCAATGATCAAAACTTAAACCTTACAAAGTTTCCATTTTTGATTGTGAAGAACTGTTATACATTTTTGTGAAAAAAAATGTGTAAAATGTTTCATTGGACAATACAATTGTATGCACACGCTTACAACTTCAGCACACTAGCACAAGATCAAAGAAACTGCGAAACCAGCAAATCTGGTGGGATGAATCTTCTCTTCTAATTTGCACACCTCCTAAAGATTAACTACGAAAAATATGAAATAATTAAATTTTCTCCTTTTAGATAACCTGCTCCGAAAAAAGTAACAGGTTTAACCTAGGAACCAATGGGTGCCACTTTAGGCACATGAACAGGAAACTCGTGAATCTCATCCACCCAAGGATTTTTCTCCTTGGCAGGATTAATGGTCCTCAATGCACGCCACACAGCACTGTTGCACTTGAAGCCAGAGCCAAATGCAATCTGCCATGTCCTGTCACCTTTTCTGATCCTCCCCTTAGCTTCAGTGTAGGCAAGTTCATACCACAAGGAACTGCTGGAAGTGTTCCCAAACCTGTTCAGAGTCATTCTTGAAGGCTCCATGTGCCAATCACTCAGCTCCAGATTCTTCTCCAACTCATCCAACACCGCTCTTCCTCCAGCATGGATGCAAAAGTGCTCAAAAGCTAGCTTAAAGTCAGGGATGTAGGGCTTTATCTTCATCTTGAACACTTTTCTAGCCACCAAAGTTGCGAAAAACAAGAGCTGCTCTGACATCGGAAGGACCAATGGCCCGAGCGTTGTGATATTGGTCTTTAGGGCTTCTCCGGCAACAGCCATTAAGTCCTTTGACAGTGCCACACCGATTGTTTTCTTCTCATCCTCTTCTTGGAAAACGCAACCATAGCATTTGTCATCTGCACCCTTGTGAGTACGCACTGTGTGGATCAATTGGTATTTGGCTCTCCTGCGATCAGAAGACCTGTTGGAGAGAAGAACCGCTGCTCCACCCATTCTGAAGAGACAGTTCGAAACAAGCATTGACCGGTTGTTGCCAAAGTACCAGTTCAGAGTGATATTCTCCATGCTTACCACCAAGGCATAAGAGTTTGGATGAACCTATTATCACAAAAAAAGTGAATGTTAAAAAATCAATTTTTGAGATTAAGTTTGATTTCCCCAAATTGTGTCAGTGAACAACTGTTAACTGTTGTAAGAACATCCCAAAGGGTCTATATCTATTGGATTGCTCGGACCGTGTTAATTAAATAGGGTGGCAGAATGGATGACCTAACAAAACTGCCACCAAAATTGACAATGAGCGAGACCAACTGGACATGTGGACAACTGGGGCAGCAATTGCCACAAGAAACATTTATGCGTTGTGGTCCCACCTCATGTTTTAATTATTCAACATACTGTTACATAAATAATTTGCTCCTTTTTATTTTTAATTTCGCTACATGAAGACACAGACCACAGAGGCATGCATGGTAGACAGTTACAACCTCAATAGATATGAAGTGATAGCTTAACAATCATGAGCATAACAGGGAAGATTTTCTTAAAAGTGCAAACCAACCTGAAGGAGCTGCTTGGCGAGGTCTATGGAGATAAGGCCAGCACTGCAACCCATGCCACCAAGATTATAACTTTGGATATTCCCTCTCAACTTGTAGTGGTTGACAATCATTGCAGAGAGAGACGGTGTGGGGTTGAACAAGCTACAATTCACCACCAAAATCCCAATATCCTTTGCCTTCACCCCGGTCTTTGCCAGAAGCTGGTCGATAGCTCCGAACATTACTTGCTCCGCTTCTTTCCTGGCTTCAGCCATACACGGGTTTGGTGGGAGACTCAAGATTGCAGGAGGCAAGTATGTCTTCTGCCCCAAACCAGACCTCTCGAGTATCTTCTTCTGAAAGGCCAGGTTCTCCTCTGAGAACACCCCGGTTTTCACAGACCGGTCCATGAAAGTCTCTCTCGTGCAAGTGCAGTCTTGGTCTGGTTTGTAACAGGCAAAGTCCACCAAGTAAACACCTCTGGGACGGCTCATGAAGTAAAACGTAACGAGGAACACTATGAGACTAGAACATAGAGTGACCGAGACAAGATTGAACTTTAGGTTTTGCCATAGTTGAGCAACATCTTGGTAAGAGAAAGTTGAGAGATGAGCAGAAGCTACCCCAATAAGGGGTATCAACAAAAGGTACATAGCATTGGAGATTAAATAGTGGTACCCAAGCTTCACATACTTAAGTCTCACAGATAGCAGAAAGTTGGGAAGCTTGGTTCTTTCTCGTGAAGGTTCAACGGAGACGGTTCCTGAATCCCGGGTTTGATCTGCCATAGGTGGATGAAGATGAAGGAATGCAAGTGCAGAAAAGAAAGGTTTAGATTGTGGAAGAGAGAAGAAAAGTGAATGGTTGGAAAATGATGAAAGATGAAAGGGTTTTAAAGGGTGTGAGGAGAGAGGGAAGAGGGGGAGGGGGAGGATAGTGGATACAACTACCCCAACGAACTTTTAATTGTTACATGAGGGGGCATTGAATAAGCCAACTGGGTTGAGAGTTGTGCGTGTTTTTTAGCCTTGTCTTTTCCTTTTTATTGCTGTTTTTGCCACTTTTCTGATTGATTCAGAGAAACGGGTAGAACACTGGCATGCCACCCACATGCATGCGTGTTAATGGACTCCTCCTACTGTAGATTGGTAAACAGTCTTCAGTTTCGGTCAAAATCACACGTTATTGATTGGTGAACGATAAACAAACAAATAAATGATGTTTATTTATTTATACGTCTCCTTTCTTTCAGTTTAGTAAATTCTTCTTTCTTTCTTTTTTTTTCCTTTTTACTTTTCACTTTTCACATCACTTTTTCTTTCACATCACCCATACGCCACAATATAGAAACACTTTCATGCATTTAAACGATGCGCGCCGCCTCTCCTTCTACTAATTTTAAGTGTTCTAAACTCTTGGATATATACCATTGAAAATTTTTATTTCACTTTATGATGTTCATTTTAAAAATTGATTTTGAGTTATTATTAAATATTACAATTAAAATTTATGAAGTAGATTTCAATATGTCTTTTCTATTTGACTGATGTAAGCGAATGTTGAAAAATGAAATAATTTAAAGATTGTGTAATTTGTCTATATAAAATAATATGAAATTTCTCAAAGAAATTTTCTTAATTAGTTTAATTGAAATGAATTAGTACAAAAAATACTTTTCTAACCTAACAGGTATAAATAGTTTTCATAATTTATTACTTCTCTTGAAAACTAACACAATTAGTCTAGAAGATGGTGTGCATTAAAATTTAAATAAAATATTTTCAAAAAGACCACGAAAATTTTATAGTTTAATAATTATTTGTTTATAATGACTTTAAATTAAATATAAAAAACCTACGAGAATAATATTGAACAAGAGTGCTAAATAGTTATACTTTTTATTTCACGATTCTCTCTCAATTTTATACTTGTTAATAAGTGTTAACGGTTAAGTAAGTGTGCTAAATATATAGTATGTTTCTAACACTCTATTTTAGTTAAAAGTAATTAGAAACTATAAAATCATTACTGAAACTCATTATAATAAGTGAAACTTGCATGTACTTTCTTTGTTTCTAATAAATTTTAATTAGTTATAACATTTAATAAAAGTACTAATATGTAAAAGTGGATATGAGTAATATGTCCATATATATACGACTACTTTGAAGTGAGAATCATTTTTAAAGAAGACGATAAACAAAATAAGATGAATTAAAAGGATGAGAAAAGTACAAGTCTCACTTCTTTTAATTAGCTGTTTATTTCATTTTATTTTACACATGAAAAAATTTAAACAACATTAATTACAATTAACATTTTAGTCTGCCGTTTTTAGAATAAATAGTAATTAAATAAATATTTTTAATATTATAAGTAAAGTATATAAACTACACTTTTTACTTTAACAATGAAAATTATTTGTATATGTAATGTAGTGAGAACAAAAAACTAGAAGATCATGGTATACAATAGTGCCAAGTTTTTGTTTTATTAATCTACACTTAAAGCCAACTAAATTTGAAAATGAACATTTGTATTTAATTTATTTCATTATTCATGAACTCCATTTGCCTCTTACTATTATAATCATAAGTAGGGTTTATGTTTGTCATTGAAATGCTATAAAATCATTGAAGAATAATCTCTTATCTGTACCAGCTATTCTGGATGTACTGCTACCAGCTTAATTAATATGATCCCATTGTTATTTTCAAGCTTTCATTGTGATATATAAAAAGCATTAATGGCAATGGCTATGTATATTTTTTTTATACATATATTAACTAACATATGTTTGTTATCTTCTCTTAGGTCTCACAATCAATCAAATCGACTCAATTACTTGTTCAATTTTGTTTAGGTTCAAAACATTACTCTTAGCACAAAACAACCATGTTTTATATGGACATTGTCTAATTGGCAAATATAGTTGAAAACATTTATTATGTCTCACTACTTATGCTATTATTTCATTTGTATGTTCTTGACAGAAATTGCTAGTCTATAATAATAATAATGAAATATAACATTAATTGAGTTGTATAATTCAAGGGAACCCTAATTCACGCGAACATGGTTGTTGATAATTATATGTAAATTTTAGTAGGAAATCGCATCATTAAGAATATGATATGTATTATTTAATTTTGTAATGCTAAAAAAGTTTTTTTTTTTTATCATGACGTTATAAAATTAAAGCTTGCATACTTTCATTTACTATGAGAAGTAATAGTATTGTGTTTTCAGGTTGTTCTACAACTTTCTCGATATGCTATAAACTTTTGTTTATTTGTATAAGATGATATGGTTGAGAATTAGAAAATGAATTCGGTCGATAGCTAAATTTTATACAAGTGTCAGTTGTTTTAATTATCGGTTAATAATCATTATTGGCTGATAATCACTCTTGCTAACATCACTAACTGTGGATAATGACTATTGTTTATAATCTCTACAACAATAACTGGATATATATATATATATATATATATATATATATATATATATATATATATATATATATATATATAATCACAACTTTTTCGACCTGTATACAAATTATAAACCCATAAGTAATTAATTAGTTATAATCCTTCTAAATTTATTAATTTTTAAATGTTTTTTAACATGTGAGAAAAATTTTAAGATCAGTTATGACTGTGAAGTGACCGGTGATAATTTGAATAGGAGAAAAAATTGTAGTGTTGGTGCTTTTAATATATTTCAGTTAAAATTAGATTATTTACGTCGGCAATCTACGCTGAACTTTAATACAATAACTTATCGTACAGTTGATCATGATAAAAAATTTAACTGTAACTAAAAATAAAACAGATAAATCTGTATGAAAAAATTGTCCTAAAATATAGTATAAAATATACATGATAAAAAAAAACAGTCTTAATTAACTTATTTTCAATTCTTAAAAATATCTTAAAATTTTGTTTTAAAAATAATAATAATTTCCAAGAACTTAATGAATATTTATTGTTTTGTCTGAGCGTGGGTGAGAAATTGAAAAGAGAAGTTTAAAAATATAAGATGGCGCAATTATGATAAGTATGAATGGGTGAAGCGTGAAATAAAGGTCTGACTCAGCGTGTGAAGGAGTTGACTTTATCTTGAAAGTCAGTCACCGCTTACGCTTACGCTATTCCGTGTTTGGACAGCTTCTTCCATAACTAACTATTCCTCTTTCAAATTAAATGCTCCAACTTCCCACCAAACAAAACACTTTGACCTAAATTGCATTGCCATGTTGCGCCATGTGAACCACAATCTTCTCTGGTTTTAAAATTTTACAAGTAAATGGGTAATTTTGGGCATAAGATTATTCGGTGCTTCTATTGGAAGTTGGCAATGGTAGACAAGAATTATTCCTCACGAAACAACCTACCAACATTTCTCTAATTGCACTTTCCCATGCTATCATATGACGTCATCCATTTTTTTAAGTTCCAAAGTACTGCTACTGCAATTTAATGTTAAATCGGTTTCTTCACATTTTCCAAACTTCCATGTTTCTTCCTCTGCTCTCTTTTCCTTTTCGTCTTCCTTCGTCTAATCTTTTGTCAATTGGATCAAAACTTCAACAAACCACTCACTCAAGTTTTCATTTTCCATGCAAATGGAATATTTTAATCTAATAGTTTTTTAACGTTCATGTAGTAGTTGTGTCGTGGCTGTTTTACCAAGTTTATCATTATACGTTGTAGTAGTATGACTATTTTCACACAGAAAAAAAAAAATTATAAGGGTTTACGCATATATAACATTATTGTGCTCTATCAATCATATTAAAGAAATAAGTTGATGAGATTATTTTTCTTATATATTTTTTTAATAAGTGAGACTTTGTATATTGTTAATATGTTTTATTTATAGTCGACATCAATTATCAAATAAAAGTAAAATAACAAGTTTGTGAGAGAAAATCTTTGAAGAGACGTAACATCAATATTAATACATGAGCTTAACTCACGTATAAGGGATTGTTACCATTTTTAGCTCAAAATCTTAAAACAATATATTTGAGTTTTCAACATGATAGAAGGGTTGGATAAAAAAAACATTAAATCGTCAAATGGTAGATTGAGAGGAAGCAAAAAAATTTGCAAGCAATATATACCGATGATGGCTCTGACAATGATATGTAACATTTTTTAAATATGAAAAGCCCATTTAACATAAATGACTAATGGGGAAAAATATCATGAAGAACATCACCTTCCACTACAAGAAAATTCTACATTAACAACCAATTTTAGTGACTAAAAATTGTTAGTCACTATAGTGACAAATTTATATACCAATTTACAAGATAAAAAATTATTGATTACTAGAATTAGTCACTATTATGAATAAAAAATTATAATTGTTCTCTAAAATTTAGTTACTAAGGTTTTCGCTACCAAAGAAATTAGTTTATAAATTGGTCACTAAACATTGACTATCAAGATTTTGGCACCAAAGGAATTAATTTTTAAATTAGTCTCTAATTAATTAGTGACCAATTATAATCTTTTATTCATAATGGTGATTATTTTAGTAACCAATTTTTTTTTTTGTAAATTGGTATCTAAATTAGTTACTATAGTAACTAATAATTTTGTCACTTAAATTGATTATTATTTAAGAATTTTCTAGTAGTGATCTTTTACCCTTAAGAATGGTCGTATCAATAGAGAAATAAGATAAAAACAATTAACACAAGAATATAACATAAAACTTTCAAATTTGGACGCGACCATTGTCTATTGACAACCAGAAAAGTATTGTTATGTGAAAAATTTTACAACATGTAGACCACTCTCCCTTGCCTTTGACCCCAAATACATTCACACTCTCCAAAACAAGAATTCAAACCAAACCTTACAACATTATACTACAGTCAAATACAAGCTTAAAGTGCTTTTGACTACAATATTTGAATATCATGGACTTTAAGTCCATTATATAACTACTATTAGCACTTTATTATTTATCCTAGATGATATGAGACTTTCTAAGATATATTATTTTTATCCACCCAACAATGATGAAGTTGAAAATGATAAGAATGAGATGATACCTCTGTTCTTTTCAAGGTTCTTTATTTGGAAATGTCTACTTGGAGTTGGAAAAGAGTTTAATTCATTGATAAATTTCAATAAGGTATTGAATGACTCTTCAATGTAAAATGGTAAAGAGTTTAAAAGGGTAAAAAATATAAGATGGTGGCACAAGTCATATGTTCTTAAAAAAATTGTGAGTGAAAGATTTATTGTGTATATGGAGTGAGTGGAGAAGATAATTTCAAATTAAAATGTGTCTCTAAGCATTATTGTGTTAGGGATTTTGAAAATAAGAAAAAAAAAAAAAGACTTGAGTTGTAGAAAAGTTGCAAATAACTTTTTCATTACAATCATTACTAAGAATATGCATGAGATTTTTATTTTATGAAAAGGATATTTCACATACACATTGATGACACCCTCATATTTGGAGATTTGAGGGAAGCAAGACAACAAGTTTGAAAGAACAATATGACGTTAATTAATCATGAGTTGTTAAGGAGCAACAATAAATTAATTATGCTAATTAATTGCATGATCCTTCTAGAAAGAGTTTCTTAACTCTGTTTGTATGTGTTACTTTATTGGCTTCCTTTCTAATTATGCTTTAAAATGAATGGTCTCACTTTTTAGAGGTTATTATTTCATTAAATGATGAACACGAGAACTCATACAACTAATATATTGCTTTAATGCATTGATATTGATATACAACTTTCATACGTTGATGCAATAAGTTTAATCCACTCATACATTGACTGTGAAACACAAAACTTGATACAACCTACACTTATACATGATATTAATTCGTTAACATTACAAAAAGAAATCTAGTACAACATTCACTTAAACATAACAACTTTAACCATTGACATTAAAAATATAATATAGAAACAAATATTGATACAACCTTCCTTAAACGTAACAAAATTAATTCATTACACTTTGCCACCACCAACGACTATATACACATCATAAATACATAACATCTAATTTAATAAATTTAGCCAATCTCTTATATTTTCTAGCTTCATAAGGAAAAAAAGTCTGGCTCTTCAAAACAAATTTTTATATGGGTTAGGATTAGGACTAATGTGAACTTGACCTCGTTACAAGACTTTAATTAATTCTTAAAAATAATACATACAACATGGGTCATGTATCAAGTTGAACTAAATCAGGTTGAAAGCAAAGACGGGTCGGTCTAGATCGAAGGTTAAGACGGATCATTTTGAATGAAAAATTGAGATGGACTCTCTCGTATCAAGGGTCGAGATGGACTAACCCAGGCCAAAGGTTGAGACGAGCCAAAAATCAAGATGGGCCAAAAGGGATAGAAGGTCGAGAAGGATCAACTCGAGCTGAAGATCGAGATGGGTTGGCCATGACTAAAGGTCAATATCGGTCGCTCGGGCTGAAGATCAAAATGGATCGCAAGTCAAGACGGATTGAGCTAGACTGATGGTCGATACAAGGTTGTCTTGCTCGAAGGTCGAGACATGCCAACCCAGAACGAAAGTTTAGAAGAGTCGGTTGGGACTAAAGTTTGAGGCAGGTTGATTCGAAGTTCAAGACTGGTTGGCTCGGGTTGATGGTCGAAACAAGCAAACTCAAACCATAGATCAAGACATGCCAATTTGGCCCAAAGGCAAAGACGAGTTGATTTGGGCCAAAGGTCGACACATGCCCCAATTCGACTGAGTTGGCCCCTCCAAAAATTTGACCGCATTCAACCAAATCAATCTCGACCAAATTTTGGCTGAATTAGCCCAAAACAAAATTTGGCCGAATTTCAACCGCGTCGACCCCTATCGAAATTCAATTGAATTTGACTTGGTCGGATTTCAGCCAATTTGTCCCCAACCGAATTCGGCCACATCGGTTAGGTCAAATTTTGCCCGAGTTAACCGTGACCAAAATTTGGACGAATTTCACCAAGTCTGCTGGACCAAAATCAATTCGGTTGAGTTGGCCCGAACCGAAACTCGACCACACCCTTAGGTCGAAGCTTGAGATGGGTTGGTCTTGACTGAAGGTTGACCCTAACCGATTTAGTTGAAGGTTGAGACATACCTATTCAGAGTAAAAGTCAAGATAAATTGACCTAAATCAAAAATATAAAATATATTTAAAAAATAGTATCTTTATCATGGGTTAGCATCGACCCATAAGCCTTTTTAGGATTTTGACCCTTTAGGCTACTTCAATATAAGACTTTTTGACCCTTAAAAATTCTTTTATTACAACCTACGTGGATCAAGACCAAATTTTTGGAATTGATCAAATTAACAACTATAACAAAGACCATGAGTTAAAGGTAGGTTTAAAAAATACATTCTAATATTTCTTTTCATATTTTAAATCAACAAGTAGTTTTACATCCATACTAATAAAAATGACCACCGACTATTAGCCTTGCACTACATGAACCACTACCTCTCATATCCAAATCCAACAATAAGGTAAATAACATTGGAGAATACAAACAACAACAATGAAGAAAAAATAATAATAAGCAAGAGTATGAAGGAGAAAGAGGTATTTACAAGAAGGGAATAATGAAGAGAACTTGCAATGAAAAATAAAATTTATTCAATAAAGTATACAATGAATTCAATTTTCAAATTTACATTTTAACCATACCAAATTTAATATTATTACCAACACAAGAAAATCAACATCAAATTGCATTCTGCCAATTACAAAAAAATATTTTCTCTTTTTCCTCTCTCTCTCTCTCATGTACTTGTTACATACTACAATTAAATCTCACTCGAGACGATACGGCATCGATTCAAATCCAGTTCATGGATATTAAGAAAAGTCTTGAATTTAATATTTAAATATGACAATATTTTTTATTAAAATAATCTAATGTAACTCTTAAAATTAAGAATAGAGTATTACTTAAAAATTCTAACTCTTATTAATAAAAATGTATTTCAATACTATCAATTGTCATTATAAGAATGCTGCTTTTAATAATCTATAACTTGTAAGAAATTAAAATATAAAAATATAATTGTTTATAAGATTTCTTTATTAAGATAAAATTAACAAAAATATAATGACTTGTTTAAAAAGTCGATGACTACCGATACTCATTTAAGGTAGAGCGAGAATAAATGAATTTTTATATGATCATGCTTATATTTTTTAGTTAGATATGTTTTTAGTTTCTAAATTTATATATAAAATTAAAATTTATTTTTATTTTAAAATTTAATATGTTTTAATCTTTAAACTTTAAATATGAATGATTGTAGTCATTTTATTTCATCAACATTAATATTTTGAGTTTGTTAAAAGTGTTTTACTAATATTTAAATTGTAATAGTGTGTGTAAATAGTGAGGGCATTAATTTTGGTACTTTGGTACTTATTTGACAATAAAATAACTATATCCATTCATTTTAAAAATTTTAGAGAACAAAATATAATAAAGTTTTAAACATTGATGAATTCTAATTTTGTGTCCAAATTTATAAACTATAAACATATTTAACCTTTTTCTTTTTTACATCTTACCTGATATAGCTCGTATAACAACTAATTTTCGGGAAAAAAAGTGATTTATTTTTTGCGAAAGTATACTTTCATCTCCATTTGAACACGTCAAATTGTATACATTCATAGAATTTTTTATATACATTAATTATTTCATCTCCCTTTTAACACGTCAAATTGGCAAGTTTAATGTAGAGGTCTTAATGGGGCTGCATAAATAAACTGCTACTACTTACCATAAACAAAAAACGACAAAAGGCTCCAAAAAAATAATCTCCATTAATAGATTGAAGGTGAAAAAGGCGACAAGGGCCAGAAGTTGATTTATGTCTTACCTAAGTTCATTAAATTTCCAATGTGAAGCACAACGCGTTGGCGTTGGTAGAGACTCAGCCACCCCATTATCAGTGTGAAATGTATAATGAATCTATTAAAATCTATGAACTGATAGCTGTTTTGCTGACAAAATTGAATTTTTCCGTGTCACTGTGATCTTTCATATCCAGGGAAGTGTTGGTTCGTGTTTTATACCAATGATTGGGACTTCGTCAAGTTTCATGTTAGCTTTACCAAGTCCAAGCACCGGTAAGAGAGTTAAGTTCAGACATCTTTCACTTGACATGTTTTACTCACTGCACACTCAAATTATGAAAATGAGAAATTTTTAGTTCACCCTTTCGTGAGATTTAGTTTATCATGTGGAATAGAAGCCTCCCTTTTCCCACGGGCTACGTATGCAAGTAGGGGCATGGTCCCATAGTAATCAAATAATGATAATAACAGGATAAGCAAGGTAGGTGGCACACACGTATTCATAACTGGCATCTAGCATGATTTTAGAGACTCACAATTTCAACACATGATGCAACATTAATGAGTTACAATTTTCAAGTTTGGAGATTTAATACTACTCTTTACAAGTTGCGCAGTGCAAAAGCTTTCCTTATTCAAAAGTTTCTATCATTTATATCCATGAAAATGCGAACTTTACAGTGTTTAAGGACTAGAATATCACTCTAGAACACCGGAGATGGCAGATGATGATGACTTTGAATAGCGTTCAAGCAATGATAGTACTTTAGCCGCCTTTCTCCTGAGGTGACCATCTCCATATATATTCATTGCAGTCAAACAAATAAGACGTGATCTAGCTGTTGTTCCATAGTATTCTACCATTTCCTTTGACACAAACACCTTCTCTAACAGTCCTAAAGCTTCTGCCTTGAGAGAATCAGTTCCCCAGTTCAAAATGTCTAATAAGGATCTTATTGTATTGTTCTCATGCAAGACACGAGCTCCCCTTTGAGGAAAGTCTTCCAAAACCAATGTGGAAAGTGTTTGTATTGCTTCATAAGCAGTTGCATGAACCTCCCCATGTAATAGCTTTATCAAGCCAGGTAGAGCCTTAGCCTCCAAAAGACAAAATGTGCTGTTCACACTGCATTCACTCACATGTGCTGGACACAAAGGACCACGTGATGATCTGAAAAGACAGCAACCACTTGGCTTCGGAGTAACTATGAGCTTTGGAGTGCTCATCGAAAGATCACCAATGAAAGCTGCTGCTCTTGCCTTTGCCGTGACTGAACCAGTGTTGAGAAAATCTACAAGCAAAGGATATATTCCGCGTTTAACCAAATCTTTCTGTGACTCAATATTTGTAGGGTCTGTGAACCTGAAGAGTGCACTGAGAGCATTTTCTTTTGCTTCCATTTTGCCAGTTTTCAAAATGCTTATGATTGCGTCAAGTCCACCCAGCTCAATCAACTTCATTGTGAGTTCTCGTTCTGATTTTGGCAGGTTAGCAAGTAAACCAGCAGCAGCCATCTGTACATTATCATTCTCCTCACTCTCAAGAAATCCAATCAAGGCTTCGAGCCTTCTAGGCTTGAAGAGGTATTCAACTACTCCTTGTGGCTCATGTTGAGAGAAAAGATACAGTAGAATTATGGAAGTCTCCCTGATTTCTGAGTCGGGATCATCAAGAAGTGGAAGAATTAGAGATACACCATTGGCTGCAAGAATTGCTTTCTTCACCAAATCAGTCTCAAACTTGCAAATGCCAAGAAGTGCACGCAGTGCAGGCTTACGGATGCTAGGACCTAAGCTTGAACTCTGCTGCAAAGCTAGCACTTTGGTGATGATGGAATCTAACTCAAGCTGTTTCCCCTCTCCATCAACGAAGAAATCAATTCCATCACCATTTGAAGAAAGCTTCTCAATGATTTCAGAGCATTTAGTGATGATGAATGCCCGTGTCCGAGGAGAGAACATTAAATCTAGAATAAGAGGAACTCCTCCAGATGCAGCAATAATTCCTTTATTGGCATGAGATCCTGCTAATTTAATCAGGGCTGACAGTGACAAGTCTTTTGATTCTGCGCTTCCCGACAGCATTTCTAGCAAAGGAGGTATAACTCCTTCACTGCCAAGGAGTTTCAAGTTTGAAGCATTCAACTCCAAATTAACAATGGCTTTTGTCATTGATATTCTTGAATCTGGTCCTGAGAAGATAAAGAAGAACAAATAACTCATTATGATCAACTCAATGGTTACTATACAAGTGCTCTTTCTGTCAAATGGATTGTAAATTAATGATATATACAAACTATTTCATTGAGGTTCTAATAATCACCCATTTCATTTTTTCAACAAAAGTACTTGAAGCATACTAGTTAACAACGTAGCATAATTCTGTATTTCCTTAGCTAGCTAGATGACATGACATCTTTGTCTTCTTCCACAGCAGGTGGGAAGGGCTAATTCTACCCGCATACATATACATACACACATATATTCAATATAATGGAAAAATATTCATTATATCACATACAAGTTGAAAATAATCAATCTTCTTACCTTCAATCATGCGATCAACAAGTGGTTTATACCAACCAAAATTAGCAGCACTGGTAATTGTTTCCTCGTTTAGTTCAAAAAGCTTCACCAAAATCTTTTCGGCTACTTCGGCACCGGAGAGATTCTTTAGAATGGCAACAAGGGACCCAACTGCAGTGCGATTTTCAGAAAGCTTTTTACAGAGATATTGATTCCAACCAGATTGTTCTTGAAGCAGTTCATATAGCAGATCAATTGCTTCCTTGGAAATGCTGGAGTCACTGCCTAAGCAGGAAAGAACGTGATCCCATCCTCGAGATTCAGCCACTTTCTCCTATAAAATTTAATGAAAGTGTTAAATTTAAATTGATTTTTAGATTGCATGTACGATATGTGTGTAGCAATTAAAAGGAATTCGGACTATCTCAACGGTAAAATCAGTCAACTTTCTACTCAGGAAAGAACCGAGAAAAACTTCAAATGGTAACATAAAATAAAATCAATGAGCCAAGAGCGGCATATGAACTTTTAAGAACATCATGTTCAAAAAAATACAATCAAGAAAATATTTTCACACATTTGTCGTACCTATGTTTTTCCCGTTTGTCCCTCTAAATCATAAATTGCAAATCCTCAAGGAAGTGTGTGGTTTGACCGAAGCAAGAAAAAGAAACAGTTTGCTTACCTTGTTTCTTGTATTCCCCTCAACAGCATCCTTCAAAGTTATCAAAATCTTCCTCTTTACTTCTTTGTCATCAGAGCTCCCAAGGATAGAGATAACAATATCAGTAAGCTCTCCTATAGAAATCCAATCCTTGTTAATAGAATTCTTTCTTACAAGAGCCTGCATTTGGGTCAGGGATTCTTGCAGGTCAGAATATGATAATAAATTTTCTCTGATAGACCTTATTATCAGACAATAATTAAGTTCTCTCCATTCTTCAATAGATTGTCTTAGAGGAATGTTAGACCTCAAGGTAGTATCTTCAAGAACATCATTAGTTTCTGGGTCTTTCCTGTTGCCATCATAAAACCAAGCTTCAATAGCATGTCTCTCACATGTAGTACCAGTGCAAAGGCTGACAGGATCTTCCATAACAGCTCCAGTTATAGAACAATGGAAAGAATTGAGTGGGGGGATATATTTTTCCCTTGAATCATATTTCTCTATCACCTTAACCCTTTCAAAGTATTGCCTCTCTACTTCTTCATAATCCCTTGCAGCATCAGCTCGAGAGAGTAACTGAATGATCTGATCCAAAAGAACACATTCAGCTCTTTCTTTCTTTTCAGAAGCTTCTTCTTTTTCCTTCCTAATGCTAGCCAACTCTTTGCTTATCTCTGAGGGTTCCACTGGCACCCCAACTGCCCTTGCTATCTCCTCTAACATGTCATTTGCAAAAGCCTGATCTAGTTTCTGTTCTCTGAGTCCCTGGTTTAACTTGTCAACAATTTGAATCTGGGACTGGGAAGCCTCAAACTCCACCCTTTGCATCTCATCTTGCAATCTATTGACCTGATCAGAAATTCTTGATAGCACTTCAGTGTTTGCAATAGACAATGCAGCCAGAGACTTTCCGATATCCCTTGTGACTTGTTCAACCTCCTCAACAATTGATCGACACTTAATCAGTAAGTAAAAACGGCCACGGTTCTTATACTTTTCCACCAAATTATTTGCCTTCTTAACATCAGCTTCAAGAGACTCCAGAGCAACCCTTGCGGCTTGAGAGTCATTCAATTCTTGAAGCTGCAATTCCTTCAGCACTGGCTCAATATCAAATAGATGTTTTGAAAGGGCCTTGAAACTTTCTTTTCCAATAAGAACATCAGATGCTGCTTGAGCTGTTTTCAAGATTTGTGAAGTTACCAATGTCAGAATTGTACCTATGGGAACGAGCTCCAACCCAACCATGCTGAAAACTCTATACTGAATTCTTTACTCAAACAGTATAAACTGAACTCTTTCTATCGCCAGAAAGTTTAAACTAATGAACCTGCAAATCGTATCTCTTTTTCCCTGGAATCAAATTCCTCTAAATCAATCCTCTTATAAAGCACAAAAAAGTTTCTAAATTAAGAACAGGCAATTTAACAGAATGAACAAAAGGATATTAACTAAATGAATACTAATTCAACTATCTAGATCATTCTGTATACAGCAAACATCATGCTCAAGCTCAATATATTAAGAGTATATGATTTTAACTTGTAAAATTGAACTTTTGGGTACTTGTTGTAGGAAAATAAAAAGTGAACTATGATATTCAATTCAAACTTCTAAAAGTGAAGTTTATCCAAAAGGGTATTTTGTGTTTACAAAACTGACGCAATGAATTCTTATCCCATCAGCTGGAAAATACAAAAATATAAATGACAAGTAAAATTGCTTGGGTTGGGTATGTAATTCTTAATATTGGGCAGCAATTCTCCATGAATATTTCTCTCGCTTTGGTTAGGGAAATAAATAAGGCTTTAGGACCGAAGAACCAAGAGCTTCAATTAGGGGATTGTTTGATGGACATTCAAGTTATAAACATAAAGAAACAATTTCACGAAAATTACAGGACCATGACAATATGCACAGCGATCAGGGAGTTTATATACCCAGATACAAGATGTCAACATATTCCAGAAAAATTAAGAAGTAGAGTAGATTTTCAGAATTTCTTGTAATTAGGATAAAATCAATTTCATACAGTAGCAGCAACAATAAGAAAAAAGAGTGAAATGCATACCTTTTATACTCAACTGAAGTTCCAAGCTAGTGTTAGATAGAACTCAGAAGTGGGAAGCAAAGTTGATTGTTACTGGTTTCTTTTCATTGGCATTATGCACGAAAGATACATGGTGAGGAAAAGACCAAGAAAGTTGCATTTTTCCATATCTTAACGTGTTGCTAATATGAGTTGGAAAATTGATGAGTGCAGTGAGTGACAGTGACGCATTATTTTCCTGGAAAGTTAGCACGGTTATTACGCTTACGTAGAATGCGGTCCAGAGCGTAGAAAAAGCAGACACTGTCTTTGATTTGGTCGTGCGAGATTATAAAAGTTGAGTAGAGTTGACCTCAAAGTCTCTGCACTGCAAAACACCAACGGTGAAAACCAAAACAAAAACACTGTTCATATTTTCCTCCTCAAATATATTAAGTTTATGAATAAATAAGAACTTATAATTAATTCACATTTTTTTTAAAAGTCCGCTAATTTAATTAATAACCTTGTATGAAGAGAATTAATAATAGTAAAATTTTAATTTTTGAAATTAAACTCTTCTGTTTTCTAATTACAAGTCTGAAAATAAGTAATTTAATTGATAAAAATAAATTCATCCTAAACTTTTATTTTTCTTTCAAACTACCTTTCCATTAATAATTTCTCTCTTCTGAATGTTTGGCAACACACTATCTGTCAGAATATTTTAACTTTAAATAATTATTACAATGGACGTTGAGAATTATGAAAAGAAACCAACATCACTTCTAATTTGAGACTGAAAAAGAAAAGGGTGATATCCATTTGCTATGGATTAAATTAATTGATATAGAATTATTTAGTTTTAAAAAATATAGCTTAGACGAAAGTAACATTGATACATTTATTTTAATAATTTTTTTAATATAGTTGAATGAAATTTTATATAGGTCTCAATCAGTAATTTAGTATAACCTTCTTTTTTTAAAAGGTTGACATGGAATTTTAACCAATAAAACATTCGAAAACACAAGCAAATATATTATTCATTTTTCTTGACAAGGTGTAATTTCTTTAGAACTTCTAATAACTGAACCAAGGCAATTTCAACCAGAATGTAAATTTTGTAAGTAAAATTTGTATTGTGGAATATAAATTCAAAATATATTTTTTATTTCTAAAAAGATATCCTACATTATACATTAGTAAGAAATGACCTTGAACCACCGACAACATTTTAGTCAGGCCCAAAAAAGGCTTTCTCAGCCCAGTTTATTTTTTAATTTTTTTCATGGGCCAGTTTCAATATTTGTTGAAAGGAGCCTAATCATCCTTTCAAATAGGGCTCTTTCTTCTTTCAATCCCATGGCTTTTTCATGCACTCTACCGGATGTTGGAAAAGTGTAAATTATCTATTTATTATTTTTGATTTTGTAATTCGGTATATTTTGAATTGTATAATTTATAATATATTTTTTAATATATAAATTCCATAATATTAAATTTTAATTTACATTATATTAATCCATAATATATTTTTAGACTCAAAATGTATTTCTGAATGTAAAAATACATTCCAAAATTATAAATCCTATTGGGTTTGATCGACTCCAAATTCCTCCTTTCTTCTTTACTTCCTATTATACTCAACTCAAATTTATTTGAGCTTTATAGGTCCAGTTATAAAATTATTATTTACACCTAAGTTTACAATAAAAATAAATTCTTAATTTATAAAATGTATAATCAAAATATTATTCTGTTTTATAGATACATATTATTGTTTAATATTTTCCCCTGTTTTTCACTCGTAGGATTCTTCTCCAAAATAATATTTTAAGCCTTTTCAATTTGAAAACTCACATTCCAATCTAAGTATCCTTTTGTATACATCTTATGTTTCTTATACAAGCTTGATGATATTCGTTCCCTATATTTGTAGATATTTGTAGCAGTTAGTTAATATTTTTCTTCTATTTATTCTTGATTCAACGTGGTCTGATATTTTATTTTTCAAAAAATTCAAGGTGATTCCTTTTGTAGGATTAACTTAACATTGTTTAAAAAACAATGAGCTCTCACGTATGCTAATATAATCATTCACTATTTACACGTTTATTATCAATTTTAAGGGCAAAATAAGACGATGGTGTTAACTCATGTAACATAAGAATTACATTATTTTTTTTTTTAAATATAAGTACCACATTGAGATAATATTGAGTTAATAATAAATAGAAAAAATATTAAATTATTATTACAAATAAAAGACCAAAGAATCTAATTAAATCTTCTTATATAATTGTTCACTTAGCAACATTATAGCATGCCATCATAACATCCCTTGTATTTTTTGTTCGAACCTTGCTCCATTCTCTCTTTAAAAGCTTTATCACCTTATCTATCTTTTGTCACTCACCAACACTTATATAGAAACTTAAAATTAAAAAAAGAAAAAATAGCTTCATCAAATTATAGATAACTAAGAGTGTCTCATACTATCAAGTTAAAAATTAGTAAAATCAACCGCGAACTAAACTAGTAGATTAAATAAATAAACTCATATATTTTGTTTTCCTAATTCGTTTTATACATTTATTAAAATATAATAAAAATGTACTGACTCAATTTTTATTTATTTCAATGTAATTAAAGTGTTTATCTATTTTATCATATATATTATTATAAAGATCGTTGTTAAAAAGTAAGAATTTAACCTATATAATTGAATAATCTAATATATTAAATATTCAAACTATTCAAACTATTATATATCTCCTGTTTTTATTTATAATGATAGAGATATCATATATTTGATTCTCTTCTATTATTATCAAATATTATATTTTATTTGGTTTTTACTTTTTCTTCTATATGATGTGACATTGTACTTTATATATTGAACAAAGGTTCTAATAAATCAATAAGCAAACAAGCTCTTTTTGAGTTGTTTTTCACCCAAACTTTTCTTGTGCGCCTTTTTGTACGCATCCTTTCTTCTTTCTCTCATGGCTTACACATATCTAACATGGTATCAGAGCCAAGTTAGAGCCTATCCTAGTGAACTTTTTTGGACATTTTATTCCACCCGATATCGGGCCGCTAACGGGCTACCTACTAATTTCTTGTTCCATGCACGAGATGAATATACATCGACGTGAGGGGTGTGTGTTGGAAGTCTCACTTCGACTAGAGATAAGACTAATTCACAATATATAAGTGAGGTACAAACCTCACCTTACAAGTTGGTTTTGTGGGGTTGAGTTAGGCTTAAAGCCCACTTCTAACACAGACAATATTTTAATCTTTAAAAATATTAAATTTTAATAAAAGTTGTAATATTTGATAAGTGCAACTTATTAATAACAACATTTTGTGATCATTTAGCATACTTTCAAAATTAAAATTGTTATAAAATAAATATATCTTTTCATTTTTTAATATTATAATTATAAAATTTTAAAAATAATTATCATTTGTTGCAAATATTTTTTTTATAAATAATATAGTTAATAATATAAATTATATTAATTAGTGAAAACAATGTGTATTCCTTTTTTTATAATAATAAAAAAATTATTATTATTGTTATTATTATAATTATAAAATTGAGTGTAAATAATTTTTATACTTTTATTATAAACAGTTTTTATTTATTTTAAAAATAATATTTTAATTAAAAAAATTGTTAAATTTAAAAAATGTCAAATAAAAAAAATTATACTTAAATAAATGGTCACTTAAAGGATAATAATAATAATAAAATAATTATTTTAATTAAATAATATATTTAAAAAATAAAATTAGAAAACAATTTGGGACAAAAAAAAAATCTCTATATATAATATAATATAGAAATATAGATACAGATCCGTCCATAATAAATTATGTATCACATAAAATAATCTCAAAAGCAATGTACTCCATTCACTTTCTTTGTCATGATTCGTGTCGATTGTTTGGGCACAAAAAACCGTTGCTAGTTGTTTATTGTTTTTGTGATTTTCTTCGTCTTTTGCCAATGGCATCTTATCACCAGTTTTCTTTTAATTAACTTCACATTTATTGTAAAAAAACATAACTATTATATAAAAAAAATGTTGAATTTATTTAGTTTGATGCAAAACCTAAAAAGAAAAAAAAAATTGTCTCTTTAATGTTTATTCTGCAGTGAATTATTGGTGTTATCTTTCAACTTCAAGCATGAGCATTGTTTAACCTAAATGGGTGCGTCAGACATGACATAATATCTATTGCTCTGATTCTAGTGGATATTATCCTCGTAAAATAAAATCTTCTTGTTATTCAATGTATCATCAAATAATTCCAACCATAAAACAGCAACAAGGTCCTCACTTTTCAATCACTTTCTTTTAATCAAGCGTACCTAGAACAAATCACTTTCTTTAATCAAGATATTTTACTCTTCTTAACGTCATTGTTGCTTCCAAAATCTTCACTTTCCATGACAAATATTTCATCTTGTTAAAGAAGTTACTTAGGTGCTATGATTCAATCCTCCTATCATTTCAGCCTAGGTTTCCATTTATAGAGTGCTTTATTTTTAAACAATTGTTTCTCTACATTAAAATTTAACACAGAATAATATATTAAAATAGAACAATGATATTTTAACTCATTTTTTATGATTTATTTTTAACCCATCATTTAATCACTATTAGATCATCATATTCACATCACATCACTTGAAAGAATCAAAATAAATGATGTACTAATAATTGAAAGAATAAATTAAAAGTGAATCTGTAAAAAATGTGAGTTAAACTATTTTATCCATTAAAATACTACACAGTCAATTTGCATTATCTTATTATGAAAACTTAGTACGTTTCAAGTACTTTTAAAAAGCTTATGAATAAAAATATCTAGTATATTGTTAATGAAGATCGTGCATATATTTTAATATCTAATAAAATACAACTTACACTCAACCTGAACTGCTACCACTTAAATTATATCACGAGCTAATAATATTCAATTTAATATGTAGTTTTGATTTTTGCAGGATAAACAAGTCTAGTATGTTGATTCATTAAATTGATTTCATAACAACTGACATTTTATGGATATTTAAAAAAAAATCAAGTTATTACATATTATTAAACCAGAATTTTTGTCACAGATTATATATATTTAAAACATTAAGAAGTTAAATCGATTTGTCTCATTGAGTATTTTTCAAATTTATTCTTGTTTTTACGAAAAAATCCTGTAATGAGAAAATATAAGTATAAATATGAGAAATAT
Source organism: Vigna unguiculata (assembly GCF_037176805.1). Classification (NCBI taxonomy): domain Eukaryota; kingdom Viridiplantae; phylum Streptophyta; class Magnoliopsida; order Fabales; family Fabaceae; genus Vigna; species Vigna unguiculata. Next base: position 35,942,893 of record NC_140798.1, read on the forward strand.
CTTATTTTTTATATTGGATATAAAATTGGGGATATGTTATTCTATTGATTATCGATCCACTTGTTTTATATTTATATAGAGAAATATCTTATCTTCTATATTTGTTATATTTTTTTTTCTTTCTTATAATTATTTGACTTTTTTATATTTACAAAATTCTCTCGCATCTCTAAATTATTTTTTAGTGCACATAATATTCAAATGATGTATTAATAATTTCATTGGAGAAAAATAAAATTTGTGTGTCACATTCAATTATTTATACTCCAGTTTTTTTATCTTTTATCTTTAGTATCTTCATTTAATATAAAAATTTGGGTTAAATATGCTTTTTATCCCTTGATTTTCAATAAATTTTGAAATCAGTTCATTTTTAAACTTTGGACTAATTTAGTACTTCATCTTTCGAAATACGTGAATTTAGTCATTTTAATCAAATTTTATTAAGTTTATTTAACATTTCAAACGAGTTTGAGAATAGTATTGACTTAACATTAAAGCAAAAATGTGTTAAAGAATATAAACAACTCAAATACAATCATGAAATGTGTATGAAACATCTAATAAACCTAACAAAATTTGATTAAAAGGACTAAATACATGTATTTCGAAAGATGAAGGACTAAATTGGTCCAAAGTTTCAAAATGGACTAATTTCAAAACTCACTGAAAGTTAAGGGACCAAAAGCATATTTAACCCTAAAAATTTATCTTCCTTATTCTTTGATGCTTAATTTTATTTTATTTAAAAAACTTTTATTTTGCTAAAAAGAATTTCATTATCTCTAGAAAGTTCAACTATTTTAATATCTGAAAAGTTTTCTCATATCTTTAATGTACTCTATAATTTATCATATCCTTAATTATACATCTTTTTACTGTATAATTTTATTTAAAGGTGTATCAAATTGTTTATAGGCACATGTTTAATTATTTTTACTTTTTTTAACACTTTTATTTGTTATTTGTTTTTATCATATATAATACATAGAGAATACCACTTTGATAATTTTCTATATAATTTTTTTTATTTATTTTTAAAAATGTAATTTTATCATCATATTTTTATAAAAATGTTTTATTTATTATAATATAATAATTTAATATCATTGTCTTAAATCATGTTTACACTGTCTAATATACATAATACATTAAAGTTGAAAAGATATAATATTTATGTCTAAATTTGAATTATTGTTAGTTTAATATATCTTTGTTTTTATTGTCATGATATTTTATTTATGTTTAATTATAAAATACTTTATATAATGTTTTTACTTTTATCAAATTATTATTTGGTACTATGATTTTAAATTTATATAATTATAATTTTTTTAAAATATTTCACATTAGAAAGTAAAAAAAGTGGAAATGTGAGAACCCACTATCTCTCCCCTCTCTATACACTCTCTTCTTTCTCCTACTCATAACACAGAACCACATTCCACCATCACTGTCTTCCTCCCTCAGAACCAACTACACAACCTTCTCTCTAATAGGAGCTCAAATTTTCCCTTTCTAATCATTCCTCCCTTCTGTTACAGTTACTAGACCTGGAACTAGAAGAAGAACTCCTCCTCCAGCTGAGTCATCTTCTCCTCCCGGTAATCCAAATTCGGTTTTCCTCAATTCTTTCCAATTTTGGCATTTCTGGAGTTCAATGCTTACAAAAAACGAATTAAGGTCTTGTATTCACTCTGAGTTTATGAATTTCAGCCCCTTAGGTTGTGGAATTGAGGTGCCCTTGTGATAGAGTCTTGCTTGTGGTGATTTTAAAAAGGTAAGGGGAGCTAACTGTAAATTTTTCTCACTTAAACCCATGAATCATGTTTGATGAGTCTTATTCAAGCTCTGAGTGCTAATTGATGGTTAAAAATTGCATGTGTGGTTGCCATGAATACAATGCTCTAGCATGTGGGAACAATGAGTGATCTGGTATTTTCGCCAAGGCGGGTGGCTCTCGCCCAAGCGAAAACACCAGAAAACCCACCCCTAATCCTGCGTGAAGTCTCGCCTAGGCGAGCTGAGGTCGCTTAAGACAATCTCGTCTAAGCGAGCCAGCTTAGCCTTAGCGAGAGTTCGCGAAGTTTTTAATTTTTGCCACTGTTAGAGCCTCGCTCAGGCGAGACTAACTCGCCTAAGCGAGATAACCTCTCGCCTGGGCTAGATTGTCTAGCTTGAGCGAGAGTCACTGCAGTGGGATGCTCTAGTTTCTGTTATAAAGTGTGATATTGTATGTTTTAAGGTAGTTTTGTGCAATTAGTATCTCATATGCCTGTGACGTCATTATTAATATGTTGTGTGATGAAATTGGATGAGTATGTATCATGAGGAGTGGTGTTGGAATGGAATTTCAAGGGAATTTCATGTGAAATTGTTAGTGTGTGTGTGTGTGTAAGGAGGTGTGGAATCCATATTGGTTGGTATCTTGAAACTCCAATAATCATTCACGCTCAAATAGAGCAGAATGGATTATGTCGTGAGGAGTAGCAGGAGGTCTTAGTCTTTGAACTTGATCAAGTCCTAGACGTGAAGGGGACTTACCCTGGGAACGGTCGGGTGAAGACTCCTTGTGTCCAGACTCTGCAGAGTCTAAGAACCATTGCAGGTGCAAGCCACCAAGAGCTCCAATGTCACTTACACAATCCGGATATCGAGTCTATAATTATGAAATTGAGTTGTGTGTTATGATTGATGTTTACATTCTGAATTGTATCATTCTTTTTTTTTTCTCAATTCAGTTAGTTTACCCTTTTGTTTATATTTTGCATGTCTTTGTGTTTCTTCCTTTGCAATGATCACCTACGGTTGGTGTGAGCAGAGTCGAGCCTTGATGATACCCCTCTGTTGAACAGGAGCTGACTTTTTGTTGGGTGTTGTGTTAGTTTTTGGGCCAGATTCTACTAAGTCTTGAGATTTGTATTTGAGATCTCCTCCTTGTATTACTACTCTTATCAGGAGGGTTTTTGTGGTGTTTTTGGATGACTGTACCAACATTATATACTTATATGTGTATATGACTGTTATCTCTACTATCTGCTATGTTTGATCATGATATAATGTTTTATTTGATAGTGAGAAAAACTATTAAATGGAATGTTAGAGAAAATACATCATTTTAATATTGAATAGTTTATAAAATTATGTTTTTTTATTGTAATTTCATTTATAAATAATAATTAATTGATATTAAAATAATAATAAAAATATATGAATATGAATACAATACTCTTTATTAGATGAAGATAATGTAAGATAATAATTTTCTACTCGATGGAAATGAACTTTTACTTAGAAAATAAGCACAGATAAAACTTGTTTTCGTGCCCTCTCATTATCCTTCCTAATCTCACCATTAGTTCATTACTCATCTTATATATTATTCACTTTATGTTTTTTATATTTTCAGACTTTATATTTTAAAAGGCACAAATTATTAAAATAACACTATGTGAGACATTTGGCTGTATCCATCGTAATGTATAATTCATAAAATAATAAACAAGCATAAAAAAAAAAATTAAACAACTCATTTTTTGTCCTCATATATTAGTTAAAAATCTAACGTTCAAAAGGGATTGATAAGATGTTTATGATCAAATACTAATCGTGTTTTGGGGTCATTTCCTATATCTTCTACTTCACTGTATGAAATTAATTTAAAGAACGTAGCAAAGAAAGAACACTTTATTTTGTAGAAAAGATAGACAGTGACGTGTTGAATTGAATAAATGAATGAATAGACAAGTCCTATGTGATGAATGTTCTCGCTGGTGATATCTGGGAGCCATTTATACCATAAAGCCAACAGACCATGGTTATCGAAGAAACATAGTAGGGAAACAAACTAAGATATTAGTGGAGAGGAGCGGTTCTAAAATTTAGGAGACTTAAAATAAATTTTAAAAATAATGTTTTTCTATTTAAAATCTAATTTTTAAGTATTTTTTATATTCAATTATTTATTAAATTATTACGATTATTTATTTATTATTTTTTTAGTATTATTTTCATCTATATTTAAATTTTTATTATCTTATTCGTTGAAATATCATTTATCTATATTTTTTTTTTTTATCTATTTTTATAAATTGAGTCATAGTTTTTTGTTGTGATGTAATTAAAGTCTTTTCTCTTATACTGAATTATTGAATAGTTTAATTTAAATTTTTTAGTTGATATATCCATATTTGTAAATGTAACAAAAAATTATAATATATCAAGATAATTATATAAAAATAATGAGTTAAAACAATAAATCATGGTTCTAATTGTCAATAAAACAAATACAATGGACTTGTAATATCTTAAAGTTTTAAGTATTTTTTTTTAAGTCTCAACTTTTTCATAATTTAGTTTAAGAGTAATTATTAATATATATATATATATATATATATATATATATATATATATATATATATAAACCATGTATTTCTCCTTTTGTATAAAAATCATCCATGACTAAATGAGAATCCATTAAATATTACAAAATTGAAAGTAAAAATAAGCATAAAATAATTAATCTAAACATTAAGAATCATAAAAAAAAAGGCAAGACTTTTTTTTTCTTAAACTTTAATAGTTTTTTTTTACATAAAACACAATTTTGAATGTAGAAGACCTAGATTATATTTTCCTATCACCTTTGTGGTCTTTTAATACTTATGCTCCAAATAATTTATTATCTACTTAAAGACTAATGTTTTGTTCACTTGGATTGATGAGTTTTAAGGAGAGAAAATGGATAGGTTTGAGTGAATTTAAGAGTGAAATATGTGTTTTTTAAGGAATTTAGAGGCGATTGGGAGTGAATTTGGAAGTAGAATTTGTGAGAGTTCTTGAATGATATAATAGATAAAAAAATGTTTTAATATACATAAAAGAGAGATTACCATTTTGCCATTTATGTAATATGTAGTATAAAATTATTATTTATATAAGTTATAATTTTTTTTTAATTTTTTTAATATTATACTTTAAAGAAATAAATTACAAAAATTAATAAAATAATTTAATTTTTTCATACTATTGCAAAAAATGTTGCGAAGCAATTGTGAATGACATTTTATTTTAAATAATAAGAATAATATGGAGTTGAGATTGGTTCCAAAGAAGAGGAGATTGGTTCCAAAGAAGAAGGATCCAAATATATGAAGTTGGGATTGGTTCCAAGCTTACACGAATCGATCCATTATACATTGAAATTTCCCATATCTATTCCAAACAAAATGGAATCAGATCCAAACACCTATAGATAGATCTTTATGCATGATTGACACAGTGGGTAAAACTGTCTTTGCCACAACAATCCTTCAAATCTGCTATATAATCGCGAGATTACAATATGCATCTATCCCGCAAATCACTGCAATCACTCGTATTTATTTTATTCGAAACGAACATCACAATAACTTGCTAATTCATCCTCTCATTTTATTTCAAACAGCAAGTCTTTTGAAGCGAACAAGTCCTAAATCCTTAACTAATTAATAGTTTTGTAAACAAAATTCCAACTCCTTATCAAAATACATGCAGAAAAAATAAAACCAGTAAAAAGAAACAGATTTCTAATTCTAATACAAATTCAACAAACAAAATAAAAACAACGTAACACAAATAGACAAAAAAAAACATATTACCTAGAAATGAGGATAAAAATATTTGTATATACAAACAACATGAAATACAAGAAATATAATATGTCAATACTCTAAAAAAATGATTATAGAATAAAAAAAAGTAAGAAAAAATAATTAATCATTATTTTTTTATTATTAAAAAAAGATTTTAACTCATAACATTTTTAATATCAATAAAAATTAACGGACATTAATGATAATTGAATTAAATGTTATTCTTAAATATAAACTTATGATTAATCAATAAAAGTATATTAATACTAAAATAAATTTATTTTTTTTTAAAACATAATTTTATAATTAATTTAAATAAATAATAATAATACGAAAAAAATATGGAGACCTTATTTTATTAAGTTCTAAAACGAGGGTTTTGTTTTCTTTATCTTTGACCCGCCCGGTGGATAAATTTAGAAAAAAAAAATGTATAATTGTGTTTAGCACTGCATAAAAATAATGAGAAACTATAAATAAAATGGGGTGTTATGTTTCTTAATAAATTATATGTTGCTACAATCACACAGCCTTAGTTCATCCACTTACATATTGATGACTACCGATAAACAAATATTTTGTAGTTATTGCATGTCTTGTCGACAATTGTTCCTAGCTATCTCTATCAATAATTTCTTTCACTCATAATAATTATAAAATAAATAAATAAATCAAACTAATTTATTTTAATTATATTACAATAAATATATAAAATAAATTAAAAAAAAACATCTTAAAATGAGTAAACTTACTAATCTACCGACACAGATTAAATTAAGGAATGTTTTACTCATAAAAAATTAAATAAGATAAAATTAACTCATTTTTAATCTAACTCGCTAATAACTAAAATAACACCTTATTTACATGGTTTAGTCTTGCATTATTCTTTGACTTTGCCTCTTTCATTTATGAAGAACTATCCATGCGCTTCTGTTATGAACTTGCAGTTTCATACTTGTGGAAAAGATTAAAACCTTTGTTTAATTTGTTGTTACATCAAACAGTATAAAATTTAATGCACTCGTACATGCACTAATTGACTTTTGATACCGCCATAATTAATTTTGGGAGTTAATTAATATGCAGGGAATCTGATTATCGTATTGTATCTATGTTAAAAAGTCTTAAAAGGTCACTAAATTGTTTGAAACACACTAATATATGTTTAGTAACAATTTTACAAAAGCAATTTGGTTTTACCAACTTTTGAAGAACATCAATGATCAGAGAAAACTTGGTTGTAATGAAACCAAAGTATTTTAAAAAATCTCTCAAAAATTCTAAAAAGTTATTTTTTATCTGCACATGTTAAAAAATATTTTCAAAAACTAATTTATCAGTATTAACTGTTTATGATGATATTTAATAGTTAACATTTGTTTTTCTGTATTCCGTAAGGCTATGTTCGTTTTGATGGATGGTATTGTATACAATAATTTGAGAAGATGAATTTAAAATAAATTTGAATTCGCATGGCATGATTTAAAAGAGAAAGCGAGAATGGATTTACAAATAACTATTAAAAATCTATTTCACCCATTTCGCAAAGATTTGAATAGGTGAACGGCCACTTCTCATTTATACCTTTGTACATTTTATATAAATATACATCTAATAATATAATTATTAATCATAATATATTATTATTTAATTTATTTATAATAAATATTTTATTGCGTATTATTAATTATTAATAATTTTAATTATTTATTTACTATTATTTTAATATATATATATATATATATATATAATTAATTTATTATATAATATATATATATATACTTTATATAATAAATTAATAATAATAAACAATTTTATTTAATAATGATTGTTATGGTTTTTAGTTATTAAAAATTTATGTTCTAATTAATAATATATTTTTTGAAATATATATATATATATATATATATATATAAATTAATAATAGATTGTAATAAATAATATATATAAATATATAATAATCATTTATAATGATGTATATAATATTTAACAAAACTAAAATTTGTATAAATGTCTGTAATAATTAATTATAGTAATATAAATTTTATTAAGATTTTATATTTTTATTTTATTCAATAATAATATTTTTTATTTTTATTATTGATGTTTCAATGTATTTAATAATTTATAATAATAAATGATAATATATTTATATTTAATAATTAGTATTATATATAAAATAATAATTAATATTAATAATATCTTTTTATAATAATTAATAATAATATATATATGAATATGTATAATAATTAATATAAATTAAAATATTGTTAAAAAATAATAATATATATAATTATTATTATTTAAATTTACGTATAATAATTAATAATATATATATATAATATTGTTAAATTTTAATATTTTTAACTCTTCTAATAATTATTTAATTTTATTTTTATTATTAGGGGCAATTTAGTAATTTTAAAATTCTATCTATTAAAAAAAAATAATCTATCACATTACTCAAATCATTCACTAACTCTTATAAAATTTATCTTCAAATCTACTTACTTTCACCTCTAAATCCATTCAAAAAAATACATATATTCATCCACTTAAATTCATACAAATCCATTTTCACACTCTCCTTTACACCCTGTCTACACATGTGAACACACGGCCTAAAAGAAGTTATGGGTCAATACTGATTAGTTGTTTGGATTTTGATCATTATTCCTAATCTTCATTACTGATTAGACGTCTTTTAATTTTCAATGATTTAAAACTGTAGAAAAATTATTAAAAAATTAAAATTTGACTCGTCCCACAATTTGCGGAGTTACATTATTTCGCGATTTTCATTATTTTTTTTTTCAAAATAATGTTCTTCTCAATTGATAAGGGCTTGTCATTTTCTCAAAAAGATGATTTCACATTATGTTCGAAGAAATCCTTCTACCTATTTCTCCAAAAATAAATGTGATTTGTATGTGGATGAATAAAGAAAATTTGACAATGGTGCAATAACGAGAGTCGTGAGAAAACATGCATCGATAATAGTTTTACACTATTCTCTAACAAATTATTATGTACGATAAATTTATGTTTTAAAAAATCATACAATTAAAAAAATGTGATTGAATGATAATATAAAAAAGTTTTATACAATAGTATATGGCTGTGAAATACACATGATCAAATCAAAATATTTAAATAGTAATAATATTCATTATATAAGCTGGCTTGTTAAGTATAAATTGATCTATGCTTCAAAATCTTAATATAAGATTGAATTAATTTATATTTAACTATGAGTTGTTGCAAAAGATAGACTTGAAGACCTGATATAAAATCAATGGTGTGAGTATTATTCAACGAACATTGCTCACAACTTCCAACTCCCAATTAATTTGTCTTCAATCCTTTCATTAATTTATTGTATTTCTAAGCATGCGCGTGCTAATTATACCTTTTTTTCTCTGACTTTTCTTTTCTTTATTATTGATTTCATATCCTGAATTTGGATAATTATTCATGCTCTTCTTCGCAACAACAACCTAAGGTCATATTCTCTGCTTCTGTAAGCAGAAAACGTGAACAATTTCTCATGTGTATAATGTTTATATAAGTGCCAGTAGTTAAAATATTTTAAAGTAAGTTGAATGATAATGAAACTAGTGTTTGAAGCATTTGATTAGTTTTTATTGAAGATATGTTGTATGAGATTCGTTGGTGAAGAACACACGAAATTGTTTTGTTACTATGAATACGAAAATAAAGGAGCCGTCTTAGTACTTTGTACTAACGTAACTGTCTATTCAGGGCAGACAGGTCTATTTGTCGTCATTCTATCGCGGACTTCCGGAATCAACTATGGAGTTTGAAATATTATGCTAGAATAAAGTTTATTATTTTTATTTGAATTAGGTAGTAGTTGTATTGTATGAAAATAGTTACTTGTCTTTTTAATTTTTGTAGAAAACTAGAAAAGTAACTTATATTTATGTATATTGTATTTTGAAAATAGCTCAAAACATATTTTTTTAAAGTTAAATATAATTTTGGTATCTTAATTTTTTTTTTTGAAAATTAAAATTAATTTTTTTTAAAATTTTAAATAATTTATAGATTTATTTAACGTTTCAAACACGTTTGAAGATAATATTTGATTTCTTCCTATTTTAAAATCTTGTCAAAATAATATGAAATGAATATTTAATTAAATTTTGTATTATTTTATAAATTTAGATATAAATTATTCTATCAATCAATATATATTTATTTAAAGTATTATTCGTTATGAAATTTGTGATCCATCATATTTTTGTCTTTAAGAGATTTTAAAAAGTAAGAGAAGAAAAATAAATATTTAAAGTACTTAATATAAAACTATTGAACGTGGTAAAAACATAAATTACATTACTAAATATTCATATTTTCATGCTTATTAATCAAATTTTTAACTATTTAAATTTTTCTAAATGAAGGGACCTAATTGTTGTTAAAAGATAATTTAATTAAATTTTAAGTTTCTTATATATTTAAATATTTTTAATTAAATTTTTACAGTGATGAAAAACTCAATTAAAATAATTACATTTATGAAATATTTAGAAATTTAATTAAACTTAAAAAAAATAATCTTAAACTTCAGGTATACAATAATTATTTAAAGAACTAATTTTTTCCATATTGTGAAATTTCTATTTATATAAATTCAACTTTTCAAAAATATTTTTTATTTATAAATTAAAGTTTCAAAGGTTTGAATTGTTTATGATGTTTATAAACTGATTTTTCAAAAGATTATCAGAAATTCTGTTAAAAGAACATTTGCATAAAATTAAACATTTTATAATTAGCTATATTACAGCTTCACATTTTCTTAAGGTAAAATTTTAGGTTTTCTTTCGTCACATGGAAATAAAGTTAATTATCTTAGCAACCTTTTTAACAAATTTATTTAAAAACACAAATTTTTATTATATGGATTATTTATATAATTAAATATTAAATAATTCAATTTTCATAATGTTTTTCGTATACTCCCAATCTATCTCAAAGGCTAGATAAATAATGAAATCAATGTAATTAACTCTTTCTTCCAAAGTGTGAAAGTGCTGATTATAATAAACTTATTATATAATTGACATCATTTTATTGAATTTTTTAAAATTTATCACCAAATTTGTTGGTAATGATTTTTTTTTAAATTTATTAATAATTGAATTTTATGAAAATTTGTCACTCATTGATAATTGGATTTTTGAAAATTTGTCGGTATTTTTTTTAATTTTTCAATAATTTTGTTCCTATCGAATACTGAAGTACCCGCGAACACAAGTTATGTAGGGACCAATAACCTATTAAATGCACACGTCCATCTGCTTCGCTTCAGCTTCTAAGTACAAGAGCCTAAGTATCTCCAAGAGCCTGAATATCTTCTTCCAGGGGCCTGAATATCTCCTTCCAGGGGCCTGAGTATCTCCTTCCAAGGGCCTGAGTATCTCCTTCCGATGGAGAGTTCCGCTGGCTGGAGGCCTTCTATGTTGTCCACTGTCGAAGTGTCCTCTCCAAGTGTGTGAGATGATTTAGGCGGGGAGTCTTCTATGTTGCCCACTGCCGAAGTGTCCTCTCCGACTGTGTGGGATGATTTAGGCGGGGAGCCTTCTATGTTGTCCACTGCCGAAGTGTCTTCTCCAGGTGTGTGCGATGATCTGGACAAGGAGCCTTCTGTGTTGCCCACTGCCGCCGAAGTGTCCTCTCCAAATGTGTGGGGTGCTGCAAAGCCACTCCAACGCTCAAGTCAGTGTCAGAACAATAAATGACTGTAATAGTAAAAATAGCATTGTCCCTCTTACCTCGTGAATAGTGCCTTTTATAGTACTTTAATGGGCCTAACCCTATGGGCCTAGGGTTTGCCATGTTTAGCTGGTTTTTAGGTTTTGTTAATTATGATTAATTAGTTTGATTCTCTTTTAGTTGATCATTATATTGTAATATCCAGGTGATGAAGGTTCCTTCGCTGGAGTATATCCAGACTAGCTTAGTTGGAATATATTCGGCCTAAATTAATGGAGTATACTTGGCTTGGTTTGGTGGAGTATACTCGGCCTGGTTTCAATGCCTCTGGTCTAAAACCCCTTGCCCTTCTTATAAAGTTGGGGTATCCTCGCCTTTTTAGGTAACAGCCTATTCGGTGGTTTAGGATATCCTCTTTTCCCATCACGTACAAATTTCATTGTTAAATCAATGAGTAACATATGTGTTATTTTTTTAAAATTATTTTGTAAATTAATTGAAAATGAGTGAAAAGAATAAGAAAATAATAATAAAAAAAAGAATAAAGATGAAGAGGAGTTAGTAGTGGCATGTGAAAGCAATAATAATAGTGACAACACCAGCAAAGAAAAAAGAACCAAAGACACTATAAACTATAACAACAATAAATGTAACAACAACGACACACAAAAAAGAAGAGGATAAAAAAATATGAAGAAAGAGAAAAAAAAAGTAAATAATGATATTTACCAACAAATAATTAAAAAAAAAATTAATTGTCCGTAACTATTTATAAAATTTTTTGTCCATCGATAAATAAATAGAAAATTATATTTATAAAATACCATATAAAAACTATTAAACAAAATATGAAATATAATAAAATAGTAAAAACAATATCTCAATCCTATAAAATAAATGAACTTTTAATCAATATAGATGATGAAATAAAATACTAATACATTTATTTTATTCATAAAATATTAAAATATATCTCAATCATATAAAAAACAAATTATGTTTATATTTTTGTTTAGAATTCCAAAAATACATTTGTTATCTTTTCTATTATATTCATAATTTTTACTCACAGTTCCTGCAACCGTGTTATAGAAGGCAGTTGGAGTTAGAAATTGAAGATATTTTAAAGACAAAACCTGTAAAAAAAATTTCTATTGATTCTCTAGTCTTTTTCAGAATTTTCTTTTTATAATAATAGAAATTAGATTAGAAAAAAAATCAATTTATTTTATAGGATAAGACATTTAATTTAATAAATATTAACCCATCAAATAAAAAATAATAAAAAATAAAAAGTTAATAAAATATATAAAAAATGAAATTAAAATATGTTTTTTCTTCATGAGTTCATTTGAGTTCATTTTTTTTTTCAATAATAAAACTTAAACACATTATTATTTCTTCTCATTTTTTCATATATTTTGTTTTTTAAAGAAAATAAAATATAGAATTTTTTTTGTTTGTTCTTTTAATAAAGAAAAAAAGTAACTTTCTTTTAATCTTTCTTAGAGTGAAATATTAGTTTTGTATATTATACAACTTTTTGTACTAAGCTTTTATCTTTTAAACTGTGACACTCTAATTATGTATTATTGTTTTTTAAAAAGTTTTGTATCAATTTTCATTTTAAAAATACAAAATAATATCTTATGTTATATATTTTGTTATAACCAGCTTTTGTCTGTAACTTATTCACCATATGTTGTATTTTCTAATAAAAATTATGTTTCTCAAACCATCTAAAAATTATGAACAATTTCAACTTAATTTTTGGTCATTCGGTTTAGAATATCATACATCGGTTTGTAATACTTTATATACTCATTTTGTTATATAAATATAAACCATTAATGGACATGGAGGAATAATTTGATTCCATGATGAAAATACCGCTAATTGTATAACAAACAAACTTGAACAAGTTTCATTAAAACGAACAAAAATATGTCAGAAAAGTTCACAGAGTCTGTCATGCATGGTAAATCCGTGAACGCTATGGGAAAGAAATGAACGCAAAATAGGGTAGGTTTCAATAAGTGCTTCTCCCGTTTAGCTAGTTTGATTGGTGGAAGCTTTGATAGAAAAGTGAAAAGAGAAGTTATAAAATATGTATAATGATTGACAGTGTATGATTTGCTTGCATATTCTGTTTCCAGCATTGTGGCCAATTTGTCACTCGCTTCTTGGCTATCCGAAGAAGAAAAGCAACCAAACGCGAAAAGTTGGAATTCTTGTGTGTAGAGTGAACGGTACGAATGCCTTCGCCTTCATAATAATTCTTTCTTGACAAAGATGGCACATTACACGATATTTTTGTTTACGGTTTACATTGTCGGCACTTGTATACACCAACAACTCTTTATTTAATTTCTGCCACTCTCTGCCTCTGTTTTTTTGTTCCATTCTATTCCCACTTTTTCTATGATTGTTTTATTTATAAAATATTTCACAATATAAATCAAATTAAATTTCATATATTTTTTTCTTAAATATTCTTGCTCAAGTTTGATATCAAGAACAAAATAAAGTCATCAAAAATTGAACCACAGTTAATTGATGGACACTTTTAGGATGATATGATTAAATATTGATAGATGTAGATAAAAGTAGTGTTATTTGAATAAGAAAAAGAACTCTTTTTGCTGGTTATAATTGAATTAAGGATAAGTCACTTTTTGGTTATTGCAATGTTGGTTGGGATTATAGAAGTTTCAGAAAGTCTTGTGGTAGATATGTAATGTCTTAATATATTAATTGATATATTAGATGTATAGTTAACCAATAGTGATATTAATTTAATCAAAATATTACACAAGTTTAATCAACTCTGTGCAAACAGTCTACCCGTTTTATATATATATATATATATATATATATATATATATATATATATATATATATATATATATTTTTTTTTTTTCATTTTCATTAATTAAGCTAAATCTTTAAAGAGTCTGATTTTAGATTATATAGTTATGGAAAATTATATTTATGGAGAAATATATCTTTCTTTAAATAGATTTTGATACCGAGAATCCAAGATTGAGTCTTTAATTTTTAACAAAAGAACTAATTTTGTTTGAGAGTTTTCAATCAACATTTGGGAATGCATAACCTAGTTCGGTTCAAAATAAAGTATCTTTTATTTTATTTTGTTTAGAAAAAAAGTATCTCTATCAAATAATTTAAGCTTGTAAAGTCATTTTTTATGTAAAACTTAAAATTTCATCCTGGAAACTAAAACAATGTTATCTTCCATGATTTAGTCCAAAACAACTTGCAAAAGTTCACACTTCATAATCCCTTTACATTAAAAATGATTAATAGTATTAGAAATGCATGCCAATGGGAGAGACGTGTATTTCAGTTAATGTGTAGAGATATTTGAAAGTAAAAGTAAAATGGTATTTAGCATGTTGGGTTAAGAACTTATATGGAATTATATGGAAGTGAGTGACGTCCTCCACTTGATTAAAATGTAGAAAGTGATGTAGTCAAGCATGGACTTTGTTTCTACGGCTAGGATCAATAGTGTTTTCTGGTAACAGTTGGTAAATAGACTCACCACCAAGCCCCAGCTAATAATATACTACGCTCAAAACGCTGTTCTAAGTTTAGATTCTCACCATAATTTCCTCTCTATTTCCCAAATCTCTATTTTTACGAAAGATTTTATTGTCATTCAGAAAAAAAAAAAAAATTTTAATTTAGAGTTCCCCGGTGAAAGCGAAACATCCCAAACCTACACCAAAACTTCTATATAAACCCAAATTTTCGCCCACACACTCTGTCCGTGGGCTACAACACTCTTCCGTTGAACAACGCACAACCATGGAACCGCCATTGCAACAGCAACCATCACCAACACCATCACCGCCACTGTCACCGCGCTCCCTCACCATCCTCGGGAAATACCAGCTGACGCGCCTCCTCGGCCGTGGCAGCTTCGCCAAGGTCTACCAGGCACGATCCCTTATTGACGGCGCAACCTTCGCCGTCAAAATTATCGACAAATCCAAAACCGTTGACGCCGGCATGGAGCCACGCATAATCCGCGAGATCGACGCCATGCGCCGCCTCCACCACCACCCTAACATACTTAAAATCCACGAGGTTATGGCGACGAAGACCAAAATTCACCTCATCGTGGAGCTCGCTGCCGGAGGCGAGCTCTTCGCCAAAATCGCCCGTCGCGGCCGTTTGCCGGAATCCACGGCGCGCCGGTACTTCCAGCAGCTGGTCTCCGCGCTCCGGTTCTGCCACCGCAACGGTGTGGCGCACCGCGACCTCAAGCCGCAGAACCTCCTCCTCGACGGCGAAGGAAACCTCAAGGTCTCCGACTTCGGCCTCTCCGCTCTGCCGGAGCATCTCAAGAACGGCCTTCTCCACACCGCATGCGGTACGCCAGCGTACACAGCGCCCGAGATCCTCCGCCAGAACGGCGGCTACGACGGGTCCAAGGCCGACGCCTGGTCGTGCGGCCTTATTCTCTACGTCTTCCTGGCGGGCTACCTCCCGTTCGACGACACGAACATTCCGGCGATGTACAAGAAGATTTCCCGGCGAGATTACCAGTTCCCTGACTGGATAACAAAACCGGCACGCTATGTTATATATAAATTACTGGACCCGAACCCGGAAACGAGAATGGGTTTGGAGGCTCTGTTTGGGAACCCGTGGTTCAAGAAATCATTGAAACCGGAAACGGCGGAGGAAAGCGCGTTCGGGTGGGATAACGTTTATGTGAAGGGTTGTTACTACGAAGGGGCTAAGTGTTCTGGTGTGAACGCGTTTGATATAATATCGATGTCTTCGGGGTTGAATCTAACGAGGCTGTTCGAAACGACGGCGGATGGTGGTAGTAGGAGGGAGAAGAGATTCACTTCGAGTGCGCGCGTGGAGGTGGTGGAGGAGAAGGTGAAGGAAGTGGGTGGGGTTTTGGGGTTTAAGGTTGAGGCTGGCAAAACCATTAACGGTGCAATTGCGTTGTTGAAAGGAAAGGTGGCTCTGGTGTTTGAGGTGCTTCAGATTGTGCCCGATCAGCTTCTTCTGGTGGCGGTGAAGGTCGTGGATGGTGCCTTAGAGTTCGAAGAGCATCACTGGGGTGATTGGAAAAATGCCTTGCAAGATCTCGTTCTCTCTTGGCACAACGATGAATCCTGAACTAATCTTACCATCAATCAATCAAACATGCATATGTACAGCTCTATTCTCATTCCTACTCTGTTCTGTTTTTTTACTAAACAACTTAGATGTTTGCCTTGTCACCAAATCCTTTTTCTTTTTATTTTCATTGTATCGCTTGTTTGTAGCTTAGTTACTGGTGTATTAATTTATGATGTTTTGTAAAAGAACAAAAAATACTACTACTTCTTATCATCTACATGGGAACGGTCTCTTCCTGCCTACTTGCTACTGTACCACACTAGGTAGTGCTTATTAACTATGAAAACTACTTATCACCTTAATCCAGACCGTATCTGGATGGTATCTGGATGGAGAATGCTTATCCATGCAAAAACAAATCATTTCCCCCATAAATATCTATTGCCTCATCAAATCTACGTCTTTGTTACAACAAAACCAAATCAAAACAAAAGTAAACAATTTATTAAAGGGCAAGATAATCCCAGGCAAATGAAGTTGTTTCAAATATGAATAATCAGTGAAAAAAAGAAGAAGAGAGTGGATCCTTAAACTTTACAAAACTTAAGCTCTACTCTCTCTCTCTGTCTTTATCTATACATAAGAGTTATTTATATACACATATTGTTTTTCTTGATTCCAAGGGCACCGTCGAGTTTAGTTACTCGGGAAAGAGACACAATAATATTTATATATATTGAAAACCATGTAGTCGGTTGAATCCAAGAATTATTGGGACCTGCGTTACAAAGTGGAGAGGTCCTAAAGGGCAAGTTGAGCAACTTTCAACGGCTCCAAGGCTCCAAGGAATGCATGTATAAAATAATTGTTAATGAAGTACTGTTCATAATAATACAATATTTGAAAGGAAGTGTAATCATGTGGATGCAATATAAAGCAAAAGCCTCAAGAACTGCAGCTTGTGTGAGGTGGAGAATGGTTGAAAAAGATGCATGTTACCCTACTCAATCAAATACACAGAATATAGGAAGTCAGAATAGTCAATTTGTATATATTGAAGCAACTCATGATAGTGTAAACGAATGGGGGAACCGCATTTTTTGTATCTTTGAATCATACATATTTTATCACCGTATTACTGCATGTCATGAATGATATGAAAGATTCCCAAAATAACAAAAGATATAACAAAAGATAGTTTTCTTTTTTTTCTTTTTCTACAACTAGCAACCTTATTTTACATTCATTGGAAAGAGAAAATTACAATTAATTTTGTATTACAAAATCAAATTTTGGGGAAAAAAGAAAATATAAAGTTTTTCCCATAAATAATTAATGTCGAGATTTAAAAATTTTAAATCTCAACATTAAAAAATTAATATTGATGATTTAATTTTTGAAAAACATAACACTAAGAGCACACTAGCGAAATCGTGTGATATAAGGGACAGAAAAAAAAATTCCATTAAAAATGTAAGAGCCAAATACTTTCATAATACATAAATTGACAAAAAAAAAGTAGACAATGATAGACTTGCAAGGGCCTCAAACATTTAAAACAAAAAAAAATGTATAAAGATGGTCAAGGTTATAAAAATATAGAAAATGAGATATCTATGTGAAGATTTAGGATTTTGTTTTGTGTGTAGTTTCTGAATGCTTCGAACCTTACTTCGGTGCTGACATTGAACAAAGAAGAAATAATGTTAATGCTTGGCTGAAAACAACAAATTATGGATGTAGCTCTAGAAGATAGATACAAGAAGATTAAATATTAATAGATAAATAGAAATGTGTCTGTTTGTGTTAGTGATTTCAAGAACAGCATTAAAATATTTACAAGTAGAAGATTATGCATGAAGTAGTAAATTCCCTTTTTATCCCTGCATTCCTTCTCTTAAACCACAATTATGGCTTTAATTCAAAAGGGACCACTTATCTTCATATCCTTAATTTCCTATTATTATATAGAATGTTGCTGGAAATATACCAAATTCTAACATGCTGATGGACCGTCCTTTTATTAAAGTTTTATTAAAACTTTTTCGTACTGAGTCGTGTTTTAGCATTATATATTTACTCGTACAACTTATTAGTCGAAGTTCTTTCTTAATTTTTTTTCTTTTTCGTTTTAACATAGAAGAAAATAATTTGGTCAATAAAAAATTAATATTAATTGATTTGATGAATTTTAAAATTTAAATTATTGACTGATATTTTTGTCAATAATTAAAACTGTCGGTAAAATTTAAATTTATTGGTAAGATCTATTTGTAAATTATAATTTTTACTATTGACAAATATTTTTATTAGTAATTTATCTAATGGTTAATTACGTCAGTCAGTAAGTTCTATGAGTAAATTTCACCGATAATTTTTAATTCCAAATATCGATGAATTTTTTTTTTCATTAAATATATCAGTGAAATGAATGCCAAATTTTTCACGTCTGATGATTATGAGATGATGGAATAAGTTACCTGTACAAAATCTTTGAATGTATTAATGTATGATATTGATATATCTTCAATTTGGAAAATATACAATAAATAAAAATATTAAAAAAAAATAAAAATATTTAAATGTGAGACATAAAAAATATTTAATTGACATACATCATTTGAATATAATTGTATAAAGGTTATGATAACATGAAAAATATATCGGATTTGCGAATGAATTTCATGACAAATCAAACAATTAGAATAAATAAAAAAGTATAAAGTGTATAATAATATATATGTTTAAGTTTACTTAATTAACCGTGAATATTTTAATAATTTAAACAAGGACAGGATATGTACATCCATATACCCATTCTCATACCCAATCGAAAAAGTTAGTCAGGATTTCTCATATCCATACCAAGTCAATGTGGAGATTCTCCATCAAAACGAAAACGGATTCAGATAATTCCCACTTGACAAGTTTATTTGTCATCCCTAGATACAAGAAACATTCTCAAATATGAGAATGTCCAATTAATGAAAATGATCAAATTACCAAAACTTATTTAATATGGAGCCGATATCAAATACAACTTAAGAATGATAAATTGTGAATATATTATTTTGGTCCCAAAAACTATTGGTCAAGATTTGTCATCAATTACTACTTATTATTATTTGATAACCGATTCTACTTTATTTTATCTTACTTCTTTAACTATTAATTTTAATATTAATATTATTACTAATATTTATATTAAATTCAAATATTTTCTTTAATTATTAATTGGTATTACCGGTATAATTACTATGATTATTATTTAAATTAATATTTGTATTTGAGCTTAAGCATGTGTCGCAACTAAAATCGTGACGAACGACGAACCAAAGATAAAAGTTCAATCAACTATAATTTGGAGTCGTTATCATAGTTTATTTTTGAAAACTACGGAAAAACAAAAAAGATAAGAAAAGTTATGCAAAAAAATATATTTTGGGTACGAGAGTCGGTTACTGGGAAAAGTATTACCATCCAACAACGTCCGTTATAAGAAGATACTTTTAATTAAACTTGCAAAAGAATGTAGTTTTTTCAAAATGTTTATTTATCCCAAAAAATAATAATAACAGAATGTACAAAAGAAACAAAAATAATTTTTTGAGATTTTTTGTGTCCGACAAGGATTAATCCTCGCTCCTACGTATCTCCATTTACAATGGAGAATCAGGTTACACAGCTCTTTGTGATAAAACTATTCCGAAAACTATTTGAAAAATGATTTGATTTTTTTTGTTGATAATTTTGAAAACCTTTTTATTTAAATTTTAGTATTTTGAATTATTTTAAAATTGGTGTCACGGAACGCGAAAGGCTGGACAGACACTCAAAATAAATTCTTTTCTTTTAATATTTTTTTTTCATTTTTTGAATCTTTCATAATTTTTAATATTATTTTTAAACTTATTTGAAAGTGGATGTGGATGTCACTACGACGCGAGCAACCAAATAGATATAAAAGGATACTATAATCTTTATAGTAAATTACTCGAGCAACCATCTTATAAACAATTTTTTCTAAATTAGCATGACAAAAATGTGTAGTTTTTTATTTATATTTTGTTGAATAACATGACAAAAAATGTGTAATATTAGCCATGTTTTATTGAACTAAATGGACACTTTTTTGGAAACAATTCATCATATATTAGTGGTGAGCATAATGAAGACATTGATGATTGTTTTTATTGTGATTGTCATCTCATGAGTTGCTTAAAAATTATTTAAATATTTAAATACTTAAAATAAATAAATAACTATTTTTTTTTTGTATTTAAGTTGGTGAGCCAATCCACCAGGTTGAACTAAATTACATAATTTTTGGCTTATTATAAAATGAGTCAGGTTGGGTTCATTTATTTTTAACCCGGCTCGTGATAAACGAACATGTATGAATCAGATTGACTCATTTTGACATGTCTAGAAAAAATTGGTACGTGTGTCTTTCTTTACTATAAATTGAAAGCCTCTCTTTGGTGAAGGAGACCAGTAGTTTTTGTGACTATTTTCTCTTTACACTTTAATCCAAAAACTCAACATTATTATCTTCTTTTCCTATCGAATTAACACCTTACCTTATTTGCCGGAATATATATATATATATATATATATATATATATATATATATAAATTAAATGATAAATATATTACAAATTTTTTAAAAATAATTGCATTTAGTGAATATCTTACTTTTAATCACATCAATATTTTAACTAATATAAAAAATTGAAGTAAATAATTTTAAGGAAAACATAAAAAGGACTTATGTTAATTGAAAACAAAAAAATATAGTTTAAACAACATGCTTTGATTAAAAAATAACAAAGGGAAATACACGAAATATGTAGATGAGCTTTTTTACTACAAGGCAGAGTTTAAAAGTTCAGAAAAAAAAATAATCCCATATTTTATTATTTTAATTATAAATTTAAGAAAAAGTTTAGAAAAATTATTTACAAAAAAAAATTTTGAGACATTAAATATAAAATATTTAGCAAAAAATATAATAGAAATAAATACTTTTTAATTATCGTTAAAATTAATTTTTAATTATGAATATTAATATCAATATGCAATATACAATGTGTATTAATAATTTGAATATAAAAAGTAATTCTTTATATATAAATTATATGAGATCTCTTTTTCTTTTACACCCCTATTCTGTAAAAAGGGTTGGGTCTGGCCTTTTCGAGGGCCCAACTTCAGCCCACTTTGGCACCCCAAGACCCCTCTCAGTCACTCACTTCTCTATTCTACCTCATTTCACATAAACAGTTCCCTCTTGTGTCTCCTGTGCTGAAGTAGAAAGCTCTGTTAGGGCTTGAACGAACCCCCCGATTTCAAAAGTTGAACCATCCTTCTACCACGTAAGTTGATCCCTCCTCTTGGTTCCTTTCGTTTTCAGCTCCTAAGCTTTAGTCTCACATCAATCTCTATAAGTCTAAGTTATTTTCATACTCTTATGTCTCTTATTTCAGTTTCCTAAGCTGTTGTTGAGCTGTGGTGAGCTTCTGTTAGGGCTATCGTTTCCTTTAGCCCTCTTTTTTCAGGTAAGGGAAGCTAGGTTCTTTTTTGCGTTTTTGAAATATGTGGTTTGTTTTCATTTCTGTTTCATGCTTAAATGATTGGAAAACTTTAGTTTTGGTATATTTCTGAGTTAGGGGTTCAAATATTCATGAAACTGTGATGTTTGACGTCATTTCTTGTAGTCTGATGCATCGCACAGTCGTTGGACGAGTTCCTTGGATCGCTGGGTGACGGTGTATTTTTCTGATATGCGCAGTTTTAATAAAATTGACTTTCCCGACTCATTAACCGTTGGATTGAGCTCAAATTTTGACATTTGATTCGTAACATGTTATTTTATGGTTTGACCGGTTGGATTGTCGATTAGATATGTGTAGCTCGAGAAATGTGTCACGCATTACTGCAGTAATTTTGGTTTTGTGATAATAAATTTACTTAAAAATTTTGGTGTAAGAATTATGGTTGTGTGTTATGCATGGAATTGTAGGCACTTAAATGTTGGCACTCATTTATTTGGGATGAATACTATTTTGTGATATATGTATGTCATGGTATGCATTTATAAAGTATGAGATTAAATGAAATCTTGTTATGTTGAGTATGAAATGGAAAACATGACTTGTTTGATTGGTGGTGGTTTGGCATGAGACTTGAATGATTGAGATGGCATGTGAAAATTGTTGGTAAAAGAGTTTCAAGGGAAACTCTTAGTGATGGTGGTTAGTGTATACCTTGATATAGGAGATGTCTAGATAAAGGAAGGTATCCTGAACTCTACAAATTATTCATGCTCACATGGAGTAGAATAATTTATGTGGTGAGAGTGGCAGGAGGTCCTAATCTTGGGACATATTGGGCCCAAGACATTAGAGGATTAACCCTGTGTGTGGTTGGGTGATAACCCCTTGCGTCTAGACTCTGCAGAGTTTAGAAACCAGCACAGGTGCATACTTCCTTTAGAATTTTAGAATTCTATATCAAGAGTATGATCCGGATATTGAGTTAGAGAGTCCTTCAATTGTTTGATTTCACATGTTTTGGGTACTTACTGCTTTGCTTGTCTATATTGTTTTATAATATGCTTGCTCAATAACATGTTAAATATTTGATCTCTAGCTTACCTTTTTGCTTGTGTTTTTCTTATGTGGTGTTTCTTTTTGCGATGATCACCAAATCCTTGGTGTGAGCAGACGTGGAGATTCCTGAAGATCATTCTGATGATAGTGATGTTGTTGTCTTGTTTTGGGCATGATAGCTGGTGTTCTTTTGAGCAACTTTTGTCATACCATTTTATTTATTTATTTATTTATTTTGCAACTCCTTGCTTTGTGAGCACTCTCAAGTTAAGCTTATGGCCAATGTTTTGTGCCTTAGTACTCTTCCTCTAATAATATTATGGATAACTTTAGAAGATTATTCTTATATGTTTTATGTTGGTGCTTCATTTTATACTATAACCCTGCAACGTTTTATTTATTAGAATTATTCTACTAAATTGGGATGTTACAAATTAAAACTTAAATTACCAAAAAAATATAGTATCCTTTCAAAATAAATGTATCCATCACATGTAAGAAAAAGACGAAAATTTAAATCGAATAGATAAAATTTTCTAGCATATAATATAATCAAATATTTAAAATCAATAAATTATTTTTTTAATCCAAAATATAACATAATCAATTTGTTATATATTTTTCCAAATTATAACTACAGTGTATGTTAATCAAATTTGTTGTATTGTATATCATACAAACATTAGTTTTACAACCGCAAGAACGAGATTGATTGTAGGACGCAACAAAAAATAGTCGCGGCGATATGAGTACAACCACAAAAAACCCTATGCTCACACCCACGAAACGGAAGAACGAAAAGAAAGAAAATGAACAAAACGAATAAGCGTAACCGAAGAAATGCAACCTCGGGAAATTACGTTTTTATCCTTTTAGCATCACTCCTTGTTAAACAAGATTTTGTTAAGTACATGTGTATGAATTGCTTTTACAACTGAAGTTTCAAATGGTGTTAAACCATTGTTATATAAATCGTAAGGTTTTGTCATCAGCTATCCAATAAAGCTTAATGAAATAAAGTAAAAATAACTTCCAAACATATTATTAATTAGGAAAATGATATGATGACTATTGTATTTTGAGAAACCGATCTACTTATACAGATATACGATTATCTCGTAAAGATATGTGATTACCTCTTACAAGTATGTGATTAGCGTATACTGATAAGCAGTTAACATATGCGGATAACCGATTACAATGTCCCACTTTTTTTAAAGCCTTTTTGGGCTTTGACCCGGCCCAATTAGAGAGAATAGGGTCATTTTTCACCCTATCAGAAAACGGAGTCATGAAAAGGAGTCGAACTGCAGGATATGCGTGCGTGTTCAGTCAAATTAATTACAACAATAATATTTAAACAAAATTCTTTTTACAAAAGAAAAAAATAATTATAATTTATCGCATTTATATTTTTTAATTTAAAATTAATATATATATATATATATATATATATATATATTATTAAATATAAAAAACAAAACAGTTAAAAGGAATGAGAACAACACTTTCATTTCTCATCTTCATCCTCCACGGCTCTTGCGCCAACTACAGGTAGGGATGGCAAAACGGGTCAGTCCAGCCCGTTTTGGTCTGTCTTGCATTTTGGTTCGTCTCGCAATTTAATTTTAGATTCACTCTTCTGGCTTGTCCCGACCCGCAGGCTAGTCCGCATTTGTGATAAGTGATTTTTTTTTTGTGTTGAGCAAAATAATTTTTTTTTTCATAATAATTGATATTCATTTTCTATCGAAATAATTCTAGTTAGTTTACCTGATAAAAGACAAGAAAAATAACAACGAAGATTATAGCTAAAGTAGAATAACAACATGTTACCTTACAAGACATCTACTTCAAAATGCATAAAAAAATATTTCATATTTAAAAATTAAAATCATTATCTTATATACAATGATTATACATAAACATAATAATAATAAAAAATAATAATAATAAAATAAAAGGAACTTAAAGAAAGAACATGATGAATGATGTGAAAACTAAAAAAATGATAACATATAATTTTGTAAGCAGGCCAGCGAGCTAGCCCACGCGGGCTGCAAGCCTATGCGGGACGGGTCATTATATGTCAGCGAGTTCAACATCCCAATTCGCCTCGCATCTTTTTGTGTGAGCTTGCAGACTAGCCCGCCTAACCGCCCTGAATTGCCATCTCTAACTATAAGTAGTGCATTGTTAATATGTTTGCTTACAAATTTTCAAGTTAGAGATAATTGGGCCTAAGTTATGTATATGGCGGGTTGACCCGCCGATGTCTCTTTTTGTCATTCATATTAGGTACATTCATACAAAACTTTAAAATACTTTCAAAATTTAAAATAAGTCTATATTAAAGATAAAGAAACAAATAAATAAGTTGCGGCAATGAGATATATTTTCATATTATACTCTTGAGCAAAGTTTTATCCTTTAGATAACTTTATGTTCGATTGTTTCGTGATAAATTTATCAGTCTAATGAAAGGGGATGTTACCACATGAAATCTGGAATAATAATAATTTAAAGAGAAGGTACTTAGAAAGATGAAAAGGAACAACAAGTTGAACTACGTGTTTGCTGTCTCGTAATGAAATGATTTGCTTTCCAAGTAAATAGTATATATATATATATATATATATATATATATATATATATATATATAGTTAGTTAGTTAGTTAGTTAGTTACCTTTAAAAGAGAAGGATATGAAGGCTTTCGTGACAATGAAGGTGCTTGCTTTAGTGGAACGCAGTAATAATGGAGAGAAAAATCACGGCTGAACAAAGGTGGAAGGAAGCTGCTTAGGGATGCTGCATGGAGAAATGGGGTTTTTACCTAGTCAATAGTCAAAGACTAATTTAGCCATTTCAAAACATTATGGGTGCAGTTAGAAAAACAAGGAGTGCAGGAAGAAACTCCATAACAAGTTCTTATTCTAACCCAACATACGATTCTGGGCTTGAGAAATTGGTAGGCTCTTACATTTTTCATATATGCAATGGAGTATTAGAAATATAGAAATATGAAAATATATTTTAGATTATATAATTTCAAATACATTGCATTGAAAGAAAATACATTTTCAGGTTATTCAATCTGAAAAATACTTTTAAATATGTAATTCTGAACATGTTTTTGAATTTCACAATTCAAGTTCATTTCGAACACCTTCATTGAAGCACAAGAAGAGAACATAGAGGTTGAAAAAGTAATTGTCCTTTACATTTAGTTAGTGTATATTCCTCTAAGGTTATGGAACTAGGCTATTGATTTCTACACCCTATCAAATTTCTCCAAAAGTTTTTGATGGAGGTGGAGCCAGAAATTTTATAGGATGCAGGAGTTTTGGCATGGAGCTATATGATGGAATAAGGAACAAACAGGGTTTAAATTCTTGGGCTTTTCCTAATTATGCCTCTCATTTCACTAAGTACAACATTCAAGTCCTTTTTTTACTGAATTACGCTTCTCTTTTCTTGCATTTCAAATTTTGTTTTTTTTTTCAGTGTGCGCCTTTGTTATTCCGAAATATTGCTATTTCGCTTTACGTGGTTATTTTCTTTTGGAATTTTTTGTTTGCGGAATCCTTTAGTTGTTGTAAATGTTATTAATTTATGCATGCTTTTTCTTCTATAAACATTCCTTTTTCAATTTCTTTATTTGTCATAATCAATTTAATATTTGCGGAAATCAAGTTTGGAAAAAGAGTAAACAAAAAATAAAAAGAGGAGAGCATCAATCTAGAGAGGAAGTATACAAAATAGTTGCTGGAAATTAGAAAGCGTCAACGAGCGTGGACATTATTTGCATGGAATTAGGGATGGCAACGGGGTTGGGCGGGGACGGGTTTCACTATCCCATATCTATCTTCGTAACAAAAATTTATCTTCATCCCCATACCCAAACTCAATGGGTATCAAACTTTTGTCTCATTCCCATCCCACCGGGTAATGGGTATAATCTCGTACCCATACCCGTACCCGTTTACTTACTATTTTAATATTAATTTTAACTAATTTTTATAAAATAATAAAAATTACGGTAAAGGAAACATAATATTATCAAATATTCAATATTAGGAATATGGTTGTTTCTTTGATATCAAATACTTTGAAATAAATTATAATTGTTTACATTTTAGATTAGAATATCAAATAAAATTTAATGAGAACCAAATATTTATTAAATTTGCAAACATTAATGAAACCTAGTTGATAAACTTTAAAAATATTTTTTTAAAAAACTATAAAAGGAAAAAATATTTTTAAAAAAATATAAAAGGAAAAAAATATTTAAATTAAAATATATTTTAAATGTTTGTTTACTTCAATTTTTTAAATTATAATGAATCTATATTTTATACACTAATAAAAGTTATAATACATCACTTGATCAAAATGACGCAAAGAACAAATAATAAACATGATAATAAAATTTTAACATAAATCTTGTATCTTTTGAACCACAATATATGTTGGATGGTGGTAAAAAAATATTCATGGCAATTACATTAAATTTTTATATTATAGTAAATAAAAATTATTTATACAATTATATTGAAAAAATTAAAGTATGATTGTAATGAGTTAAAAAATAAAAAATAATTAGATAAAATTTATCAAAATAGTACTCTACATGATGAAAATAAACAAAAAATAAAAATATTAAGAAATTATCAAATATGTGTCTTATAAATAATTTGGAGACTATTGGAAGGATTCACACAAAAAGAAACAAATACATAATTAAGGGTATAATAAGATGAAAAATATCTTAGAGATCTAAGAAAACTTTTCAAATATCAATATATATACTCAATGGTTGATAAAGAAATGACGCAAAGAACAAATAATAAACATAATAAAAAAATTTCATAGATCTTGTATCTTTTAAACTCCAATATATGTTGGATGGTGATAAAAAATATTCATGACAATTATATTAAATTTTTATTTTGTAGTAAATAAAAATTATTTATACAATTATAGTGAAAAACTTAAAGTATGATTGTAATGAGTTAGAAAATAAAAAATAATTAGATAAAATTGTTGGAAGGGGAGCCTTTCATCCATAAATGAAGAACAGTTTTGATGATGTCTACTGATCTAGGATAAAACATAGCTTGGTCCAGTTAGGATATACATTAGGCAATTAGCTTCTCTTTATCAAATGTATTTCAGGCCTACTGTGTAATTCTGCATATGATTAATTTTTTAACTAATGGATTAGCTGTAAGTATGGTACAAAGTAAGTGAAAATATACTCACGATAATCGATTAGGTAAATTGCTAATCGAATTAGTGACAGCAAAAACCTTTGTATAAAAGCTGTTTTGGAATCTGTTTTGGGTCTGGAAAAAATCAGAAAGATCACGCAGTTTTCATCTGAGATAGAGCCATCTGAGAGACACAAAGTTTCAGAAAATTCTGCAAGATAACTCAAGTACAGATCCAAGAAGAATTTATGGTTGATTCTACCATGATGGATCTTGCTTGATTCAAGGAGCATCAAGTCAAATCTGCACACCTTAGGTGTATTCGTTTCTTGTTTTGTTTTCTGTATTTCTGATTACAGTTGCTTCAATGCTTGAAGTGTAGGCCTAGGTGCAATTGTGTGGATGCATTGCTCCTAGGGGGAGTTCTTGATTGTTGAATCAAGTTCTTGGATTTTGGGGGTTAGAATTACATAGGTGTGCTTGTAATTCTTGGAACCTTTCTGTTTAGTGGAATCCTCCTAAGTGTGTTACTTAGGAGAAGACTGGATGTAGATTCTTTTTGAATCGAACCAGTATAAATTGTGTGTCTTGCTTCTTTCTTCTCTCTCATAATCTTTCTTGATTAATTTAAACAGTCCATTAACCCAGAACTGCGAAATTGATTAATTGAGCTTTAAAACCTAAATATTTATTCAAGATTCATCTTAAACCATATAAAAGCTTGTTAATCAATTCATATCCCTTTGCGGTTAAGATAATTAGACATATCTGTTTTTAACAAAAATTTATCGAAATAGTATTCTACATGATGAAAATAAACAAAAAAAATATTAAAAAATTAACAAATGTGTGTCTTATAAACAATTTTGAGACTATTGGAAGGAATCACACAAAAGAAAACAAATATATAATTAAGGGTATGATAAGATGAAAAATATCTTAAAGATCTAAGAAAACTTTTCAAATATCAACATATATACTCAATGGTTGATTAAAAAAATGACGCAAAGAACAAATAATAAACATAATAAAATTTTATCATAGATATTGTATCTTTTAAACTCCAATATATGTTGGATGGTGATAAAAAAATATTCATGACAATTACATTAAATTTTTATATTATAGTAAATAAAAATTATTTATACAATTATAGTGAAAAAATTAAAGTATGATTGTAATGAGTTAGAAAATAAAAAATAATTAGATAAAAATTATCGAAATAGTATTCTACATGATGAAAATAAACAAAAATAGAAATATTAAAAAATTAACAAATGTGTGTCTTATAAACAATTTGGAGACTATTGGAAAGAATTGCACAAAGAAAAACAAATGTATAATTAAGGGTATGATAAGACGAAAAATATCTTAGAGATCTAAGAAAACTTTTCAAATATCAACATATATACTCAATGGTTGAGAAATAACAAAAATTGTTTTAGCGAAATAAAAGAGTTCTTGAAATGAAATAAAAATTAATAATAATAAGTAAAGATTTGTTTTTATATTACCAAGTAAATGAAATAAATGAAATGTTTATGCTATTAAACACTTAAAGTAAGAGTATTAAACATTCTCATGTGAAAAAGGAAAATATACAATAAATAAAGATATTAAAAAATAATAGAAATATTCAAATGTTAGACATAATTTTTTTTAATTGACATACATCATTTTAACATAATTACATAAAGATTATGATAAGATAAAAAATATATTGGAGATGCGAATGAGTTTCATGACAAACCAAATATTTAGAAGAAATAAAAAATAAAAAAAAAATATAGGGTTACTTATAGAGATGGCAAATAAACCCGTCCCCGTGGGTATTGCCCGAACCCGTTTCCGTTTTGACGGGGAATCCCCGCATTGACTGGGTATGGGTATGGGTATGGGGAATCCCCGACTTTTTCAGTTGGGTATGGGGATGGGTATGGGGATGTACATATACCCGCCATAATACCCGTCCCCGCCATATCTTCATTCTCGTTTAAATTATTAAAATATTCACAATTAATCAAGTAACCCATATATATATATATATATATATATATATATATATATATATATATATATATATATATATATATATTCTATTTTTTATTTCTTTTAATTATTTCATTTGTCATTAAACTCATTCTCATCTCCAATATATTTTTTATCTTATCATAACCTTTATGTAATTATGTTAAAATAATGTATGTTAATAAAAAAAATTATGCCTTACATTTGAATATTTATATTATTTTTTAATATTTTTATTTATTATAAATTTTCCTTTCACATGAGAATGTTTATACTCTCAATTTAAGGTAATATAAAAAAAATTCTTTACTTATTATTATTATTATTATTATTAATTTTTGTTTAATTTGAAGAACTCTTTTGTTTCATTAAAGTAATTTTCGTTATTTTTCAACCATTAAGTATATATGTTGATATTTGAAAAGTTTTCTTAGTTCTCTGAGATATTTTTCGTCTTATCATACCTTAGTTATACATTTGATTTTCTTTGTGTGATTTTTTTTCGATAGTCTCTCAAATTATTTCTAAAACATACATTTGTTAGTTTTTTAATATTTTTATTTATTGTTTTTATTTTCATCATGTAGAATAATATATCATAATGTAATTGTTTCACTTTAAATTCTGTTTGAAGTGGTTAAAATTATATATATATATATATATATATATATATATATATATATATAATGATATTTAGGAATAGTATATGATAATTCACTACAAGAAAAAATGAAATGGTGACTGATTTAGTCAGTAACCCATATCAGTCACTATTTTTCGTCATTGGTGGTAGTAGTTGATTTATTGTCTAAATTAGTGACTGATTCAATGATCGAATCGGTACTTGATTTAGTGACCAATTTAATTACTAATTTATTTGTAATTTAATGATAAATTTTTTGGTCACTAATGATATTTCTATTTATTTTTAACCACTTCAAACATAATTTAATAATTAGTTCTCTAAGGTTTTTTTCATTTTATCATACCTTAATTATACATTTGATTTCCTTTGTGCGATTTCTTTCGATAGTCTCTCAAATTATTTCTAAAACACACATTTGTTAGTTTTTTAATATTTTTATTTATTGTTTATTTTCATCATGTAGAATAAAATATTTCGATATATTCTATCTAATTATTTGTTATTTTATAACTCACTATTAATCATACTGTAATTTTTTTTACTTTAATTGTATAAATAACTTTTATTTACTACAATATAAAAATTTAATGTAATTTCTATGAATATTTTTTTGTCACTATGCAACATATATTGAAGTTCAAAAGATACAAAATCTATGTCAAAATTTTATTATTATGTTTATTATTTGTTTTTTGTGTTATTTTGATCAAGTGATGTATTATAAATTTTTATTAGTGTATAAAAAAGAGATTCATTATAATTTAAAAAATTGAAGTAAACAAATATTTAAAATATATTTTAATTTGAATATTTGTTCTTTGTGTCATTTTGATCAAGTGATATATTATAACTTTTATTAGTGTATAAAAAAGAGATTCATTAGAATTTAAAAAATTGAAGTAAATAAACATTTAAAATATATTTTAATTTGAATATTTGTTTTCCTTTTATACTTTTTTGAAATATTTTTTAATTTTATCAACTAAGTTCATTAATGTTGTAGTTTGCAAATTTAATAAATGTTTTGGTTCACATGAAATTTTATTTGGTATTCTAATATAAAATATAAACAATTATAATTTATTTTAATGTATTTGGCATCGAAGAAAATCCTCCTAATATTAAATATTTCATAATATTATGTTTTCTTTACCGTAATTTTTTTTCTTTTATAAAAATTAATATTGAAGTAGTTAGAACATGGGTACGGGTATGGGTACGAGATTATACCCGTTACCCGGTGGGGATGGGGATGGGAAAAAAGTTTGATACCCGTTGGGTTTGGGTATGGGGATGGGGATGAATTTTTTATGCGGGGATGGGTATGGGATAGTGAAACCCGTCCCCGCCCCGTTGCCATCCCTAGTTACTTAATTAATTGTGAATATTTTAATAATTTAAACGATGATGGAAATATGGCGGGGACGGATATTATGGCGGGGATATATTCATCCCCATCCCCATCCCCATTCCCAAAAATCGGGAATTCCTCATACCCATACCCATACCCAGTCAATGCGGAAATTCCCGTCAAAACGGGGACGGGTTCGGACAATACTCACGGGAACGGGTTTATTTGCCATCTTTACATGGAATCGTCCATCATAAGAAAGTAAAAAAAATTAACGAGTTTAAATGTCGAAGAACTAAATTGTTAATATTTAATTTACTAAAATGATTTTATAATATTAAAAAATTCTAAAATCAAAATTTAAAGAGATATAATTTTTTTGAAATTACACAGCCTGAATTTTAAACAAATTTAGTTGTTTAAATACTGTACACATTATTCTTATCTTTTGTGTTATTTAGTTAGCTCTGTTCTTTTAACAATATTAGACCAAAAAAATGAGATCTATAAGTTAGATTTTAATTTTAAAGATGTGTGACTTATTAATTAAAATGACAAATAGTAAATTAACTAATTAATAATAAATTACAAAATGATAATTGGATCAATAAATAGTTTTGATTCTGACTGGTATTCCTAGTTTAATAAAAAGTTTTCAAAATATTAATTTTTTTTCCATAATGTGGTCCCTATTTTTTGTTAAAAAAATTTAGTGGGTTTTTTCCTATAAAATTATATTACTACTGTCACTATTTAGATGTAATGGAGAGTGTAAAGTGGAATTATAAAGAAAAAAGTGAAATAGAAGAAAAAGGGGGGAGAGAGAAAGATTTGATATTTGATGTTTAGGTCTTTCATGATGTGTTGTGGTGGTAGAGTGTGACATTTTAAATTATGACTTTTCTTGTGAGAGAGAGAGAAAGTGAAATAGAAGATAATGGAAAGTGACTTTTCTTGCGATAAATAGAAAGTCGAATAGAAGAAAGAAAGGTTTTACTTTTAGTTTATGAGTCTCTCATTGTGTGTGGTGTGATGGTGTATTGTATATTCAACAAGGGACCTTGTTTTCTATTGTGACTAGTTTGAAACCATAGCCTTCACACGAATTGATTGATGTTTATTTTTTCGTGTCTTTTACGTTAGAAAATATATATTATATTAAAAAGTAGATAAATATGTATTATATTAAAAAAATATTTAGAGATTGAGAAAAATAATAATAATATTTTTAAAGTTTATAATTAAATTTTGAATAAAATCAATATGAAAATTTTTAAGTTTAGAAAATACATATAAAAATATAAAGAGTCGAATTTGTAGAAATATAAAGAATATAACATGTCAAAAAATATAGAGTAAACTCTTTAAAACTACAAAAGATAGACTTTGAAAAATACATAGAGTATATTCGTTATAAACAAATCAGTGTATGAATATATTGATCTAATATGTATTGCTAAACTTGTATAATCAATGCATGGATAATATTTACTACTAGACTCATATAATTAATATATGGACACACTCATCTAATCTAATGTGTATTGCTACATTTATCTAATTTGTATGAACAGATTTGTCTAATATGCATTGCAAGACACATTTATTCAGAGAATGAATAGAGTTGTCTAATGTATATTATAAAGTCGTATAATATGTGTGTAAACAAACTCGACTAATGTATATTGCTATACTCATCTAATAAATGTATGAACAAACTCACCTAATGTGTTTAGCAATACTTGTTTAATCAATGTATGGACAGACTCACCTAATGTGTATTATTATTAGACTCATATAATTAGTGCATGAAATGACTTGTTTTATGTTTTATGCACAAAATACTTGTCTAACTAGTGCATGGATAGACTCGTCTATTGTGTATTGCTAAACTCGTATAATAAGTGTATGAAAAAACTTGTCTATAGTATATTGTAAAATTAATGGAGTAAAGACCATCACATCGTTCACAAAAATCAACAACTTTTGATTTATTCAATAAAGTAAAACTATATTCCATAAAATTAAAAGAAACACCCAAAGGTGCAAATTGCAAAATGGAAATTGAGTTTTTATCAAAACTAAGAACACAAAAAACATTTTCTAAACACAAAATAAAACCACGGCTAAAAACCAAATTACATGTCCCAATGGCATCCACATGTGAACTCATTTTGCTTCCTGAGTAGATGCAATGTTCACTACCCATTGGTCTCCTAAGATTTTGCATACCCTATATGGTATTACGAACATGGATTGTAGTTCTAGAATCAATCCACCATGTGTGATGATTAATACTAGTCATATTAGATTCATAACAAACAAAGCAAAATAAGTACCTTTCTTCACTAGCCAATTCTTAAACTTTGTGTAATCCTTCTTCATGTGTCTCATGTCCCTTCTTTTACAAAAGAAACACTAGGACTCCTTCTTTATAACTGGCTTAGTATACATCTTTCCTTTCTGATTAACTTGATTCTTCTTATTCGTAAGAGAAGTAGTCAAGTTCACAATTTGACCTTCCCCCATTAACAACCTTTCCTCTTCTTAAACACACATGGTCACTAACTCATTAATAGACCACTTATCCTTATGTGTGTTATGAGTAATTTTAAATGCAACATATTGATGAGTTAAAATATACAAAATATAATGTACTAGAAGGGAATCATACATGGTAACCCCTAATGTCTTTAGTTGAGCCATAATGTCCCCTATGCACATGGTTGATCATGCACTCTCTTAGTCCCGATGAGCTTTAAAGATGAAAAATACATGATAATAGTGTTGGTAGGAGATTTATCAAATATGATTGTTCATCAATAACCTTTAGGAAATCTCTCACATTGTCATGTTGATCAATAGAACCCTGAATACCAGCATAAAAGTTTATCTTTATTAGTGTCACAAAGAGACAATTTAACCTCCTCCACTTTTAACATCCAGAGTGGTCTTAGTAATAACGATGTTTCTAGTTTTCTAATAACATAATTAATGTCCATCCAACCTTCCAAAACTTACAATTATCCCCTTTTAATTTAGGAATACCATAATGGATATCAGAAATATGGAACTACAATTTTTTTAATACATGCTCATTATCATAATTTGAGACTATAACAAAATAATGTTTTTTTAATACAAACATGTCTTAATAAATGAATCTAGTGACAGCTTGATTGTGGGTCAAAGTCACACTCATTTAGACTCACATAACCAAACGATAAAACTATGTTTTACTATTGTAAACAAGTGTCTTAATGAATCTAGTGACATAAAACTTGTTTGTGGGCTACTCAATTAGACTCACATCACAAAATGATAAAACTATTAACTATTATGTTTTACTAATGTAACACACGTCTTAATGAATGAATTTAGTGACATAAAACTTGCATGTGAAAATTTGACTCATCTAACCAAATGATAAAACTATTAGACTATGTTCCTTCTCTCAACTCATGTGGGCAAGTTGAGGAATATAATCAAATATTTCATCATACAGATAAGAAAGATCCATGTAAAATTCATCACATCACATATAATTAAGGTATAATTACTGATTTGGTACCTCAACTTTTTCGTTAAGTTCAATTTGGTACCCAAACTTTTGGTTTGTTCAATTTAGTACCCCAATTTTCTAAAAAGATTCAATTTGGTCATCCGTACAGGACACATGTCAAGCCATGAAATTTTTATTTTTTTTAAAAAAAATATTTTTTTTTTCAAAAAAAATTATTTTGTTTTTCAAAAAATTTAAAAACTGTCACGTGTCAGTTTATCATCGTGCCACGTGTCAGCTTACAATCATGACACGTGGCAGTGATAATAGTTGTTTTCAATTTAGTACCCCAATTTAAATTTTTGGTTCAATTTAGTACTTCAATTTTTTAAAATGATCCAATTTCGTCCTCTCCCATTTGAGACCAAATTAGTAAATAAGTTTAATTACAACCTATATATACATGTTACAATAACTTTTTCTAATATATACATCAAATCATTTCACCTAAATACTTAAATTATTTTATTTTTTACATTTTAACCTTTGTAATTTTTTACACATGAAATTTTTTACACTTGTAAAAAATAAAATAGTTTGAATATTTAGGTGTAGTGATTTGATGTATAAATTCAAAACAATTATTTTAACATGTATATATAAGTTATAATTAAACTTAGTTACTAATTTGGTCTCAAATTGGAAAGGACGAAATTGGATCATTTTAAAAAATTAGGGTACTAAATTTGAACCAAAAATTTAAATTGGGGTACTAAATTGAAAACAACTATTACCACTGCCACGTGTCATGATTGTAAGCTGTCACGTGGCACGATGATAAACTGACACGTGACAGTTTTTAAATTTTTTGAAAAACAAAATATTTTTTTATACACCATACACCATAAAATATGTCACGTTAAAATATAAATATAAAATAAAGTTATATACTCCTCATTATTTTAACAAAATAAAAGATGCATTTTCAATTCATCTTCAACTTCAAAATAATCAACACACTGTCAAATAATGGTGTAAACTGCCATAAGCAGGTGACCACATTTTGCATTACATGAGTACACAAAACAAATTTTGGATTCCTAAAGCAATTCCGACAAAGTCTCGAAGGGCCGCAATACGGATGCTCCGAGATTTTCTGTACTCGTAACTGCAAAGTCCAAACCGTGTTTAGCATCACCTCATCAAAGTGATACCTCCAACACCAATAATATTATGTTTGATATCAAACACAAGAAAAACACAAATAATGAATCCAAAAGGATAACCATGACAGATTAAAAAACAAGGCAAATGTATTTAACCATGTTTTGATACATATGTAAAACTAATACGGAAGAAAGAGTAAGGACTAACCTTCAGCCATTGCCATTGTCACGAGAATCCTTTAATGTGTTTTTCGTTTCAAACCTTTCCTCTATAATTTTGATGGTATAATATAATATATAAGAGAGCATATTTGATAACTCAAAGCACATAGCACCACATGTGAAACTTATAGAATTTTATGTCAATCACAAAGTAGTTACCATATTAAATTGTTGCGAATTATATGACATTACAATATAAAAAATTATATAAAAATTATAAATTAATTGACAAATAAATCACATTTATGAAAATAATTAACATTTATTGTCTCACGTATCAACTCTCTCTTTCCAAATAAAATATTAACAATTAACGTACGTGGATAGAAAAAAATCCCACACCACCTCTACTTTCCCACAACTGCATTATGCCTTCACGTCAAAAGGCCTCGTCACCAAACTCAATAATGTAGTTTATAGCTTCTAAGATGAACAAATTATACTGTTTTAATTCATCTACATGTGTTTATGTGAATTTGTCAACTCATCACTCTATTAATAACGTTAAGTAGTATAATGAAATGGTCATATTAAGGAAAAACAAAATTTGAGAAAATATGTTAAATAATTTAAATATTAATGAAATGGGTTTAA
This sequence comes from Vigna unguiculata, assembly GCF_037176805.1. Taxonomy (NCBI): domain Eukaryota; kingdom Viridiplantae; phylum Streptophyta; class Magnoliopsida; order Fabales; family Fabaceae; genus Vigna; species Vigna unguiculata. The sequence continues at coordinate 35,980,711 of NC_140798.1, forward strand.
ATTTCTTTACAAATTTAAATACGGGTTAATTTTTGATCCAGTTCACCTAGAATCCGACTCACCTGGATTGAATTTGTGATAAGTCAGGTTGATTCACCAATCTGATCCGCAAATAAAAGATTACAAATATTTTTTTGTTATGTTTGCATTTAAATCGAATTAGATTGTTTTTTTAACTAACAAATTGATATTTTTATGATTTTGATTTATAGTTGGAGTTTAACATTTTTTGAATTGTATTTAGATCTTATTAAAATTTATTTATATTTTAATTAAAATTATATTCTTTTTTATTAAAAAAACTATATATTTCTTTTAATTAAGTGAATAATAAATTAATCTGTGTGATAAATCAGATCAAATTCATTTTTTATTTATTTATTAATAAATAAACTAAATTAGATTGTCTCATCCGTGACGGACCAAGTTAAATCGGAATAAATTATCTGACAATAAATTTTTGTTTCAATATGTCATTCGCATTAACACCAAGATTGAGAGTCCATGAACAACAACAATATCACGACGAAGAAAGAAAAAATCATTATTCTCCGTACAATTTCAGAAACAAAGGTCCATCCTACCTTTCTCAATCAACCATAAAGTTTTACAAAAAATTTAATCTTAAATATTTTAAATTTACTTTTGTTATTCTTTAATATATTTAAACGTAAATTGTTCTAATTTAGGATTATGCTAAATTAAAAGATAAAAAATTAAAATTAAATATTCTAGTGTACAATTCTTTAATATTTTAGTACAATTCTAAAAATATAATTTGACGTTATAAAAACATCATGTAGCAGTCTAATCCTACGTCCACTAATAATTTAAGAGTCCAAATTTAAAGTGGTTAAAATATTAATAATAAAAGATATATTACACTTATTACGACTGAGAATATCATCTTACATGAAAATTGTATTGTGATTATCCAAAATAACATTGATGATGCATGTGTTAAAAACCAAACAAACAAATAATCAATGCGAACCAAATTGCTTTTTACCCAAATAACCTCTGTCGGTGTAATAGAAAATAATTTACAAAACTCTCAAGGAGTCCCAATTTTTTTTGCTACATTCTTCTTTATTTTTGTTTCCAAACAAATTATCTCTACTCTTTATATATATAGTATGGCGATTTTTGAATGATGAAACAAAACAACAGAATTGTGATATTTTAACATTTTTATTATTTTATATCGCTATTATTGCCTGAATATAATATTTGATTATTAGAAAGGTGTGGAATAATTATCTTCAAAAGAGTTGTTATCTAAAGATATTTTTTTTGACATGGTCCAAAACTTTAAAATTTAGTATATATACATCTGTGGCAGAGGAGAAAACAAAATGGTGAGTCAGTGTTGGTCACGGGGTACAAGATTCCATCCAAAGTTTGATGGGTACCGTACTGAGAGTGGAATAGCTTCATTGTTCACGCAACTTTCACGTCCAAAACGTGTTTGTTCACCCAAATGAAACCGCCGTCTCTCCAAAAAACCAAACAAACCCAGTCATTTGGATTTTATTACAAAACAGAAAAATTATAAACATGAAATAAATAAATTAAAAATGAAAATAGATAAAAATAATTAAGTAATATGAATTTGTTGAGGATAAGTGAAGAAGGAAGATGTCAGAAAATATCATTAGTAATTATCTTTTATTAAATATCGCGCTGCTCTTAACTACTATTGTGAAAAAAATCTTACTTTTCTTAGTAGAAACACATGTGATTAAGTGTATGCATGTTTATTCTTGTTCTATAATGATAAAAAAAGTAAAATTATTATTTTTTAACTATTATTAAAATAAAAATGTTATTAAATTATAAGATAAAATCTTTATTATAAATAAATTTTATTATTGTAGATGGTTTAAAGTAACTTTTTTTTTTAAATCTCCTTTTTTTTTTGTTTTGAGTGTTTCAATGTTTTATTTCTGTAACTTGCGAGAGTGCTTCTCTCAATTGATTCAACTTCTAATAATACTTTGATTAATTTGATGACGTTTTCTTAAATTTTTAGGAGTTTTGTGTGGTTTAAGTTTTTTCTTTTCACATTGTTTAGAAAAACATGTGTCACTGTCGTATGAGAGAAGATATTTTCAATTTTAAATAAAATTGGTATTGTGTATTAGAAATTTGTTCAATGTTATCCGTATTTGGATGGTTGAGATTTCAATTTGAAACATTTTGATAAGATAAATCATTGAGAGTCTTTTTAGTTTAAATGTGAATTTAGTTTGAATAGTCAGAGAAATTTATATCAACTATAGTAAACAAACTGTGTACTCATGATAATATAAAATAGTTAGATTTTGGTTAGAAAAAATATTTTGGTTGGAAAAATATTTTAAGGAAATTTGTAATTTTGTAGGTTTCACATAATTGATTTGACTGTTAAGTTAAATGATATTTTGACAAAGTTTGGTTTGATAAATTTTGACAAATTATTATTTTTGATAAAAAAATTTAAAAATTTTATTACTCTATGTATGTACTTTTATTGGTCAAGAAGCAGATGACATTATATGTTTAGGTGACAATTATAAATGTGTAGGAAGATTATTGCTTGAATATAATTACTCCCTCATTGGAATAACACTTGCATCAAAGAAAAATAACTCCTCACCTCTTATTAAAAAAAAACAAATAGCATCACACACATTGGAACATGTCCTCGTAGTGGTTTATGTAAATCTCGAACCACTTCTCTAAACATTATCAACACACTGCAATTTCTTTTTGTTGCGGAGATTTTCTGCTCAAACTTATTTAAATCAACACTACATATAATTCATTATTATTATTATTAATTATTAGTGTATAGAACAACGGTAAGTTAAAGATAATTGGTACTTTGTTACATTAACAATCTTCTATATATGACTTTTCATTTATTTATTGTAAATTAATCTTTGCATACAATAAAATTCAGTTATGTTTCTACCTTGATACGTCTTCTTTTCCTTTTTGTTTTATATTATGGTATCAAAGCCATTCAAAGTCTATATATCTTCATGATATTTGTTGTTAGTTAAGTTTATCGTGTTATCGTTATCGAATCATTTATTAACGTCTAGTTTCACATTTGAGATATATGTGTCTTGACAATAAGTATATTAGAGATCTCATATTGTTAGTGATAAGATCTATTTGAAAGATATAAATGTGTACAAACTTTATCTTACAAGTTAATTTTGTAAGGTTGAGTTATACTTAAAATTGACTTTTTCATATTTTCATTCAATAGTTGTCAAGCACATACGTATTTAAATTGTTTCTTCTGCACACAATCTCCTCTTTGTTCTAGCCTTTTAATGTGACATATAGGAATCAATGCAGATATACACTTACTAAACCTCTTTCTCCAATTTGGTTTATACTTTTAGGTTCTAAACTCATTGTTGTTGAGTGTATTTATAATTCCATTGAGTTTATGGGAGGCTATTAGTATATAAGAGTGAGATTTCTGGTGAGACAATTGCTTGAAGGGGAAATTGTTACAAATGACATCAATTGTCCCGTGACAAAGATCAAGTGGATCAGGTCAATCGTGATGTTTTGGCTGTTACGCTCTTAAGTAAAAAGAATTGTATTATGACTAATGATTATAACTTTTGGTTAGTGGTAAGCAGAGTTGTTAAAATGGGTAACCCGATCCGACCCACCACGGGTTGATCACTTAGTGAGTCAAAAAAATTCGAACTCGGTCTAACCCACCACGGGTTGGTGGGTTAAACGGATTGGCTCACAGGTTCACTTAATTAAAAAAAATACATTTTTTTTATTTTTTTCAGCCAAAACTAGATTATAATTCTAATTAAAATCTAAATAAACTTTAATACAATCCAAATACAAACCAAAATCACAAAAATACAAATTATTTATGTGTTGGCTAAAAAAAACAACCTAACATGACCCAAATACAAAGCCGAAATTAATAAAAAATACTTGTGTGACTCTTTATTTGCGGGTTAGTGAGCTAACTCGGCTCATCATGGATTTAACCCGAGTGAGCCAACTCGGTTCAGCACGAGTTTAACCCGAATGAGCCAAGTTCTAGGTGAATCAGGTCAAAATTCAACCTGTATTGAAATTTGTAAAAAAATTCAATCCAACCCAAATCCGTGATGAGCCAGGTTGGCTCGAGAATTTCAACCCATTTTGACAACTATAGTGTAAGTGCTCGACTCTCACTTTACTACTTTGCTACATTAACAAAGATTTTGCATTTCTTGTAATTTTTGAATACAATAGAATTCACACACGTCTCTCTCAATATATCCTTATTTATTTGTTATTAAATCTTTGTTTCCTATTACTCGTTAAATAAATAAAACACTAACAATATCAATTAAATATTAAGGAATTACGATGCTATAGTATCGCAAGCCAAACGTGTGTACCATTTAGTGTAGTGGTTAGTGTTGACTTTGCAATGCGCATTTGTTAGTGGTGGTGGTAAAAAAGCACACCAACTCGAACAACATGCTGAAAAGCACACTAAAACGTGGATGTACCAACAAAAGTGTAGATGGTAGGGTCGAACATAACCACTGAAATTCAAGAGTTGGCAATTCAAGACTCTTCTTAATTGAAGAGTTGCAATGTTAGGGCACGTGTGGGGATTCACCTCATAATTATCATTGCTCTTTTCAACTCCAACTGCTCTTTTAAACTCCAACAACTATTTTTTTTTTCTATTCAAAATTCATTTTTTTTAACATATTTTCGATCTTTATCTCTGAATATATATATTTTTTTATAAAATCATTTTGTCGGTGATGAAATATATAAGAAGATATTGTATTCAGATTCGTTTGTTACAAAATACAGCTATTGTGATTCAATTGAGTTGTTACAAAACACCAAAGGAATCAGCAAGCAGGACCATCACCAAGTTCAGTATGTCCAAATCCAGAAAGGGATTATTCATTTTTTTAGTCACAGATTTTTGTTGTCTTGTGAGGTGGTTGTTTTCGATTCGTTTAATTGAATGATGTTTTAATTTTGGTACTACGTTCCTTTGCTACCCCACTTCACAATAACGCACACTCCCACACTCCTCCTTCCTCCTTCTGTAGTTACCATTGCCACTCACCTTTTCTATTTGGCTTATTTTATCCTTTTTTTTTTCTTCTCAGATTTTCTTCATATATTATTAATTAAATAATTAATTATTACATAGTATTTCACTCCCTCCGTCCTTTCTCGCTTTTACTAACTATCCGACGTTCAACGTTTTCCTCTGTTCGTTCTGTCAGACCTTTCTGATCTCTCCCAGTGGAATAGGGAACAATGCTTCTCCTTCACCTGCAAAGCTGTCAGCCATGGATTTTACCACCAACTTACACCCATCTCTCTTCAATCACTTGCAATTCCAGGCACACCCTTATGTTCTCTCTTTCTCCCCCACACACACATAGATATCTAAAAATGGATTTGCATGTCCTCAAAGTGGATTACCTTAGAATTGATCATATGGGTTTTAGATGAGTGTGTTATATGGAGAGTTTTCTGTTTAATTGCTTGTGATGATGCTTCACAGGAGGTATATGCCCTGTCACTTCAGTTGGATCAAATCCTCAGCATTACACATGCGTGGTCCTAGAGGGCAAGCTGGAGGTGAGCCTCATGAATCAACTGCTGCTTTATTGAGTATACAAGATCTTAAACTTGTCAATGTTAAGTTTCTGTAGGGTAAGATGTTCTTTACTTTGTTTGCCGTTAAACTGAATGGGTTAAACTGAATGGAGGTTTATGTACCTACTTAAAAATGTCATTTGTGGCACTGAATTTCACCCAACCAAAAAGCTCTAGTTCAAATTTTGTATATCTAAACTGGCCTAATTCATTTTTCTTAATCATTTCTGCCACCACTTTACGGGTTACCGCTTTGTCTCAAACTTGTAAACTTAGTGTTTGACTTGGTTTGTTGTTCACTTCTTTTATGTTGCTCATTTCTTAATCATTGGTATTTCTTGTAAATGGCTGATGAGATTCTTTTTCACTTTCTTTAACCCTGTTCTGCTTCTGGGGTCGGCATTTAACTCTCTAACCTGCCGCTACACATAGTTTTCTTCCTCTGCTCTTCTCTTCTTTTTTCAACAAATATTTATATAGAACTTTTAGTTTCATGAATACAGATTTTTTTTTTTTTTGACAACTGATAGTTCTGATATGCATAATTTCATATTTCATCTAGGATGATGGCTTCAGCTTTCCAGTGTTTGCAAACACTTGGGATTAAAATGACATTAATTGTCATCATGTGAAGTAGATGATATGTCATGTGACTTCAGTGGGATAGAGTGAAGTCTAATAATTGAATAGCATAGGATAGAGTCAAGTCTAATAATTGAAAACCATAGGATAGAGTCAAGTCTAATATCTGATGCCATATGACAGAACCAAGTCAAATTATTGAATTTAGTCTGAAGCAGAGGTAGTACTCTATCACTTTTCTGCTTACATGCTTCTTATTCGACCTCTATTTTTTTGTGAAGGCTTTTGCATGTGGTTTGATAAGTTAGTTACTTGTTCTGTGACTAGTTCTGATGTATTGTACTCTTCTTTTCTCTTCTCTTGTTTGTGAAACTATAAAACAAGTGATCCAACTTGGTCACATTCTTAAACTGTGTACATCTGTTAAATCGTGTAGTCGTACTTCCATCTCTTATTTTTATTTTATCAAAGGTTTCAATTGAGTCGTCAACTATGTTGTACTTTAAACTTTAGTTTGTTGCGGTTGTTTGTCCATTTGTGATGAGACACACATGTTTTTGCTGTTTTTACTGATATTGAAATATCCTGCTTGAGCCTTTATCTTTTTGCTTACAATGCTAGCTTCATAAGAAAAGAAAGAAGATTACTTCCACTTGCTTTCAGACTGGGCTCATGATATATACATTAACACACCAAGAAACTCATGCAAGTATGAAAAGATTAGTGATTTACATTGACAATACTATAAACCTTCATTTCCATCATATATTGGGCTATATTTATTTATTTTTGGTATGTAGATCTTAGTGAATTTTTCACGATGGTTATAGATTGATATCTATCTACTTTTTTATAAGTTTAAATTGTTTTTCTAGAATGTTCTTTCCATGAGTTTCAACACTGTCTTATTGGAGGTTATTTTATCTCTAATCAGTTATGTTTATTTTTTAACCCTTCTTTTCTTTTGGGAGAACTTAATTTTGTTGGTTCATATTTAAATATTTTCCTTTTCATCATCCATCTTTCTATTTCCTGTGATCTATTCTCTTTTTTGTTTGATTTGAAAAAAAAACTTGTGGATTAATTTTGTTGGCTGTTTTTACCTAGAACTAAAGCTGAATTGTTGAAATCCCTGTAGGGAGACGGGAGGTTGATTCTCACAGGTCAGAAGTTAAGCCAAGTTCGAACACTTACAAACATGTCCCAGAAAATTTGGGCACCAAGTTTTTTTGGATGAAGAAACATAGTAGTAGTTCTCAGGTGAGAAATTTATGATAAAACTTGGCAAATGGTATAGATTTTTTATAGTAACAATGTTACTTTCATCTGATTAAGTGCGCGTTTTTCCTTCTTTTTATGTTTCATATATACCTTTTTCAGTTTTCTTTTCAAACAAGCAGTTCAAGGTTGTATTTATGATGGATGTTATTTATTGTTAAAGTGTTAATATTACTGCATTTTCTCCTTTTCTTATTTTGAAGCTTGTTGTGCATGAGAATAACTATAATTTAGTCACTAAAAGTCCTTTACATTATTCCTGTCAATAATGTTTGATAATGGGGTAAGTAAAATCAATGATAGTGATGTTGGCTAAAAGAAAATCCTTGTATTCAATGGATCACTGTTTCTTTGTGCAACTAAGGATTTTTGAAATATGTTTTTTACACATTATTTGTTAAGTCAATATCATGGTTGTAGCATGCTCAATTATGTTGGATAAATTGATGTATTATTGGATTTGGCTTGCTAGGCTTTGCAGCACTTAGTGCTAACTAAATCTCTCAAAGTACAATTTGTGCTGCAGGGTCAACAGGCTGGAAGCATGATACAATTTATGTCTTTTTACATCATACTGAGACTGACCCATAAACAGTTGTGTGATCTGGTGATAAAAGCTGGCCATGCACTTCTTCCATACTTGCGTCAGACTCTTATTGCAACAAGCCTGCCACTTGCTTGTGTTTCTAATGCCTTGAATAAGCCTAAGCCTCTTAATTTAGATGTGTCCTTGCCTTCTTTTCATGATATTGGTTGGAGCTTAGCACGGTTATTATACTTATTTAACATCCAGCTTGAAAGAAATGTTGCCACGTAAGTCAATCACTTCATTTATATGTCTTTGAATTTGTATGTTTACTGGTCAATAAATTTAAAGCTCCTCACTTTATTAAATCCTTTTACTAGCATTGCTTACATATTTTGGTGTGCTAAAATGATTTATTTTACACGAAGTAACTAAGGCTACCATTTTATCATTAGTTTTGGTGAATCATGTTCACGAATTTGGTAAAACTATTGAGCTCCTAGGGAAGAATACTGGATTATTCTGGAGGAACATGACTATTTTTCAGGGATGTAGTGCATATGGTTAGGGATGGAGACGAACACAAAAGTGTTGCAGGACCATTCTTCAAAAATAGCTCTCAAGAGGAAATTTTGCATTGCTTCTTCCTTGGGTGCTTTGCTTTCGAACACCTGCATTACTTTATTGCACCTATTCCAAAGGACTAAGGAGCTTACTTATTTGTGGCCAACAAGGCTAACTGAATTTTCTGAACACTTTCTAGAGTATGTAAAATGAGTGGCTTCATTTTATGAATGGAGCTAGTGGGTCTTGTTTATGTTACCAACTACCAGTTATTTAAAAAACTAAGGATATATACATACTTGTTTGAAACAATCATATGGACTCTTTCAGGTTCCTTGTGGTGCTCATAGTGGCATGCTTCTCATTTGTTATTGTTGGTGGTATTATGTTCTTCAAGTTAAGGTAATCATAGTTAGGTCACTGTTTTAAGAGTGTTCTGACTTACAAGTTCAATTTTTATTTCTCTCCTTTGCCAATAGCTGTATTAGATCGTGGCAGCTTAAGTTATGGTGAACTATTATCTGTTGTTCTTATCTATATTTGTTAATCTAGGTCATTTTAAATTATCCAGGGGTAATCAAAATTCTCTGGAAGATTGTCTCTGGGAAGCCTGGGCATGTCTGTGTTCATCATCTACTCATTTAAAAGTATGTTGGTTTTGTTGTGGACTTTACAATCTGGGTTTTTATTCACCCCTTTTACATTGTTTATAAGCATTTACTGTGCAACCAAATTAAATACTTTTTGTTGATCTACAGCAAAGAACACGTGTTGAGCGTGTTGTTGGTTTACTTCTTGCAATATGGGGTATATTGTTTTACTCTCGACTTCTAAGTACGATGACTGAACAATTTAGGGTAAATTCTGAAGCATTAAGCATTCATTAAGCAATATTTTCTTTGTGTGCTATTAATTTACCGTCTTCATAACAGAGTAATATGCAAAAGCTCAGGGAGGGTGCCCAAATGCAAGTTCTGGAGACTGATCATATCATTATCTGTGGGATGAATAGTCATCTTCCCTTCATATTAAAGCAGTTAAATAAGTATCATGAGTTTGCTGTTCGCTTAGGCACGGCTACAGCTAGGTAAATGGTTCAGACAAGGTAGTTGTCATTGCCTTTATCTTGTGTCCTCATTGCTGGCTTCTGCAATATGGTTTTTCATCTCTATGCAGGAGGCAGAGAATCCTTCTTATGTCTGATCTTCCAAGAAAACAGATTGATAGGATAGCTGACAATATTGCAAAAGATTTAAATCATATTGATGTCCTTAGCAAGAGGTATCAATGCTGGGTAATTTCCTATTTTAATCATGGAAAGACCTTTTTGTGGAATTATGATTTGTTTCTACTCTTAAGCCAGCCAGAGACTTTTCTGCTCCATTTGATTGATCTTGGTACATGTTCCGTTTAGAGAATGTAAAATAGAGTTGGAAAGTGAGTGTCTTAATATTATAAGATTATTATTTCTGTTTAATTCCATTTTATTATGAGAGCAACTTAGTTCCTTTAGCTTCTATTTTCAATTAGAGAAGTCAAGGTCATCGACACAATAATATTCTGCCCTGCACTTCCACTGATATCTGACTGAGATAGAGCACCAAAAAGAAGCTTTTAACATTATTATATCTCATCACCACAGTAAGAATAACGATGTACTCTAGAAAATCCAAGCAGTCTGCTATAATCATATAAACCACGGAAACACTGCACATCATGGAACTTTCCTTTTTCTGGCCCTTCCAAGCCATTCAAAGTTAATAAGAATTAATAATTGCATTAAACAATTCATTGGACGCTTCACAAACCCAACATTTAGAAAAGCTCTCAATTTTGCTCACACTTGGTTACAGAACTACGTAAACTTGTGAGTGTTTATTACTGTTGTGTAGAAGCAAAAGTCATAAGTTATTCTCGTATGTTGAGTTGATTTGAAACTTTTTTTCTTTCATGTCTCAAATGTTAATTAGACTTAAGAACACACCATAATACCTAAATTTTACTAGAATAATATGGTTTATAGACCACATTTCTAGAACAGTGCCCAAAGACATACTACATAAACTTTAATTATTTAGACCCCTAACTTCCTAAATAACTACCTAAAGGCAAACAAAGCACAAAGGCTAATATTTCGGGCTTACTGTCTCTTGGATTGCTTCTTATTCCTTCTCGCATAAATTTCTTAAGGTCTAAATTGAATGTTTTTGGCTTTACAGTTGCAGTCTTAGTTTAACAAAATCATTTGAAAGAGCAGCAGCCAACAAGGCACGTGCAATAATTATACTGCCAACAAAAGGGGAACGGTAAGAGTTGATCTACTTAGCTTGTTATTGTCAGGTGGTTATAGAGCAGCTTAAATTGAAATCAGTAGACTTGTTTCCACAAATTTATTATTGAAAAGCATTTGGGTAGATAATGATGTTAGAGAAAATTGCTATTTGTAATTTTACAATAATTATCTTAGGCATAGTGGTTACTGGTTTGAATTTTAATTATTAGTGATTGCTAAAGTTATTATAGGGGAAAGGGTGAGAAAGTCACTGGGAAAATAATGTCTGACCGGATAACTGTCAAATTACTCAAATTTTTCCTGAAACCTCCTGTATGTCTTTGGGTCACTAAGTTCTGTCTTATTATCTGCTGTAAATTTCACATGGTTCTGTCGGTATCTCACAAACTATGTTTATCAAAGCATTTCAACAATGTGACATAAGTATGTTATTTGTTCTTCATCTTCAGCTACAGATACAAATTTTGTTGAGGATTTTCTCAATGGATTTAAGGACTTTAATCAATGAGAAAATATTGGGAATGGAACAGTTTGTAAATTTGTTCTGTTAGATAATCATATTAAGAGTGTTTTACTTATTTACTTAGACTTGTACTAACTGTAAGACACTTGTCACATTAACTATTGAGTTATGCATCCTGTATATGGCAATTCTATTCCCCTTTCTAATGTGCACACTTTTCTTCAAATGGATTAATTGGTTGACATTTGTTGTAGTTGAGCTTTTTCTCTGACTTTTCATCTATTCAATGCAGACAAATTACAAGCCACACAAAGTTCATTTGTTCATATAGATAGCACCATTTTAGTAGACAAACTACTTTTTACTTAATTTGGCTTCTATCTTGTGCTGACTTTCACTTTAACCAAGCTAATGGATGTGATATTGTTTGTATGTTAGGTATGAAGTTGACACAGATGCATTTCTTTCTGTTTTAGCCCTTCAACCAATTCCAAACATGGATTCTGTCCCCACTATAGTTGAGGTTTGTTACTTACGAGCAGCTCCTTAGTGAAACTAAAAATCAGCAGAAAATTTATTAATTAATGAATATAGGTTTCAAGTTCCAGGACATGTGAGTTGATGAAGTCAATCTCAGCATTGAAAGTAGAGCCAGTAGAAAATGTTGCATCCAAACTATTTGTTCAATGCTCTCGGCAGAAGGGACTTATAAAGATCTACAGACACTTGCTAAATTATCGAAGTACTGCAATTATGCTCTCTACATTTCATGCATGTCATGTTCATACAGATTGCTTGTTTTCCTATTTCTTTAATGTTTATTTGGTATTTGTTTTATGTTCTGTCAAAACAATTCAGAGTAGATTTTTATATAAATTTAAAATGTTTTTTTGATAGTTTGTTAATTGGACTTAGCAGCTACCAAATTATACATTTAGCAGGTTTCTATTTTTTAATTAGTTGTTATCAATGAAAATGAACTGTTGGGAAATTTCCTTAACTGTTGGTACTCTTATTCTGCCTAAATTGTGGTATTTTTGAAGATTGCTTTAATTGCAGTTTTGAAGGGATTTGTTTAGTCTAACACTGCTTAGAGATATGACTTAAGTAGAGTGTATAAAGTTTAAGCAATTATGACCTTGTTGTCCGAGTTTACGGAGTAAAGCTCTAAGCCAAAATTCTAAGATGATATTGGAGTCTATATTAGATTCATTGCAGGGTCACTCATATTGCTATTCCCCAGCTTCTAAGATGATATTATAACACAAAGTCATGCGTTAATTGTGGTTTCTTTGGGTACCTTAATTGCAGTCTCAAGGTGGGTGTTTATTAAAATAGAGCGTATAAAGCTTGAACAACCCTTATTTTCTATAAGTTGGTTTTGAAAATTAATTTTGACCCTAGTTTCAAATTCTAAGATAAGATGAACATATTGAAGTGTTTTTTATTTCTTATATTTTTTCATCCTCTAATTTGGTTTGGAGTTCCATTTCCTAGTTTACTTGGTATTACACTAAAGTAGACTGAGATATTTTCCTTAAATTTGAAAAATGGTTAAACCTTCTTTGATATTTTTTTTCAGTTGATCTACATGTATTTATTCTCAAATTCTAATTTTTAGTTCCACTTGCAGAAAATGTATTCAATCTTCGCAGCTTGCCTGACCTAGAGGGAATGACTTACAGGCAAATAAGACATAAATTTCAAGAAGTAATTACTTTATTCAAATGTAATCTCTAGACTGAAGTAATTACATTATAGACTTTTTAATGCTTGCTTTCTACCTTCTATTTCAGGTCATTGTATGTGGCCTTTACCGGTGTGGGAAATTAAACTTTCACCCAAACGATGGTGAAATTCTGCAGAAAACTGACAAAGTATGTAGACTAATATATAACTTAGTCTAACTCTCTTATATATGACTAGTGGAAACACATGTATCCACTTTTCTATTATGATAATAAAAAGTAGAAAATTAATTCTTATCATAATTATTAAAATAAAAAAAACATTATTAGATTTTAAAAGAAATATGTTCATAAAAAGTAGTTATGAAATAAATAATTTTTATAATTTTATCATAGATAGTTTTTTTATTGTATGTAGTTAATTGAGTTTTAAAGAAATAGTTATAAAACATCAAGGGTGAAATAATAAAATGACATATATTGATAAGGGTAAAATGGTAATAAATTCTGTACACTAAAAATGGTGGTTATAAAATTGTTGCAAAGAGAATCTCTTTATAAATATGTATAGATATATTTCCTTTTTACCTGTTTTGGCATGAAATTTATGAGAGTTGCTTGGTTAATGACCCAATTGTTTCTAAAGCTTAAACGCGACTTACTCTTACTGAAACTACTAAGTTTTAATTATGAGAAAACATTAAGCAAATTATTTTTCTTAAAAAAATTATGCAAGTATTATAACTACTTTTAAACATATCCTTTTGTTGAAAGAAAACTTATTCTAAAAAAAAAACCTTGAACAAATGGGCACTAAATGGTTGTTCTTCTGAATAAGCAAGAGTGTTCTTAGAATATATAAATTAGAAGAATATATTATATTTTTCTTTAGTGTTAGATTTCTCTTTACATCTCTTTGGATTGGTAATCATATTTTCTGATCTCACAATTTGCTTCCTTTTTGGTCAGGAGCACCATTAGTACAAATAAGAGCTAGTGCACTGGTTTTATAATCTTGTTACTGCATATTGTAGTACATTACATCATATCAAATCAATCTCATGATATTTGGTCTCTATTCTCTCCTTTCACTTCCTCTTTCTATAATTTCAACAAAGGGAACATGTTATTGTTCCATATCTTTTTCACCAACAATTATGCGTATAAGTTGCAATAACAAGAAATTCAAGAAATTAAACTATCAAACAGCTGGTAAACTGGAAGAAGAGAGTTGGCATCAGAAATTGTATTGGTTTAGGATACAGTACATCTTATGTCCTTGACTCCTTGCACTGTTACACTTTTGCCTTCTTCAAATAGATATTCACCTAGGCTTGAATTTTTATTAAAAATTAACTTTGCTCTATCTATACATTATAAATATGTAAAAAGAGTGAGAGAGTTGAATCATTTACATGTTATAATTAGAGTTGTCAAATTGGTCCAATCCAAATCGATCAAAGTTTAAATTTCAAAACTAGAAGGAGCCAAATTCTAATTATGCCTAAATTACTCTATGCCGGACAGTTTAAACCCTAGTCTGTCTTCGGGTTGTAGAAATGTATTTTTGTGAGTTTCATGTCATATTTTACTATAATTTTTCTTTTTTCAGTACATCAAGATTGTGTAAAAGTGAAAAATAATTGATTTTATATCTTAAATTTATTTTGCTTAAATTTTCATTGCTTTAGATTGCATCTTTAATTCAGTAGATTCTTGTAGTTCCAACTGGATTAGTAATCTATATTGATTTTCTGAACAAGGATATGCGTTACAGATACTATTTTCAAACTTAACTGTTGCTTACCTGAAATACTTGCTGGGAATTGGGGAAGGGGATAGGGAAGAGAGACTGTGTAAGGAAAAAAATCAATAACGGCTGGATCTAACCAGTTCACTGACAGGACAATGACATGTTGAATAAATTTTATTTTACATTAGTCAATTGTCAGAGCCTACAAAGTTTTGATACCGCTTACCTTTCCTTGTTAGGTATTGTTTATTGGATCCCTTCAGAGTGCTAAAAATCCTGAAGTAACCCTAAATGGGAAAGAAGGAACACATGTAATTCATGATGAGCACATACCTGAAAAGGATGTGGAACATGCCGTCAAATTGAGTAAAGTTAGACTTGCTAATATTGTAAAACGTCCTGCTAAATCAGGTTCCAAGGTATTACACTTCCAGAACTCTGTTGTATACATGTTTTGATTGAGCATGATACTTTATGTTCTATTTGAAATGTTAACCTTTATTGGTTATAATCATGTAGGCATCAGAAGGGAATGTTGGCCCAAAAGAATGCGTTCTTTTACTTGGATGGCGGCCGGATGCTGTAGAAATGATCCAAGAGTATGATAACTATCTTGGTCCTGGAAGTGTTTTGGTATGTTCTTAAATATCTGAGAATCTTTGTTGATATATACTTTTGTTTCTAATTGGGGAGAAAAAAAAAATTCTTCCCCTTACCCCCACCCCCTCAAATAATAATAATAATAATAATAGTAATAATTAATGACTAATCTTGATTGGGCTTGGAATGTTTTGGTAGGTTTCATATATTTGAATCTCTAACTTGGAGAAGAAAACTGAATACAAATCTATAACTTTTCCAGTACAAGGTGTAATCCATATTGATAGGCTAAAGTTATTTAAGGAAAAAAGAAAAATACAAAACATAAAATCTATCCTGATAATAACAAATATAATTTGAAATTTTGAATATATACATGAATAATCTATCCTAAATTAGTGCCTGCTTACAACAACCTCTCAAGTTGGTGAATGAATGTCAATCATTCCCCACTTGCTAATAAGTTCTTGGAACCTCACTGTGATTGGTGAATACATCTACCGATTTAGACCATGTGATTCTAAGGTGGTGTTTGGCACATAAAACGGAATGGAACATTTTAATTTATTCTCTTCTGTTGCACCCTTTTGGTAGAATTAAACAGTTGTATTTTCCAACCTTTGGTCCTTCTCATGTCGGGGGGAAAGAATAAAAAAATCATTGAATCAAGACGTATGTTTGCAAAGAAGAGAGGGTTATATATAATAATAGTAATGTACGAATTGTAACATCCCATTCAATAGACAAAAGCTATTGAAATAAAACATCACATGATTTGATATTTTGAGCAAAACAAGAGTGAGAGTATAAAAGAATCACCATTGCAGGAATTTTAAAAGACTACTCAAAATAGAGTACTAAATCAAAACATAAGAAATTCCTACAAAATGGTGCTCAAAGAAGGAAACTAGCTACAACGACTAAGCTAAACAACGCGGCATTGCGCTACACCGGATCCAGATCAACAGGTGCCTCATCATCTGCTCTCACCAATAATGGTGATCATCACAAAAAGAAAATCCAAACAAAACATAGAACACAGATAGAAGGGTAAGCTAGTGAAAATAATTTTTAATAGTTAAATAAACAAGTTATGAAACACAAGCAACATACAACCAAAGAATAATTCACATACTTATCTTCATCTAAAAAATTAATGGATTCTCGATTCGGTTATCTGGATTATGCACTTGATATAGAATTCTAAAGGTAGAGCCTAGACACAAGGGGTTATCACCTAACCATACACAAGGTTAATCCCATTATGCCTTGGGCCCAAACATGTCCCAAGACTAAGATCTCTTGCCTCTCTCACCACATATTCTATTCTATATGAGTGTGAATGATTATCAGAGTTCAGAATACCTTCATTTATCTAGAAATCTCCTATATTAAGGCATACACTAACCACACCATCACCAAGAATTTCCCTTAAAACTCTTTCATCATCAACATTCCACATGCCATCTCAGAATAATTATCATCTCATGCTACACACATCAAGTACAGGTCTAAAAAAATGCCACATCATTTATGCATAGCTTCATACATCATACTTTTAACATTAACTCAATCAATCATAAGTTAAAATAAGGAATTAAAATTCTGCAGTAATTCTCGCTTAAGCTAGATTTTTCTCGCGGAATTCTGCTATTCTCGCTTAAGCTAGAAATTCTCACTTAAGCTAGAAATTCTCACTTAAGCTAGACTGATCTCGCTTAAGCTACAAATTCTCGCTTAAGCTAGAATAACAGGTTTTCACTAATTTTAGCAAGTAAAAACCAAAAATCCCAAACAACAACAAAAGAAAACACAATCACAAACATCAAACCAGCATTTTAAGCACGATGTAAGACACTTAAAAAAAGAAGTTTTAAAGCCCTAGCTTCCCTTACTTCGAAATTGATATCAAATTGGAGTCGAAGAAAGTCCTAAGCAAAAAGAGCACCACAACTCCTAAACAGCTTAGGAAACTAAATCACAAGAACACAAGGAGAGGAAAAAGACACTCTAAACGAGAGCAAAGCGGAACCATAGCTCCAGAACTAAAATCAGAAATAGAATGAAGGTTGAAGGTTGCCTTACGTGGAGGTTGAGGAGTACTCCGTACGGATCTCTGTTCTAGCCTCTGTTTCAAAAAGGTGAGAAATTTAGATGAGAAGCAGGGAGAACAAGTTGTGTGAGAGTGGAGAAGGGCAGAGAGGAAGGGTAGGACAGTGGCTGGAAAAATGGAGAAAAGTTGAGATAAAAAGGTAGAGAGGAGCTGAAAGGGTTTTAGAAGGGAACTGATTTTTTTTTCTTTTTTTTTACTGAAGCACATATATTAAAAAGAAATGGGTTTTACACGATCAAACTGAACAATGAAGAAAACAGAATAGTTGGTTATATATAATATCTAATTATATTTGATTCTAGTATGTCCTTTTCAAAAAACCATATAATATAACCCATGTAATATGTTCCAATCCCACTCTAACATATCTATCAAATGATGCATTGTTGCACATTTATGTTGTGAATCAAGTTTGACTATCACTTTAAAGGATCTTAGCTGGTTTACTGCTACTATATTTATGTTAATATAAAATGCATTATCCCTCCAAACTACATACTTGTGCTACTGATGTGTATTCATCTTGAGTTTGAACTAATAGCAGAGTTATGACATTGTAGATTGATTAGGGTATAAGGTTTGTGGTGTTATATTTAAGTTTTC
Organism: Vigna unguiculata; assembly: GCF_037176805.1. Taxonomy (NCBI): domain Eukaryota; kingdom Viridiplantae; phylum Streptophyta; class Magnoliopsida; order Fabales; family Fabaceae; genus Vigna; species Vigna unguiculata. The sequence continues at coordinate 35,998,826 of NC_140798.1, forward strand.
CTCTTTCTACATTATTTATGAATTCACTTGGAAGTTCTATATTTACCATTTCTGGCTGCAAATAATATGCAGGAAGTGTTATCAGACACACCATTAGATGACAGGATCAGTAAGTCTTGCAACACCAATGGTCATAACAAACTCAAGAATGTCCGAGTTTCTCACAGGGTATTTTCTTGTGAAGTCAATTAATGTATTCAAATTTCTTTCAGGGTGGTGCTGTTTTTTATGAGATCTTTCACTTATTTCAATTTTGGCAGATTGGAAATCCCATGGACTATGACACCTTAAAAGAAACCATTATGAATATTCAGAATTCGTTAAAGAACGAGGATCTTCCTTTATCAGTTGCTGTCATATCTGACAGAGAATGGCTGCTTGGAGGTAAACATGCGTAAAATTTTGTGACTGAAAATGGCCTTTGATTGACCAATATGACTTTTTTTCAGATCCAACTAAGGCAGACAAATTGTCTGCTTACTCTCTTCTCCTTGCTGAAAATATCTGCAACAAACTTGGAGTAAAGGTGATATTTTTACCTTCTATTTCTTGTGATGATAGCAAATATTCATTTTGAAATATTAGTTATTCTTACTAGATGGATAAAGCATAGTTGGATCGAATGGATGTTTTGCAGGTGCATAATCTAGTTGCGGAAATTGTTGATTCAAAATTAGGGAAACAAGTAATTCTTTTGTTTTGTTCAACCTTTCAAATTTTATATTGTGGTAACTTTTGATTATGACATTATATAAAATGCTGCAGATTAGTAGAATCAAGCCATCAGTGACATACATTGCAGCAGAGGAAATAATGAGCCTTGTAACAGCACAAGGTCATTAATCTTTAATCTCTTGATTTTGTTTGAATATATGTATCAACGTTAAATTTATTTTTCAAACTTGAAATCAGTGGCCGAGAACAGCGAACTAAATGATGTTTGGAAAGACGTACTAGATGCAGATGGAGACGAAATATATGTCAAGGTAAATGTTTCTTCATCTTTTGATACTTCTTTTCTGTAAACATTCCTCCCCATAAAGGTAATGTGCGTGTGACTTTGGTGTCATGCTTTCTTTAAATTTTCCTTCCTTTATCCCCCAGCATTCCTTTTGAAATAATGCAACTTACGAAATGAGTAAATGATATAAATTGATTTTGTCCCAGTTTGCGTACATAGCATCAACCTCTGTGGTATGAGATGAACATTTTATCATAAAAGTTTGTCTTTTAAATTAGAACATGAACGCCAACCTACTCTATAAAAAAGAAAACAAGCAATGCTGTTGTAGCAGTGCAGTTGACTCTTGCTTTTTCATTGCAGAATATTGGCCTATACATGAAAGAAGGAGAGAATCCATCATTTTCTGAGCTTTCTGAGAGGGCACATTTGAGGAGAGAAGTAGCCATAGGATATGTGAAGAACAAAAAGAATGTATGCCATCAATAGTACAAATTTAATTTTAGTATTTCATTTGAATCAACATGCTACTCACAGAACACTTTTCTATTTTCAGGTTATCAACCCTGTTCCCAAGTCTGAATCTCTCTCTCTTGAAATGACTGACTCCTTGATAGTCATATCTGAACTTGAAGGAGAGCAACCAGTTGTTTTGAAATGCTGAATCATGTCAAGATTTTTTGTTTTGAAAATTCTGATCCCAAAAATTTGGGGCCATTGATTTGATGATTGCATCCAGGTGATTGATTGCTAATCAGGATGATTCAGTATTAATGTGTTCTAGGATTTGACTTTTAGTAACACGTTCTAGGAATTTGTTTATCTGCTATCTACTAATTGTGTCTAAGTCTTGCTGGTCACATTGTTCCTCTGCTGTTTCCCACTTTTTTATTTTACATTTGGCCTCTTTAATATAAAATTCTTCCTCTATTTGTTTTTGTTTTAATTATTTGAAGAGATTTTAAACGAATTTGTATTTAAATTAAAAATTAGATTCTAGCTATCAAATGTCGTAACCAATTGCAGGTTCAAAATTAACTATTTACTTTGTACTATCAAGGTATTGAAAGGATTAAAAAGTATAATTTCCTAAGTTCAAGAATTCAAAAAGTAAATTTAAATATGGGGAAAATATCTAAATCGGAGGGTTAAACTTGCATTGAAGTCTAAATTTTATAATATTAAAAATCAAGAATTATTGCTTTAATGTTGGTTTTGTTCAAGATGAATTTTAGTTTTTTTTTTTAAATGAAAACTGCTTTTAACTTTTTACTTATAGTTTTTTTTTTTACATTTAAAACTTATTATAAATTGTAAATTTTTATTTCTGAAAGTTTACTAAATTAATGTAAGACTTTTCACTGTAAGTAATAAGGAAAAACAAAAGGAAAAAATTAAAATAATTTGTGAGCTTTTGCGTGATTAGTCTAAATTGGGTGATGCTTGAAATGGAATAAGAAAATCGATATTTAATTTTTGGTCAAAATTTGAAGTATAATCTTATGTAATTGAGGGAATTCAAGTCAGATATATGTTGAGAGAGAAATCTATGAGTATAAGTTTTTTGCAGCCTAAACTTTTTTTTTTTTTCATTTCTATTAAGCAAGTTAAATTAGTTTAAAACCATTACGACACAATTTAGTTAATAGAATTGTCCTTTAATATGTTTGAAAAGGAAAATAAGGAAACTCAATTTAAAATCATTTTAATTTTTTAACAAATTTTAATTAGTAATAACAATTTCCGCCTTGAAAACCAAACGTTATAACTTAATAGGTTGAAAAAGAAATATTAAATTTGAAAATGGTTACAAATAATATTCAATCTCAAATTTCAGACGGAATCCCTCCACGGGGTTTGGGCGTGTAAGATAAGAGGCGAGCGAGACTACGGAACAACAAAAGCAACACACTCAGAAAAGAGAGATGGCTCACGGCGCTTATAGCAAGCGGCGCGTGAGTGCAACGCGCCGATCGAACTCTAAGCCTCTCGGAGTTGCCAAGAAACCCAAGCCCTCCGTTTCCCTCAAAAACCAGATTCGATCCTTAGAGCGTATGCTCCGAAAGGTAACCCTAACCCTATTCCTATCCCTATTTCATCTTGTCGATTCGTTTCTATTCATTTTCGGAATTGGTGAAGCAGAATCTGCCTCCCGAGGTCAGAGAGGCGCAAGAGCAAAAGTTAGAAGCACTGAAGAAGCAGCAAGAGATTCACACGCGCCTCGCTGCGGAACGCAAAATTTTTTTACGTGACCGGAAGATCAAGTTCTTCGAGAGGAGGAAAATTGAAAGGCGAATCAGACGCCTCGAGAAACTGCACCGTGCCTCTTCTTCATCTTCTTCTTCTGCCCAACCTTACTCTGACCAACTTTCCGCTCTAAAACAAGATCTTCAATATGTCATGGTCCGTGTTCTGCGCACTTTTTATTTATTATTTGTTGCGTTGACATCACGACGAATATTGACCGAAAACAAAAATCTTGTTATTGTTCAAAATCAATTTCAATTTGCAGTACTTTCCAAAGAATGAAAAATATGTTCCCTTGTTTACCGGCGGCGATGATTCAGAGATAGTTGACAGGAGGAATGGGCTGCGCAAACAGATTGAAGATAGGTTGATTGCAGCTGCTGCAAGTGGCAAGGATTTAGAAGGTTCATTAATTGTGAATTTTTATAATACTGATTGGCATCAAATGAATTTAGAATGTTGGTGCTCTTCAAGAGCTTGGTTTTTGCTGTGTGAGACCTTGTTGATATGAGTTGTCAATAAAATAAGGAAAACTAGGTTGAAGCTCTGCTGTATACTTTTTAATATGCCTTTTATTTAAGCACATTTGTGTTCGATCAAATGTCAACAAGATTTCGTGCTGCTGTAGCAGAGACTGGTAGTGAGGATGACGGTCTGTTGGATCTGAGTGATGATGATTTTTTCCTTGCTGGGAGTTCTAGTGATGAAGCAGATGCAGATGATGAATGGACAGACAAAAGTGCAAGGTCAGTGGAGGGGAGATGTTTTACTACTTTAGCAATCATATCAATGAGAATTTCATATATACGCTGTGTGCATGTGCATTAAGGGGAATTAGAATGTTAAAAGGAGAGTAGTAGAATCAACCTTCGTTGTTTTTGATATTGGTCTTGGTACTGGTGAAGAGGAAGCCAGGTTTTCTGCTCTGAAAACTCCGGCATTTGTCCAGCATTATGCCAGGGAATTTGGAACTAACAATTAAGATGCTGCTAGCATGTTTTATCTTGATGAAATCTACCAGTATTAATTTTTTTTTTCGTTGGTTGCAGAGAGCAGGCTTCTAGTGCTTCTGGGAAAGGCGTGTCTGGCATGTCCAGTGATGAAAAAAACCAGGTCTGTAGTAAGAGTAGCAATTTTGTCTGTTTTAGTTTGCAATAGTTCATACCATGAAATAGATAGTTACAGAATATTTTCAAATTTTGAATATATCCGCCCCTTTTTTATAGAGGCAGATTTCTGCTAGAGCTTTGATGCCTCCTCCTCGCCCTTCAAATATGAAATTGTCAAGGTTTGGGTCATCTTCTGGCCAACATTCATCCATACAGAGATCTGATATTTCCACGTCTAGCAACACGTCAAATAGCAGAAGCAGCTCAGACTTCAAAGTAAGGGGACCCTCGAGATCAGGGACAGGCCATGGAAGTAGTTTAAGCTCCAACTCTGATGCTCACAAGCCTCGGAGAAAGAGAAGACCTAAGAAGAAAAAGAAGCAGGTTTATTACCTTTGCCTAGCTTGAGTTTTATTAACCTTGTTCATTTATAGAAAATTAGCCTCCTATTCTATTGCTGATAGGTAGGTTTTGAAGCATCTTTACACACGCTTCCATGCCTTGTTCATATTAGTTTCTTCCTTGCACATATTGAGCACTAAGTCTGTTCATAGCGGTCAATTATGGTGCTATCCCACTGCCACTGTGAGTTGCACAGGTCCCTCTCCCCAAGTCCTGTTATGGTGGAGTAGGCATGAATTACAGCAAATTGCAGTATTGCACCAATTTGGGTCGTAAAATTCTCACTTTGTTGATCTATCTGCTATATGTTCCTTTGACCAAAAATAATTTCTCCGCCTCACTTTTGAACTTCAAGCAGAAAACCCCTCCTAATTCTAGCAGCAAGGTTGTCTGCTGGCTGTGTGCGCCAGTGGTTTTGTCGATTATGTGCTTGGCAAAAGTTTTTTGGGCCTAGGATGACATCTTTCTTTAGTCTCTAATTATCTGGCTGTATGAGCGTTTTTTGGTCAGATAATTTTCGGAGTATCTGCAGGCTGCAACCCATTGATTTTCACCATCTCTTTATTCACACACGCTATCAGACTGGTTTGTTTCTGATCATAGTTGTTCTCTGCTCTCTTATCTGCTGTAGGTGTGATTCATACAAATCTCAGTTTGTGTTGTGTATGCCACAGTTCACAGCTCAATAATTTTGAGCTCATGATTTCATTATTTTTCCTCTCTTTAATTTCTACCTCTATTCTTTCCCTCTCCTCGTTTATGCTCCTTGACTCTAGATTGATGGTGGTTGTTTGCATAAATCATTACATTTTTACTAAAAATGAGAATATGCCTTTAATTTTGATTGTTTTCATTTTCTGAACATTTATGTGTTGTATTCATAATCTTTAGAACAACATTCATTCCTCTGTGCCCATAGCATTTTTTTGGCTGCTGCTCTGTACTGACTTAAAGGTTGACAATCCTGTTTCTATCAGGGAATACTCTTCAAATACATAATAAAATTATGCATCATAGCGGGTCTAGTGCAAGTAGTTTCTTGATCATCAAATAATTATGCAATATTTACTTTCCTTTGTATTCATTCTGTCTCTACACGTGCTAGTTTTTTTATCATGAAATAATTTTGCAATATTTACTTTCCTTCAATCTGTCTCTAACAGTGATACTTGGGGTGTTTTTTTCCAGCTGTAGGCGCGGTGAGCATCACCATAAGCAATTGGTTTATCGTCACATCACACCGGTCAATACGATCATACATATGTATTGACTTGTTAGGTTAGATCAAGAGTTGTTACTGTAGATTGTCTTTTACTGTGGGCTCTTCATATTTAACTATGGCTTACTGTAAATTATATTGAACTTCTGATTTATCTGAGATGATATTTTACCTTTTCGGCTTACTGTCACGATGGCTCGGCAAAGATGGTGCGAAACAAATTTAGGTTTAAAATACAATTTATTTTTACTTGAATTCATGTAATTTTTTCCTTTTTCCTTTGATTGTACCAAAGTATACATGGTTTCCGATTCAAACTGTTCTGCAAAGTAATGGAATCAAATAGATCTTTGAGAGGTAACATACAAAACCAATGGCAGTGACTAACAATTTTTTTTTTAATATAGTATTATGGATTAAATGAAATTTTTATTGAAATTATCGAGATAACTATGCCAACAGTCATGTTTCAGGTTATGAGTGGAATTTTTTTTTTCTTAAATTTGTTTAGGTTCCTTTATTTCATAATGTGACAAAAAATTGTATATTTTTTAATATAGTAGTATGGATTAAGTAAAATTTTGATTGGAATAATGGAGTGGAAGTTCTTTTTTTATTTCATAAAACAGTCATGTTTTAGGTTATATGAGTGAAATTTTTTTTTTCTAGAAAAAAAATTTAGGTTCCTTTATGTCATAATGATTTATGTTAAAACTGTTTCATGGAAATTTAAACTCTTTTTTAGAGGTGGTAAAATAGGTTAGACATGATTCCTTCAAACCTGTTTTGTTGCTGATCTATCAAAATTGAGTTTAAATTAGGGGTGACAATGCGGGCTGGTTTGGCCCGTTTAGGTTTGGTCTGCATAAGGCTTGCACAACGTGGGCTGGTCTGGCCCGTGGGTTTGCGGACTCGTTCGTTTTTTTTTTGTTTTTTTTTTATTTTTATAATAAAATTTTCAATGTTTAAAAATTGGAAAACTTTAAGAAATTCAAGACTTTGAAGAATTAGATGATAAATTGATAATTCAACATTTTCATCATATTCATACTATGACATACGTAATGTATTCTTCAAATTTAATGCAAGAGTCTATAAAAGAAGTAATTATATACAAGTGCAAGATTTTTTTTTAATTTTATGCGGGCCGGTCCGCACGGGCCGCGGGGTCACTACTCTGGCCCGCCCCGCGTCCTGCGAGCTGGCCCGACAGGCCATGCCCTAATTGTCACCCCTAATTTAAATGGATTAAAAGATTGAACTCGTTCCATCATTAGACGAAGCTTAGATTTACTATCATGAATGTTATGTTCTCCTTTTAGAAGTTGCCCATCCGTTTCTTCTCTTATCTAGATATTTTGCTGCAATCTTAATTCACAAACATCCTAATTTTTGTCCTTAGTTCCCATTCATGATTTGTAGGTATACATTAAGAATATTCATTTAGTATTTGTCACGGATTTTATTCAATTTTTTTGCCATCTTTATATGAAATTGGACTATGAGAAGAAGATGGGTGGAAGGAATTCATGTTTGTAGTCTCATGATGTTCACACTCATAGCTTTCACACTCTCTACAAAAATATAGGAATATACAGACATAATTAATGTGTAATGGGTCAAACCACAGTTAATGAGTGAAGAAGCTATCAGAGAGAGTGAAGAAGAAAAGAGCAATCAATGTATCTTGTGCAAGTATGTGGAGAGAAGCTACCTTAAAGAAAATTTTTTATTCTTTTCTCATGTATCGGGGTTCACTCTATTATTTATTTAAAGTCCTGTGGATTTTTTATTCATATTAAGACTTTTTCACGTTACAAGTTTTTGTGTTTGTTGGTTTCTTTCTTCTCTATTTTATGTATTTTATTGTTTTGCATATTATTTATTTAGAAAAAATTTGATTAAACTTTACTTCCACATTTGATTCTCTTTTCAACAACATAAGTTGGGTGGATCGAATTCTTGTGAGTTAAGGAACTTAAAAATATGTCGATCCTTTTTATTTAGTTGAATTAAAAAATATGTAACTAATATTAACAAAACTTATTGATTTTAACATTACATCTAATATATATGTATTTTAAGTATAAATAGTTAATCATAACTAGTTTTTAAATAAGTTTATTCTATATTATATATAGAGGAGACATTTTTTATCCGCATTTATTTTTTATTCGCATTTATTTTTTACTTTTATCTTTTAAATAATAGTTTTTCAAAATTAAAATAGTTATTTTATCAATTTAACTATTTTCTTTTTTAAATTTAACTATATTAATCAACTTTTAGTTTTTATTACCTAAAAGAATTACCTATGAAAATTGAAAGTGTTTTTTCTATCATGTTTATAATAATTAATTAATAATACAAATTTAGTTATGCACCTTTTTAGGAGTGCATTTTTTTTCTTTACACATAAATCTCTATTATCTAAAAGAATTACTTATATAAATTGAAAGTAGTTTGATTGTATAATATGTGCAAATGTGTTCACCTTTTTTATAAATGAAAGTAGAAATAATTGTAAAAATAAATATAAATACTTTTAATAAATTTATTGCAGATGATTTTTATTTTATTCATATTTAATATTTTACTATAAATAGTTATTTTATTTTAAAAATAATTAAATTTTAAAAAATACTATATATAAAAATCGAATAAATTTTAAAAAAGTCACTTAAAAAAGGATAAATTTAGAAGAAAAAATTATGTACACAAAAAATAAACTTTTTCTTTGTATAATAGTATAAATTATAATAATTTTTAGATGTTTTATAATTGTTTTTGTACATATTTTGTTATAAATTCTTATTTTCCTTATGGCAAAATTTGCAAATGTTTTAATTATAATTATTTTTATAACGTATTATATATATATATATATATTATAATTTTAATAATATTGTCTAATTAATTTTATAACGAAACACGATGCATCCTGTACTAACTTTTTAACATTCACTCTGGTAATTTATCCTGCAATAAAAGGATGTTTTATAATTGTTTTTGTACATATTTTGTTATAAATTCTTATTTTCCTTATGGCAAAATTTGCAAATGTTTTAATTATAATTATTTTTATAAAGTATTATATATATATATATATATTATAATTTTAATAATATTGTCTAATTAATTTTATAACGAAACACGATGCATCCTGTACTAACTTTTTAACATTCACTCTGGTAATTTATCCTGCAATAAAAGGATGTGAATTTGACCTGATTCAGTGGCAAATGTTGATGTTAACAAAAGGGAGATTTATTGATCTGTAATTGGTTGTGGAGGGAGGGTTATATTTAACAAAAAAGAGTAAGGAATTGAGTAGAAAAGGGAGGGAGAAATAGGAGGAGTAGGGAGGAAACAATGAACAATAGTTAGTACTAAACTAGTTAGGATTGGAGGGAGTAAATTGGTAGATGTATTTGATGATAGAATTGAATTGATCCAAGTGCAGTTAGCTTAGCTTAGCATAGCTTAGGACGGAGGGGAAATGGGAGGGGCTCAGATCCGTTCAATGTTGCTATGGGTATTATTATTCTTAGCAGCCTATGCCTATCTCGCCGATGGCGTTTTTCCGGAAGAGGTGAGACAACTGCGAGACGAGGCTCGTGAAATGTTTTATCACGCTTTCAATGGCTACATGGACCACGCTTTTCCCCTCGACGAATTGAGGCCCCTTTCATGTGCAGGAGAGGATACCCTCGGTGGCTATGCCTTAACATTGGTTCCTATTCCCATTCAATCGCTAATCAAATTCCTTATCATATCTCTCTTATTCATTATTCGGATTCTAATTCTAATGTATTCATCATATCAGATTGATTCTTTAGACACTTTGGCATTACTTGGTGACCGCCAACGCTTTGCCACCTCTGTTGAATGGCTTGGTAAAAATATCCGCTTTGATATAGTGAGTATTCACTCCATCCAATCAAAAGTCAAACTTTTTTTTTTTAGGCAAATGCTAACATGTGCCATTGCTCTTAAAGTTTTCATATAATGGTTTTATTTGCTTATGATTTATTTTAATTTTGGTTGGGCTGCAGAATAAAACTGTTTCTGTGTTTGAGACCACTATCAGGGTTCTCGGAGGATTACTTTCGGCTCATCTTATTGCCTCTGATTATGCTACGGTTAGTATGTCAATTTTTGTACAATCATATGATTGCATTTAGAATTCATGCTTATCTTACATTTTGTAAAATTTTAAAAGTTAATGGTGAGGACACCTTAGGCTGATGTTGTTCTCAGTTGGATGTCGTTGGTAGGAACCTTCTATAGAAGGATCAGATAAGATGAGGTTATGTTTTGCTTTCTCACCTCTGATTTGAAGTTGGATAGCAACTCTCTTAAATATTTGCTTTGCTCTTCTGTTATTCTCAACTGCTTTCAGGATATTTGTATTGATAAAGATTTTTTATTAGATTGGTCTGGTGATTCTGACCCTGGATTATTGGATTCTTTCTGCTTTCTTCTTGTGAAAGTAATTAGTTTGTCACCTATTAAATGTTCATGGATTTTATCATAGAATTTGGGCGTCTGGGATCAGTGTTGGAATCATAGGTGGTCTGTATATATATGTTTGGAGAAGAGCTGTAGATGCTCTAATAAAGAGAGTATATCAGATGGAGGGTATACATGTACGGGTAACATCGAGAGGTTTTAGAGGTCATTGGTTTGTTTATAGATATGATTCACAATTGAAAATATATTTATAGATTTCTATGTAGCTTGCCCCACTTGATGGGAATAGGCTTGATTGTTGGTGCTGTAATATGTATGCATTCCCTGCATTCTGATTTCGTATCTCATGTCATGAATCATTTTTCCTACTAATTCATATTATAACATATTTGTACATAGTACTCTATAGTCTTCAACCATTATCTTCACATATGTTGTCTGCAGGGCATGAGAGTTCCGTCATATGATAATCAGTTACTAAACTTAGCTGAAGATCTTGCCAGGAGATTGTTACCTGCATTTGATACCCCTACAGGTATTACTCAATCATACACAATTATGCTTGTCTTTTAGTAACTTTGCTCTCATAATCATCTTTCTCGATACAGAAAAGGATTGTATTGCATGTTTTTAGAATTTAATATATATTATATTTTAAAATCTCACTTTTTGATGGAATTTTATACCACCATACCAGTGTTATCAATCGTGGATTATGGAAAATGGCAGAAAGCCATTAATCTGCCATACCATTTTGAGAATAGTGTTGCAGGCAATTATTAGAAGTTGGTTAGAAGTTGAAATTTATGGTATATATCAATTATATATAACAAAAATTATATTGTATGCAAATAAAAGTAAAGTGCATAAAATTTGATGTAATTTTAACTTAAAAGTTTATTTGGATGGAGACTTTCTGGAGATAACAAGACAAGAGGATGACAGCAGCAACCATGACACCCATAACAGCTGCAGTAGCAAAAGGTTGCAAACTTTCAGTAATCCAAGGAATCCTGTAATCTAATGATGCCATAGTTTTGCTATGGCAGCTATTTAATGACATTGACATGCAAGGTGAAGAATGATTTGTGGAGAATAATACTTAGTTAATAAGATGTTTAAATTGCAAGCATCGAAATTTGCATAAATTTTTTGAAAGGGAAAATTTTAATCAGGGAAAAAGCTGGCAAGTACAGTGAGGGTTAGTAGAAGTTATTCTGCAAATTAAAAAACATCTAAAAAAAGAAGAAAACTAATAATTCAACAAGGCTCCTTATCTTTGCAAAAAGAAGAAATAGCAATGGGAAGAACATCAAATAGAAGCTGCAAGCGTGATCCTATTCCATAATAGCAAATTTAATTGCAAAAACACCCTTAAATATCCATGCTTTCTGCTCCAACCAAATGTACCAAATTTCATAAACTGCACATCATATCAAGAATTTTTTCTTCATTGTTTTTAATATGGCTTACAACTGCAAAACCAACCTCCCTACAAGGCAATAACTAGAAAATATTTATTTTATGTTGTTCACCCACACCCTCAATTCTTAAGACCAGATATAGCTTCAACAAACTAAAAGATTGAACATTCACAAAAATTTTGCTATCCTTCTTTGAGAAGAGAGGTATCACTCAGAAAATTGAAGGTTGAGCCCTCATCTTATCCTACTCGACTCTAGGAACTGAGATGAGATCCTTTTCTAGAAGGAATTTGACTTAGGATAAAAAGGGACATGTTTTTGCTTGCATAACTTCTTGCCATGAAACCAAGATTTTCACCATCTGCAGTTACAGTATAAATTAACGGCAGTGAAGAGGCAACCTAAATCACAACCCGAGTTATTTACTTACCATCTTGCAAAATTGCTCACTTTTAGCTTAGCTTGTAGAGAATGTTGTTTTAAATCCCTACCCGTTTGGATAGAGGAAGGGAATCAGGAAGGAAATATTTTTTTTTTTTTTTTAATTTAAAAGTTATGTTCTTTAGTTGAAGGGACAGAAGAGAGAGAAACAGACTTTAAGAAATAAATTTCAATTTTTTGTCTCCTTATTATCTGTCATTCAAATTTCATAATTTTATCCTTTCCCTTATTTTCCTTCCTCATCTGCACAAAGGGTAATAATAGTTCACCTTATGTTGACTTTCATGTGCCTTGTTTTTGTGCAGGGATTCCATTTGGATCTGTAAATTTGTTACATGGAGTTGATAAACATGAAAGTAAGGTAACACAACCTTCTCCTATGCTTCCCATATTATTTTTAGAATATGTGGGTCTTCAACCTGGTCTCTGACCCACTACCGTAGCTGATAATTTCAAATGATATATGTGAAACAAAATGGGCAAAAAAGTTAGCACAGAGGTGGTTTGGAAACTGTCTTTGCTCCACTATTTTCTTTTTGAAAAAACAGAATATTTCCTGAGATTAATTCTCTCATCTTGTGTTCTTTATCCTATATGTCTTCAACCTATTTGAATTTATTGTGTTAAAATTAGTACTTCTGTGCTTTAGATAACTTCAACAGCAGGTGGTGGGACCTTGACTCTTGAATTTGGTGTTCTAAGTCGTCTAACAAATGACCCTAGTAAGTTTACCATTTTCCTTTTGGTCTATTCTAAGCATACATGATCCAAGGAATGAGTTACTGTCATTGAAAAGGTATATGAACTAAAGTTCTAAACAAACAAGAACTGAAGGACCAACCAAGTGCAAACTGGTATCTGCTGTGAAAATAACTAGAAGTTATGAAAGATATTCCCAAGTAAAAACATTATTAAAGTAGTCGATCAACATATGACAGGATTGAATTGATGGCTTTAGTTTAATGTTCCAATCTTATGATTGTTTCTTCAGAGTTGCTGTATGTTTGCACTTGCATTTTACTTTTTCTATAAAAGAAAACAGTGAAGGAGAATGGAACAACTATATTTTGATAGCACAAAACTTATTTGTACTCCTCTCTCTCTTTTGATAGCAAGACAATTATTTTCAAGCCATTTTGCTTTATCCCCTTCTAACTCATCTATGGAGCAAGCAATTGTGGTCCAGAAGTTGTATTTCATCTCTTCCTTCTTCTATTCTGGGGGCTGAATAGTGGAGACTATTGTTAGTCATTCATGTGCTAGATCATGTGGGAAATAGTAACATGATTAATTGGGTAGATGAGCGATTTTTATTTGACGAACCTTGTTGGTGGGAAGGGAAACATTTAGAGGCTAGGATACCAGGGAGAGAAAGGGGAGAAGACAGGCATTCGGTTTTGTTGTTTTGGGTGGCTGCTGTCATAGGCAGAGAAGGCATCTATCTCTTGACATTTTATCTTCTATTGCTGCATTTTCTAATTATGGTTTTACTAAATGCTTTGAATTTTAGCCTTGTATTTTTAACTCTACAATTTTTCTAGTCTTCACCTTCTTGGAGAAGGGTGTACTGCTAACATGATCTTATTACTTATAATCATTTCTATATGTTTCTTTGACATGCAGTTTTTGAACAAGTCACCAAAAATGCAGTGCGTGGACTTTGGGCACGGCGTTCAAAGCTTAATCTGGTTGGTGCTCATATTAATGTTTTTACAGGTGAATGGACACAAAAGGTACAAAGTATATGTTATTTGTTGAAATATTCATATAGATATACATACTCACATATTTGTGTGTGTAATGACATTGTCTTATTTGTTTTGTGGCATTATTTCCTTTTTCTTAGAGCAATTTTTTTAAAATAATAGAGCCATGATACACAGAATTGGATACTCTACTTTCTGTACCAATCATAGTGCCTCTTATTTGTGTTTTATATAAATGTGTACTACCTTGTAAAGCATTTAACATATTCTGTTCCTCTGATCTAACTAAATAAAGGGAACCCTAAGTCCAAACTAAAGCTGTCGTAGTGATTTCTGTATAATCTTCTCTCTCTCTCTCTCTCTCTCTCTCTGTATTTTTCATCCTGGTGTCAACTCTCAAGGCATGGGTTGTCAACTTTTGAATTAAACCCTATCTCTTCAGCCTTCTACTAAAATATATTGTAAATCAATCATTTCCTGGGCTGTGCATGAGCTTCCCTTGCGTTGTGAGTTGATGGAGTCTTTCTAAAGAGTTGAGGTTTGACTCATGTAGAAGTCTGCTGCAACTTGGCTAGGTGACTTGTCGAGCATTTCCATGTGTGATGAAGTCCACCTAAGTTTGGTTTTAGCTGATTTTGTGTTGCTGTACCCCTGGCTTAATTGATTTTGTTGTTTTCCCTTTCCAAATATTTTCCACCGTTTAGAGGAGTGTTGCCATTCTAGATAGTTTAACTTTTCTTGATTTGGTGGTGTGAGACTGAGTTAATTGAGACATGTAAGTTGGAGATACTCAACGGTATATGTCTAGCATACTTGCACCGATGGTTAACATTATCTTGCCACCAATCAATGTTAATTATCAATGCTAGTATGTTAGACCTATATTGTTGGGTATCCTCCTATTTAGATGTTTCAATTCTTGACAACTACCGACACTGAACATTGTAATTCAGTTACATAATTGTGGTTGGGTTTGTAGTTTTATCGTAACAACCATGATTTAGAGAAAACATCAGCACACTGTTACTTATATTTGACATGACTAAGAAATAAGTCTTTATTGGTGTTGTTTATGAACAAATCTCAACCAGTCTTAATATGCTTTGTGGAGAGTTGCTTGATTGTCACACGACAACCAGTCTCAATATTCTAACCAAGTACTCACAAAATCATATCAACTCCCTTGTAGTGTGAGCAATAACTATGTCTTAGACTCTGCATTCAATATAGCTGCCTCACCTTGCTTCCTAATCATTCATGAAACCAAGGTACCCCCCATCAAGGACACAATAACTTGAAGAAGGCCTCCTATCTAGGTGTTATTGCAAACTACGTAACATCGTTCACGAAGTTTATACATTCTAGGCGGGTATCCTTTTTTGACAAGCCGAAAGCTTAATAATAGGCTTCCAACTTTAGGGGAGTGTTGAGGATATAATGTAATAACAGGGGAACTATTTTCATGGTTTGATGATTAGTTTCTTCTAGTGTGTGAAAGAGTATAGGAGTCATTATGCACTTTGAGTATAGTAATGGTTCAGCTTTGGCTTGTGTATTATATTATTTAGAACAATTGATGAGTGAACTTTCTCCTGCCATTTGGAACCAGAGGGTCCTTGGTGTGAGAAAATAATAATAAGGAGAATGATGAATGCTCTGAACAGTATTGTTAGAATTTGTGGATATAATAGGATACTATAGATATTCATCATATGAATTCTCGGTTTAAATGTTATTATTTGTTCGAGGCAAACTGCCTCAAAAGATATTCTAGACATATGGCTGAAATCCTTCAGTAATATAGGAGATTGATGATAAAATGAAGATGACAAATCTCAACAAAAAGGGATAAATAGGAAAAAATAGCTGACCATATTTCTCTAAAAACGGAGAAGAAATTCCAGTAAAAGATAATAAGATTATAAAATGTGCATAATGATTGTAGGGTTCAGGTTGAGCTTAGAATAGGTTGTTGGTATTGATGATGGTTGACTTCCTCAGGTTCTTAAGTCTTGCTACTGCTGTTACTCATTTCTTTGGCAAGTAAATTACTTAATTTGTAGGGTCTGTGATGCCTCTCAATCAACTAGATATTGCCTTAGTCTATTATTGTAGCATTTGATTTGTGTATGTTAATAATTATTTATTGTTTCCTATTTTTAATTTGTATAGTTGTCCATGTGAAGAAGCTAAAAATATGCAAAATATGAAATTAATATTCTTTTACAGTTTATAGATTTTGCATTGGTGTTTCATTGTCCTACTGACCGTTCTCTGCCTGAATATGCCTAACTTTTCAACAATGACGCATATTCTTCTTCCAATTTATGTGTATCTATCAACAACTACTGCATCTATCTCTCTCTTTGCAGGATGCTGGGATAGGAACTAGTATTGACTCTTTCTATGAGTATCTGTTGAAGGTTAGTATAAGAAATTTACTAAGGTGGAGCCTCTAGAGCAATTTGTACTGGAAAGTTAATTCCTAAGTTCTTATGATTATAAAAGAACAAGAGTTGATTTAATTTTCTTAGAATTTGGTCTTAGGACCTAGTTCTATAGTACAAAACCTGCTTGTGAGATAAAAACAATTAAATTTTATAAGCTTTATATAAGTTGTATCTTTAGTCAATGTGACTAGATCACCAATCTTGAGGCCAGAACTGAGGCAGCCTTGGGAAGACTGCCCATAAGGCCACTTTTCAACACTCTCCCTCAAATCTATGGCTATTGGCCTAAAGTGTAGCCAATCCAGGTGGTACAATAATAGACTTAGAATAAACATTGATGTCATCATAGAATTTAGGCTTAGGAACTTTGTTCAACTTTAGAGGAATCGTTGTTAGGTGACATTCCAAACGTGATGAGTTCTATTTCAATTATTTCTCTAGTTGATACGAGACTAAATTACCACCCTTTAAGTTGCAATTGAGGAAACTTTCAAAGAGGCTGCAACTGAGGTAGGATAGGAATGACTGCAATTTAGACAACTTTTCAACAAATGTAATAAACTAAAACCTACTTGAGATATTTCATGATTTTTTCTATACATATGATATTTGATTGCATGTTTTTGTGTAAAAACACTTTTTTCTTTTTTTTTTTTAATCTTTCTGCTTTACTATCAAATTTCATATTATTCCCACCTGTAAACGTTTTCTCTCTTGCTACTTGCACTTTTTTACCTATGACTTAGTTTGTCTTTTATCAAAAAATATTTAAAAAATAGATTTATTCTCAGCATGATATTCTTCCTATTACTATTCTTCCTCTTGTTTGAATTCATTGGAAGGATTTCCCCAGAATTATTTTTATACACTACGGACTTCTTTAACAAAACGACATTATAGAGGAGAGAGGGGTAGCATTGAGGACTGTAATGTTTACATCTTCTAAAATTAGTCTGCCTGTTTGTGCCAACTTATTTTCACTTTGAGCTCTAGTTTTTACTGATATGGTGTATGTTGATTCATTGATTCTACAACATATAAAGGTGCTTAGTTAAAGACCTTTTGAGGAAAATTGCACGATGAATTATTGGTTAAAATATTTTCAACTACGACTTTTAGTGGCAATTGGTCGACCAATATTTTAATGTTATTAACCAGGTGGATTAATTTTGTTTGGAATTCCTTTTTTTTTTGGCATTTTCTCCTTTTGGGGCATTACTTTGTTAGTTGATATAAATCAAGTTCTCTGATTTCTTTTTCCATGCTAATGACCTTCAGGCATATTTATTATTTGGAGACGAAGAGTACTTGTATATATTCCAAGAAGCTTATGCTGCTGCTATGCATTATCTTTACCATGACCCTTGGTAAAAGCTTTTGGCTATGTGTGCCACCCTGTAAATATACTTGACTACTATTTTTCTTTGAAATGCATCAGTATGTATATTTTTAAATGTATTTCTTTAAAGTCTGAAACTCAGATTTTTGTTTATGCTTCAAGGTACGTAGAAGTGAATATGGATTCTGCTGCTATTGTCTGGCCATTATTTAATAGTCTGCAGGCATTTTGGCCTGGTCTTCAGGTTTCCTTTTGCTTGTTTTTTATATTTATTATTTTTTTTACTCTGGATATAATAATATCATGGAGGGGCTAATTGAAAATGTGTATCTTTGCAAGGTTTTAGCTGGAGATATCAATCCTGCAATTCGCACCCATGCTGCCTTCTTGAGTGTCTGGAGAAGATATGGTTTTACCCCTGAGGGATTCAATCTTGCAAGTCTCAGTGTTCAGGTATAACTATTCCTAACACCTGGAGGCCATATAACTGTAAAATGATGCTTAATTATAGCATCAGCCTTCTTTCTATTAGTTGCATGTTTAGGGTAATTGATGATTTGTTGCACCCAAATTTTGTTCTCTTAAATAAACTTATATTTCAAAATCCCTGTTCGTGTTAATAAATCTCATTAGAAAGAAAATAGGAAAAAGACTATGGGAACATCCTTCAAATAGAAATGTCAAGATGGAAAGGGAACTTCAAAAACAGGACACGACAATGCTGTCCATTCTATGTAAGAAATAAGTTGCTCTTGGAAAAACACAAGCAGGGCTCTGAAGAGAAGCAATGAAATATAAACTCTATCCACAAGTGTAAAGCCAATTCTTAGATGGGGTTAAGATGTTCCACATGGCTAAGAATATGGTTGAAATACTTCTTATAAGACTTGGATAATTTTCTTCCCTTCATCTAGCTTTTGGGGTCCACTTGATTTTTGGTCAGGTATAAGAGCGTGTCCGGATTTGATGTCTTAGCTTTTCAAGTCGAGTTAGACCCACTTTATTTCTAATATGGATGGTTAATGCTGAAAATTTCTTATGTTTCTGACAGTACAAGAGTCTATCTGGTTTTAATGTTGGGACATTTGAAGATGTCCTGTGTTACACACTTCGTGCCCTAGTTGGTATGTAAGGTGTGTGCTTTAAGATGTCTTACACTGGCTAGGAGTATGGACATAACACATTTTACAAGACATTGAAAATTGTCCACCTTTGAGCTAGTAGGAGTTGAGTTAGGTTAAAATTCATATTTAAACTGCAACTTGTAAAGCATTTGAATGAATCATAAAGAACTTATTTGTAACAAGACACACCCTGTGATTGTTATGAGTCATAAAATAATTGTTCCATGGGAATGTAGAATACTTGCTATGTTCTTTTTTAGGTAACCATTCGGTTGATTATCTCTAATGTGAACTGTTATGTGTTTTTCTTACATTACATCAGCATGGGCAAAAGAGTTACCCACTGCGGCCAGAGCTAATTGAGAGCACCTATTGGCTGTACAAAGCTACCCGAGATCCTAGGTTTGCTTATATATTCCTTTAAATTGTGTTATGATTGTAAAATTTGGCTCCTTATGTCTGGTTTGGTTTCTTAATATTATTTTGCTAGAGCTATATAGCCCTGTTTTCTGTCTCTAAAAACCCTCTCCTTTCTTACCTATTTGTAATATTTTTTCCTCCCTTTTCTCTGAAGACGTAAGTTTTATTTAGCAACGTTCACAATTTAATACAGAACTTGATTCTGTTATTGGTGTTTCTCTGTAGATATCTTGATGCTGGGAGGGACATGATTGCTAGTTTGCAATATGGAACACGATGCCCTTGTGGGTACTGTCACATTTCAGATGTTGAGCATCACAAACAAGAAGATCACATGGAGAGCTTCTTCTTAGCTGAGACAGTAAGAATGAATTTATGACATATTTTAAAAATACCTAAACCTTAACAAAAGAACATAATCTCTTCAGTTGTATTTTATCGAAGTCTGTTTTAGTGCAACTATGTATAGAATATTTCCTTATTAGAGTTATTTTTTCTTAAATTCCCTTATTATGTACATACTGTTGTAAATAATCAGAAAGTTTTCTTTCTAGGTAAGATCATTGATTAAGATAGGTAGGTAAATTGGTTTTTATTTAGGGTCCGCAATTGTGTGGGGTATATAATTTTAGATGAGGCTCTGATAACGTCAAGGACCAAGTTTCTTGGAAGCTTAAGTTGTCAAGTGGAAGTTTGGGAATGGGTTTATGTTTCTATCAATTTTACTTTGTTAAGTTTATACTTTTCTTTCGTTTATAAACCATACCTCTTACAACCATTAATATTTGTCTTCTTGCCTTCAATATATTTTATCTGCTTCCCCCCCTCCTCTTCCCCAATCTATTCTTTATTTTGAAGAAAGATGTTGCTAACTAACCTATGCTACAATTAGGTCAAGTATCTGTGGCTGCTGTTTGATTTGGCTGTGGGTCCTGACAACCTTGTGGAAAATGGGCCATACAAGTGAGTGTGAGCTTATGCATTTACAATTAGTAGCTGAACTTTTGCTACAACAAGATTAAGTACTTGTTTCTACATTTTTCTGAGACAGGTACGTATTCAGCACTGAAGGTCATTTACTGCCTGCTACTCCTCAAATCTCCCTAGCGAGGGAACATTGTTTATACTATGGGGCTTATTGTAGAAGTGGTGATTTGAGACAAACTTACTTTGTACCAGAGTCTGAGAAAGATAAGAAAGAACCCAATGATACTAAATTTTATGATAGTTGGACTAAAAGAGATACATATTCTTCAGATTACACCACTTTCGAGCCAAGAGCCGTTTCTGGTTCGATTAAGGTACTTGGTAGTCTTTACTTCCATCACTATTGGGCTTCTTTCTCGCCTTTTATCGTATGCATATTACTTGTGCCAAATATTACACTTAATACCTATTTCCGTCTTCATTCATTTTGCTATAAGGGTGCGATGGAAAATTTTCTTAATACTTGTTTGATTTAAAACAGAAGTTTAGAAATCAAGTTATTTGGTTAGGATGTGAGGTTCACTGCATATTTTCTATTTCTTATTCTGGATCTTAGAAGAAAAAAGGAGATGTAGTGTTCCAGAGTCTGTTATCCATTTTCTCCTCAACGTTCAAAATTAAATTAAAACTGTGAAACATCACTATGGCCACTAGGTTATGTTAGACAACTCTGGCTTACATTGTTGGGCTGGGAATGTTCTTTGCAGATTGTATTTAGGTGCTCACAGCAGCGAATCAAATAAAACAAGTAAGTTTATTTTGTATGACATGAGTATTATTGTTATTTCTGCAGGGTTTCTGCCCAGGATTAAATCATGGACAGAAGTTTGGTTTATTATATGCACATTTAATTGATGAACGTCGTGATTATGAAACCAACCAAGTTCAACAGAAAGAATCAACTACCGTGCAAAGCCATTCAGTATTGGTTCTTCGTAGCCAGAGTTCTGAGCATTTGGTACCAGAATATGGCAGTGACCGTAATGATAGTCAGACACCTCAATCAGACAGTACCCCTTAAAGTGAGAGGGGGACTTGTGGTGCTGCTAGAAGTCAAGTTGCTGATCCCAGCAAAGTAGGAATTACAATATCTCAGTTAAGCAAGAGGATTGGTGAGGAAGGAAATTATAACTTCAACTTCACAGAGTTTCACTTCTCAAACTTCTGCAGGCTCACCCACCTGAAATTTAAATTTGAGTTTTGTTAGTGTCCATAATTGAGAAAGCATGCATTTGATAACTTTGGCAGCTGTTGTTACATTGCGCATGGAGCTGAAAGTGGTAAATTATGGATGAACTGACCTGTTAGTTCTAATGTTGTGATATTGGAGGCAAAGTCATTACCTTGCCTTCAATCATTGGGCACTTGTAAACGAATGTAACATAATTATTTTTGTTGTATAATTTTTGCTGAGGTACATGTAAACTTATTGTCAGTGGTCTAATCATTGTGTACAGGGGATAGTTATTATCGGATTCCTGAAATTAGATTGCAATTTCAATGGCTGAAAATTCCAATCATCCATTATGTTAAAAAAATCAATCTATTAAGTATTTACAAATTTTATTTTTTTAATTAATTTATTATTATTTAATTTTTTTTTTATTAATTAAGTAATGCGATTGTAATCTTGTTCCTTGATCTTGTATATTTCTCTTCACATATTAAAAAATATGAAATTATTTTATTAATATAATATGATATTGTGATTAATATAAAATAATAAATATTTATTATTTTAATTGAAAATATATTAAATTCATTGAATAACAAATTATTATCATTGATCAGGTGACACTTGCGATTTTTATCATTTAACATCTTTTTAATAAAAATAATAATAATAATTTATCATTTATATTAGAATTTATTATTTACGTTAACCGCGATATCATGATATCATTTTACAATAGTTGTAAAATTCTGATTCACTTCTCTTAATACAAGTTTGTGAGTGGGATCTAGATCAATTCTGATTTTAACTTGTATCAAAATTTGGAACCTTTTCTAACTTCATCAAACTTGAACCCATAGTTGAATCAAATATTTAGCCATATAATTTAAAAAAAAAAAAGTAAATAAATTTGGGCCTCCATTGAATACTTTTGTGGAAGGCACACCAGGCCCAATTTTGAGTATATTTGGACTTTATATTTTCTTTACATAACATCTTCATATTTTTGGCCTTTCTGTTCTATCAGCAGTGCCCATTAAATGAATGAAGAAAAAAATGAACAGCAAAGTTTGGAGATTTAGGCAAAGGTCTTTTTTCTGTTTCTCCAAACTGGCGTTGAGATTAACAAAAAAAAAAAAACTAAGTAAAGAAGGAGGCTATCTTTGGATACAAGTTGGAAACGTGCTTTTTAGAAATTTCAACACATTCTTAAATTTTAAAACAAAAAATCAATAAAAAAACTGTTTCTTTGGGAATATTTTTAACTTCCCAATTAACATATAAACATTCACCAATATTTTATTTACTAAAAGAGTGCTTGAAGTAAGCCTAGAGCAAGAGTAGAGGTAACTTAGAATTCCCCAAAATATTCTATGACAGCACATGATGCTGTCTTTACGTCAAGGCCAAGTGTGAGTTCTTTGATTGAAAAGATTAAAAGGTAAAAAAAAAAAAAAAAAAAAATTTAACTCCATATCACACCTATAGTTTTCCAGAGTCACAGACAACTAAACACAAAATTTTATTTAAATAATTTCACAGTTTTCTCTTCTTTTTCCAAATAGCTAAAAGTAGGTTTAATCACTTTGTTTTTTATATTTTAAGTTTTGATTTATTTTGGTCTTTATTTTTATTTTATTTTTGTCAAGTTTTAATATGTGTTAAATTATGGTAAATATCATTCGAAAGATAATTAAATGTCAGTCTAATAAAATATTTAACTATTAATTTTGTTTTCACTCAATTGACTTTATATATATATATATATATATATATATATATATATATATATATATATATATCTTTTACATGAAATTAATGTGGTTTTTTCTTTATCAATAATCACCTCTCCTTATCTTAAAAACGAATTCAAAAATCGTAAAAAGAATATGCAGATAAAATTATTAATTAAATTTTGTTATTGTAGTCTTCTACTGAATAACTTTAACTCCAACTTATAAGAATAGATCACGTTGAATCAATTTAATATATAAGACTAGTAATTAAATCAAAAACAAATTTTGAAAACAACACAAATCAAAATTTAAAGTATTAAAACTAGTAATTGAATCTTAAATATAATTTTTACATTTTGCTAGAATTAAAATTTTCTGATAGAGGTGTGGGCTCCCATGAAGCAGTGTCGTGTTGTTATTTTGCAGCACATGGAAGCAATTTATTTTGTGGTTTTGTGGTATATTGAACATCACTGTCAAAGTCTGCAGATTATTTTTCTGCCCTAAAATTTCATTGTTCCCTTATGCAGAGTGCAATAGTAAGACACTTTCTGCTCTACCAATAAAATATTCTACATGCATTTTTTTCTTTACTCTACCTTTCCTTAAACTTTGCCGGGAAGAGGGATCTAAAACTTAACCACATTCATTGTATAATTTCAGGCTAGACTTAGATCATAAACTAGGTTCTTTTTCTTTTTCTTTTTCTTTGCAAAACAAGTGGCTAAACACAAACCGTACTACGAACTCGCCATAAAACTCAAGTTATGTCTGGTCAATATTATTTAACAAACCTTTTACATGCTTATATATATATAATCACATAAATTAGCCAAAACTTTTCTAAAAAGAAGCAACATGCTGACACTGATATATGTAACTTATAATTTGTATCTTGTGAAGTTAGAAAAGCAAACGAACTAAGATACAGTCTAAAAGTGATGCATCTTCTTTGTCAAGCCTAGGGTTCTTATTGGAACAATAAAACATAATATTAATTATAATAAAAACATTGTTTACTAAGGTTAACAGATTTTCTCAATAATCGAAAGATTTTCTAATTAGAAAATAATGAATTCTTCGTCAGAATGTTAATACTTGACGGGTAAAGTGAAGACATGTACATATTCTGGTTATATATTTACATCATTTCTTTCTGCCAAAAAATGAAGATGTGAAAGAAAAAATATTTTAATAATTTGAGTTGTACATCAAGTACCGAGCCCACACATGATTCATGGTGAATTTGAGTACGTATATAGTATTTTATATTATTTATGTTCTGAAAATACTGATTAATTATAAATTTACTTTTTATTCCATAGTTTTTTTGAAAGTAAGTATGGTGATATTTTAATTAAGATCAGTGCAATGCATGAACCTATCAATGACTTTCCTTCAAACAGCTTCTCATTATAAAATTTCCGCCAGCGTTGATGTTTCGTCTATGTTATAGTTGCAAGCAGACACGCTTTGAATCCATTATTCATTCATATATTATATATATATATATATATATATATATATATATATATATATATATATATATATATATATATATGCAATCAAATTTTTCTTATTTATTTCTAAAACCAACAACAAAGTTTGGCAGTTTTGCTTTTTGGTCCATGAACTTTATGAGTACTACAAAATATGAATAATTTAGTTGCTCAAACCTTTTACATATTTCAATATAAATATGATTTGCAAAGTCCTGTCTACTGCCATTAATATTCGCCATGCTTGTTTATGTTTTTTTTTTTACCAAGAGAACTTTCAGATCAGCACTAAAAGATTCCCTGCATGGAAAAAAAATAAAAATATAATTAATGTCTTATATCACTAACAACCATGTTTTTTGTAAAAGCACAGTGCATGATGCATTATTATGGAGAAACAGAATTTGTTAAAGTTTGTGAGTCCATTGCTAACAACATATCTGCATTAGGTCTTGACATATAAACTTGAAGAGTGATACTGTCTAGTGCATTATTATTAATTTGTCCTTGACGAGATTAATTGTTTGAAGATGGATCCTTTTGTTATCTAACCTAAATATCTATAATTTGTAGGGTATTCAGATTCCTTAGACACAACAATTTTGGGTCAGGTTTGGGTGAGAACTCAATTGCCAGGAAATGTAGTCATTGTCTGTGGGTGGAATTCAAGATAAGACCCATTTGTACCAAAATTCAAATCAAATAGAAGGACATTTCTATCATCTTTTTTCTTTTTTTTTCTCTTCTCATTTTATTACGCAATGTCAATGTTTAATCTTAGAGTCTCATCGTAATTATTATGTTTTATCACAATATTCGGTCAAACACCCAAATTTTGAAAGTCGCGTAAATGATAATATTTTGACTCATTTTTATCTTAGATCATCTTTTAATTATCATATTAAAAGATGATTACTGATAGATTAAAATTGGGTCAAAATATCATTATGTTTATATAAAATAAAAGATATATCCACCCATTAATTTATCATTCTTGCTCCCAATTTTTTTTATATATATTATTTTGTATTTCTTTTTGTATTTTATGGAATCAATTATGTATTCGTTTTTTTAGCAAATTCTTAATAATGGTGAGAAAATGAAATAAAAGGCATAAATGATAGAATCTAGTACGAAAGATACATGATATATATTAATAAATTGCATAATAATTTTATAAAATTAAAATAACAACTTATTACATAGTTCCTATGTTAATAGAGTGATTTTGAGTGGACAAACATTAGCATTTGAATACCCTTGTTTCCCGTACATTTTTGTGTTGATGGGTAAGTTGTTTTCTAAAGTTGGATCTTATCCTCTTCCTTCTATCTGACGTGTGTTAATTCCATCATTCACTATTTTAGTTCCAACAATTTTTAACTCTTCCAGAGTATTAAAAATAAGATGGGTTCAGAGCAATTTTTAGAATATGTTTGTTCACAAACATCTTCATATTTAGGAAATAATATTTGAGGAAATAAATAAATTATGTGAATAAAACAAAGTATTCTCAAAATAAAACCACTACTAACGACAGGAGGGCTTGAAACTTTTATAATTAATCACATATCTTTTTCTACTATTAATCTTTGGTTATATTTAAACTATTTTTCAGTCAAATTTAAAATAAAATAAAATACCGTCAGTTTAGGTAGATGTGATGCTTTTATTAGGTTAATATAATAGTTGAAGAACAGCATAATATAAAAAGTTATCATCTACCAATATGAATATCTTAAAGTTTAAGGTGAAACATAGCAAAACAAATATTGGAAATAGTACAATGATTAAAATAAAAAATAAAATGAAAATACATATTTATATCAATTTCTTTACTTTTATATGGGTTAAATATTTTTTGTAATTTCTAAACTTATATGTGAAATTTGAATTTATTATCATCTCAAATTTAGATATATTTTAACTTTTAACTTTAAAAATAATAGATAAGTTCTTTAACCTAATGATATTAAATTTGTTTATCATAAATGATTTAAAACTAACATTTGAGTTAGAATGCATGTAAATAACTCAAACCACTATAAAAAAAGACACATTCTTTTAATTTTTTTTTTAAAATATTTATAAATTTTGTTATAAATAATAATTTATAAAAAATTGTTACCAATTTTTTTACAAAATATTTTCTATAATTTTTTTAAAAAAATACTTACAAATTTTATAATTTTATAAAAAATAATTATCCATATAAAAAATACATGTTAATTTTATAAGAAAAAAAAAACTCATTGCAAAATTTTATAACAACTTAAGTGCATTCTATTCCATTACATACCCCTTCAAGTTTCCTTCCATTATAAAGTATTTAAATAATGGAATGAATATTTTAATAATATTCTTTTTATTCTATTGCATTTTACTTACCATTACATGTACCTAGAATACCTTTGTGTTGATTTTTCTTTTAACAAATGAAAAACATGGGAGGGAAGCTACTCCGGCCACTTCAACAATGGAGTGGTGGTGGTGATTCACAAACAATCCATTTTTACATCAACCTCCATCCAACACTAACAAAATAATATTTTTATGTTAAAATATAAAATGATTTACGATGAAATCAGTATAAATTAAAAAAAAAAATATTATCTTTTTTAACTGGGTGTTGAATGGGTGTAGTAAAATTTAGAGGGATCTAAAATTTTCCTTCAACAATACTGCATCCGCGTAGTTTTGGGAAACGATAAACAGTGACAATGATTTTATGCAACATTTTCTAAGAAACACCAAAGAAAAAAAAGAAAAAAATAATATAAGAAAACAGAAGATTATAACAGAAATGTTATGTAAAGAATTTAGCATGTTATTTTTCATTTTATTCTGAAATTTAATGTATGTAAAGAGTGAAATTAGGCCCTTTAACAATTTGATCTTGACTGTGAAAGATGGCAAATGAACAAAATCATATATTAGCTAGTCACCTAATGGATCTGTTAAATATGATTCCAAAACTCTGATCTAATGAAGCCACACAACTGTAAAGAAGACCTTATCAGAAGATAGAAAGAGAAATATATTAATAATCAAGCACTCACAAACTTAATCTTGAGTCCATTCAATAACACAGGCACATAGGAAAACTGTATATTACACTGTATTCTTGTATCAACAATAAAACAGAAAAACATGGAGGAAACAATTAATATTACATATAACCTTTTCTATCTTTCTTTTACACAAAGTTTCATTTGAAATCTCTCTGAGATTTCTCATTCCGAAACTTGAAAAAGGATCAGTGGAAACAACAACATAGAATAATAGCATAGCATCCCACCAGAGATGCCAAAAAGAACCATAAAAGTTGTCAAACTTGAGGAAGAAACTTCACTGTATCTTCCATCTCCTGCTTCAGAGTTATAACTCCATATTAGGTATGCCAGCCAACAAACTGCATACCCTAGAGTGATTCAAAAGTCAAAACCCTCTAGATCCGAGAACCCAAGCTGAAAGCATGATTTCTCTTCACCCCAAAACACTTTTTCTCTGCTCATGGTAATTTGAGAGGCTTTGTTTCTCATACACCACAACCTAAACCCCTTGCCTCTGATCCTTTCATGATTCTCAGCCTTTTGCAAGAAGTCACAAACATGCTGCAAAAAGTACGGTTCTGTCAGATTGAATTCAACTCATACAAACCTAACCATATGAGACAAACAAAAGCAGATCAGAGAGATGTAACACTTACTCCCATGGAACATCTCCAACTAACATCCAGTCACCGTCCTTGTCTTCGTATGTTGGTGCATAGTCAGATCCTTTGTAACCTTCTTTTTCAGAGTACTCACCTGAAAACCCATAACACAACCCAGGTCATTTTCACAGTATCATCAAATTTTATTCAAAGTGCTTTCTTTTCATCTCATCTCATAATAAAAAACCAAAACAAAAAACTAAAATTGTTCTCACCTATGGTCAACTTGAACATGTTTTCTAGAGCTTTGAGAAGTTGTGTGTAGCCTCCATATACCTTCAGGTCAATCTTCCTAAGATAAGGTGCTCCATCCATGCTTACTTTCACATAAATCCCAGCACCCTCATTCTCCTGAAAACTGTTTTTTCTATAAGATCTGATTGGTGGCCACCCCACTATCTTTGCCCTGTCATAAAAGAATTCAATGAATCAGTCAACTCAAAATTATCACACACACACAGAACTTCAATAATAATAACATGTTAATGGAACTTACTTTGCAGGAGGTGGTGTCTCAGTTTCCACATTTTTTTTAGCATTAGAAACAGTGTCCTCAGAAGAAGTTTCAGTCAATGGCCTTTTGTTGGTAATTCTAACAGCTGGAGACAGTGTTTTTTCCTGAGTTTCTTCTGTTCCTGGGAGTCCCAATCTGAGCTCAGTTGCCTTGAGGTTGAGATCAGTCTCATATGTGACAGTGCTTTCCATCTCTTCCTGGTAGAATCTATTATCCAATTGCAAGAGCCTGAAAGACTGGTTTGTTATTGAACAAGTGAAGAGAAAAATAGAAGGAAATGGTTGTTAATTTGTTGGTTGGTCTGGTTAGTGGAATGAATCTGTTCTTGTAGATTGAGAGATGATGATGATGATGATGATGATGATGATGATAAGACTTGAGATGTGATGCAAGTGTGAGAAGGTATGTTTTATAGGGACATGGGAAGATAAAGAGGTGGTGTTGTTGTGTATGGTATGGGGAATGATATGAATGAGTTGTGAGAGGAGAATAAAAAAATAAAAAAAATAAAAAAATAATGAAATAAATTATGGAGAAAGACAGGGTAAGGTGTCGGTAGCAGTAGCAGCAAGTTTAAAGCAAGATGTCCCCACAAATGGAGGACAAGGGTGGGACAGGGTGAGTGTCCCATAAGGGAAGAGGGTCAAGATGCGGTTTGGGAGATAAATGAGGAGCGTTGGCTTTAAGGAAAGGCAAAGGAGACATGCCCATGTGAAGGGAGGGTCCATATCTCAGACTTAGTCATGGCACTCTTGCCCATGTGGCTCTCATTTTTTAATTCCTCATTACATGTGAACCTTCTTCTTCTTCTTCCAACTTCTAACATGCATCAAACAAAACAAACCTAGTAATATGTTTTCTATATTTAACTATATTTCACTTTAATCAAATTAACAACTTTATCAAATAACTCGCAAAACTACACCTATATGTGTGAAAACTCATAAAATTAATTTATAATTTTATCCATTAGAGCAAATTCATAAAAAAAAAAATCAATAAATGTGAAGTACACCGGTACAAAATTATTTTAACTTAGTTTGAATACAAATTGTATAACTAATTAAATATTGGTTGCATATATATAAGGATTTTACCCAGTTCAGTTAAGTGCATGATCTAATCTTAATTATTGAATAAATAATTTTGTATCCATTACTTCACAGGAATACAAAGTAAGTTCTTGATGTGTATAATGATATAGTAATTGTTTAGTTTTGCTTTTTGTTTAGAGTGGAAGACATCTACAATAAAATTAGAGGGATTATTAAGTGGTCCTGGATTAGTATTTATGCATGGACCTGCTTGATAATACGTACTTAAATATGATTAATCATTTTATTTTAAATTACAAAAGTTAAATATATTTTAATTTTATTGTACTGGGTGATGTAATGTGTAAGAAGAATGAGAGAAGATGAAGTGCAAGATTGTGAAGATTAAGATTGAAGTTGAAATAGAAGACAAGTTACATCAACCAGTAACTCTTTTGTCTCCATAAGATTTTAGAAGAAAGTCAATTGGCTTTCGTATTATGTTTAAAATGTTTAGAAGAATTAATTTACATGTGACTTATTCTTTTATTTAGAATCCATCGTCAATTGTCATGCATTTTTATTATTAAAAAATTGTCTCTCACATGTTGTTAAGTAGTTTGAAGTTGTAAAAATATAATTTTTCTTTTGTACCTATCAACTTAAACAACTTGTTAAGACCCTCTCAACTCACAAGACAATCGTCTTTCCCTTTCTGATTTACGTGTGAAAAACTTCTAAATTCACAAGTGTGACTACTATTCTTGTAATTATTGCTAAATAAGTTTCTTCTCATTTGTATAGATGATGTTTTTAAAAAAATTTAATGTATAATAGATTAAACATAAATAAAACACAATTGGTGTACATATGAGTAGTTACTCATAATCAATTATCTTAGTCATTTAATTGATTATTTTTCTCGTGTTCCATCTCATTTACTATAAACATGTGATGATGTTGTGTTTTATTAATTTCTTGTCGTGTAATATATCTCGTATGATAATTGAATAAATAATTCAACTATTATTTCTTTTCTTTCTTTTTAAATCGATCACAATCACTCATAGACATTCAAATTTTTTTACTCTCTTATAATTGAAATAATTTCATTTTCCACATTTTTTTTCTGTTTTCTTTTTCACTCAAATTCAAACTAAAACGTATTTTTTTCTAGATTTAAATTATATATATATATATATATATATATATATATATATATATATTAAATGCAAACCAACCTCAATTTTCTAAATTCCACGGATGCTGTTGTTTTAAAATATTTTTTATATTTAAATCTAAATAATGTTTTTAAAGAGTATTATCAAGAATAGTTTCAGCAAAAGTACATTTTTATTATAAAATGAAACATATATTAAATGAACTTTAAATACTGATTTTAATGGTGTAAAAATAATTAATGTTTGTGAATTCATAGACATTATAAATTACTTGATGGGCCAATATCATGTAATAATTTCTTCTGAAGGAGTCTCGACCTGAATTTAAGGCTGTTTGCTGCGTTAAAGTTCAACAACAATCAGAAAAGAAAAATACCTGCAAGATTGTGTGTTACGATTATGGATAAATAGCAGATAGGAAAAAAAAAATAACGATAATAGATGCATGAACATTGAAGCAGTAAAATGAGTGAAATGGAAATAATTGTAAAAAACAGCGCAACTACTACCATTCAAAAATGGCTGACACGGTTAATTGATTATGGTCAGAAAAAAATTCCTGGCAACTTTTTTCTTTTTACTCAGATTAAAATTTGATGAATTAAGTGATATTAAAAACAATAAAAATGGAAAAGTCAAACTTTTTTATGACGGTCAAGTCCGCGATGGTTAATTGTACGGATCCAGTTTATTTATTTTGGTAAAGTTTATTTTAAGAATTTCAAAGCAAGAGATTGTTCTGCTTCTATAAAACAATTTTATACATGAGTTAAAACTTTCTTTTTAAATGATAAACTAAATTATTTTTAATGTACAAATATCAATATATATTTGCAAGTCTCAAATTCATAACCAATTTTAACTCACTCCGATTATTAATTTTTGAAATTAATTGTTTTAACCTCCACCTTATTATTAAAAGATAACAAAATAGGTTTGGTTATTTTTTTTTATATTTACAAATATATTACTTAAAAATCTTGTAGGGTCGATTAGGAGAGATATTTACAAATATTAATACGTTTACATTTTTTTGTTTGAAATATGAAAAAAAAAATGTGAAAGACCTCGGAAAATATGTTTCTCTGAGATCTTAAATTTATTTGGAAGTCAAATATGGTTCAAAAGATTAAGTTAGTTTCCTTTCCTTTATAACGGATTTACTAGGCAATTAATTCAATTAAAGGGTAATTTCATCCCTATTTTGCCATTAATTAACAAAGGATTAGTATAGGATTTGTGAGGGGAAGAAAATGGTTTCTATTTTCTTTATTAAATAACTATCATTTCACTATGAGATGTGAATGCATTCTGAATCTCTTACAAAGGTGAATTTATGTTTAGTTATGAAATTTATTACAACATTGCCTCACAATCTAGTAACTAATTATGTTAAATATTACCTTGCTAATTTCTCTACAATCCTTTGTAATTATATAATTTATTATTAATATAATTTTATTATAATTTTGTACCATTGTGGGATTTTATTAGCTCAATTTGTTCAGTCCATGGATTTAATCAAAAAAATTTGACATCTCAGTTTGGCCAGTGGGTCAAGCAAAAACTTTGAACTTGCATTATACTTATGCTTTAATTTTTTTTAATTTATAGAAATTATATGGTTTTTAGCATATATTATTTATTTATTTATTTATTTATTTAAGTTTAGAAGACCAAGTACTCTGTACGAAAATCGAAAAGGAGAAGCACATTGCTTAAAAGATTTATGGTCTTAATTGACTAAACATGGTGCACTTATTATTTAAATTATTGACACGTACAGCAGGAACAGGGGGCCCTTCCCCATCAATTATTTTTTTAGCATATACGGAGAGAGAACATTTTTACCAGAAAAAGTTAATCTTGCATTTTATGTTAACATACTAAAGTTTATCTTTTTTCTATTTTCATTATTGTTTTATTAATATGGAATATTTGTTAATTTATAGTTTTCTAAAATATTTTAGAATGTGTTTTAAATATTAATTGTTATTGTTTAAGGTAGAATTCATTCAATTTTGTATTTCATCGGGCTGTAAATTTAAACTCTTGCAAACATAACCTTTCACTTTTATCTCATGAGAATTCAAATCTGCTAACAATTACATATACCATTGGATTCATTCTAGCCCAAAATGCCCATGCTCACACGTGCCATTTTTTACATATTAAACTAGGTCTTTTTTCTGCATATATCACTAATATAAAAAAGGCTTTTAACGTATGGTATTTTCAGTCTTTGACGTCTGCCCAAACACCGACGTCGTATTGGGTGACGTCAAAATTGACGTCGGAAAGCAGAGCAGACGTTAATTAACGTCGGGTCCAGGAGAGTCAACGTCAAATAACGTTTGTCAAGGTTCTACCAGACGTCAAACAGTGCTGTTTTTTTTTTTTTAAGTTTTGTTGTTTTTACAACATTCTCACACCTGAAAATCAGAAAAAAATTCATAATAGTTTCTAAACGTTTTTCTTAAGAGTATTAACTTCTATATTCCAGAACTACTAGTTAATCAATAACTAGAAAAAGCCATTGAATCAAATGCCTTGTAGTTTAAAAAAAATGAGTACAACAATATTGCATAGCTATGATAGTTTATACTACATAAATATGTTAGGTATTTGTTATCCTCATGCCATCACCTTAATCTTATGTCGAGAGAAGAAAATAACTCTAGCAGATTACAAGAGATGTCTCATAACAAAATCAGACCAAAGAGAAACAAAAGACATGAAAAAGAACATTACCTTAGTTACTTGCTGGTTTTGAGGTCCTTGATTTAACCTTACCTCACTCACCCCTCTTAATGGAGAATTAAAGATCAAGGAGTGACCACCTAAATATTACTCCAAGGCAACTTAGAGGTCAGTTTAAAGAAATGTAAGCACTTCAACATCATTCATAAAAAAGAAAAATACTAAGAACTCTCATGTAATGAAAACATAAACTTTATAGTTCATGGAATGAGTCATCCTTCATTATTCACTCCACCCTAAATTCATTATGACTCATTTTCGTATGGAGTTCACAACATTGATCACCACATCACGCTCATTTACCTTCCAAATTAGATACACGGGTTATTAATTCAATTTCAATTTCAATTTCAAACGGCATGCATAATTAAAAGTCTAAAAGGAGGCAATCCACATGAGAGTGTTTGGTACACTTCTTATAATCATACACATATGAAAAGAATTACCTACAGTATGCATCATGCCATTGTAATCACAATTAACGCTCAATTTAGTAATAACCCTAAATTTAGAAATGGAAAACTAACCCCTTCTAGCAAATGAAAGACGAACTTGGAGAAGGTGGCTTTAAGGTCTTTGCACGCTGTTAGTCAAATGGGGATGAAGAGCAAGTGGGACGAATCTCAAAACGCTGCAAATGGGGATGAAAACGCAAAATATTCGGTTCAAAATGCCTAAAATCAATTCATAATCAAATCCCAACAAGTTTGGTGGTGAAAAACGTTCGAAACTCACCTAGATAAAGTCGAAATGGGGGTCGCCGGTGGAAAACGCTCGCGGAAACAGTGAAACAGCGTAGGGTTTCTGCGTTTCGCGTAGAGATAAGTAAAACTTAACGTCGGTGGTGAAGGAGTCTGACGTTAAGTGACGTCGGGGGAACAACAGTCTGACGTCCTTTTTTAAATGACGTTGGGTTTTTTTGGGCAAACGTTAAATTACGTCTGATCTGGAACAGACAGACGTTAAATTACGTCTGACCTGGAATAGACAGACGTTAAAAAAGTCCGATAATTTACAAAAATGCCACCGGTCATTTTTAACGTTGGACTTTTTTTGGACAGACGTTATAGGGGTTATAGGGGTGACATTATAACGCTTTTTTGTGTTAGTGTATATTAATTTAATTAGCATTAAGTCAATATATTGTTAAATTTACAAGACTTAAGTTTGATTTTTAGAATAAACTTCCAAGTCTATTTACTTAAGTGAATTGTAAGGGTTAATATTCTAAATGTCATTTTAAATTAAAACTTTTCAAACAAGTACACAAATTTGACAAACTAAAGTTTTCAAATAAAATAATAATTATATAATTTCAAATATTAAAGCCAAAATTTAGAAGTGATGTGTGTGATGAATTGCTGACTTTAATTAAACTTTGTCCAAATTTTATGGAGATGTGTATTTATTGACGATGAAATTGGTATAAATAAAGATCAACTACATCCAAAAAGAAAAACACACACATGATTTTACCAAAGTGATGATGGCATGCGATAAATGTTTAAGTTAAATTCTTATGACAAAGTTGAAGGTGTTTCAAAAAGTTTATCCTATTTACAATTACATATGATAATGAGTTGCTTCAGATATAAATAGTGACTCCTTGTTATATACTTTGTCTTAAAAGGTTGTTTTTGAATACATAAGGAATATGCAAAAATATAAATTTTAAACAAAATTATTTAAAAATATTTTTTTAAAATTTAAATTTGGTTTTAAAAATTATTTTTAAGATTTATTTAAATAAAATTACTTAATAAAATATTAATATAAATACATTTAATTTTTTTAAAAAAATAAATTTAAATGAGTTGTATAAAGATATAAATTTTAAAAAGTTAATATGTTACAAAATAACTTTGATTTTATAAGTCTAAATAAAAAAACAGAAATATATGATTTAAACAACTTTTAATAATTAATATTTTTATACTAATAATTTTATTTTTATCATTTAAATTTTAAAATATAATTATTAGCGAGTAGTGAATTATTTGTGGATCGAATAATATCATGATGCATGTACTCATTCTATCAATAAGTGGATAAACAAATTTTCGTATTTAATTCATTAAAAATATCAATTTAATATAAATAACAGATTTTACTTACATATATTCACATGTAATAATTATTTTTTTATCCCTTTTCACAACATAATTACTTAATTCTTATCAAGATACAATATCTTATACCCATCTCACAGAATTCACTGTCTTAATTATTATTTATTTTGAAATAATAAATAAATAAAATATAATGAAAAAAAAAGATATTTATACACGCTCACATACCAAAAACATAAACATTTATCATCATAAAAGAATTTTCCAAGTGACCGAATTCTATTTTTGTTTTGTTGACTTCTACGAAGCATTTAAATAATCAGGTTTAAATTAAAGGCGTTCAAAAACAATAAATAGAAAAAAAAAAAGTAAAGAAAAAAAAAAACTGTCCACTGAAGCTATATTTTTATATTAAAGAAAATATGAGTCATCTAAAAAACACAGAAGAAATGAATCTGGTGCAAATTTTTGGAATGTCTGGACAAAGCGGGCGAAACCTTTTTACAGTTGGAGGGGAGGACCATTTCATGCTTCACCATTACTGCTTATGCATGAGTACCACCTCGACAACGCCTCAGATGAGAGGACCACTAACTCTCCCTTACAAAATCAAAACCAAAAGGTGTCAGAAAATCAGATCCTTCTTTCATCACCACAATTTAGTCAAACACCCATGGGACCATTTCTAATACAAAATTATCTTTTTCATTTTCCATTTCACATTTCTGCCCTAAAATTTATTACCATCTTTCATTTACAATAACATGACCACAAAGATCTACTTTCTCAAGTACAGTTTCAACATGTGACATCATCAGCATGAACAAAAGCTCATACGTCTAGAGTACGGGTTTATATTATATATCCAATCTGTAACATTGGTTGCTGTGAACCATAGTTATTTGGTTCTCGATGCTGGGTGTGTCGGATTTTTGTCACTATCGGTGATTAATGAATGAAGCTAGAATTTGTGGCATGAAATCCAACAACATGGCTGTGTATTATAAGCTGGCAATATATCTACAGGAGACGTGTGGTGTTTGGCACTTGGCATATGAACAATTCAAAACAGAACTCAGATAGTGATGCTCAACTAATGATTCCAATCACACATATAGATTGCTTCTTGCATCATTTTCTGCGGTTTGGATTCGATCTGATTCCACAAATCAATGTTACTTTCGCCTGCACATATTTGTAATACGGATCATGAAAAAACATTTATTATGAGAGTTGAGGAAGGCATTACCACCATGGAATGTGAAAAGGGAATGTCTGGAATTATAAAATATCTCTATTTAAGATAGTATCGTCGAGTCATGTAATAGTGGTTGGAAAATTAATGTCATGGTCTAATGTGTAGGACTATGAGGATGTTCATCTGAAATTGTTTGGTTTAATGAGTAATGGCTTGCAATGCAGTACTAGTGGCTAACAAAGATTCTAATTTATTGTGTTTGGCAGCTTACAGACTTGCGGAAAATGAAGGATTGGAAGACCTATCTCACATGAAATACTCTTGTTTCCTCCCATTGCATTATTAGCTAAACCATTGTCATTGTCAACATTTTTTAATGTTAAATTATTGTAACAAATTTTAAACCCTAATATATCACTAACATTAGGGTATTCATATTCTTAATCTTATCATTATTTTAACAGTACTCGGCCCAAATTGTAGAATTCAAAATCGACTGTGTGGGATATACAATTTTGATAAGAACAGATTCCAAGATATATGGATAGAATTTTGAGTTTATAAACTCCTCCAAGAATTTAAGTAAGAACAACAGAAAATATTTTTGAAGTTAATTTAATTATACATGACGTATAAATAAGATTTAGTATGATGTTAATAAAATTTATATATTAAATCCGTATGATTATAATATCAATATTAAATTTTGAACTTACGTGTATACGTGTGTATGTATCTACCGCGTTAGACACACGACACACGTTATATTCAGTTGTAGTGCTCGATAAAAGGTGAGAAATGATATCATATAATGAAAAGAGAAGAAAGAAGAGTGAAACAATCTTCACAACATTTAATATCTTTAGGCAGAAGATGCATATTATTGGCTGCTAATTAATCACTTATTTGGTTTGGTACACTAATGTACAAGTTATATAATCATGTTAAGATGTTTCTTATATATCATTTTATTAGGTAAGATGATATAATCATTTGATAATTGAAACTTAA
Source organism: Vigna unguiculata (assembly GCF_037176805.1). Taxonomy (NCBI): domain Eukaryota; kingdom Viridiplantae; phylum Streptophyta; class Magnoliopsida; order Fabales; family Fabaceae; genus Vigna; species Vigna unguiculata. The sequence continues at coordinate 36,037,019 of NC_140798.1, forward strand.
AAGATTAATCTATCAAGATATTTTGATCGGAATTGATTTTTCTCAATATATTGTTTTATACAAATTTTGGAATTTGATTAGAAATGAAACTGTGGAACGGGTTTTGTATTAGCCAAAATGTGAGTTGGTATTCACAATTGACATTTTTTTTTTCTTTTTAACTTTTGAATGTTGTGTAAAATTGAATATAATTAAATATTTTTATTCCTTATGTTATAAATATTATATATTTATAAGTATGAATGTAAATTTTATTTCATGTACTTTAGTATGATTTTTTATAATAATAAAATTTATATTCATATTTAAATATATATATATATATATATATATATATATATATATATAATGCTGGTAAAATAATAAATAAAAATATTTAGTAATATTCATTATTTAATAATTATAAGTAAATAATTATCTTTAATTTTCTTATGATTTTTATATTTGTATAAAATTATTTATTCTATAATATATTTAAATTTGGGTTTAAAAAATCATTAGTGAACTTTGTTATATTTTTAAATAAGTATAAAATTGCAAGTCAATAGTTGATTAATTTTAGCATGTCGAATATGAAACAAGTCCAAATGAAACAAATTGACCCACATTACCAACTCTTAGATTTGATAATTTACACAAAGTATAAAATTAATTGCTAACCATATAATACTATTATGTTAATAATATGTCATGTCTACCATAATTTATGTATATATGCATAATAAAATAGTACTAACTATTAATTCATATTATATATATATATATATATATAAATAAATAAATAAGGGTATCAATATGTATACATAATCATAAAAAAGTTATAGGAATTCAACCAAGGAGAAGGAGGTTATATTTAGCTAGTAAAAAACAAGGGATAGTTGATATGTTCACCACCAAAGAAACCAAAAGGTATGTGGTCACTACTACAATCACAAGCACTCAATTTGTTATTCCAAGGCCTAACATTAAAATTTAACATTCTGAATAACCTTTGTACTATAAAAATCTTACTTTGGATTACACAAAATTCTCTTCACTATTATTTTATGCTAATAGAAGTTTTTGAAAAACTACAACAAAACATAATATATGTCTCATTCAATTTTTATATCTCCCCACTATTATTTTATGCTAAGAGAAGTTTTTATTGACTACGTTACAGTACAAAACAAAGTCAATCATGCAGCACACAGAGAAAGATTTGGGATATGTAAAAAAATGTATGTTGTGAGTTTGTTGTTCTTTTCAGACATATCAACTAATTTATTAATTGTAAAATTTGTTGTTCTTTTAGATTATCCTTATGAGCAGTATATTATCGTTTTACTGATTCATTGAATAGAGAGAATAAGAATTTATCATAGCGTTTGGAACAAACATGACAGGTGTTGTTGTTTAATGAAACCAAAAGAACAAAGTCCTGGCATTGCAAGCCTAGGAACCCAGACAATGAGGACCTGTACAGAATGTTTAAGCTGTATTTGTTGGTTACAAGTAAAAGTCACAAGTCGGTGACTCATTCCATGGTGGCTGGCTACTTCTGTTTTCTTCCCTCTGCTTTAATCCAAAAAAGTGAACCAAATCAACTGGGTCACACTTTAAATTAAATACTAAAAAATTATACCAACATTAAACATCATCCACTGTCACTCATCATTCCTATCATCTCAATCATAAAGTTATGTGTCCAAACAAAACTCTTCAAATATTATATACTTTGTTTCTGAAAGTGAAAAGTTGATGTTGGTAAAATTTCAAAATCATGAAAGTGTTTTATGATGTAAATATATATTGCATCACCTTTTTAAGAAATAAATTGAAACTGTTGCTATTTATTCATTTTTTTTTTCTTCTCCAGTCTCACCACTTTTCTTTTCTTGGGCTACATCTCCTGTATATTGATTCTTCATAGATGGTAAAAAGATGATATTGGAGAGGGAGGGTTCAGTTCTCTCATGTATAGTAAAAGAAAGAAAGGTTTTTTTTTTTTTTTTGTAATTTCAAATTTTAGTAACAATACAATGAAAGAGTTTTTTTAGATGTTTCAAAGCAACATTTTCAAATACTTACTTTGTAGTAGATTTAAAGCAACATCGTCAAGTAGGTCATTGATTAATCTTAATTAGGTCTTATTTTCGAAATTGTGTAAAAATTATGTCATTTTTGTTAATATTGTATTAACAGCATAAAATATGCGTGCCAGCTTGTGATTTTCTAAATATTATTTTAATTTGTTACTTTAATTTTATTTTTTTTTAATTTTTTGTCACGTGTAAAATCAGCATCACGTCATGTGTTGAGTCATCATCTAAATATCAATTTAATTTATGTATTTGTTATATTGATCTAAATTAATCTCAATTTCAATTTTTAAATTGATTCTTTTCGGAATTGAGACCAAATTTAATTTTTATATATAAAATATTATAATAAAAGTATATTATAATACTTTTATTAAAATTTATATTTTAATTAAACATTTTTAACACTGCTAAGTTTATTTAAATTTATATTTTATATTAAAATTTATTTAATTTTTTAAAAATTTTAAATATATCACTACTAGAAAAATGCTCTATACCTGCATATTTTTTCATAAATTTTTTTTGGTAAGAAATTGATGTGTATTTTGTTTAGAAAATTTTTTGGCAGGAAATTCATTTGACTTTTCATACAAAATATAATTTGCAGAAAAATATTTGCAGATTTTGTGACACAAACTTTTTTCACATAAAATAGATGCAAATTTTCTTATAAAAATTATCCGCAAGTAATTACTTGCCAATTTACTTACGTGTATGCTTATGATATAATTTTTCTTACAAAAAAATTTTGCAGCAACATTATTGTTAGAAAACTTTGTATTTCCTCCACTTTTTTTAGGATTTTTTTTTTAAAATACTTCCTACCACTTTTTTTAAGATTTAAAAAAAAATTACTTGCAAATTTATTTGTAATAAATTTTTGTCAACTTTTTTACCAATTTTTTTAAGCATAAAATTCTTGCTAAATTTACCACAATTTTATTGATTATTTGTAAATTTATTTGTGAATCATAATTTGTAAAAAAAAATTGTCAATATTTTTACCAATTGTTTTGGCATGAAGTTCTTCCCAATTTTACTGTAATGTTATTTTTTATTCGATTTTTTATTCTTTATAAATTATGTAAATTTTCTTATAAAAATAATCAACAAATGTTTTTTAATAAATTATTTTGAAAATGTTGTCGAATTAAAAAAAAAGCAGCTATAATAGTTAACGTTTTCTTAGACATTAAAATCATTCAAACGTGAGTAATAAAATTTCTCGTACCAACAGAACCCATTCAAACGTTTTCTATTTGTAATATTTAATTAGGATATTGTTCTTCCACTCAATTTCTCGTACTGCCATTTTCGCGGTTCACAATTTCACAATCTCCTCTGGCTTGACCACCGCACAGCAGCCATTGTCGTTTCCCTGTCACAGCATCTTCAACAGCATCGTCTCCAACTGCCAATTTTCCACCTTCATCGCCAGATATGCCTCTAGCACCGAGGTAGCGACGACCTCCCTGTCTTGTTTAGGTTAGGGTTTTATAAACTTCTACTTTCAGTTTCCCTCTCCCGGTGGAGTGGCCGTTTTACATTTTTGGTTATCATTTTTTAAGCCTCTCGCACACAATCTTTTCCATTTTCATTTTCGTTTGAAATATTTCTAACCTAAATCTCTCACCGGATGGTCCAACACTCGATGTTCCGCCTCGAGGACGAGTTTCACACGTTCATGGAGTGCGACGACGAGTCGTTTGGGCTCACTAGGAGTTATCACTACGGCGAGTCATCGGAGAACACGCCTTTTGAGTTATAAACTGAAACTGAAATTGAAAGATGTGAACATTTGGTGAAACTGAAATAATCTAATAATATTTAAACTATGTATTATAAGGTGCAAAAATTAAGTTATAACGAGTGTCATTTTTGTTTTCCTTAGCTACTTTATTAGACACTTGTTAATATTTACTCTTGTCCTGATTTCAGTTTAGTAATTGTCATCTCAATTGTTTCTTCCAAATTGATCTTGCTAATTAAACTCTATAGCTATCAATTTTTTTTTCTTTCTTTCTTGTCATTTGACATTTTGACTTGCAGCTTCTTTGATTCCTATTTATTGAATTGCACCGAATCTGGCAACTTCGCTGCTGCCGAAGAGTTTCAGGTCAACATTCACCCTGAGAAGTTGTTCAGTCAAGTCCCTGAAACCTTACTTGTTGTCCCTTATATGGTTCAGAAATACAATTCATATTTCAAAAATTCCAAAGGGAAACGGGCATCACATTATCTGTCTTGATGACATTTGGCAAATCCACCTCCCAACCTATATCTTTCATTCAAATCTTCATTTCCCAAATCAGATTCAACAAATAATAAGTTCAAGTAGTATTAACAGACACAGACAAATTACGAGCAAAAACACACCTTGTTTGAATATTAGTTCACCAAATATCCTATTACAACACATTCCTATTGACACTTACTCTAAATTGTAACATGAATGATTAGAATCATGTCTTACAATATGTGGAATGAAAACACTCTTTTAACATGACTAGTCTAGTTTTGGATTATGAAAGGGTCATCTTATTTGCTAACTTTTACATGAGAGTGATCAACTTGGTGTCCATTAGTAAGTTCTTTGTTTGTCCAAAGGAGTTATTTCTAAAGTTGTGTTGGGGTTCATATTTGGGCACTTTGTGCATTGTTTGGGGTCTGGAAGGAGTAGTCCAATGGATGCATTTGCAAGTTATGCAATGTGTCTTGGTTTGATTTGTGTGTGCTTTTCATGTATGTATTATGAATTTTTTTTCATTCCATTTCAACCTTCGTGTTGCAGTTGCTTCGTCTAAGGCGACCTTTTGTTGCACAGATAACTGACGACTTGGGGAATGAGCTCTTTAGGGTAAGGACCATATATTTTTAAAGTTGGTTTTGTTTTATGCACATGAAAATTTTATTTTTATTCACCTTAGCGAAATAAATCGAAAAACTATCATGGTTAGGTTCGAAGACCATTTTGGTGGATAACAAGCTCAATTTATGCAGAAGTTGATGATCAGGTATGCCAAATGTTGTACAAGATATTAATATTTATTTTTAAATTTTTGATAATGATTTAATATTTAAATAATTACTTAAATTTAGTATAGCAATTAAAACATGTTTATATCAATAAAAGAAACTAAAATTTACTAAACTGGAATTATTTTATTTAAAAATAAATAAAATTAAATATATTTAAATACGTTGTAGATTTTAAAAATATATATTATACACCTACTAAGCTCACTCGCAAGTTTTAAATTTCATTATGAGAATTGAAAGAAACAGTTTTGTTTTCAACTTTGGCAATAAGTTTTGCTTAGATTGTTAACAACTATCGAGAAATTATGGCCTAAACTAGATGATACCAATAATCTTATCAACTTGTAGTTATTCAAATAAATTATGTTAAACAGGGGATTTGCACCATGTATAATGATCTGCATATTATTGGATTCTCCTTGATACAAGTTTGAATTTTTTGCAGTTTTATTGTTGTGTGTGTTGTGTTCGTCAATAATGATGCTCTATTTGAGAATAAAATTTTATTGGCTCCTTAATACAAAGGTCTCTGTTTCTCTGAATTGTATGTTTAGTTTATAGTACTTTAGGGTTATTTTCTATTTGTTTTTCTCCTCTTCGGTATAGTTAAAGTTGCTTGACACTGTGACTTTTGCTTGTATATGTTGATGTTCAGGGTTTACAATAGGATTTGGGCGTCAAGCAACAGTGGTAGCATATATAAATATTGACAGTTAAAGCTTGGCTGGAAACCTCTTGGAATTCTCATAGGTTGGTTGTTTTCTTCGAATATTATTGTAAGTCTACCATGTCCCACTCTATTGCAGTGCAGACACTTAAATGTTCCAATCCACTATTACATAAATTAAAATAAAGCTTCTAATGATTTAAGTAGTGATGCTAATTCAACATTTTGTTGATGCAAATAACAACGGATTGTTTTTCTTGCTAGTTATATGAGTTTTTCTTTCTTAAAATTTATTAACTTGTCAAATGTCTTGTCAAATCTATTAATTTTATATTTAACTGCTCCTTGGATGTGCTTTCAAATATCTTGTTACATTTGATGTTAGCTTGTAGTTCTCAATTTCATATTTTTGCTTTAGACATGTTTGGGCTTTATACATTACTAAAAAATCACTCATCACATAGTTTGTCGAATCATGTTATATAGGCTTTTGTCAAGCTAAGCAGGGAAATGTCTACACATCGAGAATGGATGTATAATAGGCTTCTTCCTAGTCGAGAGGCATACACAAATGAGTTTTTAAGTGGCCTTGAAGAGTTTATGGCTTTTGCTTGTCGACAACCAAATTTGAGTGAAGGAAAAATATGATGTCCATGCAAGGAATGTAAAAATGAGAGATTTTTAATTCCAGATGAAGTAAATGTTCACATTCTTCGAAAAGGATTTATACCTAGATATTGGTGTTGGACATGCCATGGAGAGAGAATCCAACATACTAATGTTGATATGCATTCCATGTTAGGTAGTAGTCAACAATGGGGTCCTCAAGATGTTAATAGACATCAAGACATGGTGTTTGATGCTGCTGGTCTTAATCGAGAGCAATGTTTTATACAAAATGAAGAGGAACTTCCAAATATGGAAGCTGCCAAATTTTATGAAATGTTAAATTCAGCTCAACAACCATTGTGGCCAGGATGTAAGAATACTTCAGAGTTGTCTACTGCTATTACGATGTTGAGTATAAAATCCAAACATAATATGTCACAAGCTTGCTTCAATGATGTGATGAAATTTATGAAAGAGTCAAACCACCCTGATAATGTCATTCCTTATAATTTTAGGGAAACAAAGAAAATTGTAGCGGGGCTTGGATTATCAAGAATAAAAATAGATTGTTGCATGAATGGTTGTATGTTGTATTACAAAGAGGATAATACTTTGAAAGAATGCAAGTTTTGTAGAAAGCCTCGATATAAAGCACACAACGAATGCAAGAAAAAATATAAAGATGTTCCGTATAAGAGATTGCATTACTTGCCCCTCATTCCTAGACTACAAAGATTGTATGCTTCTACAACATCTGCATAGCATATGAGGTGGCATTATGAAAATCGTAGGCTAGGTGTGTTGTGTCATCCTTCAGATGGAGAAGCTTGGAAACAATTTGATCAATTGTATCCTGAATTTGCCTCAGAACCCCGAAATGTTAGACTTGGCTTGTGTGCTGATGGATTCACTCCATTTAGCCAATCAGCAATACCGTATTCTTGTTGGCCAGTAATTGTCACACCATATAATCTCCCCCCGGAACTATGTATGATGACTCCTTATATGTTCTTGACTTTGATCATTCCAGGCCCACACAATCCAAAAGCTAAAATTGATGTGTATTTGCAACCATTGGTTGCAGAGTCCTGACCTCTATGACTTGGCAAAAGGACCTTTAAGACTAGCAAAGTCGTGGCCAATTTATTTTGTCAATGGATACAAATTTCATACAACAACATGGGGTAAAGGCAAAACAACATATAATAGTGGGGTATGTGTAAATGGAATTGGACATGGTGATATTTTGAGTGATTATTATGGTATTCTTACAGATATTTTAGAATTGGAATGGCCAAGTGAATCAGAAAAAAAAATAGTTTTATTTTACTGTGATTGGTTTGATCCTTCAATTCATGGGATGAGAACACACAAGCAATATAAGATTGTAGAAGTTAGAAAAACGAGAAAATATGAAAAATTTGATCCTTTTATTTTTCCAAAAATGGCATCCCAAGTTTACTACTCATCTTATCCTGGGCGACAAAAGGATAAGGTTGATTGGTTGGTAGTTATCAAGACAAAGCCAAGGGGGGTTGTTGATGATAGACATACTTTAGAAGTTGCTTATCAAGTGAATGAATCCCAAGTTAATGGAACAATTGAGGATGACCTAGTTGATCACCTACAAGATGATGGGATTGATGGTGAAGAGGTTGACTTGGATATAATGCATGCAAATTATTTAATGGACAATGACTATGAAGAGGAAGAAGAAGAAAATGAGGATGGAGATGAAGATGAAGAATGGGAGGAAAAAGAAGATGAAGAGGAGGAAGAAGAAGAAGATTCCATGCAAGAGGAAGAGGAAGATTAAGACATAATTTTTTTAATTCTTTTAAATGTGTTTAGAATTATAATAGTCTTTTATTATATGTTTACATGAATGGTATTATTTTAGTATTACAGTTATGATACTTACTTATAGTTTCATGTTTGTAGTTGTTATCCATTGTTGATATCATGGTGTTAGTAATGTAGTATTGCAGTTTTGTTTTTTGAAAAGATGTCAGATTCCAAGAGACCAATGCAATCAATTGGAAAGTTGAGAGGAAAAAAAACTGCACAAATTCATATACCATATATCATACCATCAACTAGCTTGGAAGCTTATTCCAACCAAGTATCTCGACCTCCATTACCATTTAGATCTCCATTTCGATCTCCATTCCGACCTCCACCTTTTTCTCCTTCACCACCTCCTTCTCCTCCACCACCTCCACCTAAATATGACCCTCCACCACCTCCACCTAAATATGGCCCTCCACCTCTTTCACCTATATCTCGACCTCGTCTTCCATCTTTATCTCAACCTCCACCACCTCCACCTACGTATGGCTCTTCACCTCATCCACCTATATCTCGACCTCTTCCTTTCTCTTTGTCTCAACCTTTACCTCCTTCACTGAAGTATGGCCCTCCACCTCTTCCATCTTTATCTCGACCTCCACCTCCTCCACCACCTCCACCTAGATATGGCCCTCCACCTCTTCCATCTTCATCTCGACCTCCACCTCCTCCACCACCTCCACCACCTCCACCTAGATATGGCCCTCCACCTCTTCCATCTTCATCTCGACCTCCACCTCCTCCACCACCTCCACCTAGATATGGCCCTCCACCTCTTCCATCTTTATCTAAACCTCCACCTCCTCCACCTAGATATGGCCCTCAACCACCTCCACCTATATCTCGGCCTCCATCTATTCATATTCAAGTCCATCAAATGTGCGATTTTCCAATGGTTAATGAAGATCCATCTTCTTCATCTAGCCACATCAGTGGAGACAATAACAAAAATAAAGTCTCAATACTCCCAGAGGCGGATGGGTGAGTAATTTAATTTCTTAGCATATACATTTTTGTTGTTTGGGTTTGTGATTTTGTTTCAATTTTTTTGGTTTTACATAGGTTTGATCAACATAAGTTGGTACTTAGTTCAATTGCTTCAATCATTCGCACTAACTTGGAGGAGGGAAAACCATCATGGAAAAAGCTATCAAAAGAGCAAAGGGAGTCGTGGTTTGATATGTTCAAAGTAATTAAATTTCAAACTTTGAATAAAAGGGTTCTATATATTTGTTGGAAATGTGTCTAATAATTGGTTTTCATTTGTTATAATTTAGTCAAAATTTTCATGGCCACCTCAATATAATGACATTGTGCGACGTAACTTTGAAAAAAGAGGTGCATCTAAAATGTCTCAATTAATGCAAGAAGCACGGAAGGATCTAGAGAAGAAGCCAATATGGATGGGAGAGGATGTGTGAGCACAACTAAAGGCATATTGGAAGTCCTCAAGCTTTAAAAGTAAGTCTGAAACAAATAAAAGAAACCGTGTAGCTATGGATGGTGCATCTCTTCACACTGGTGGATTTATTCCTCATCGTTTGCATTGGAAGAGAATGGTAATATTATTTTATTATCATTTTTATAATTTAGATTCCAAAATTAATTATATTAAAGAAATTTCTTTATCAATTATAGAAGGAGGAGAAAGGAGCAAATCCATCATTAACTGAGTTTTATTTTCGTACGCATCGAAGAAAAAAGGACCAAAGTTGGGTTGGTCTTCATGCAAAATTGGCCTTTGTAAGTTTTCAATTGTTTACTTTGTTTTTATTGAGTTATTAATGTCTTTGTTTTCATTAAGTACTTTTCATTTGCAGGACAAATTTGAACAAAGAAAACGTGAGTTAACATCTCAAGGCAATATGGAGAATGCTAGTGATGGTGAACAATCCATTCACGAAAATCCATCTGATTGGGATATATGGATTGACTCAGTTGGTAAGAAAAAGGGAAGGGTATTTGGTCTTGGATCTGTGGGTAGAATGTTTATTTCAACCTCAAGTCAACAGTTACATTTTGAGGAAGTTGATGCTTTAAGAAGTCAGATTCAAGCATTAAATGAATCATTACAAAGACAAGAAGAAGAAAAGGTAGAAATGAAAAGAGAGTTGCAAAAACAAAGAAAAGATAAAATAGAAATGAGAAAAGAGTTGACTGAGACAAAAAATCAAGTAATAGCTTTAATGCAACATTTAGGATATGTGGCATCCTCTTCTCATCAATCTTTATCATCTCCACATACCAATGAGGATGAGGATGACAACGATAGTGACCATACAGAAGATGGTGATAATTATTATTTTATTTTGTACTTAGTATATTAAGTTAATTTTGTTATTTATTGTATTACTTATTATATTTCATTTGAATTTGCAGAGAATACAAGGTTTTGATTATAGGTACAAATTTGATGCAATTGGTAGTACAAGAAAGTTTTAAAAGTCATTTAATTATTATTATTATTATGCAAATTATTAAATTTTATGACATTTGAATTTGTTTATGACTATTGCAGGTTATTGAAATATTGGAGGCAAATTTGGAGTATTGATATTATTGCAGGTTACTCAAATGGTAGTTTCAATTTACTTGGATATTCATTTCAAATTTCTTTGAATAATAGTGGGGACTTATTTGATTTGTTTGACTACTGTTTATATTCAAAGTTTATTTTCATATTATTCCCGTCTTTTCTTTATGTTAATTATATGTTTTGAAATGAAAGAACTAGGTTCAACTTTGAAAATTCTTGGTTTGAAGACTCACAGAGTCAGTCAAGCATGAAGAGTATTCTTATCAAAAAAGCAATATGCTAAAAATTTTCTTGAGAGTAAATATTTTTACACTTTTTCTTGCACATTATTAGCTTCAGACCTTTCCTACAAAGGATGGGAGTGAAGAAGTGTGAATCATATTCCTTATACTAGAGTAGTCGACAACCTTAAGTATGTTATGGAATGTACTAAACCTAATTTAGCTTCTGTTGCATGGAGTAAAGATATATAAGACTAAAGATAGAGCTAAGAAGGTTGGTGTGCACTGATTTAGATTATGGTATTCATCTTGATTAAAGATCTCTTTCTTGGATATCTTTATTCTTTGTAGTTGTGCTATTAGTTAGAAAGTTATACATCAATCAAATGTTGTTGTATTATCTACAGTTAAAGTAGAACATCTTTCATCTATAGATGATGTGAAAGGATACTATTTGACTTCAAGATGATTTATGTGTTTGCATAGCACACAAATTTTTATCATATTAAATTTTATTATATATTCTAACCCGTCATAGCATTGATTCAGATGATTCATGCAACTTTTAGTTATTCACCGGATCTTTCTCTGCCCAAATCTGAATATCTTTCTTTTGACAGGGAACTTTATAGTAATAATATAACTGGGAAAATCCCAATTGAGCTTGGGAGTTTGACAAACTTGGTGAGCTTGGATCTTTACTCGAACAAAATTATTGGTCTCATTCCAGAAGAATTAGGCAACCTTAAAAAACTATGTTTCCTGTATGAAATGCTTTCCTTGATTACTGGTCTTGATTACTAGTCTTGATTTATTTGATTTTGATTATTACATGTATGATCTGTTCTTTTGACTATTTTTTGTGTTTCTGGGCGTGTATTAGACACAATGATTGAGAGAAGGAAAAAGTAACCATTTGTCACTCATTTTTCATATCATCTTCCAAATTTGTTTACCTTAATCATTCAATAGCTTTGTTTTTATGCTCATTTCAATATTTCTTTTCATTTACTTATATCTTTTATGTTTATACCACGAATGATTAATGATGAACTATTATAATATTTTCGTAGCATCTAATGTTGATTATGATTTTTCTAAAAGCTACTTTCTTTGACCCTATGTCATAATGAGTAATGTTTTGATGTTGATTTTAGAATATTTGTACATAACTACTTTGGATGTGCATCTGACTTTTACTTGTACATTTATTGTTTTGTATCTAGAAGGTGCATTTAGCTATTTTTTTTTTCTTTAGACATGCTTGGGCTCTGTAGACCATTTAGAGAACCTTACAATTTAGCTTTTGATTTAATTTAATTATACTCTTGTCTAACTATTGTTGTGAATGAAACTAATTTGTCAGAATGATAGGCATGGATTCTTCTCTCCAAGATTTGCACAGTCTGATGCAGATGGCAAGGACCAATTTGTTGCTTCTTGGAAAAGATTAAAGTATTATATGTTGCTTCTTGGAAAAGTTCCTTTAAACAAAGATATTATGACCTTTTGAGAGCCTTACTTTTATTTTATGTTTTTAATTTCTAAAGCTCAAATTAATAAAATTGTTTTCTGCATTATTTTGTCTACATTGTTGATCATTTGAGCTTAATCTTTTATATATTCATGATGCTCGTAGGTAATTTTGCAGGAATAAAGTTATAATGTCATTTTTGAAATTATTGCAATTTGTTTGATATATTTTGAAGAATATTTTAAAGATTTGAAATAGCTTATGTAAAAATTTATTAACTTTTCATGAATTATGTTATTCAGGATCATTTATTTGGTCAAAAAGCTAAATAGACGTAGAAAGTATTTAATTAATATATGGTATTGATAATAATAAAATAAATATTTTTTTTACAAATTATTTTGTCAATTAAAATAATATGAAAACAAAAATTATATATTTTTTAAAATTTATAAAAAGTTTCTTGCGAATTTTCTTACAAAATTATTGGTAGAAAAATATACATATAAATTCATTTTTGCAAAAAAATTACCTGCAATTTTTTTAGTAATAAATTACTTGCGAAATGTAAATTTGCAAGAAAAAGTACTTGCGATTTTTTAGATTGATTTTTTTGCAGGAAAAATTATTGTGAATATTTTTCATAAAAAAATTTGCAAGAAATTTCCTGCGAATTTTGAAATTCCCCAATAACTAATTACCCACGAAGGTATTACCTACCGATCAAAATTTATAAGAAAATTGGCAGGAAACACTTTTCCTGCAAATTTTTGTAAAAAATCTGCAAGAAATTTCCCATGAAATAGAGAAAATTCTAGTAGTGTATGTATTTTAAATCGTTATAAAATTATTTCAAAATTTTACATTTGAATTTATAAAATTGTTATTTTTAAGCAAACTCTATCATTTGTATATAAATTATTGCCATATAATGTTTATAAATATTTGAAATATAAATTTATAATTATTTAAAATATAAATTCAAATAAAAAATAATAATATCAAAGTTTGATGTAATAAAATATCAACACAAATAATACATTTAAAATTTTAAAGCAAAATTTAAATAAAGTCCAATATAAAATAGAAATTTAAATAAGCTTAATTTTGTTAAAAATATTTAATAAAAATATCAATTTTAATAAAAATCTTAGTATAACATTTATATAAAAATTAGATGTGATATCAACATGTAGAATGATGATATTGCTCGATTTAAAAAAAATACAACTGAATTGAATTAAAAATAATAAATATAGGGATAAAATTTAGATTCAGACAATGACTTGACATGTGTCACGATGTTAACTTGATACATGACAAAACAATTTAAAAGAAATTAAAATAATCAAAAATAATCAAAAAAATTATGAACTGACCCGTAATACATATATAACGTTGTTAGTGTATTACTAACGAAAAATAACCTAATTGTTACATATTTTCAAAAATAAAAACTCAATTGTGACCAATCAGAATATTAGAACCTATTTAAGATTTTTGAATAAATATAAGGACCAACCGAATATTTTTAACCTATATTTAAATTATCATTACAAATTGATAATTAAAAAAAACAAAAAAAAATGCTTATTTGTAAGGTTTATTTAGAAAATAAATAAATAAATAATTTAAATGAAGAAGGAGGAGTAGGTTAACTTTTCGAAGGGTGCACCAAAAAGGTAAAATTTAATTTTAAAAACGTAAAAATATATAGGTCTTGAAATATTTAGAAGCCCAAAAAAAATATAGCCGAAATTTGACAAAAAGTATTACAAAATAATTAGTTTAATTTATAATGTTGGAGGTATATATGATCCTTACTTCACGAGATTTCGAGGTTTGAAAGTTTACTTAGCAATTTTATAATTTATTAACGTGGGCAATATATATTAAGATTTATATTAATGAATTACATTTATATTAAGTCAATATAAGTAAAATTTATGAATTTATGACTGTCGATTTAAAATATATGGTCGAAATCAATTAGCCCATTAGGCGATACTATAAGTATTTACATGAAAAAACATAAGTTGTGATTTAGGGTATGGATTAGTATGGTTAACAAAAAAAAAAATGTATGAAGTAGTTTTGAGATGGAGAGAATTTGTAAAAATGTAAGTGGTGAATAAGTAAAGGAACAAAATTAGTATAGACTAAGTAGAAATATATTGAGTACGAAGATGTTTTCTTCAATATAATAGCACACAAGCAAAACATCAAAAACAAAAATTTTCGGACTTATACTTTAATCTTCAAGCTCAATCATACCATGAATATACAACTTTTAAATCATAAAATATCAAGTAAAACAATTATTTTAATTTCATCTCCAGTGACGGATCTTAACCACAAGTTTTGGAGAGGTCAAAATAATATTATTTAATCCGTAGATTGTTGGATTATTAATTAGTATAATGTTTCAAAAATTGATTCCTCTAACTGAATAATTTGTTTATTAGTATAAAGTTGTGATGAAGTATAATCTATCTTGTTTCCATCTTCACCAATAGCTTTTCTTTTATCACTTTTGAATAATGAATCTATTATTTCATTCTTCATCAATATATCTTTTTTTTACATAATATTAAAAATAACTTATCACAACTTAATAAAAAATTGAGAGGCATAAATATTAAAGAAAAAATATATTATAGGTGAGTCACAATTAAAAATCGATTATGAAAAAATACATAATACATTATTTTTCTTCTATATTCATAAAAAATGAAAATACCAAAGGCTCATGAGATAAAAGAAACAATGTTAACTATTAAATTAATATTTCATTATCAAGTAAAATAAAAGAGAATTACTTTTTTTTTCTTCATTAAAGAAATAGGACAAATGAAAAATGAAAGAAAAAATAATGAGTTTATATGTAACTCCCTTTTTCTTCAAAAAAAAATGGATGAGTACAATTTGTGTAAAACTAACATGACAACAAGAAAGGACATACAAAACATCTTACTAAATATTTAATTTAATTGCCCTTTTGGTTATTATTTTACTTCAAAAGTGTTAAGTTGGTTCTCCAATTTTTTTAGTTTCAATTTGGTTCTGAATTTTGAGAAACTGATACAATTTGATCATTTTCATTAAATTTATTAAGACAGACAATGTTTTTTCATTAAAATTGAAACCGTAAACAAAGATGGGTTATTGTGTTGGTGTTATTCAAAAGTAATAAAAGTGAAGTTATTCGTGAAGATGGAAACAAAATAGATTATATTTCTTCACAACATTATTCTAATGAACAAATTATTCAGTTAGTGGAACTAACCTTTGAAACAGTATACTAATGATCCAACAATCTAATGATAAAAGAATTATATTATTTTGGCCCCTCCAATATATGTATATTCTATTGGGAATTCAAGTGTGAGTCTAAGTCTCATATTGGATAGTAATGATAAAGTAGAGCACCACTATATAAGGACAAAGACCTATAAACTCATTGTCTTAAGATTTTGGGTTGAGAGTGATGTCAATGCCTTATGTGGTTGGGCTCAGGTTTCATTGATGTTGTCTCTCAGAAAAATTAAACCTAGAGCATCTCAAATATTTTTGTATAATTATATAATTCTTTGCTAATAAAAAAATACTAAGGTATTGTTATATGGTTTCTAACACACCGGGATATTTCAGGGTAAAAGTATAAAAAAAAATATTCTTGAAGAAATTGAGTAGTATTTTGTCAAAATGAAAATGTTCAATCTTATATACAAAAATCGATGAAAAAGTAGACCCTATTGAGATATTTGGTCTTGCACAGGTAAATGCATGGGTATGGATGAAACACAAATTTTCATCTGTAAAGTTCTCATATAGTGATTGGTGTCTATCCCCTTATACTTGCTTAAAATCTCTTTGATATGATAATTGTTGTGTGTTTAAGTGCTTCAGGCAAACAAATGAAGGATATGTGTTTAAGAGAGCTAGGATTCTTAAGTGAAGGATAGAAAGAAGACTACATAAACTAAAGTAAAAAGGCAAATCAATAAACAAGATGGAGGAAGCCATAAAACAGCTTGAAGGAAAGCCGGTGGATGTTGTGTGAGAGGATGAAAACAGACAGACCAGGACACTAGCAAGACTTCTGTCAAGGCTAAATTTCTGCATATATTTTTTTGGCCAGGGAATCCAAAGCTCATGCTTTCAGCGTTATATACAATCTGCAATATTATTTTGCATCAAAAAGAATTGGTTTTTGTTAGCGTTTGGTATATATTATGTTAGGTGATCTGATATGTTAGGAACAAGGCAATAAAGGAAAGAATAAAGGAGAGAAAAATAGACACAGAGAATTTAACGTGGTTCGGCTACAATGTGTATGCCTACGTCCACGACTACACTAGGAAGTATTTGTATTTTTGGTGTATCTAAAAGCTTTACATAGAGTCTCTTATATAGTAAAATAGAGAACCACATCTCACTATTCTAAGCGATGTGGGACTAAATCAAGCACCATAATTCTAACAATTCTCCCACTTGGGGTTTGATTTACATTACCACCTAGTGTAGTGCCTTCATCATCAATCTTCTCGAAGGCCAGTTGAGGCAATGCAAAGCCTCAACTTAGTTGTTGTGACAGTCTTGGTCAACATATCAGCTGGATTCTCTGCACCTGGAATCTTCAATAAAATCAAATCTCCATCATTTATCAAGTTTCTGATAAAATGATACTTCAATTCAATGTGTTTGCATCTAGAGTGAAGAATTGGATTTTTAGCAAGACAAATGGCACTTTGACTGTCACTGAACAATGAAGGTTCATCTTGCCCTTTTCCTAATTCTTTTAGAAGATTCTTCAACCATATCATCTCTTTTGCTGTTTCTGAGATAGCTATATATTCTGCTTCAGTGGTTGAAAGGGAGACTCTTCCTTGAAGTTTGGACTTCCAACTGATAGCCGTGCCACCCAACGTAAAAATATAACCTGTTGTGCTCTTTCTACCATCCAAATCACCTCCCAAATCTGCATCAGAAAACCCCTGTAAAGTGAGATTACTTTTTTTAAAGGACAAATGCATCTTTGAAGTGCCCTTCAAATATCTCAATATCCACTTCACGCCTTCCCAATGCTCCTTTCCGGGATTGGATAGAAACCTGCTCACAACTCCCACTGCATGTGCTATATCAGGTCTGGTGCAAACCATAGCATACATCAAACTCCCTACTGCAGATGCATATGGCACTTTAGACATGTGATTTTCTTCTTCCTCTGTCTGAGAAGATTGCCTTTTCGAGAACTTTAAGTGAGTTCCCAAAGGTGTATTCCTGGTTTTAGCATTTCCAACATTGAACCTGCTAAGCAATTTTTCAATATATTTTTCCTGAGATAAATTTAGAATACCTTTAGATCTATCCCTGGAAATTCTCATACCAAGAATTTGCTTGGCTGGACCAAGATCCTTCATTTCAAAATTTTCTGACAATTGTTTCTTCAACCTGTCAATTTCTGCCATATTAGCACCAGCAATCAACATGTCATCAACATACAAGGCAAGAATGATATAACTATCAACATATTTCTTCACATAACAACAATGATCTTCTTCACATCTGTGAAATCCTGAGTTTCTCATAAACTCATTAAACTTCTTATACCATTGTCGCGGTGCTTGTTTCAACCCATACAAACTTTTATGAAGCTTGCATACAAGATTCTCTTTGCCTTGTACTTCAAAACCTTTTGGTTGTGCCATAAAGATTTCTTCCTCAAGATCTCCATGTAGGAATGCAGTTTTCACATCTAACTGCTCCAGATGAAGATTTTCTGCAGCTACTATACTCAAGATAACTCTGATGGTAGTCATCTTGACAACAGGAGAGAAAATTTCTGTGAAGTCAATTCCTTGTCTCTGTTGGAACCCTTTCACTACGAGTCTGGCCTTATATCGTTTGCTGCCATCTGGTTCTTCTTTTAACCGATAGACCCACCTGTTTTGCAAAACCTTCTTTCCTTCTGGAAGCTTGGTTAAAGACCATGTCTTATTCTTCTGAAGAGACTTTATCTCATCTTCCATTGCTAGCTCCCACTTAATAGATTCACCTCCCTGCATAGCCTCAGCAAAATGCTCTGGCTCACCAGCATCAGTCAACAACAAGTAATGCAATGAAGGGGAGTACCTTTGTGGTGCTACAATGGTTCTGCTAGACCTTCTAGTCGGTAATTCAGGAGTTACTGACTCTACTATCTGTTCAGGTTCTGACCCAAACTCTGACTCGGGCTCTGACTCAGGCTCTACATCTATATTCTGCCTTCTGTTGGCTACATCACTTTCTGAAACTTCTTCTAATGATACCTGCTCTGGCTTTTTATTTGCATCTGCAAATTCTGCAGTCCTGTCCTTATAGAACATGTTTTCATTAAAAGTAACATTTCTACTTCTGATAATTTTCTTGTTTTGGTCATCCCAAAACCTGTAGCCATACATGTCAGATCCATAGCCAATGAAATAGCATCGCTTTGCCTTAGGGTCCAATTTATCTCTACTATTAGAGTTCAACAAAATATATGAAGCACAACCAAAAACTTTCAGATGTGAAAGGTTTACCTCATTTCCAGACCATACTTCTTCAGGTAACTGATAGCCTAAAGGAACTGATGGTCCTCTGTTTATGAGATAGGCTGCTGTGCTTATTGCATCTGCCCAAAATACCTTGGGTAATCCTGACTGGATTCTCATACATCTTGCTCTCTCATTCAAGGTTCTGTTCATTCTTTCTGCCACACCGTTTTGTTCTGGTGTTCCTGGAATCGTCTTGATCATTCTGATCCCATTCTCTGAACAAAACTCCTTGAATTGATTACTGTCATATTCTCCACCATTATCAGACTTCAAACATTTAATCTTTAAACCTGTTTGAGTCTCAACCTCCTGTTTCCACCTTTTAAACACAGAAAACACATCAGATTTATTTTTAAGAAAATAAACCCATACCTTTCTTGTAGAGTCATCAATGAAGGTTACGTAATACTGTGAACCTCCAAGAGATTTCACTGGAGCTGGCCCCCAAACATCTGTATGCACTAGTGCAAGTCTTTCAACTTTAGATGACTTACTTGTTTTGGAGAAGCTAACCTTTTTCTGCTTTCCAAAGATACAATGTTCGCAAGGTCCAACGTCAACATGCTTCAAGTTAGGTATTTTACCTTTTGAGACCATGAGCTTCATTCCTTTCTCACTCATATGCCCAAGTCTCTGATGCCACAAAGAGGAACTGTTGCCAACTTCTGCAACTGATATCATATCCTCATCTGCAATCATGTAAAGAGATCCTCGCTTCTTTCCACGAGCAACAACAAGATTACCTTTCATTACTTTCCAGTGTCCATCTCCAAAGGTGGTGTAATGCCCCTCATCATCCAACTGCCCTATAGATATTAAGTTTCTCTTTAAGGCTGGAATATGTCTGACATTCTTCAAAGTCCACACACTTCCATTAGAGGTTCTGATATTGATATCACCTCTTCCTATAATATCAAGAGATTTTCCATCTGCAAGGTAGACCTTCCCAATCTTTCCTGGAACATAGTTAGATAATAGTTCTAAAGAAGGTGTAGTATGAAATGACGCACCTGAATCCATAATCCATGAATCAATAGAACTATCTAGACTACATAATAGTGCATCTTCAATTTCATCAGTTGCTGCATTTGCTGATTGATCATCATCTTGCCTCTTGTTGTTGTTCTTCCTTGGAGCCCTACATTGACTTGTAAAGTGACCCCTTTTCTGACAATTCCAACAAGTGATATCCTTCCGGAATTTTGGTTTTGATTTCTCTCTAGACTTTGATCTGCCTCGGCCTTGGTTTTGACCTTTCTGGCTACTTCTTCCTCTAGTTTCAGTACTCAATGCTGAACCGGAACTAGAACTGGAAGATTCCCCTGAACTTTTCCTGCGAACATCTTCGCTTAAGATCAGGTCACGAATGTTATCAAGCTTCAACTTACTATTACTTGCAGAATTGCTAACTGCAGTAACAGTTGCACTCCAACTTTCCGGAAGAGATGATAATAAAATTAATGCTTTCACCTCATCATCAAATGTTATCTGCACTGATGTCAACTGCGCAATAATTGTATTGAATTCACTAATATGATTAGTAATCGAGTTACCTTCACCCATTTTTAGGTTGACTAGCCTGCGAATCAAATACACTTTATTGGCTGCAGATGGCTTCTCATACATATTTGACAATGCCTTCATCAAATCTACGGTTGTGTTCTCGTTCATGATGTTGAACGCAACATTCTTGGCTAATGTCAACCGGATCACACCGAGTGTCTGCCGATCTAACAAATCCCATTCCGCCTGCTCCATGTCAGTTGGCTTCTGCCCTGTTAAGGGTAGATACAACTTCTTCTGATACAGGTAGTCCTCTATCTGCATCTTCCAGAACCCGAAGTCACTGCCATCAAACTTCTCAATCCTCACCTTCCCTTCTTCCAATGCCATTGCTCTTGCTGCTTTGACGAAAGCTCCTGCTGCTTTTGACCAAAGCTCCTGCTGCGGCTTTTGACCAAAGCTCCTGCTGCGGCTTTTGACCAAAGCTCCTGCGGCTTTTGACCAAAGCTCCTGCGGCTTTTGACCAAAGCTCCTGCTGCCTTTGACCAAAGCTCCTGCTGCCTTTGACCAAAGCTTCTGCTGCCTTTGACCAAAGCTTCTGCTGCCTTTGACCAAAGCTTCTGCTGCCTTTGACCAAAGCTCCCACTACTTCTCTAAACTGAGATCCCCAAGAAGAAAAAATAGAAACCAAATCTTTTCTGATGTGGAAGATCAGACAATGCTGCAACCACAGAGCATACTAAGAAAAATGGCTCTTGATACCAATTGTTAGGAACAAGGCAATAAAGGAAAGAATAAAGGAGAGAAAAATAGACACAGAGAATTTAACGTGGTTCGGCTACAATGTGTATGCCTACGTCCACGACTACACTAGGAAGTATTTGTATTTTTGGTGTATCTAAAAGCTTTACATAGAGTCTCTTATATAGTAAAATAGAGAACCACATCTCACTATTCTAAGCGATGTGGGACTAAATCAAGCACCATAATTCTAACATGATATAGATGCTCACTTATGGTCCTTTTGGTTGTGGATCATAATGCTTATATAGACTGTAACCAAGTGTTTTGGTTGGGTTGTGGCTAGTGATGTTATGATGCTAAACTAATGCATCAAATCATACATGTTTTTTGTATAAGGTTAGAGCACCCCTCAAGTGTTCTGCTAATTTAATTTTATTCTTTACTGATAAAAAAATATATATACAAAAATTGAGTTGAAACTTGGTAAAGACATGTTTGCACGCTTCGCTATCTCATTTCATGTATATTTTAGACAATTTAAAGTGAGTTATAATATTTAAAAAGAAAAATGATTCCTTGATGAGTTTATATTTAAAGTGTTCATTTAACTTTAACCTCTCGGATCTTTTATCAAATTTGATCTATAATCGATCTCTGCTAAGAAGTTTGACTAATCTCTGAATAAGATATTTTCTTTCCACTATTTTCTTGTATTTCTCTAGATGGACATGTGTCATAGTTAAGTACTTGATTAGTTATATATATTTTTGTTTATCTAAGTGGTACATATTAATTATCTTATCCGTGTGTTTGTTGAATATGCGTGCATGAATGAATTGTGTTTCTCGTATAAACATGAAACATATCTGGGACCTTGCTTTAACTCCCGGAATTAAGTCAAACATGTTGGGAGATTCATAATTGATAATGGTCGCTTAACGGCTTAAGTCACATAACTTTGGAGACAAGAGACAAAGCTAATTAAAACGAAGGTGATGTTTAATAGTAATAAACTTTAATGCAAAACAACATTATTTGTGGAACTTTCACAACAAAAACAAACGATAACCAACATGACATCGTGGCTCCATTACATCCAAGTACTTCTGCAGTTAATGCTACAAAACGGCATCATATGTATATACACTAAAATTATATATCTTAAAAAAAGATTTTAATAATTATGTATTAACTAGTTATAACAAATAATCGGTGACGTGTATCTTTAGATAATAAATGTAAAAGTTATAAATTTTTTGCTACGGTAAAAAAAAAAGAAGAGGGTAGATTTAAAGGTAGTGTATTTGGAATTAGCATTCAATGAATGTTATGCAAGTGGGAAATGCATTGGATTAGGTGATTGAAATGGGTTTGAAATTAACAGTGTTTGGAGACATAGCAATAATTTCATAATGATATGATATCCGACCAAAATGACTAATGACATTTCCAAGAGACTGATCCCACCATTTTGTTTTACATCAAACACTTTCCCCCCTCCTTCTATAATTCAATTCCTCTCAATCAAAATTTGCAGGTGTATTTCTCATATCCATTCGTTAAAAATTCAACTAGTTTGCGAAATTTAAATAAAGAAATATGTTATATATATATATATATATATATATATATATATATATATATATATATATATATATATATATATATATACGCGCACTATTAATTAATTGCATGCACACAATACAATATTTGTCACTGTGTTTTTTAAGCGAAAATATTGTTTTTAGTTTTTTGTTTTGACGTATTTTTATAAAAATAAAATATTATTAGGAATTGAATAGTGTTACTGTAAGAGCAATGTGATGAGTGAAAATGATGAAGGTAAAGTAGAGAAAAAGGGTGGGAATGTGATGAGGGTAGGTACAGAAAGAGACACACACTTACCCAATTCCAACACCCAACCCACTTTATTTCTGTTTCCTTGTCCTTTTGGTCTCCATCCATGCACGTCTATGCATCTAATCCCATTCGTGCGTTCTTTCCCTTTCTTTTATTTTTCTTCTTTTCTTTATAAAATCAATTTTAAACTTATCTCATTGTTTTGAAGAGAGATTCCTTTGTGTAAACATCCTTAGTAGAATATCTCTTACATTGTTCTCTCTTGTGTGGATTTCACTGTGAAGCATAGATTTATTTTTATTTTTATTTTTTGAGGTAGAAGCATAGATTTTTCGTGTTCGTTTTGAGGGATTCCAAGGTGAGAGAAAAAGTAAAAAAAATCCGGTAAATAATCCAAATTCGAGAAAGAATGAATTTGAGAAATGTTTTATTTTTTCCACCTCACTTCTCATGAATGATTTGAAGGTGATAGTGCTTGAATGACGAAATCACCCTCATTAAAATCATACTTTCATTTTTCACGTGCATCATTCTTGTGTGTCATACTTTTTTGACATTTTTTTTAGTTCATGTGAACATTCATGTATATACATAATTGTTTTGGTAAAAAAAATTGTAAAATAAACTTAGAGAGAAGATAAAAATAATGAAGTATTTTAACCTTAACTAATGATTTTCTTAGGCCAAAATAATTTCCTCTTTGATTTTGGGAGTAACACTCTTATTTATAAGCAAGTCGGATACAATTTTTGTAAATATATATAATCAAATATTCTCACATAATCTAATCAAAAGATAATTAGTAAATAATAATAATAATATCTCCTAATCTGTTTTATATTTATCAAATGTAGATTAGATTTTTCTCCAAGATTCTCTTTTATATTATCGAATATTCTCCTCTCAATCTTAGCTTCCTACATGGAGGTCAGTCCTAGGGTGACATTCTCGCAAATCTTGAACCATCAACTAACTACCCTCAGTGACGTCGGTCCTATGAAGACATCTTTTTGGCTTCTTGCAATGACCTCGACTCTGTGGAAACGTGTTTTCTGACTTGAATTTTCGGCCGATTCCTTGACCTATTGAATATCTCGGTTTATTGGAGATCTTCTCCATCTAGGAGGGTACAATAATAATAATAATAATAATAATAATAATAATATTATTATTATTATTATTATTATTATTATTATTATTATTCTTATTATTGTTAGATTTTGGGAGTGGGAAGAATTTTTAATTATGGAACCGATTCCTATAATTTATATATATATATATATATATAATATAAAAATTTATATATATATATATATATAATATTATGATATAATAACAAAAATTAAAAAATAATGATAATAATAATATATTAATTTTAATTATATGGCCAAAATTATAATCTTACATTTTTATCTATTAAAAATTTATTTTTCATCTATCACATCATTCAAATCACTCACAAACTTTATTTTTAAATTCACTCACTTTCATCCCTAAATTTAAAAAAAAAAAAAAATACACACATAAGGGTGTGTTTGGATTGGAAGATGAATGAGAGAGTGGATTTGAGAGAAAAAAGATGTGAAGTTTCGTTGCTTGTACTAGGAAAAAGATAGGGTAATTAAGTAAATTTGATATGAAAGTTTTTAAAAATTTGTATATAATGTGATGTGTACCATAGATTAAACAAATGTTTTAGTAGAGAATATCGGATGTTTACCAAATTCTCCATGGAATAATTTGTGTAGTAAATTTAAAAGTAATTAATGAAAATTACTTTAAAATGAAAATTTTATTTTTACTTAAAATTGGAAAATGTTAAAATTTTTACCAGGAAATCTTGCGTTTGGACAACGTGCATAAGGAAAAAAGGTTAAAAACTTGCGTGGAAATGTTAAATTGTAAAAGGTTAAGTTGGTAAATTATCATAAATGACTTGATTTTCCCTTCCATGTATTTTGCGAGTGGAGTATCTCAGAAGTTACTTGTATTTCGTCATCACATTTCGTCACCCGCTAATCCGTCTCCATGCACAGTAAAACACTCCATCCAAACACAGTGTAAAGTCAAGAACTTTGGTAACGATTCCTTTATTTTTTTAATTGTTAATTTTAATATTTTTTATGTATATAATTATACGGAAAGTTGGAGTATCCAAAATATTCTCATATTTATATATTTTTTGTATGGTAAAAAGAGATATATTGACTAATACCTCATAGATCTAATTATCTTGTTTTCATTCAAAAATGAAATTTTGAAATTATTTAATACTGTCATTTAAACATCTTTATCTTCGTGATTGTATTATTGTAGAGTTGGTTTTCTTTGTTGGTTGAGGAACATTGCTAAGAAAGAAAAATGTATCAACAGCTCACAACTTTAATGACCTAGTAAATACAACATTGTATTTCGTTTTTTTTTTTCATTTTTCTAATTAAAGAACATTATCGGTCAGTGATCTAACTTTTTATATATAACTAAAATATCAAAAAACGCTTTTATTTAATTAAAATGCTAGCTGCGAATCAACGGACATGAATTAAAATGTTCATACAGTGGTAAGTATATGGACATTAAAAATTATATATTGTATATATGGATCTAGAAATGGTGAAAAGATTGTTATAGTCTCTTATATAACCATTATTTGTAACTCAATTTTTAAACACTTTTTATTTATTAAAGTTTATACAATACTATAAGAAAAAGTATAAGAAACATCTCTGAAAAAACTAATGTCAATAAAGAAAAATTGATGTTAGTTATGAATAGTGTCAGCTTTTGAGTCGGCCAAAAACCGACCCTCCACACCTAGAAATTAATGGTGTTTGATGTTGGTTAGGAAAACCTACACTTTTAGCGTCAAATTTACCCACCTAGACAAAAGAAAACTAATTAATTAACTTAAGGTAGGGTCGGCAAAATCGAGCTCGTTAATATGTTTCTAAAAATAAATTTAATCCTAGCATCGGTTTATCCACAAGCGGTGATATTTAAAAATAAATAAATTTAACAGTTGATGGTATAATGGATAAATAAAAAAGTCTGTGTTTATTTGTACTAAATACTTGCTTTTGAATGATAATTGAAATTTGTTTCTAGGGACTAAACGTCTATAGAAATAATATAGAAATAATTTGTTTAGTCTTCGGCTCATTACTTAACTCGTCTATTTAGCCATATTTTTTTAGTTTGTTTGGTTCTTCTATTAATTGATATACCTATTAAAGATGCTTTAATACTTAAGTCAATTAGAGTTCGTTCTAGCTAAAATAATAAATATTGTAATAAATGCGAGAGAAGAATCCCAACAAACATACTTTTTATATGTATCTATAATTTTCTACATGAGTCTCTGATAAAGGTTGGCCTAATCATTTTTTAAACATGATTACTAACATGTTTACAATAATTACGAAGTTGCTACATTTAATATGATGTTTGTTCGATTATACTTGTCGGACGGCGTTGTACCTTAATCGCATTGGAGGGCATTGATAAAATGAAATTCTAAGGACAGTCCAACTGTTGGCAGTGGGAGGAGAAATCGACTGGTGGCCGATCGACATTGCACATATCTTCATAATCTCTGAAGTGATCAACACATCGTAGTGATATATGTCGAACATTGCAACTTGAACTTAAAAATGATTCCTTTTAGTGATCGATCAGTCAGTGATCGACTGACCGATACAATAACAAGAATAACCGGTGAACAATATAAGAGAAGGATCGTGTCACACTTCCTCAAAGAAATCTTATTGAAAGTGATCTCAATCGGCCGACGGTCCTTACAATACAAAATTCAAATTCTAATCCAAAAATAAAACCCATCAACTAATCAACTACAAAACCTATACTCAAAGCAATTCTAGTTCAAAGTGCAATGGAGATGTACTTAAAATTCGAAAAAATTGTTTAATCAACTCACCTTACATGACAATCTTCACAAACTCCACAAGCTAACCCTTAACTCAATCATCACCACTCATTCTCTATGTCTAAACGACAAACTCCACAAAAAATGTGATAATCCAAACCCATAACTCAACACCAACAACAGAAACGAAAGATTGGATCGGTGAAATATGATGAATTATATATATATATATATATATATATATATATATATATATATATATATATATATATATATATATGAATGAAGCTACATCTGTATTGGTGTTGTGATGAAAGTGAAATGGCCGTCGGAGAATGAAGTCTTTCAAAGATCAAAAAATCAATTTTATCATTAGATATTTTAAAATAAATAATATTTCAGTATTAATATTTAAACAATTCCTCTGCAATAAAAAAGTATACAAATAAATGTTCTACAATATAACTCATACTAACACAAAAAGTGAAGACATGTAACACACGAGTTAGAAATGAAGTGAGCTAAATAAATCCGTGTTTAAATAGACAAAGATTTTAGTTTTTTTAATTACTCATTTAATCGAACTATTGATGTGCCTAGACGTATATACTCCACTTTAGTCTCATTCGTATGTACGAGTTTCATTATTAATTATTGTTGACTCAGGAGACTAATTTATACAAATATTTGTATATAAATATGTAACAAAAATTTATTTTATTTTCATATAACATGATAAAATTATCGAATAAATCTAAATACTCGTATAAACTTGTTTTACCCTTACTGCATTTTAAATCAAACCCTAGTAAAAATATTAAAGAAATATATTATCACCCTTCCTTAAATTCATAAAAAAAATGAATTGTGCTCGTCACCTAAAACTAGAGTGGGTTTCTTATATTTTACCAATTTTACATTTTCAATGAACTTTGCATATAATAATAATGTTTGAAGGACTTCACATTAACTGCTTAGAAAATTCAAATTTTGAAATACTTTGAGTAAGTTTGAGAATGAAATAATAGAAAGTGATAAATAGTTGAATAGTTAACATCACTTTAATTGAATAGTAAAGCTATAGTAGCTACCCATAAAACTGAAACTTTAGGCACCATTAACAACACTAATTAACTTTTTAGTACACAGGGCTCTAAGAGAAACTCTTGTATATATATATATATATTTATAAGAAGTGTGGTGACTAGGTTTGGTGAAAAGGACATAGATGATAAACATATTATAGATTTTAATGAGATTTCCGAAGAAACAGACATGTCTATCAAAACTGTCCTCCCATGTTGGACCGGGCTCCTCTATAATGGGCTATTACTTTCAAATCTTTCAATTAATCAATCATGACAAATCGTGTTTGCAAATTACAATACATCGCTTTACTACTTCAATTCATCATCCACAGAATAAACTTAATTTGTCCTTTAAAAAAAATCATTTTATGAGTTTGATTTCATTTTTAATTTAATCTAATTTTATTTTGGTAGGGTTATTAAATTCATTTTGGTATATTCTCCAAAAAGTTAGAATAAATAGTAAATGAAAAGGTGAACGCTAGAATGGACCACTTACTTACCATTTTATTATTGGTAGGTGGTCCACGTGCGCAAGAAAAATTGACCGTTGGATTGATATCATTTATAATATTCGTAATAGATGATCTCCATCAGATGTTGCTTCACTGTATCCTACGGTGGACAAAAGGTTTTAAGTGTTCCCCTCATAAGGTTGAAATTGAGGTTTGTATGACTCAACCGACATATCATAAATGCAGTTGTTAATGCATTTGGATGTTTCCTGGATAGAGAAGATTGGTAATAAGTTTTTCTTTTTTATATGGATTAAACAGTAGTATGTTATTGACCACGTGGTCATTAACATACTTTTTAGTCAGATATGATATTTTAAAGGAAAATTATTTTTGATAAGAAAAGATTTGCAAACTTAACAAATTTTTTTAAAAATGAAATTAACAAACTTAAATTTTTATTTTTTAATTAAAATAAAATAATAAAATAATTTTTTTTACCTAAATAAAAAAGTTTATTAAAAAAAATTTATCAACAAAAAATAGCTCTTTCTTAAATTGACATGTATTCCAGTCTTGCAGGTTGTGTTCTGGCTGGACTAACTCAAAAAAATAATATCTTTTACCTTTTTTTTTAATACCACAATTTTTGCTTTTTTCAACTAATTTAAAGGAAAGTGCAAAAATTTGTATTTAGATTTATAAATTGTTGCTGAATTGAGTGGGATAAGAAAAAGGAAGGAAATATAGTAAAGGATGGCCGTACCTTTTAAAAGTTGTTAGTACTTTTTCTATATAAATATATACCTTACACTATAATCCTATGTTAAGATGAGAGATGTAAAAACAAATAATCTGGCTTGACCCGACTCGATCCATCACGAGTTGATGATTTAGTAAGCCAATTCAACCTGGTTTACTTTTTAAAGAGTCAACAAATTTTGAACCCGACTCGATCTACCACGGGTTGGCGGATTAAACAGATTAGCTCACGGGTTCACTTAATTAAAAAATATATTATTTTTTATTTTTTTTTAGTCAAAACTAAATTGTAGTTCTAATTAAAATCTAAATAAACTTTAATAGAATCCAAATACAAACAAAAAAAAATACAAATTATTTATGTGTTGGATAAAAAAAACAACCTAACATGACCCAAATGTAAAACCCAACTTAAAAAAAATAAAAAATACTTGTGTAACCCTTTTATCTGCAGGTTGGTGAGCCAACCCGGCTCACCACGAGTTTAACCCGGATGAGCCGGGTCAAAAATCAACCCGTATTAAAATTTGTAAAAAAAATTCAACCCAACTCAGTCCGAACCCATGGTGAACCGGATTGGCTCGCGGGTTCAACCCATTTTGACAGCTCTAGTTAAGATATCATATGTATATATAATTACACATCGTAATTTTAGTATCTTTTGTTGACAACAATTTTTAAATATGTAATATATATATATATATATATATATATATATATATATAAACTATTTAATATTTAATATTTAATTTTAAAATAAATTTTGAAATAATGAATATTTCTTTTATTTTTAAATAAAATTGACTAAAATAATCTACAATGTTGATTTATCTATATCATTTTTAAATAATTTATTTAATGTGAGTTTAAATATATTTATTTTCATATTCAAAATGTAACGTCCCATTTAAATATTATGCGAAAATAAAGGAAACGTCACACAATAATAGTATTGTAGCGTAGTCCTAGGGTCTTTAACACAACCCCCACGACCTTGGGCACACCACGATGCCAACAGGAAACTAGATACAAGTCTAACAAAACGGAAAAGAGTAGCAAGGCGTAAAACAAAACATGGGCCATAGCCCTAACAAAAACCATGCAGGAAAATAAAATCCAGCCCCGATGGCTAAGCAGCGGAATCTCCACTCCCTTGCTGACCACAAGAACCTCGCCCATCTGCTCCCATCAATTACATTGATGATCATCGCAAGAAAGAAGAGCCACATACAAGACAACCATACAATAAACAGGGTAAGCTAGAGCCAACAACATTCTCGTCATACATTCAAACATAATTTCACCATCTAATATCCATACAACAACCAAACATGTTAGGACCCTTCAATCAATACACTACGACTCGACTCGACTCATTCGGATACGTATAACTTAGTCGGATTCAGCGGATGCTTGCACTTGTGGTGGATACCTCTGCTCACCCCCGAGCTGCTCACCCCCAAGCTATGTGTTACAAGTGTTACGATGGATCAATTTTCCCTCACCACAAGGTTAGCCCTTAATGAATTTCAGGCCTCCTGCTACTCTCACCACAGGAGTCAGTCCGCTCTAGGTGAGACTAACTGACTCCTCAGAGTGTCAGGATGCAACCTTACCTTGAATCCTTACCTAGTTATACAGATGAGGCACCACCATGGACACCCACTAACAGGGGCCATGGAATTACGTCCCGACCATTGAAGCGCGACCCTGGAAGTCTCACCTAGAGACCCCAGGGAATTATGCACTGACACATACAAAACACAATCACGTAGCCAAAATGATATTCACCATGCATGTATACGTTAATTGTACCAACCTTTAAAGCCAATG
The DNA here is from genome assembly GCF_037176805.1 of Vigna unguiculata. Taxonomy (NCBI): domain Eukaryota; kingdom Viridiplantae; phylum Streptophyta; class Magnoliopsida; order Fabales; family Fabaceae; genus Vigna; species Vigna unguiculata. The sequence goes on from NC_140798.1 coordinate 36,068,203, forward strand.
CCTTTCATGTTCCAGACCCAACTCATTTCATCTCATCATAAACCATCCATGTACCAAGGATTTCCAAATCATATCGTTATCATGCCTCTTTTATACCAACCATTTCATTACAATCTCATGCGAAACTCATGTCAACCCATTATTCATAATTCATGACTTGCATCACTCAATCATACTCATTCATATCAAACCTTTAGCACAAAACCCAAAACCAAGCAAGCATTACCCATACCAAGCCAAGAAAACAATCTCACATGGCACTGTCTCGCTCAGCACCTCGCTCAGGCTGGAGGGTCTCGCTCAGGCGAGACGTTCTCACCCAGGCGAGACGTTCTCACCCAGGCAAGCCCCCTTCGCCTAGGCGAGGGCTCAAAAAAGGCAGCAGGAGCACACACGGGATCTCGCTTAGGTGAGACCCCTCTTGCCTGGACGAGATGCTCGCTCGCTCAAAAAGCCGAGTTGGTCGCCTGGGTGACCTTTCGTGCAAAAGTCCTGGGCGAGCTCCCTGTTCATCTCGCCTAGGCGAGATTGGCTCGCTTGGGCGAGATTAAAAGGTGTCGCCACTGTTTTCCTGAAACAGTCGCACCCACCAGTCCAATACAACACATCAAACCATTACACGCATTCAGAACATCAAACCAGCCAAAGACTCTCAGCACGAAAGTAAAACAGCAGCAAAAACAAAGTACACAAGTGGGTTCTAGCTTCCCTACCTAGAAACACGGTCAACCAAAGCCTTGACGACACGACACGAGCACTGCAGCCCTCAGAACGCACTAAAGAGCTGAAAACAAGAGGTACACAGGACAAGGGCGGATTAATACGAAACCCTAACTGTGAAAATACAAAGGAAAGCATTGGAACTCATATGATCTAGAAAAGGGGCACTTACGTAGAGTAGGAACTGGTTCGAAGCTAGTTCGAGAAAGCTTGGGAAGAAATCCTAGCAGAGCGTCCTGTGAGAGCAAGGGGGTGACGATTGGTTTCTGAAAGTGAATGGAGCGTGAAAAATTAGGGCAACACGAGAGGCTTTTATCCCATGGGCCAGCCCTTTTTGGCCCACTACTATAGGACAGCCCTTAAAATGAAGCAGAATAAAAAGGGGCCTTACACAAAACAAAAAATTATATTTATCCTCAAATTCAATAAATATGAAACTTTTGCTTTATTTTTATTTTCACCCTAATTGAAAAATAAGTATACAATTTTTTTTTCTTATATTCATTTCGTTTAACATTAGATAGTGAGTTATTTATACCCACATTTATACCTCCTTTCATACCATTTCAAATAATAATTTTTCACGGAAAATTGAAGTCTTAGCAAAGAAAATATGATAAAATAAAGTATTCAATGTCAAGCAATACTTTTTTTTTCCTAATGTCAAATATAAAAGAATATAATTGTATAAATATTAAATCAAAGTATTAAATAATAATTAAATAAATAAATAAATATCAAATGTGTGCAATAGAAATAAATTACATAACTAAAAATCAAAGAAAAGTTAATATGTAATTTTTTTGTTTAATAAATTAAACATTTTTAGTACTATAAAATAAAAGCAAGAACTGAACAAATATATTCATCCTTGTTCTGTTTACATATAATTTTAAAAAATAAAATATTACCCATATAATTAATTTAAGAATCAAATATCACATACACCAATACAAAACATTTTCTTAAAAATCAGAAAAAAAAAATTTATCCCTAATTATATATTCTACCTAATGAATTATAAATCTAATGTACAGTGCTAAAATATTAAACATAAAACTAAAATTTTAAAAATTAATAAAAATCAATACATATTTTAAAAAAGTAAATAAATAAACAAGTGTATAGTCTTATTTTCCACATAAATAAAATATTTAGAAGTATATCATAAATATTTTTATAAATACTATTTTTAAATAATAAATAATTAACCATTCAGTTTTATACTTTTGTTGTATTTTTTTACTTTAAAGAGTAAAATTAAAATTTTAAAATTATACTAGTAATGCGCACTAAATGTAAATACTTTTTATATACTCATAAATCTAAATTTTAATTTCAAAGATTAATTCTTTTATATTTTTTTAATAAACTATAATAGCAATTTTTTTTTGTTATCATCTTCTGTTTTAAATAAATACAATAAACAATAGATATGGTGCTTATTTAGGAGAAATGAAAAAAAAAGAAAAAACAAATTAATAATTTTATGAGCAATATATACCATGTGAAATAAAAGAGATATAATGAAAACACAATTAAATTGAGTTTAGCTGGTTTTTCCAAGCCGTAGACCATCTCATTTTTTACAATAATTTGGATTCTGTATTTTACCCAACAAGATTATTTTGCCCCTCCCGCTTTCTTCCAAACCTTAGAAAGTGAAAATAAAAAAAAAACTTCAACAACTATATAGATGATGAAACAGTATCAAACTTTTCTTTTTGTTTTTTTTTTTCTATATTTGACCTTTATATGTCATTTGTAACCACGTGCATTTTTAAATTCAATATGTATAAATAGACAGAAAATTTAAAATTTATTAGTGAATAAGTCACATCGTCCCATGATAAGATAATTTTAGACTCAATTAAGTAAGTAGTCTACATAAGATGATATGTGTAAAAATGTAAACATTGTGCAAGTTATGTATAACTTAGATTAAAAGTAAACAATATTTAATTTTAAGTGACATCAATGGAACACTAGAAATCATTAGTTGAATTTGTGAAAACATTCTATGATTTTAATATAACTTATTTTTCTCTACTTATGCATGCTTTTAGTTGTGCAACTCTGGTTTAGTTTTGATAATTTTATATTTGATAGAATGATTTTGTTGAATGGGATTGAAAATTCAACAAAATAATATTAAGATATAAACTAAGAGTAGAAAATGCAGTTAAAACTATTTATATGAAAATGCTATTCTATAAAAATAAAATTATTAACAAATTCAACAATATTAACATATAAAATAAGATTAAGATATGAAATTAAGAGTAGAAAATGCATTTGTTAAAAAAGAATCAATTTTGTTATCGGTTTTCATAAATAATATTGATATAAATTTTATTTTATACAAGAAATAATAAAAAACAAGTTATTATGTTTCTTTACACGAGAATTAATATATACTTGTAATTAATAAATACTAATGTTATTATGTTTTAGATTTATACAAAATGGACAATGATATTATGATTCTTATTTTTTTTTTATCATCCTTTATTTTCTAAGGTGACTTAATGTGGATCATTGATTAATGTACCACTATATTTTTTTTTGAAGGAATGAATAAGCCACACTAAATCATGTCAGAGAATAAAACATGAAAGTCAAAGTATAATTTTCCATACAAAATTGTGGTTGTAAAACTAAAAAACTATAATTATATTAAATTTTAATTGAGGTAAAATGTGATTGTGTGACTACAAATCCATATAACAATGTAAAATTTTATTTACATTAACTTTTAGTTAAGTTTATGTTTAATTTAAGTTGAATTTACTCACTAAAAAATATGAACATGTAATACAATATTTGAAAAAAAAACAACGATTTACACGTTTTTAAGATTTTGTTTAATAATTTTATTATATTACGTTGTGTAATGAAATCTGACTTGTACATATTATATAAAATGGTAAAATTTTATCATTTTACAATTTAAATATCAATTTTTACTGCTTAGTCACAATTTCACCTAAAATCAATATCTTTGGAAATTGGGAGTTGTCGTGTTAAAGATTCGTTATTTCCGTTATAAAATATTAAAAGTTGATTAGTTTTCGTATGTTAAAACGATTTCACTTTTAATTTAAAATTGTTCTATTATAAAATATATTTAAAAAAAAATCGTGCTACCATAACAGAATTTGATTTACCCACCTTAAGAAATTTTAAATTATTTGTGCATTTACGTAAATTGAGTGTAAAATTGCATCATTTACATAAATTGTGTAAAATTGGATAAATTCTCACATCATTCTTTAGATATAGTAAGTACCTGTAATATATATATATATATATATATATATATATATATATATATATATATATATATATATATATATATATATGTGTGTGTGTGTGCGCGCTGATAAATGTATTTAACTTTCTTCACTAACAAATACTAATTAACAACTATAACATCGTGGATAAAAAACTCATATATATACAATAATAAATGGATTGAAATTTTTTCACTAACTAAATACTAATATCGTGGATAAAAAAGAAAAAAATAGATAGTAGTGATGAAGTACTTTTCTTTATTAGCAAAAACAATTATATTAAGGTATAATTACTGATTTGGTACCTCAACTTTTTCGTTAGGTTCAATTTGGTACCCATGGAATTTTTATTTTTGTTTTAATTTTTTTTAAATAATTATTTTTTTTCAAAAAATTTAAAAACTGCCACGTGTCAGTTTATCATCGTGCCATGTGGCAGCTTACAATCATGACATGTGGCAGTGTAATAGTTGTTTTCAATTTAGTACCCTAATTTAAATTTTTGGTTCAATTTAGTACCCAAATTTTTTAAAATGATCCAATTTCGTCCTCTCCCATTTGAGACCAAATTAGTAAATAAGCTTAATTATAACTTATATAAACATGTTAAAATAATTGTTTTGAATTTATGCATCAAATCACTACACCTAAATATTCAAATTATTTTATTTTTTATGAGTGTAAAAAATTTCATGTATAAAAAATTACAAAGGTTAAAATGTAAAAAAATAAAATAATTTAAGTATTTAGGTGAAATGATTTGATGTATATATTAGAGAACGTTATTGTAACATGTATATATAGATTATAATTAAGCTTATTTACTAATTTGGTCTCAAATGGAAGAGGACGAAATTGGATCATTCTACAAAATTGGGTACTAAATTGAACCAAAAATTTAAATTGGGTACTAAATTGAAAACAACTATTACACTGCCACGTGTCATGATTGTAAGCTGCCACATGGCACGATGATAAACTGACACATGGCAGATTTTAAATTTTTTGAAAAAAAAAAAATTTTTGAAAAAAAAATTAATTTTTAAAAAAAAAATTTTAAAAAAAATTAAAAATTTCATGGCTTGACACGTGTCCTGTACGGACACGGTGTTAACTTCAACTTAACGGAGAGAAGCAAATTGAATCTCTTTAGAAAATTAGGATACTAAATTGAACAAACCAAAAGTTTGGGTACCAAATTGAACTTAAGAAAAAAGTTGGGGTATCAAATCAGTTATTATACCATTATATTAATGAGGATAATTGATTACCCCAACCCATATATAATAAGATCAACACAAAAAAGAAAATACAATATAGTAAAACACTTTTTAGTTGTCCTCAAGAAAAACTCAACACAATATAATAAATATTCATTTTTTGGCTATTTTATTCTTTCATTACAATATAGGAAGACTCTTAGTTTCTTTGTTCACATAATCTTTACCCCTCAAAAAAGATGAAGCACTTATACTATTTATTGTTTTCCAACATTAGATGTGTTAGCATTGTATTTGTAACTGACGGTTGTTGGTTTTTCTCAAAATTGCAACCTAGAAAATGGTTAGTTATCGAAATCCATACACATAATATTTCTACTTTCTTTAAGACAACTTTCAAAATTTAGAGTTATGCATATATTAATATCGGATACTCCACGGCACTAAACATAGTCTTTATATCTCATCATACATAACAAATATGTTTAAACTATCTTACATACTCATAAGTGCATTATTTGTAAACATAAAATTAGGTTAAACACCATTTTGAGTATGAGAATGTTGTTTTCCAATATTAATTTACGATTAAAACCCAACTTTTGATTTATACTAAGATAAATACTTTTTGAACATCAGATTTAATATTCTTAAATATGATATTATTTATTCCTTTAAATTCAAATATTTTGTGAGAAAAGAAGTCCCACATCGATGGGAACTTACTTTGGGGCTTACTTTTAATGTTATAAAAGGAGCCCAGTGTTTCCTTAGGAAATCGTCCCAAAGTCTCTCCCTTTCTATTCCTTTTTGCTTTATTTGCTTGAGAGAAGAATTAAGAGAGAATAGTAGTTTCTCCTCTAAGAGAGAAGGTTAGTTTCTCCTTTAAGGTTCTCCTTGTATTAGTTTCTTCTATTTCCAAGAGAGAGGTTGTCATTGTTTTCTCCTTGGGTTAGTTTCTTCTATTTCCAAGAGAGAGGTTGTCATTGTTTTCTCCTTGGGATTAGAGAGAATGATATGTAATTTTTCCTTTTCTTGAATAAATTATATTCGTTGCCTATTATCTATTTTTGTTCCTTTATTTTCATCTTGTATTTTAGTTGTGAGTACTTGTGCTAGTACTCTGATACCCAACAGTGGTATAGAGCTGTTGGTTCGTATGATTATATTCCGCTGCTATTGTCATTAGAATAGTACTGTGATAGTGGATAAAGTGTGATAGTGTGAAAGTGCATGTCTAGGAAAATTCTGGCTAGGAAAGACTTGGTACTTAAGCGTGTCCATTAGTGACCCACCTCTCTTTCCTGGGAATTACCTGGTGCACTGGTTCACGTTCTGCCTCCATTGTTCCAGTAGACAGTATTATTCATAGTGATAAGTGCATAAGTCGGTTTTAAAGCCATGACAACAAGATACGAGATAGAGAGGTTCAATGGGAAAAATTTCTCATTGTGGAAACTGAAGATGAAGGCAATTTTGAGAAAGGACAATTGTCTAGAAGCAATTGAAGAAAAACCTGTGGGCATTACAAATAAAAAGTGGAAGGAAATAGATAACAATGCTATAGCAAATTTTCACTTAGCATTGGCAGATGCGGTTTTATCCAGCATTGCGGAGAAGACTACAGCGAAGGAGATTTGGGATACTCTCACAAGCCTATACGATGTTAAGTCACTTCACACAAGAATATTCTTGAAGAGAAAACTCTATACTCTTCGAATGAGTGAGTCCACATCGGTGACATACCACATCAACAATCTAAATACATTGTTTGCCCAACTTTCAGCGACAGATTTCAACATAATTGAAAATGAACGTGCGGAGCTTCTACTACAGAGTTTACCTGATTCGTATGATCAGCTTGTCATCAACCTTACAAATTACAACGTTGTTGACCTCTTACACTTTGAGGATGTTGCCGAAGCTGTTCTTGAAGAAGAATCCAGGCGAAAGAACAAAGAGAATATGGTGGAAAGTGCAAGGCAAATAGAAGCTTTGGTGATGACAAAAGGTAGATCAACAGAACGTGGATCTAGTGGGAGTCAGTCTCATGATAGATGTCAAAGTAAGAAGCATCTCAAATGCTACCATTGTGACAAAAGAGGGCATGTTAAGAAAGATTGTTGGCATTTGAAGAATGGAGGAAAGAACTCTGAGGCATCAACCTCACAAGGTTGTATGGCAAATACCTCGGAGGACGAAGATATTCTACAAAGAAGAGGAGAGATCTAGTAAGTCATGAAAGCTCAGAAGATCATGGCGAATTTGTACGTGCTTATGGGAGATACATTACAAGAATCTAATGCAACACTTGCATCGATGAGTCAAGAAGAAGCAGTGATGATGTGGCATCGGAGACTTGGACATATATCAGAGCGAGGGTTGCAGATTCTTGTGGAACGTGATCTCTTACCCGGGCTCAAAGAGGTTGATTTACCTTTCTGCGAGCACTGTGTGATAAGTAAGCAACACAGATTGAAGTTTGCTAGATGCACTACTAGAAGTAAAAACATACTAGACTTGGTTCATTCTGATGTGTGGGAATCACCAGAGGTATCCCTAGGAGGTGCAAAATATTTTGTGTCGTTCATTGATGATTACTCCAGGAGATTGTGGGTGTACCCTATCAAGAGAAAGTCAGATGTGTTTCCAGTATTCAAGGAATTCTAAGCATGAGTAGAGCTTGAAACTGGGAAAAGAATCAAGTGCTTGAGGACAGACAATGGAGGAGAATATGTAGATGGAGATTTTTTGGCATTCTGCAAGCAAAAGGGTATTATAAGACAATTTTCTGTGCCGCATACTCCTCAACAGAATGGTGTGGCAGAGCGAATGAATAGAACTCTCCTAGAGAAGAAGACAAGAGCTATGCAGAGTACGGCAGGATTGACCAAGTCTTTTTGGGCAGAAGCAGTTAAAACTGCCTGTTACGTGATAAATCGATCACCGTCTACAACGATAGATTTGAAGACACCAATGGAGATGTGGAATGGTAAACCAGCTGATTATTCTTCCTTACATATATTCGGTTGTCCTATGTACGTGATGTACAACTCCCAAGAAAGATCGAAGCTGGATCCGAAATCCAGGAAATGTATATTCTTGGGCTATGCTGACAATGTTAAAGGGTATCGCCTGTGGGATCCCACTGCCCACAAGGTTGTTGTTAGTAGGGATGTAACATTTGCAGAAAATGAACTGCAAAGTAAGCAGTCAAATGATAGCCTTACAAAAGGCGCTACCATGGTACAAACAGAGAAGAAGCCTTCAGATGATTCTATTGAGACAGAACAGGAGCAAGAAGAGCAAGAACCAAATGAGGCTGGTAATGAAGGACTCCGACGATCGACACGGGAGAAGATTACACCGTCTTGGCACTCACAATACGTTATGGTGAGCCATGATGCGTATTGTCTTCTAAATGAAGATGGAGAACCTTCAACTTTTCAAGAGGCTGTAAGTGGTACAGATGCTTCATTATGGATGACTGCAATGCAAGAAGAAGTAGAGGCTCTTCACAAAAACAAGACATGGAGTCTTGTTGAACTCCCAAAAGGTCGAAAAGCCATAGGATGCAAATGGGTCTATAAAATCAAACGTGATAGCAATGATCAAGTAGAACGATATCGTGCCAGACTGGTAGTAAAGGGATATGCTCAGAAAGAAGGTATTGACTTTAGTGAGATATTCTCTCCTGTTGTTAGATTGACAACAATTAGAGTTGTGTTAGCCTTGTGTGCTGCATTTGATTTACATCTTGAGCAATTGGATGTGAAGACTGCTTTTCTTCATGGAGAACTTGAAGAAGAAATATATATGCTCCAACCAGAAGGTTTTAAAGAAAAAGAAAACTTGGTTTGCAGGTTGAACAAATCTCTATATGGGTTAAAATAGGCTCCTAGGTGTTGGTATAAGAGATTTGATTCCTTCATCATTAGCCTTGGATACAACAGATTGAGTTCAGACCATTGTACTTATTATAATAGGTTTGGTGAGAATGATTTTATCATCTTGTTGTTGTATGTGGATGACATGTTGGTGGTAGGCCCCAACAAAGCTCAAATCCAAGAATTGAAGGCACAGTTGGCTAGGGAGTTTGATATGAAGGATTTGGGATCAGCAAACAAGATTTTAGGGATGCAGATTCACCGAGACAGAAAAGATAGGAAGCTTTGGCTTTCTCAGAAGAAATACTTACTGATAATCTTGCGGCACTTTAACATGCAAGATTACAAGCCAATTTTGACCTCACTTTCTATCAATTGTTCCTCACGTATGAGTCCTAGCAATGAAGCGGAGAGGATGGAGAAGTCTCGAGTACCGAGTGCATCGTTGGTGGACAACCTTATGAATGCTATGATGTGTACAAGACCAGACATTGCACAAGCAGTGGGAGTGGTTAGTAGGTTCATGGCAGGTTTGGTGGAGAGTAGTGAATTAATGACAAAAGGTCCTTAGAAGGAGTCTCAGGTGTTGCATTGTGTTTCGGAGGATCAGAATTATGTGTCAATGAAGTCTACGTGGATTCGATCCTACTGAAGTCTATCATAAGAACAAGCAACATGAAGGCAGAGAATAAAGCACGGTGTGAAGATTTGATTAATTTCATCAAAATCTTCAAGTGGGAGATTGTGAGAAAAGAAGTCCCACATCGATGGGAACTTACTTTGGGGCTTACTTTTAATGTTATAAAAGGAGCCCAGTGTTTCCTTAGGAAATCATCCCAAAGTCTCTCCCTTTCTATTCCTTTTTGCTTTATTTGCTTGAGAGAAGAATTAAGAGAGAATAGTAGTTTCTCCTCTAAAAGAGAAGGTTAGTTTCTCCTTTAAGGTTCTCCTTGTATTAGTTTCTTCTATTTCCAAGAGAGGGGTTGTCATTGTTTTCTCCTTGGGATCAGAGAGAATGATATGTAATTTTTCCTTTTCTTGAATAAATTATATTCGTTGCCTATTATCTATTTTTGTTCCTTTATTTTCATCTTGTATTTTAGTTGTGAGTACTTGTGCTAGTATTCTGATACCCAACAGTGGTATCAGAGCTGTTGGTTCGTATGATTATATTCCGCTGCTATTGTCATTAGAATAGTATTGTGATAGTGGATAAAGTGTGGTAGTGTGAATCCAAGTGTGAGTCTAAGTCCCACATTGACCAGAAATGAGAAAGTAGAGCACTATATAAGAATAAAGACCCATAAACCTAACGCCTTAAGGTTTTGGGTTGAGAGTGGTGTCAGTGTCTTATGTGGTTAGGCTCAGGTCTCATTGGTGTTGTATCTCCCCAGTAAAACCCCCTCTGTAAAACCTGACAAGTGGTATCAGAGCTGATGGTTAAAACCGGCTCAGACGAGTGCAGTATGGTCCTAGTATCGAAAGTCTTCCTGACAGTGTGGGTCAGGTAAAGCGTGTCCCGTTAAGAAGAACAGCGGTACAAAAAAGGACAGAAAAGGAGTACTCGTGGTTGGGTAGCTTCCGCTGGAAGCCTTAAGGTTTTGGGTTGAGAGTGGTGTCAGTGTCTTATGTGGTTAGGCTCATATCTCATTGGTGTTGTTCTCCCCAATGAAACCCCTCTGTAAAACCTGACATATTTGATATGATGATCATTCATACACACCTTCGCATCTGAATGTGTTTATTACTTAGGTCTGAAATTTGAAACTGTAGAAATGTTCCCTTGCTCATTAACGACGTAGACGAAGTACCTAAACTTAACGATACTAAATACGGTGTGAATAGCCGCGGTAACAGCTGGGAAAAAGCTGTATGAATAAGGGAGACAACAATATTAAGACAACCTGTGACTTTTGAGTACGTGGAGTCCATGACATGCATACCCAACCCAACCACTACCACCACTTTCTCTACTCCTCATTTCGGATCCTTCATGTGCACACTACTTCTCAAATATACTCATCTCATTTCAGAATCTCTTTAAACTTCCAATCACCATTCCTAAATATATTAATCACTCCCTAACATCCAACTTTTCTTCTTTATCCTTTACACAAAACCAATATATTAAGACCCAGATCACTCTTTTTGGACACATTAACCCCAAAATGATTCGTGTAATCTTCTTTCCCAAAGCTTGGTCATTTTTTGTTAGCCATTACTTGATTCGTATCCCCCTTGATTTTAGTAAACATTATTAAATAAATAATAACCACACATTTCCTTACTATATTTAGCTCTTATTATTATTTTACTATTTATCTCTGCTCCATTTTCGTTTCACACAACTCTGTTATCTTATTCGTAATCATCTAAAAAATGTTAATGCCTTAAAATAATGTAACAAAGCATACTAGTTTTGATTTGACTAGACATTGTTACTTGCTATCTTTTTATAGCGCAGTTTCATGTCTTCTAATATAAAAATCGAGTGGCATCCATGTGTGGTGAGATACTATCAACAACCGCACGAGAAAAAGATAACACTATGTTCCACTCCCACCTTTTATCAACTTAGCTATTACGTTTACATATATACCCTACTTTAAATAAATAAATTTTTTTAATAATATAAAAAGTACAAAAATAATCACCGGTGTAGAAATATCAAAATGAGTTTTAATCCGTGAGTCAATCCGACTCACTGCGGGTTTGAGTCGGATTGGGTTGATAAAAATTCAGTTTTTTCAAGAGTGTGTTAAACTCAACCTGGCTCACTTAATCCACGGGTTTAACTCACCAACATTTTTTTACAATTTTTTTTAATTTTTTTAATAATTATTTTGCATATTTTTAAATGTTAGAATATTGTTCAATAATATTTGAATAGTTTGAATGTTTAATTAATTTGATTGTCAAGTTACATAGGTTGATACTTTAATCTTTAACTATAATTTTTATAACAAATTACTCAAGCAACCGTCTTATAAACAAATTTTTCTAAATTAGCATGACAAAAATGTGTAGTTTTTTTATTTATATTTTGTTAAATAGCATGACATCAAATGTGCAATATTAGTCATGTTTTCTTGGACTATATGGATACTTTCTTTGAAATAATTCATCATATATTTACAGTGAGCATGATGAAGACATTGATTCTTAATTTTATTGTGATTGTCATCTCATGGGTTGCTTAAAAAATTATTTAAATATTTAAATTTTAAAAAAATAAATAAATATATTTTTATGTGGGTTGGTAAGCTAATTCACTTAACCCGCCAACTTGTGGTGGGTTAAGTCGGGTTGTAAAATTTTTGGCTCACCATAAAGTGAGCCAAGTTGGGTTCACTAATTTTCAACTAGATTCGTGATAAGCCAACCCGTGTGAGCTGGTTGAACTAGGGAACAAAAATATTATTGTGTGAATATATTTAACTCAAAGTATATGTTTTTTTTGACACCTAATTTCAAAAGAATATTAAATTAATAAAAATAGTATAATAAAGTTAAATAGAAACAAAATGTGTAAAAACTCAATAGTATTTAAATAAATAAAAATAAAATAGGAGAAGAGAGAAAAAAATGAGAGCTTATGAAAAAGAAGAAAAAAAAGTTAACTTTTTATATGTTAGATAGCATGAAAAGACAATATTTGAATCATACCTTTTTATTTAAAAAGTCATTCGCATCATAAAAAAAAGTGAAGATAAAGATTTATAATTTATATTTTACCCATTAAAAATTGTAAAAAATAGACTTTAAAAATAAATCATTTATACAAAGTCGACCTATGAGGTAAAATTTGTATTATTTATATAAATTCGTCTTATTTATAGATGTCGATTTCTAACACACTCTCTCATGTTAAAATATTTACATCTCAATGTGGCACTACTAGATATTAATGGATGATGATAGATTCAATAAATAACAATTTTTACTAAAGACTCTGATATCCTGTGAAAAAGTATATTTTGAACCTAAATCAACTATACAAAATTAACTTATAAGATGAGGTTTATATTTATTTGTATATTTAGTTTTATTTGATATCTAATTGACATAATATCTCTAATAAAAAATGAAATCAACCTTTCATACTTTAATGAAAAAAATCTTAAAATTATATATGATATATAAAAAAAAATATTTCTTTTCTCAAAGTTAAGAGATGAATTAAAATAGATTCTAAATAACTGTAATGTCAAATTAAATATATCTTCTCAATATGAAATCTTCAATCCTATTCTTGGTAAGTATTTCTCTCCCGTACAATTGTTCGATTGTTGAAATTAAAAGTATCTCTCTTGTTTCCATTATATAAGATAAGTTTTACTTTTTACTTTTCTACATTGAGACAACCAAACAATTACATGAGAAAAAAAAATATGTAAAAGAAAACAAATATATTAAATTCAACAAATCCAATAAAAATGCACCCAACGGATTCTTTTTCTTTAGATGTTATACAATAAATTAAGAGAAGATCTAAATTATTGAAAGAATTTCACTGTGAACATCTAAGATTTCTTTGTTTGGAGGCATGTGTCATGTACTTTTACTTAAAATTTTAGTCTTCCCTTTTCCCAAGCGTTTGAAATTAAACTAAATAAATCTTAACCTTTATTAATCATAGCTTATAACAAAAAAGCCGCGTACGTTATATAAATGTTAATATTAATTATAGAAAAAGGTAGATTAATTGGGCATGTTCTATATTATTTATACATTTATACGTTCTCTGACCATAAACTAAACATTTTAAGAAAAAAAAAAAAGAGTATTTGGTCAGCCCGGGCCCTACTAGTCTCCGCTGTCCCAAAACCTACCAACATGAATAATAATATTATTGAGGCACAACTTCCTTTAAATATATTTCTCAAGTGAATCCGGTCCAACATTTAACAACTCTGTTACTACATAATCGTAATTAATTACTCCCTAAGTGTAACAATGAAGGCTAACTTAGTATAATACCATCATTTTCTTAAATATATTGTTTTATTATTTTATGGGATTATGTTAGAAGAAATTTATGTTATATATAGGTTTAATTAGCCGGATGGTACCATTTTTATTTAAATGTATCAGTTTGGTATCCGCTTTTAAAAGTGTGTTAATTGAATCTCAACTTTTGGAAAGATGTCTCAATTAGGTCATTTTTAATAAAAAATTATTAATACCGTTAATGGTATTGATGTTTAAAATGACTTACAAAATTATTAACACCATTAAGACACTTTTCAAATATTGGGACTAGATTGTCACATTTTTAAGAGCGGGTACCAAACTGACACATATAAACGAAAGTGGATAACCGACTTATTAAAACTTATATATTAAGAAAAAAACGCAAGTTGATAATTCGTCAATTAACTAATTAGTGGCTTATAACTAAGTATGACGTCTCCTCAGTAAGCACATTGATGGGAGAATCAACTTGGGATTTTGTCCAGGTAAGTGAAAGAGTGCACAAACTTGAAACAACCATGTCAAAACCATTTTAATTTTAATTTTTTTTTAATTAAAGGATTTTCATCGTTGTCAGAAAGGTCGGGTTAGCAAACTATGTTTTTCTGATTAGTTTAAATTGCTAATATTCACTAATTATTTTATTTAATGATAGTTTTCTTTTTATTGTCTCGTTAAAAACTTTAGACTAAACACTGTTTATAAAGTTTAAGTCTAATTCTTTTAGTTAACGTATTAGAACATATTCAACTTAACGCAAATATTATATATGACTTGTTTAATCTAATAGTCCGAAAATTTAAACAAACAAATACCATCCCCAACAGCTTATGTAAACATTATATTTGTTCATCATTATGGCCACGGAAATATTAACATATATACTTTGAAATACGTTGTAAAACTAGTATATATATTAAGATTAATATCAAGTAAATGTTTAGTGTAAATTTACTTGTAAAATTACATTTTTTTTTTGTTATTTAGGGTTCGTCTCGGCACAATTCAATTGACGAAAAAAATTAGTTTGTGATATTTTAATTACCTTGATGTCAACACATAATGAACACTAAATTCGCATATAGTGTTATCTTTATCTTATATAGTTGGCTCTTAATTGATGTTAAAGGTGTAATTCATTGTAAGTTTGCAATAATATATATATTTTTATTTTAAAGAGAATGTTAAAAAATCTGAAAAGCTTATATAATTCAATGTTACTAACACATTATATTGTAAAAGGTTTTAATAATTATTTTATTGATAATTTAATCAATATCGTTAAAATATGATACCTTTTTTTATAGTTTTCACTAAACTTACCCACTTCAAGGTTTGAATTGTGATAAAAGATGGTTTTGTGGGTTAATTGATACTTAAAAATTAAAATGACATCTGTTTAGGTTTAAGAAAGAAATTACTCTTGTATAACTAATTGATGTCTGTTTACAAATAAAAAAATATTTTCTTAAAAGAAAAAGTAATTGATAAGAGAATCTCGTTACACAAACATCAAATATTAACTTCATTCTTTTCATATAAATGATGCGCTATGATTATTACCGCTGAGATTAAGAAGATGAAACACATAACAAAATAAATCTAATTAAAATGAATTTTTATAATTAGAAATGCCAAAACATGGAAGTAGACTCAATAATAAAGAAGTGAAACAGACTAAAAGGCCATTTAACAATGAACCAAAAATAAAAGTATTGACTAGTTCCCGTTGACAAAATCTTTTATAAAACTAATTTAAACAAGCAAATCAATCTTTTCGATTGTTTACATCCCCACTTATATGATATCTAAAATTCAAGAAATCAAAAATAGTATTAAACAGTTTATTTTCATCTTGTAATAACTGTTGTAAAAATACACATGAATTTCTTGTTCTAAGAAACCCTTTGGCACAAGCACTGTTCTCCAGGTATTACGTTGATGAGAAGAGAAGCACAGAGATTGACCTGACATAAAAAAAAAAGTGTATTTAGGACCACACTTAGAATGAAGGGGTTGTGCGTGTAAAATTATATGTGTAGATCATGGGATTATCTAAAGTAGGAGTCACTGTCCGCATTAGATAAGGATATGCATGGGATTTTGCAGCACTGAAAATTGGGTTGTTGTTTTGTTTGGTGATTATGACTACATTAAGTGTAAAAGATGAAAAGGGTATGTTTTTTATTTGGACAAGTCGATCTGGGCAAAGTTCTTAGAATATGTGGCCAAGAGGATAGGTTAGAATATGATTGAGGTAGGTTAGAAACAAACAATCAAAGATGTTGACAGGGCAAGGGCACAACTATGCTTTGAGATGTTTCCTTCTCTTTCTGATGTGACCTGTCTCTAACTCATTGCCATGCCCTAAAACTTCACTGTTACTCATCATTTTGCAAACCTCTTTACCATTTCATCATCATCATCTTCATGCTGTAAGGAACCTATAAAGTTGCCCGGTAAAAGTCGGAAGAAAGAGGGAGAGAGGCAATGAATTCAACTTTTTCAATTAACATTTCGTTGGTTTGAAGGGTTTGGAAGAAAGGATCAGAAAGTCGTTAAAAATCTCACATCGACTAAAGATAAGACAATTTTATACTACATGAGTTAAGTGCAAACCTTACCTTACAAACTGATTTTATGGGATTGAGTTAATCTTAAAGTCTACTTTCTAACATAATATCATATCCCTTGTTTAAGAAAATATTTACTGATAAAAAAAAAGGATAGATACTGCCATTTCATCTCTTCCTCTAATATTTCACTAGCATTTCCTTACCATAATTAGGAAACCATTCTTTCTTTACCCAACACATTACTTTGCTTAATGATTAAAATTTGGTATACAGAAAATGAGATTTTTGGTGTATTTTTATGAGTGATGAGATCCAAGACCAATAATTTACTTAGCACTACGTGGGAGTTGTTTATTGAGAGGCATGTGGTAATAGATTAGATGGAAGGTTCCCTGAAGAATCTGGGCATGAACTATAAATGTGTACAGATCTTAAAAAATGATAAAAATATATATAAGAAGATTCGTGTTATTAATTAGTGGTGCTTTGGTGATGATCATAATATTATTCTCTTGGCAACGCCCAACGGAAAGGAATGTAAGGAGGCTGAAAAGAACATGGACTTCTTAGACTATACAAATTAATTAATGAATTGCATTTTGTGTGGCCACTGTTATGCCTTACACCAATTTTATAAATCAAACAAGGACTTCATCAGATTGATTGGGGGGGACGATCGCTTTGCACCCATTTATTGCATTTAACAGATGAAAAATAAAAACAACAAAACACACCAAAGAAAATATTATAAACATTTTTCATATAAAATTTTCGTAACTAAGAAAAATAGATTGAATTTATACATAAAAGCTAATTTGTAAAAAAACTCGTACACATCTTTTAAAATTTTATTTTTATTTTGTATTTAACTAAATATTGGAAGTCCCACATTGACTAAAGATAAAGGTCAATTCACAATATATAAGTGGGTGCAATTATCATCTTATCCACCGATTTTGTGGGGATTGAGTTAGACTTGAAGCCCATTTCTAACGTGGTTTCAAAATCATTTGTTATCAGATTACTAACAGATCACTCAAGTGTGTGCAATCCTTACCTTATAAATCTTTTGTGAAGTTGAGTTAGGCTTAAAGTTAAAGTTCACTTCTGATCCTAAATTGATTTTAACTTATAAAAGTTTGTGAAAAAACTTGTCCAAAAAGTTCTAAACTAATTAAATTATCTACGAACCTTGTGGAACCATCCTATACTGTGTAGATGTGTGTGATTTGTTTTGGGGTTTTTACATGTATATTTTTTAAACGATAATATTTATTAGCAAAATGGTAGGACATTAAATGTAAGCACGTCTCTTATAAAAAAAAAAAAATTGATTTTCTCTAATTTTTTTTTACTAGGCTCAATCCTCTTATATTTACTTTGTAGTATTACATATATGTATATTTTCCCTCGTACTCTAAAAGCTTATAGTTTTTTTTTTTTCAAACACTCCTTTGCCTACATATATGAATTATAACAAGAAACAATTTCGTCGGTGATGATTTAAGGAAATCATCATCCGTTACTGAAATATATTAAACAACTTGCTTCAATATTATTTTTAGCTAAGTTAGTCTTTGACCAAACAAGTTAAACAATTTATTTCTCCTTAATATAATTAAAAGTCATAGTTATAACAAACTAAAGTTTAAGTTAAGTTATCTTTACTCACTTCAAGGTTCTTCCCACTTTTGTAGGCTTGTGTATTATTGTGAAACAACCTTTTATGCATTCTCCATATATTAGTGAATATGAGTAGTCCAATTTTTATTTTTTAAATAAAAAAACACAGTCATACATATGCATGTTCCTTTTGTAAGAGTTTCCTTGAACTCCAAGGTTATGTTTTTTGGTATTTTAATCTAACACTCTCATCCGTTTACTATCTTCATCCGGATCTAACATTTTGACTTTATCGCATTTTCGTATATATATGAAAACGGTGACTTAGATGGCTTATGTCAAACTTGGTTGACTCTTCAATAATAACAGCTAATCTTAAGGGAAAATTATTGAATTAAAAATTCAAACTAACTTGTTGAGTTTATAGCTAAGTAACTTAACTGGTAATGTTATATGATTTTCTGTTCAAACTATTTTAATTACGAGAAATTTGATAGATAATATTTTTCAATATTTGTATTCAATAAGTTTCAAATAACACATCCCGCATTGTAAGAAATGTGAGACTATAACCCAAGAATTGAAATCCTCCGAGGCCCAAAATATAACGGAATTAAGCCCGAATATATCACCATCAGCGTTGGATCATAAACTGATTTTAAAAAATTATTAATTTATTTGTGATTTGATTTTTATTTGTTAAAAGTATCTTTAAATGACATTTTATTCCACGTATATTTAACATATACTCTCATATTTAAAAATAAAATAACGTGTAACAAGGTATAAGTTTGTATCCACAAAGATACTCTAAAATTATAAATGATAAAAATAATAAATTTCTTAAAATATTATGAACACAATTCAAAAAGTTTACAAATTTAGAAGTTATTAATATAATTTACAAGTTATTAATAATAATTTTACAAATATATTAAAATAATTACAGAATATAAACTTAAGTTGACTGTCTAACTATACATTTAAATTATTTTTCATAAGTTTAAAGTTAAATAAACAAACTTATTTATATAAAAATAGGAGCGCTCTCAAACATGTTATAATATTATAACTCATCGTGGATAAAATTAAAAATAAACTAACTCGATGTGTTAACTTATATAAATAAATAATAAATAATTTAAGTATTAAAATTATTTAAACACTATGCCCTACGCACACACGTATTTACTCTTTCTATGATAATAAAAAATAATAAAATTATTATTATTATTATTAAATACCAATGAATATAATTATAAAAATAAATTATAAGTAATTTTTACAATTTTATTATAATTTTTTATTTATTACGTTGATAATATTTTTTAATGCATATTTTAGTTTAAAAAATAATAAAATTAAAAAATATTTCAATTTAAGAAAAAACAATGCAAAATTAACTAATTTAATTTAAATAAAATTATTACATTATAAAAAAATGTATACACTATTTTATAATAGTATAAATTAAATAATATTCTAATTTTTAAAGTTATTAAAGTGTCGAGATACATAAATGACAATAATTATAACAAAAAATTATTAAAAAAATATAAAAATTACCATAAATAAGTTTCGTTTTTAATTCGAATTAAACCCATTAATTAATATCAAGTAGAATAATTTTAAACTGACCTATATTTGAAAATATATATATTTTTCTTAATTTTTACCGACTCAAAAATTATAGTTAGATTATCATGAATTTAATTTTTTTTAAATATTATAAAATTGTCTTATTTTTAGTTGATGTATGATTTTTAATTCTAGTACACTTTTTTACGTTCAAACTTATATATTTATATATTTTAAATATGAGACTAAACATAAATAAATGTATTGAGAAGGGATGAAATAATAGACTCATCAAAAGTTTTAACCTAAAATTTTGATACTATATTAAAGAGTGAATTTTAAAGTGAATTTTAAATACGATCGAGTCTTATAAAACTAAACTTTTAAGATGAAATTTCACTCATTTACAATGTTCTAGATTTCTAGTTGATTTTTTTTTATCCGTGTCCTATTTTTTATCAAATTACAAATTAACCTTGATTTCTAGTCGATTTTTTTCTTTTTTATCCGTGCCTTATTTCTGATCACCATGAAACTTCCGAGTGAGTTTGATAAGAAAAAAAAACTCGAAATAAGAAAAATCATATAAAAAGGACATATATAAGATACTTTCTTTGTTAACTCGAGTATTCCATTACCAAGAGGAAAATGTAATCTTTAGATGTACTAAGGTAGCAACAACTCTTGGTAAGAAACAAGATTATTTGTTTAACATGTGATGGTTTTTGTGGTCTGGTCGAAAAGATGTATCTGTTAAAGCTAAGAAACCAATGGCCTCTCCCTTCTCAGCCGAAGGGGAAACTGCATAATTTGCAGCTCCTGAAGCACCAACTTTTAATGGGGACGGTGACAGTGTGATGCAGTGGCCGGAGAATACCCCACTCATTTCACTTCATGTGGTTTCAATGAACCAGGCAATTAAATTCTTACTACAAACTTATTCTAACTTTTAATTCCATGCTCACCACAATCCCAACAAAATACCACCTTCGACAATAACAACCGATCATCCATCCATGTTCAACAGTAGTAACTCCTCACACCATCATAAATAAACAACATCATGCACCTAGCTGTAATCAACTATATAATGTAATGTTACATGTTTCATAAATTACAAATAACTTACCTTTTCAAGAGTTATTCCTTTGTTTAACATCTAAATATGGCATTTAAAAGATCATAAATTACTTCTGTCAAAATCATCCATCAGTTCCTATCATGACTCAGATTTTTTCAACAATTTTTTATCCCACCAAGTCAAAGTTATCATCAGTGCCCAGTTGCTACTATCACTCACCATCATTGTTACTTTACCACTATTATTATTGTATCATCACTGTTACCATTATTGCCTTTTTCGCCACCCATCATCACTGTCACTGCAAGGCAATTTTTATTTATACATGCAACTTTCATACAACATTAATAGGTATTTTTAGAAATAGAAATATGGAAAAACGGGTACTACATAGTACTTTACCCAATCTCTATTAATTAATCTTATTTAGTAATGACGTGAGATGAATTTAAATTGACATATAAAACATATAAGGTGAAAGGAAAATGAGTTTTCTTGGAAAACAATGGAACAGTGTTGGGAATATAAGATTTATTATTTATTGAAATAATAATTAAGAAGAATAAATAAAAATGTAGACAAAGCTACAAAAACGATCCAATAATTTGACGGGTGAAAGCAGGGTTGCCGGGAAGGGTATCTAAAGAAATTTGGAAATTACGTATGCTTGCCTTCTTGCGAAGACAGAAATACACGATTCACTATTCTAGATAACTAAACTAAGTAACCAGTCCTCAAACCAGAGGACACTACAAGATGGAAAACTAACATCACCAAGTGCTCTGCATGTGATCAAAAATTACAACAACAATTATCACAGTCGGTTAAGCTTACCCGAGGATCAACGCTCCACAAATCCCCACCTGTCACCACGCAATTGGTCCCAAACATGATATGACACAGGCATGCAGCCACAAGCACAACCTCCTCAACCCTATATTATTGAGGGCTATCACTCTCTCTCTCTCTCTCTCTATCTTCTAATCTATATAGCCAAACCAAACCAAGCACCATTATAATACAAGAGGACACACTTTCAAAGAGGTGAAACAACCGCAACACTTATTCTTTGCCTTCTTTTTAAATACTCTGCTGCTAAGCTGTGTCAGTTCATTCACAAGCCTCAAATGGCAACTATGCTGGCAAAGGACCATGCTCTCAACCTCAAGGAGACTGAGCTTTGCCTCGGTCTGCCTGGTGCTGGCGGCGGTGGCGGTGGCGGCGGGGGCGGCGGCGGCTCTGAGGTGGAAACACCAAGGGCTACTGCGAAGAGAGGGTTCTCTGAGACCGTTGATCTGAAGCTTAATCTTCAGGCCAAGGAAGATCTCAACGACAATCTGAAGAATGCCTCAGAGGAGAAGACCCTCCTTAAGGATCCTACTAAGCAACCGGCTAAGTAAGCGATTTCCCCCCTTTTTCTTTTCTAGCTAAAGTTTTTGCATGCTTCTGTTATCAAATCTTTACTTTCTTCATCCATATCATGTATATAAACTTTACATATTATTCATAAACTTGATTGCATGTTGGAATATAGAGTTTGCATAAGGTATATATAAAATTTTCCAGCTTGTTGTATAAAGAAGATTTGGAATAATATGGATATATGTTTCAGGGCTCAAGTGGTTGGTTGGCCACCAGTGAGGTCATACAGAAAGAACATGATGAGCCAGAAGGTTAGCAGTGAGGAGGGAGCTGAGAAGACAACAAGCAGCACTGGTTCTGGGGCATTTGTGAAGGTTTCCATGGACGGAGCTCCTTATCTTCGCAAGGTGGACCTCACAATGTACAAAAGCTACAAAGACTTATCTGATGCCTTGGCCAAAATGTTCAGCTCCTTCACCATGGGTTAGTACTCTCTATTTAAACCACTTTTATCACAACTATATTAATAATATGCAAGAGACTCATGCACCTCAGTTTTTTACCATCTTACACTGAATTCTTTCTCTTCATTCTTTTTCATCACATGGAGTTCTCGAAACCTCATTATTTTATATGTATGTAAACTCTATAAAAAACAAGTGACCTAAAAGGAATACTGTTATTATTATATATAATATAAAGTTTGAAATCCTTGATGCATGTTAATGATGCGTATACGGGTTGGCTCGGATTGTTACATTCAGAGATATAAGATATTGCAGATTGTTGTTACCTGTGTGATTAACCGTGAATTAGGTAAAATATAAAAATATTTTTGATGGTATATATTTACTTAAGTTTTTATATTGGAACTGGTGAAGGTAATTATGGGGCCCAAGGAATGATAGACTTCATGAATGAGCGCAAGTTGATGGATCTTCTTAACAGCTCTGAGTATGTGCCAACCTATGAAGATAAGGATGGTGACTGGATGCTGGTGGGTGATGTCCCATGGGAGTAAGTTCTTCATCCAACAACAACATCGGCAGCTATTATATATACAATCATTTCTTACATGCAGATTATATAAAACCAGTAATCTTTTTTAATTGCTACCCAACAAATGGAAAATTATGATTTCTTGATATCAGTCATGCATATTTTCAATAATTCTGCAGACCGTTGAAAATTAAGCCTGATATAAGTGTTTAATTTTCTGTAGGATGTTTGTTGAGTCATGCAAGCGTCTACGAATAATGAAAGGATCAGAGGCAATTGGACTTGGTATGCATCATTATTATATCGTAATAAATTGCATCTTGCACTCATTTTATCACTCGGGGAAATCATTAAACATAATTAGTGATTAATGACTGTATATATAGTTGCCATATTCTAATGTGGTGGTGGGAATTTTTTAACAGCGCCAAGAGCAATGGAAAAATGCAAAAGCAGAAGCTGAAGGTGACAAGATACATGATGTGTGAGATTCCGTACGAAATTGGAGCTATAAAAGAAATATGTGAAGCACTTCTGCTGAGACTATATGGAGCGGAGTGTTGTTTTTAGTTTGAACGTGTTTGTGTCTTTTTTTCTTTTTTGTTTTGTTTTGTTGGTATATAGATTCAAGTTTAATTTTAAGGAGCCTATGGAGCATTTGTAATGGACAAGAAGCAATAAACTTAACCTATATAGTCTGGCTTGTTTATTATTATTATTATTATTATTATTATTATTATTATTATTATTATGTGATCCTTCCATGCTGTGATGATTGTTGTGTGCAAAATACCTTGAATTTTAATGCATACTTTATTCCCTGAAGAGATTGGTGGTACATGATTTAGTTTGATTTTATGTTTTAATTACTTGTGTGTGTCCTGCAAAATGATCAATGTCTCAGCTGGATGAAGAAGGTATTAAATTTTTATATGGTTCAGAAATGAGGGAGGGAACAAGCCCATGTGCATGTTGATGGAGTTTCTTTCATGGCCATTAGTTTTATAGTCTTTGTCATCTAGTTTTGCAATATCAAATGCGTATTAACTAGGTGGGTGAATGTAGGGTTGGTGAGTGAACGTGGTTGGAATATTAATTCTATATATATATTATGCATAAATAAATAAATAGATAAATATAGAAGTATCACGATATATTATTATTAAGGTCAATGGTATTGGCATATACATATCCCAATAACTGTGTGCAAAGTATAAAAGAATTCTTGGATCGGACACTGTGACAGCTTCAGGTCCTTGCTTTTGAGAAAAATATCCATTATTTTAAGGGATTTGTTGCCTATATAAAGTGCATATAAAAGTGATTCAACTTTAAAATATCTGTTATCAGTAACATAGTTTAGTCAGATCTCAACAATTTAGGGGTAGGGTTGGAGTAAGCTTTCAATACATTATTCATTTAATCATACATCTCACATATTATATTTTCTGAATCTAATTTTAATACAACCTTTGTACTAGAAGTTTCAAATTTTTATTATGACGCATAATTTCACTGTTATTTTAATACTGAAATGATCAATCATTTTCAGACTTTATTTTAACATATTCAATAAATTTTAATTTTAAATACTGTTGATTTGTTTTTCTTTTATTGTACGAATCCTTTCATCTCAAATAAATATCTTTTTTAGTTTAGTAGTAAAAAAGCCATACTGTTTGATTATTTTTAAAATTTAATTATATGTCTATTTATTATTATTTTAGAGATTTTATTTATATTAGTACAAAAAAAATTAACTTTGAAATTTTATAGCAATTTTTGGAAAACTTATATAATATATATGTGAGGTGGTAACAAATTCTGCTATTATATTGGATAATTGATAAAAAAAAGTCTATTATACTAAAACCCAAGTACAAAATAGTTTGCCAATTATAAAGTAATAAGTATAGAATTAATGAAAAAAAAATATTTAGAAAACTCATAAGTCAACTTTTCAAAGTTCTTAAATTAGTTCATCATACAACTGTAAAATATTATAACATCTTTTCTAACTTTTGAAATTATTTACAGCACTTTTTAAATTGATCATATCATATATGAATTGATCTCAATATTTGTTTCCTGCATTTTTTTTGTTCGCAAATTCATTTTCTAATTAGTTTAATTAATTTAAAAATTTAATAGTATGGTTTACAATTAATAATTATGTGGCTTGTAATTAATTAGTGTACTCATATTTTTGGTTTTTTTCTATTTTCTAAATTCCCATTTTTTAAGCAAACTAAAGTTCTTCTCGATCTCCAATTATATAAACGATATCCTTTGTAATTATCATCTCTTTTTCTTTCTTAGTATATCCTCGTCTTCCATTCAAACTCTAATAGTGAATCTTTTTCGTTCCTTCACAAATTTTTCTCTCACACTCTCTGTAGAAAGAAATTCGTGTGCATCTGTTCTAATTCACTACTGTAGAAAATCACTGTATATTTAAACCTGATTTAGAAAAGTCCACGTTTCTGCATCGAATGATTTCACATATTTTTTTTATTTTGTTTAAAACTATAAAGCAATTAACGTAATATTGTACTAATCTTGTATTTTCCAAAACTGGTACAATATACTTGGTAGTAGTAAGTACGATAATAAGGTTTTTTTTGGAACTTGGGAACATGACTTGAATTTTCCAAAACTTACCTAATAAAATCTGGCTATCATAGACCAATGTTAGGAGAAAATCTGCAGCATATCCTCAACACATAATATGCCCAATGCACATCACAAAGGTGAAAACACTGTTCATCGACATTGATTTGACATTTCATGGTTTCCTTACTTTGGGAGCTTAGAAGTGATTTTTTTTTTTAAATGTGTGGTTGATTTAGTGTATCTTGTTAACGTGAAGATGGTTTCTTAGAAATTACTTATATAAGTAGATCGAATTGTGGTCCTTGTGTTTTCTCATGTTAGCGTATTAATTTTAAAGGGTATTTTTTTTTTTGAAAAAAAATTAGTAAATGTTAATTGGAGTGTTAGAGTTACTTGTACAAAAACTTTAGGTTAGATGCATGGGAATGAAATGTGTCCTTCATATACGACTTTCTTCGATTAAAAATTATATATTGAAACTATTCCGTTTCATCAGAATATTAATTTTGAAATGTTAAAGTTATGTTAGATTAATTTATTTAGGTGATGATTGTTTATACTATCCTATCCAAATTGACTTGGACACGTAACACTCTTGAAAATTATAATAATTAAAATAAATAAATAAATAAATTTAAATAAATATTTTAAGTAAAAGATAAGAGTTTAGTAATTGTTTAATAAGATATTTTAGGTATTATTAGATATTATGATATCTTTAAATATTATATTCTTAGACATGGTTATATATTATAAAAAGTGATGATTAATTATTTTAAATATATTTATTTAAAAGTCTAGATATAATGATTTATTATTATTTATTTTATTTCAAATATTCAAATAGTCAATATAATAGATTTATTAATTATTTATTTTAAAAGATTTATTTTATTTAAAAAAATTCTAAGAAATAAAAAATTTGCTCAATAGTTATTAAAAAGATATTAAGCATATTCTCTGATAAATGTATAAATTTATTATAAATATAAGCAAAATGTATTTTATATATATATAACAATCATGGAAACATGTTCAACCTCAATTCACTATAACAGTATGGGAACAAGTCCAACACGTAGCAGTTATGAGGACAAGCCCATAGCAGTCATGAGGACAAGCCCAATACGTAGTAGTTATGAGGACAACCCAACACATAGCATGGAGAGAAGCCCAACACGCAACAGTCATGAGAACAAGTCCAACACGCAGCAATCATGGGGACCTCCCAACACGTAGCAGTCATGGGGACCTCTTAACACACAGCAGTCATGGGGACCTCCCAACACACAGCAGTCATGGGGACCTCCTAATACGCAGCAGTCATGGGAACCTCCCAACACACAGCAGTCATGGGGACCTCCTAATACGCAGCTCCCAACACGCAGCAGTCATGGGGACCTCCTAAACCCATAGCAGTTATGGGGACCTCCTGAACCTGTAGCAGTCATGGGGACTTTCCCACTTTCTCAAACCGCGTAGTAGTGCTGAGGACTTACCTAAACGTCTAAGATCACTTATGTTGAATCTACTCAATCAAGTTTTTTTCTCACCAAACATAATAGTCATTCATTCATTTAGTTTATATATTTGTAGACTTCACTTTCACCCTTAAAATTCTAAATACTCTTAAGAGATTTTATGTCATTCTTCTAATTAATCACAAAATATCAAATATATCCTTTCTTACTTTCTTGTTCCTCTTTCTTAAAAAATATTTTTATATATTTGTATATAACTAACATCATACACATAATAAATATTGTATCTACTTAAGGAGTAACAAATGTATATAATCCACCTATATATAATAATTGTTTATATATCTTTTAGGCAGCGACAGATCTTGACCAATATTTTTTGGAAGTCAAAATAATATACTCAAAATTTATATATTTAATTATTATCACTAATACAATAAAAAGGAATACATAATTTAGTATAATAATTATAAAAGAAATCACACATATTTAAGTGAGTGTCTTTTCTTCCTTGAGATTTTTAAACTCATCAATAATCAGAACTTCAATTTTTTGCTATTTCTTTCTCAATATAAAATAACCATATGTCAAATTGAATAACCAATCATTGGTATCATGATTCAAAATATGTGAATAAGTTGAATCTATTTCGTTTTCATTTTCATAACTAGCTTATCTTTTATCATTTGGAATAAATGGTTGTATTTTCTTAACTAAATGTCAAAATCTAATAACTCTTATGGGATTTCAAAATCTAGTAAGTACTTAAACTAAATTTCAAAATTAAGTAGATGGTGAGAGAAGTGTGGATGAATTAAATATAAGGAAAGAGAATATTTATTATTTACCTTAGTCAAAAAATCAAAGATCACTTAGGAGATTTAAAAAAAAAAAAAAAGTTGGCGTGCAGAAGAAAAGTTAGAGGTCCAGAAAGAAACTCCATTTCCCAAAACAGGTGAATTTGTGTCCAATATGATAACAACTTGCATTGGAAATAGCAGTTTGGTGGCCATGATGAATATTTTTGCCTCCAGCACCTCATAATTACTAAATGCTTCTCATAACAATAGAAGAAAACTAAAATATTTTCATTCACTCTGTCACATTCACGAGAGAGGGAGAACGATGTAGAAAAAGAAGAGAGAAAGAATATAATAAAAATTTCGTTTGAAAAGATATTTTCAAGACGTATTTCATGTGTTTTGAATTTTTTTTAATTAAAAAAATTCATTCTAAAATATTTATTATGAAAAATATTATATATGTTTAGAAAAGTTTGTTCTGGAAGTTTTACTCCAAAAAAAATTATTCTGAAATGCATTTCATGTTTTCTAGTAATCATATTTTAAAAATCTTATTCCGAAAATTCTATTTCAAAAATTATATTTCAGAAATTACATTCCAAAAATTACTTATTCTGAAAATTTTCCATAACAGACAATCCAAAAGTCACTTTTACTATAAGCAAAATGGTCACTTTAAAAACTGGGGGTGTGTGACGAAATTATGAAAGTGCAGGAAGTAAAAGCGATACAGAATTGGACAAAAAGTGATGTTCTTCGTAAAGAGGGAAATTTCTTCTTACATCTCTAAGATTTTTTCTTTCTGTACCTCCAAAAATTTTTTAAAATCCAAAAATACATTTTGACCATTTCAGAAAAGTTACGCGTATCACAACCCCAAATTTACCTCATGATGTCGACTTCTAGAAAGAATGCTTCCGGACCAGCGAA
Source organism: Vigna unguiculata (assembly GCF_037176805.1). NCBI lineage: Eukaryota > Viridiplantae > Streptophyta > Magnoliopsida > Fabales > Fabaceae > Vigna > Vigna unguiculata. The sequence goes on from NC_140798.1 coordinate 36,097,346, forward strand.
AAATTTAAACTTTTGGATATTAATAAAAATAGGGTTAACTTGTTTTTTTTCTCAAGTTTGAGTAAAATTTATAATTAATCATTCCTCAAATTTTTTGACCAATTTAATCATTCATCTATTAAAATACTTAAATTTAATATTTGAATTATTTACACTGTTTGATACATTTTCGCTTCAATATAAACTCAAATATTATCATAAAATGTGTTTAAAATATCAAATAAACTTAACAAAATCTAGTAAGAAGGACTAAATCCACGCATTTCTAAAGATGAATGACAAAATTAATATAAAGTTTCGAAGAGAGACTAATTCCAAAATTCACCGAAACATGAGGAACCAAAAACATATTTAACCCAAAAAAATATATACTGGAAATATATATATTCGTTTTTATTTTTTTAAATTTAAAGTTTAATTTTTTTAATTATATTTATTTTTTACTTTTATTAATTATTTCCCAAATTATGTTAAAATAAATTTAAATTTAAAAATAAAAAACATATATAATAAAGAAAATAAAGAAAAATTATAAAAATTCTAAATTTAAATTCTAAATAAAATTAAAAAAAATTCAAATAAAATAGAAAATAATATACATATTATTATATAAATAAAATAATTATAAATAAATAAAATTATAAAATTCAAATAATAAAAATTCAAATTAATTAATTATATATATATATATATATATATATATATATATATATATAATATTTTAAATTAAAAAAACGAAATATTTATACACATATTAATTATTTATTTCAAAAATATATAATGAAAAATTGAATAAAATAGAAAATAATAAACTAAAAAGAAAATTAAAATTCAGAAAAAAAAACTTTAAATTGAAATAAATAGAATCAGAACTAATTTTTCATTTTTTATTTTTTATTTTTATTTTATTTAAATATATATATATATATATTATTTTTTTTGGGAAATTGACTTTCGATATATATTTTTGACATTCGGAAATTTAGATTCTTTATCGGATATTGACATTCGGAAGAAGTCTACATCCAAAATTAAATTTAGAGATGCAATTTCTGTAACTTTTCTCAAATCGTCAAAGAATATTTTTAGGTTTTAGAAATTTCTCGGAAGTGCAGAGAATTTGTGGAGATGCAGGAAGAAATTGAGAGAATTTGTTACTATATATTTCAATAATTTGTGATGACAAGAGCAAAGATAATAACACTAACATAATACAAGCAGAAAGAATGCAGCATAGGTTAGGTAGGAATGACCGCGATCAAATTTTGTTTAACATCTAATCTTTCAAGACTGCACCATTGTCAATTTTAATATTAAATATAATTCAGTGGTAAAATAAAAATAATAAACTCAGATAAAATTATATTTTATGATGGACTTATTTGTACGTTTATTTTTTCATATGTTGTAATTTGTAATTGTACAGTTTAAGTTTCTTTAAGTTTTAATTGCAAATTATCTCTTCCATCGCAAGTTTTAATTGCAAATCATCTCTTTAAGTTTTAATTACCAACTTCATATTAAAAAATGACACTAATATATTTGTTGACATGTTTATGATGACGAAACTTAATTACATTTGTAGTTACTCATGTATCACAATCATATGAAATTATAAGTATTATTAAATCATGTTAATATATATGTAAACCATTACTCCAACTGTCATTTTATTATCCAATGTCACCTTAATAAATATGTTACAAATATAATAAAATATTAAAAGAGGAATAAAGTGCATAATTTGAATACTTGAAGCATCTAAATTATATAATTAATTAGAAAAAATTCTCATAATTATAATATTTACGAAACCAAAAATGCAGTTAAGTATTTGTAATATATATTTAAAATAAATAATATCACAATAAAAAATATATAGAAAATGTACACTCATCTCTTCTTAAATAAAATTAAATGACAATATTATGGAAAATCATCTATTTTTAATAAAATAAAATAATATATTTTCTAATCTTTTCAAATAATAGACATTATTATAAATTTGAATGCCGACATTTCAAAGTTCATCAATTATTTATATTGTTACATCAAACATCATTAAAATAAAAAAGAAAAGAAAAATAAAGGAACATAAAACATGGAGATCACATTAAACTGATGATATAAAAAATTACACTACATGAAACATAGGCAAATTATATATTTTGAAAAAAAATTAAATCAAGACATGCAGGTAAACATTAAACCACTTATTTGTCATCACAATGGTTTATCTCGTGAAAAATTCTAAACTTACGAAAGTGTAAATACTGATGTCATCTCTCTCAAAGACTCCAAGAAGTCATTCACTGATCTAAGGAACCATGATAAACTAAAGTAGAATTACTCTGAAAGTCCTCCCTCAAAGTGTACTCCAATGCATAAATGATCCCATAAATTTAGCACAAATAAAAGGTTGTACTCCTAAAAAAGTTAAACAATTATCGGTATATTCATCATGACTTTCTTTAAAAATACGAACACATGTGACTAAGTCAGGATAACTCTTACTTGTACCATTAGTATTCATCTCAATCCAATTAGTAAATGGAACTTGCCATATAACGTCACTAAATGAAGCCACCCTATCTTCCTACTTTGAATATTGAAAAAATTTTCCACAAAAAAATCAAGGTCAGTATTATTCATATGCTTATTAGATTTATTTCCAACCATACACACCAGTTCCTTTATTTTGAAAAACAGTAAAATAAAAGTAATTGAAACTTGAAATCTAATATAATTTCTAAATAAAAAGTTACTTTAATCAATTTAAACAAAATGCAACAAATGAGACCTCATAAATTGAACAATAAAATTCGAAGAGGAAAACTACAACTTTTGAAAAATCCCCTTCAATTATTCTCATAACTGCATATTATTAAAACAACAAAAGAACAAATGATAAAAAGATTTAACATTATTTTCACACGAATGACACATAGAGCATAAAACCTCTACACTTTTTTTTATGAACCTCCAAAACAGGCAAACGACCATACAATAACTTCTAAAGAATTGAAGTTTCTAAAGAATTGAAGTTTTAGTTGATGACACACCATCCAACCCAATTAACTTCTCATAATTCATACATTCTATATTAAAAGAATAAAATTCTTTTATAATTTTTTTAAAAAATACACTAATATCATCTAAAATCTAATTAAACACGTCCTTGTCCTCATTTGCCACAAAGAAAATAAAAAACAGCAAAATTCACAAAAAAATCATAAAAATTCTAATAAATATTTAATTGAGCTAACAACATTGTGTGTTTTGCGTCTTCACTAGAACTTCTATCACTTTATTTTATGTTCAAGGCAATGTATTAACTAAAGCTTACAAAAAAAAAAATTAAAAGTTTAAAATATTCAATTTTAAACAAATTGAATAATATAAGTGTAGAAAAGTGGCATTCGTGTTTCTTAAGATCTTGTTAAATGTCATCTTTATTAAAGTTTTTTTCTTTCTTAAATAACGTTCATATATTATGAGATGATTCATGTAACAAAAACTGGGTTCATTCCAAAATAAAAAAATATCAATTAGTGACAATCATAATATCATAAACGAAGTTTGTAATATGCCTAACAAATGAGAGAAAATGATAATAAAAGAATAAAATATGGATATAATAAAATAGCATCTTCTTTTTTAAAAGCGTTATAAGGAAGAGAAACGTGAAAAAAAAAAAAGAAGGTTGCGCCTACTTTTTTTTCCAGCCATATTCTCACCAAAATCCTCATTCCTCGATCTTCATCTCTCAATTTTTCCTTCCATGTTTATCCATTTAAGAAATTGATAGAACTACTAAGTAATTAAAGGGTTAATGATTATTTTAAACCGATTGAATTTTGAAATAAAGTAAGTTAAATTTTTATCATGAAGGAATATATTTTTTTTTCATGTAGCCTTATTTCAGTTACATTATGTTTTCTGTGTATTTGCAATTTTAGAATCACGCCTTAATATGTTTGGATCCTGTTGCATGTGTAGATAGAGAGAAATTCAAAAAGAAAAAAGCTATATAGAGTGGCCTGTTTTAGGAACTCACATTGACATGAGTCGAAAAGAACTCGTATGTTACGCTGTTATGGGTTTTGTGTTTATTTATGAACCATTGTGATATAAATGTGAGGTTGAAATTGTTGAAAGGAGTAAATTTGAGAGTATGATATTTTGGTAGAAATTATTTTTTGTTTGTTTAAATTGTTTATGTTTCGTTTAGCTTAGAATGATAAGTTTGATGCTCAGTGGCTATTTTGAAGGAAAATACTACTGTTTAATATGTCAAAGTATATTAAAAGAGGATTTCGAGAGTGAGACTATCTTGACTCATTTAGTATCTCATTCACATAGAGTGTGATATCTAGGTGGTGTGAGTCGAAGGATGCTCCACAACTGAAAAACGGTATGATATGAAAAATGATCGTACTTAGGGAGCTAGTGGAGTTTATGAAAAATAGCTTGGTTTGGGAACATTGGTCCTAAGTGATGTAACATTAGTTGGAGGATTTGGTAGCAAGCATGACAAATACAGGGTTTCACGAGTCCATTCAATGCACTAGTCTTCCGGAAGCAGAGTCTAGAATTATTCTTGTTATTTGAGTAGCATTGGACTAATAGATGTTTAATTCATGGCTAATTTTTTGTTAACCGAGATGTTTGGATAGAGTAGTGTGGTTTGACGTTTGATAGTACATGTTGAATGATTGTGAATCTTTATATTAGACAATAAAGAGAATGTCCACTGAAAGAGTAATTGAGAAGTAGATATAAGAAAAAATGAGGAAGAATTGTTGATTTCATGAATGATGGACCTATACATTTTATATCCATTTTTTATTTATAAATTATCTTTTCATTACTTTTCTTTAAATGTATTAGCTTACCCTAGTATTTTTTTTGTTGGTGTGTTGTTTGTTTACTTTTCTATGCGATGATCGTATGATTATACATCAACAAAAGTAGGTGCAGACATGACTAGTAACTCTTGAGTTGAGACAAGACTTTGAAGACTAAGTAGTCCTAGTTAAATAGAAAGCACAATGTATTTAAGGAAGACTTCATCTTTTATCAAACTTTAAACTACTATTATTTTATTTTTATAAAGATCCTAATTGATAAAGTTGGATATTATATATATATATATATATATATATATATATATATATATATATATATATATATATATATATATGTATGTATGTATGCTAAGTATTCGAATATATTTAAGGATGTTACAAAGTTAATATTTAACGCGATAGATTTATAACAAACTCATTATATTATCAAAAAATAAATATCATACACTAATCTTCAAATAAGTATTTATTAATCACTTATTTTAATGTTTTAGTAAATTAATAATTGTATTATTAGTTGAGATTTTTATTTATACTATTAAAGTCACATATAAATAAATATTAATAAGTTAATAAATTTAATAATACATTCTGATTTTAATTTTTATATTAAAAATGATATTTTCTTAAAAATATAACTTTTATAATTTTTGTGAGATAATTTGTAGTTTGGGGACTATATAACTATAATATTGTAAACGAATAATAGTCAAGTTATTCAATTTTTTTCTAGATTTTTAAAATTTATGTATTGAATAACATTTTTTTATGAATTTATTTAATTTTGGTTGATATATGATCTTTTTAAGTAATATAATATAAGTGAAGTTGTGCCTATTAAAAAATAACTAGCAGGCGTTGTCGCGCCTGTATATTTGCATTTTTTAATTTTTAAAAAATTTAAGTTAAGATCAATAATAAATATATAATTTTTAAAATAGTTGTTAAATATAAAATTAAAAAAAAATAAGAGATGTAAAAAGAAAATTTAAATAATGATTTAAGACAAAAGAGATTTGTAGAAAAATGATTAAAAGTAAATTATTTATAAAATAATTAATTTTTAAATAACTAAGGATAAAACAGATATTATGAAATGTAGACACAAAAAGAAGAATCCCTTTATTATTGTTATAGATTATAAGTTAGTGCTGTTTATTTAAAATATAAAAGAATAACAAAATTAAATATCTATTTTAAAATTAAAGTAAAAAATGATTGGTAAAGTACCATTATTTCTTTATATGCAAAATTATTAAAATACATTGTATTAGTTGGGAAAAAGTCTACAAACCAAAAGGTGCTTGATGAAAAACAAATTAGTTGTTTAATAACAAAGGATGACTGTAGAATGAGAATAAGAAGTTGTGGGGTCAAAGTTTTAATATAAAGGTATGAAGGTTGGAAAAACTTGACAGGAGTTGAAAGGAATAGTCCACTTATATTCTATTTGGTGGAGAAAACTTGAAAAAGGGGTAATCTCATAGTATATTATATTAGTATGTTACTAATTGTTGTATGGTTATAATACTTTAATCTAAAATTTTAGAGTTGATACTACATTATCGACGTCTCTTACTATTATTTGTTCCTTTAAAAAGAATAATATTTGTTTATGCCTTCTTTTTTGGTCATGCACCATTCTTCTATAAGCTTATCACTTAATCTCTCGTTTTGTTATACAGAGCATTATAAAAATTTGCTGTTGTTGAACCTTATTAAATATCCTAATTGGATTATGAGGACATTTTGTTAAAAAAAATGTTCTAAAATTATTTTGGACTAAAAAGGTTGTTATGCTTACATGTATCAACATGTTATGTAAGATCATTGATATATAAGTATGTTCGGATTGGTAGGTTTTCTTAAACTAAGTGTATATTGTTTAAACTAGCTAATGTTAGCTTTAATATTAGATAAAGTTATCCTCTCACTTGTTTAATGAGACTCCTAACTAAACGTCAAATCATAAAAGATTGTAATGACGTTAATACGCAAACTTAGTTCGATGTAAATTATATTTAGTCAATTTTAGTGACTGTGGTGTTATTTTTATTTTCTATTATAATAATAATATTTTTTTTTGTTAAAATGTTAAAATGGATAATTTGGTCTGACTCGGCTCGACCTATTACGGGTTGGTTACTCAGTGAGCCAACCCAACCCGACTCACTTATTAGTGAGCCAAAAAAAATCAAATTCGGTCTGGCCCACCATAGATTGGTGGGTTAAACGGATTGACTCATTGACTCACTTAATTAAAACAAATACATTTTTTTCAGTCAAAACTAAATTATAATTTTGATTAAATCTAAATAAACTTCAATACAATCCAAAAATACATTTCAAAAGATGTTAAACTCCAAATACAAATCAAAATCACAAAATTACAAAGTATCAATGTGTTAGCTAAAAATAAAAACCTAACCTGACCCAACTGCAAAACCCAACTTAATAAAAAAAATACCAGTATGAACTTTTATTTACGGATTGGTGAGCCAACCCGGCTCATCACGAGTTCAATCCGGGTGAACCGGGTTCTAAGTGGGTCAGGTCAAAAATCAACCTGTATTAAAATTTGTAAAAAGTTTTCAATCCAATCCAGCTTGAACCCGTGATGGACCGGGTTGATTCGCGAGTTTCAACCCATTTTAACAACTCTAACTTTAATATAAAATATTTAATAATGATCAGAAAGAAAATTTCTTGAATTTCATATGCGTGTTAGAAGTGCTTTTAAGAAATTTTCTAATTAAAAAAAATAAGGAAGCCAAAAAATAAAATAAAAATCTCAAAATTCTTCGTACTTTTTTGTGATTACAAACTCATAGTACAATTAAAGAAATACTTTGTATAAATAACAATTCAAATTTCTTTTAATATATATTTATTAAGTACTTAATAATTATAAATTTTTTGTGGTATTAATAACTAAAAATGAACTTATTTACTTCAAAACACATTCAAAATGAACTTAAAAGTACTTCAAAACATAAGTTATGAACTTAATACATTTTATTTTTGTTAAACGGATTATCTAAGATACTCTTACACTAATCCTTCAGCTTCTCATCCCAGCTCTTGTGCTACTGTCATCCTCACCTCCTAACACTACTCTCGAATATAAAAATATATAATCATCGCATTAGAAAGAAAACAAAAGACACACAAATACAAGGGTAAACTAATGCATAAAAAAAGAGAGCAATAATATAGAAAAAATAGCAATATATCAAACTAATTATGAATAATATTGAAGTATATTTGAATAAAAATAAGCTTTTGAATCATCTTATATTGTTTCTCCGTATATTACTACACCCTCACTCAGTGATTATTTTTTTAAGAGACCAACATAAAAACTCACATAATGCATTTAAAAGAATATGCTTAATATTAAAATAGTAATAACTTATAATAAATATTATCAAAACAAATCTTTGCTAGAAATCAATCCTTAACTTAGTCTTTCTTTATTTTCCCATTTATACAACTTCATTACTTAATTCCAATAACTTATTCAACAATGAATTTCATTACATGAATAAAAAAAAAATGCAATTAGTTCACATTCATCAATTCAAATATCAGGTATCAGTCCATATGAACAAACATCATTCCAAAGCGAATCAATAACAAAATAAATATAGACTCTGTTTTCATAAGACTACTGTATTGAATGGACTCATGAGACTCTGCACCTGTCATACTTATCACCATCTCATTCTTTTCTACAACTTGTTATCAAATGGAACTCACGTATCCCATCCAGTCATGACAGGGTTAACCTCACTAGCTCCATCAGTATGATTATCTTTCATATCATATTGCCTGTCAAGTGAACCCTCCTTCACCTCTCACCACCTAGTTATCTTCCTCTATGTGGTAGAGTCAGGTTAGTCTCATAACAAATCTCCTTCAATACACTTAGACTAACCCTAGATTAGTCCCCAATTGGAAATAACTAATTTAAACTACTATATCACAACCAAAATACCAAAATTTCTCAAACAAAGACAACTCAATCCAATCATCATTACAAATCGAGGTATGAAAGGATCATTATAGGTTACATAAAATCTTAAAATTCTAGAAATTTTTTGAAAAGCCCGCGCTTGTAATTAATTACACTCAACATGTAATCGATTACCAGAGAAGATAACATATGTATCCATGTTCCTAATTAACTCATCAATCAAACAAAATTTAAAAATCACGGATTCTAACCATGTAACCCAAATTAAACAATGCCAAAATAAATTTATAAATTTCTCAATAATAATAGATACCTCAATAAACTTCATATTCCGTAATAATTCATATCTTTATATTCAGATTTTTCTATGTTTCTACTCTCTTTAAGCTTTACCTTTCATATAACAATAGAATCATAAGTGTAATTACCTCACTGCATAAGAGGCACTCAAATAACCAAACCTAAAAGAATCACTTAGTCATGCAATTACAAAAATCACATTCAATTAATAAAGTTTCTACTCATCTAACTCTTCCATGAGTACTTTCATACCAATTTCACAATGGGTAGTTTCACCCCACTTAGAAACTTCATAGTACAAACCCAAAAATTCCTTCCTCTCGCAAATTCTTAACTTGCAAATCACCACTACAGATATTATGCATTAAACTTATACTTCTCTTTAAGAAATTCTCATTTCTTTGCAACAACTTTCAATCAAAACAATCATTCCATCAATTAATTTCTTTCCAAATATAAAACAATAGATTATAAAAGAATGAAACTAGCTTCCCTTACCTGTTAAAGTTGACCTAAGTCTGGCCTCTTCACCTAAATAGCGTCACACGTGAAAATCATTAACTACAAAATCAAAGGCCTGATCAAGGATCAAGGCAAATTTATAAAGATCATAAACATAAAGGATTTATTAAAAACGAAAGAGGTGACGACGTGAAATTGAATATGGGCTTGCATGCAAGGGAAAAACGGATTGTTCTTAAAGAATGGGTAGAATTTTCCAACTCACCATGAAAAGAAATCGACAGAGGAAGATTGACTAAAGGTTTTAATAGGGCCGCATAGATTACTCCAATAATGTTGATTCCTCAAAAATTATGGAAGTTGATTCAAAATTTTGGGAGAGAAAGGGGAATTTTTGGGGAAATCTAAGTTTATAGAGAAGAAAAGAGTTTTCTAAAAAAAAAAAAATAATTCTCACTTTGACATATAAAATGAAGTTATATATCTATGTAAATGGAAAATGTCATTTTATTTTGTTTATCTTTAATGTTATATTCTTAATATATATTTGAAATTTTTTTATCTAATTTTGTTTAAAATGAGTTAAAAATGAAAAATAGCTTTTTTTATAAATTAAAATTAATTTATATATAAGTTAATTTGTCAATTTTTTCTATCTGAAATTTATTTTAATTAATTAATTAACTAATTTTAAGTAAGTTAATTTTGTTATCATTCTAAAAAATTTGCATGCCTTTGTATGTTGTATTTTCTCTTTTCCTCCAACTTCATTGAAACACTTTTCCATTCAATTTGGAGTAAGTGTAATTTTAGTCTCTCTCAAATCTGTGATCTTTTAGTTTATTTTATGAATGTTTGACCGTTGTGTTGGTTTTGTTAGCAAACAAAAATATTCTCTGAACTACTTTGTTCATTGCTTGAAGTTTTAATTTATATGACAATGTTTCACTAAGTATATAGGATTATATATGGTGCTACTTCAGCCTTCTATTCATCATTTGATAAGGAATCATGATTCATGAAGCATAAAAAAAGTGTGAAAATGATTATTGTTGATTACAGGATGGTTTTGCAGTATTAAGATATTTCAAGGATACCCTTTTTTTTTTTTTAATTACCGCAAAGAGAGTATGGATCTTTTGTTAAGCATGAGTATGGTCTAAAATCAAAATTGAATTTCAATTCTATCTAATTATCAATTATTATGATTAAATTAATGGGATTCGCATATATTTAATTCAAAAAAGGAAACAAAATTTAGAAAAACATATGCAGGATTTGCGCTCTCTCTCGCTCTCAATTAGCCTCACTTAAACATGACTGTCAATTGAAAAAGTAGGAAGAAAATTGAATGGTCGGGACCTACTTTGTCATCTGTTTTTATGTATTGCTTTTAACTTTTATTATATGAAAATAATACAAGTTAAAAAAAAGTATAAATTTATAGACTTAAATACCGATTTGCTTTTCTAATGTTCAATTTATTTTTAATATTTTTTTTATTCAATTTGGTTCTAAGATTTGTCAATTTATTGTTACATTTTCGTCATTTTTTTAACACCGTTAAAATAGTTAATGGATGATAAATATTGACTGTCACGTGCGTGGTTTTTTTTTTTATTTTTTTTAATTTTATTTTACTTTAAAAAAATGTTTACGTGTCAAACTAATATCATGTCACGTATTAAGGTCAATTTTTTATATTCAATGTGGTCATGATATTTGTTATTTTTGTTCAATTTAGTCATTTTTTTTTAAATTGAGCAATTATGTCTCTATCCAGATTGATACTAAATTTAATATTTTTGTATAATTACTGATTTAGTTCTCTATTTTTTTTTGTTAGTTCATTTTGGTCCCCTCATTATTTGCTGGTTCAATTTAGTCCCCAATTATTTAAAAAGGTCAATTTGATAATCTTCGTTAAGTTGAAGTTAACACCGTGTTCATACATGTCACGTGTCAATTTGTGAAATTTTTAATTATTTTTTAATCTTTTTAAAATATATAAACCGTCATGTGTCGAATCACAATTGTGCCACGTGACAGTAATAGTAATTACTTTCAATTTAGTCATCTATTTAAATTTTTTGATCAATTTAGTCCCCATATTTTTTAAACAATCCAATTTTGTGTTCTCCAATTTAAAACTATATTAGTAAATAAACTTAATTACAACTTATATATACATGCTAAAATATTTTTTTTTTTGAATTTATACATTAAATCACTACACCTAAATATTCAAATTATTTTATTGATGTATAAATTTTACAAAATTATTTTAACATATATAGATAAGTTGTGATTAAGCTTAATTACTAAATTGTTCTTAAATAAGAAATGACCAAATTTGAGCGTTTTAAAGAACAAAGAGACTAAATTGAATCAAAAATTCAAATAATATTAAATTGAAACCAACTATTACCATTATCATGTGGCACGACTGTAATCTGTCTGTCACATGACTAGGGATGACAAAAATACTCGTGCCCGCGGATATCCGCGGATAAAATCCGCGATGGATAGTTACTACCCGTAGGTATTTATTACCCACGGGTAGCGGGTATTTTAATACCCGCTTATAAACGGGTTGGGTACGGGTATCATACTATCCGTACCCGCGAATACCCGTTACCCGCAAAAAATTAAAATTAAAATTTAATTTATATTTTATTAAGTTAAATTTAATTAAAATTAGAAGTAACAATATATTTTATTATGTAAAATTTAATTATAATTATAATTATAATTATAATTATAATTATAATTATAATTTAATTTAATTTATATTTTATTTTTATAATTTTATATTAAAAATTTTATAAAATACATATTTTTTTTAAATATTTGCAGGTATCGGGTATCCACGGGTACCCGCGGATTTTAAAAATATCCGCGAGTATTTTTTAAGCGGATACCCGGCGGGTAAACGGACGAGTAACAGGCGAATTTTTTTTTTGCGGGTCGGGTTGCGGGTAGGCACTATCCATGCTCGACCCGACCCGTTGCCATCCCTACACGTGACAGTGACACGATTATAACCTGCCACGTGACATGACTATAATTTGACATGTGACCGTTTATATATTTTAAAAAAAATAAATAAATAAATTTGAATTTTTCATGACTTGACACATGTCACGTACGGACACTGTGTTAACTTCAACCTAGCGGAGAGGATCAAATTAAAATAATTAGAAGACTAAATTGAACCAATAAATAATAAGGGACCAAAATAAATTAAACTAAAAAAATTAGAGAACTAAATCAATAATTATACCTTAATTTTTATATAAATGTTATACTAATATTCTTATTAAAATTCACAATTTTTTATTAAACATTTTGAATTTAAAGTTAGAATTGGTTTAAAATTAAAACGAAATTTTTGTAAGTAGGAAGGACATTGATTTAAAATTTTAAGCCGTTTAAAACAATATAAATAATATAATGATTAGTATAATGTTTATGTGATTTTTGTACTTATACTGGAATTACTTTTTTAATAGTTAGTCCGGATAAATAAATTTTGCTATGGTTAATAAATCAAGAATATCTCATCTTAAATAAAACTTACTCATTTAAATGTTCAAGAAAGAACTTCCAATTAAAATTAATTTAAACTGAAAGAATATAATGATAACTTTTTTACACAAAATTGATAATTTAGTTTTAAAATTATATTATAAAACAAAATAAATAATAATTATATACGGTAAGTTAATACATATATTATTATTATTTATAATAATATAATATATTTACATACATATATATTTAGAAATAGAATAAATTAAAAAATCGAGTTAGACACATCTCGCACAATGAAACAACATAAAAATAATAAGTGGAAAGAAATATGGGATTAGGGACATCCCACACAGCATAGTAGTATATAAAAAAGAAATACACAATTTATTATTTTTTTTTCTCCTTTTTTTCTTCTTCAAGAATTTTGATAGCTTCCTGAGAGTAACTTCAAAAGTGACTCACTATTCATTTTGGTTTGTGATGTTCACAAGTGCAGAATACTAGTATTTATAGGAGTGGATGTTGTAGTATGTGATAAGCTGTAACTAATTCTCTTGTTTATTTTCACTGCTGCAGATCAGTTTCTTAGTCAAGTCATTCTCTTATACTTCAGCTTTTATCTTATAAGATAAGATTAACTTCCACAGTTATATTCTATAACCCCTTTACATATCTGCACGTCAAAAGAAATTTCCCCCTCCCTTTTTAACTTTCTCTTTCCTATCCCACAGGTATTACATGTTCAAATCTATAAATGAGAGCGTTTTTACAAAAATATGTATTCTAACTAAGAAAAAAAAGGATTTTATATTAATAATGAAAGAAACAAAAGTTTCAATTATTTTGTGAATAAAACAAGACAACGCGATTCCTTCTATAAGATTACTTACTTTTAACATCAATAAAATACTCGCTTTGAATCATATATTCAACTAGCTTCATGGGGATGTAGTAACAGGGTAAAATAAACTAAAGCATCTAAGAAAGAATTACCTTCTACATTAGAAATAATTATAAACAGTCAACTAGACAAAAAAATAAAGATAAATGAAAAAAACAATCAACTTTAATTTAATATCAAGGAAGAAAAAAAAACAATTTATTAAATAAAAGTGTATTAACAAGCTGAACATATTTGAAAAATAAAAATAGTAATAAATTGTATATAATATTTACAATATTTAATTATTTGGTTCTAATAAATTTTAAAAAATATATTAGTTTTTATTATTTTTTTTCACAAATAGCATGATTATATCATTCATACTTTTGATGTTAAAATGAGTTGATGGATCACTTTTTGATGTGTAATATCTGCTAGGAGGTGAACAAATATAGATACTTTTTATACAAATATAAAATACAAATGAGCAAGATAAAACTTAGATAGATGATCTTTCAATTAGACTTGAGAGTATTTCTCTTTAATGATATACTTATAAATAATTTTATAAAATGTCATCTAATTGAAACTTATTCAAAGGTGTTTCTAATGAAATGATTTAGTACGCATAATTCAAAGTTTTTTAATACAGTAAAAGCGGGAAAAAAGATAACGATTCTGAGAGTGAAGTTACAGTTAACTATTTTGTTGACTAATTTGTTGTTGATAATTAATAATACAATAGAAACCAATTTGCCAAACAAAAACAGAACACACTGAAGCCAGAATAAGGATCCGCCGTACAGTGTGTCAGGTGGGTCAGCCAAGCACCACCGAACCACACACTAACCCTAACCCTTATTTCCCACATTACCCTTGTTCTATTTCAACGGCGACATCTCATTGGGTGACTCGGTGGACCTCACCATAACTAGCCTGAGCTGAATCTCATTCTATATAAACTAAGTTCATATTTTAAAGCACTTCAATTCAATTTCATGTTTATTTGAGTTATTTCTTCACCCTCAGCATCTCATGCCTAGCAGCGCCTCCCTCTATGAACCTCACAGCATTAAAGAGAGACACAAATTAAGCTACAACCTTAGTTTGTCGGTTTTCCCTTCTCCAGGAAAAGGAAAAAATAAGAAGCGAAAAGTTTCTTTCTGTTTTCTGTGATATCCTATCTTTGTTCCTTGTGGGAATCTAATTCCTCAAAGTGGTGTTAGAAACAAATATATTTTGAGGAGGACCTCGGCTACTCAATTGGCCTGTTGATGAAATGTGCAAGAGGGGTGTGAGGAAAATAGCTAGCTGTGTGATGAATTGAATCGAGATTGAGTTTGGAGTTGAATTGAATTTTGAATTGAGTTTGGTATTGGAGCATGTGATTTGGAATTTGGAGTGGGAAAGAGCAAAGGGATGGCTGGGGATGGGAGTGTCGTCCCTGCAGACCCAGGGGCAATGACAGTTGTAAAGAAGAAGACACAGTCTTCGAGGAGTTGGATTCTGATTGATGCTACTGGACATGGTTCATTGCTCGACGTTGACAAATATGCAATCATGAATCGGGTTCAGATTCATGCGCGTGATCTCAGAATCCTTGATCCTTTGCTCTCTTATCCCTCCACCATTCTCGGTCGTGAGAAGGCTATTGTTCTTAACTTGGAGGTCCACCACATATTTGGTTTTGTTTTTTTGTTTTTCTTGTATTACAATTTCCTCTCTGTTTATTCATTTTTTTTTTTTTTTTTTTTTGTTTTTTTGTTCTGATCTTGCCTTCCAGCATATCAAAGCAATTATCACCGCTGAAGAGGTTAGTGAGCTTTTAATTCTCATGTGTCTGCTTTCATCTCTCGAGGGTCTAGATTAGAGAATAAATAAGAACATTATGCAGATTAATTTAGGGAACCAGTTTTGACTTTTTATTCTAGGGTACTGATAATTGAAAACCTTAACTAATTGAGACATGAGGATTTGGGGATGGTAGATGGGCTTCTCTTAGCATTTTATCCTACTCTTGCATTTAATGACCAGACTAATCTAGAATGGATCAAATTTTGGCGACCAACTTTTGTTTTTGTTGTCAAGTTCATTGAATAAAATGGATAGGAATGGGAAGAGATGTCTTCTTTTGCCTTGCTTAACTAGTTACAGGATATTGACCCTCTTGTACAAGAATATACCATATATCACTTTTGTACAAGAATATACCTACAAGAATATCTCTCAGTAAAAAAAATTTTATATTTATGAATTCGTGTATCAAACATTTGGTCCTTTGTACAATACATAACTGTTTCTTGCAATTGAGATGACATTGGTTCCACATCCTGAATTCCCAATTGTATCTAAATTATGGTATAGGTATTGCTGAGAGATCCAACAGATGAAAATGTGATCCCGGTTGTCGAGGAACTGCAGAGGCGGTTGCCTCGATTAAGTGCCGGTCTTCAACAGCAAGGAGATGGTAAAGAGTATCTTGGAGGCCAAAATGACGCTGAAGCAGCGGAAGAAGATGGTATGTTATATCAATGATGAACCATAAGTAATGAATAAACTTAATGATTGCATCTCTTATTCTTATAAATATCTTTATTTATTTGCATCATCTATTGTCCTCGATATCTGAGTGATCTAAATTATGCAACGTAGAGTCACCCTTTGAATTTCGGGCACTGGAGGTTGCTTTAGAAGCCATTTGTAGTTTTCTTGCTGCACGTACAACAGAATTGGAGATGGCAGCTTATCCTGCATTAGATGAACTTACCTCCAAGGTACATATATTATTGAATTCTTTATCTTCATGTTATGGTTTTGATCTGGGATCCTTGGTCCATACCCTTTCTATACGTATAAAATTTTCTTCCTCTCAATATATCATAATTTCCTTTTGTTATATTTGTCATCTCCAAGGTGTTCATTCTAATTATGCCTGCTTTATTAAAGAAGTATTTTGTTGTCTGGCTTGAAGCGTGGATGGCTATAGTTCCCTTTCTTTCCTTTATTTCTTAACTTTTTTTATTTAATGAACTTTAGATTAATGTAATCTGTAGATTAGCAGTCGTAATTTGGACAGAGTTCGTAAACTGAAGAGTGCAATGACAAGGCTGACTGCTAGAGTTCAAAAGGTAAGCCAAGTTTTCATATGAAAAAGGCCTGTTTTCTTTTATGAAAATATATTCTGTAGCCTCTTCCCCTCATTGCTGCTGATATTTTGCATTCTTTTAAGTAAATATTGTATTTTTCTTAAATATAATTAGTTTAATGTGACTGTAAACTGGCTTTATCAGTTTTAAGTAGAAAACAGCACATCCCTTTTCTTCTTCCATCCCCAGTTTTTGTTATTTGGTACAGGTCAGAGACGAGCTTGAACAATTGCTGGATGATGATGATGATATGGCTGACCTATACCTGTCAAGAAAAGGTGGTTCATCATCACCAGTCAGTGGTTCAGGTGCTGCAAATTGGTTTGCTGCCTCCCCCACCATAGGATCAAAGATATCTAGAGCCAGTAGAGCAAGTCTAGCAACAGTTCGTTTAGATGAAAATGATGTGGAAGAGCTGGAAATGTTACTAGAGGTTATGTTACTTGTTTCAAAAATAGTTGGAAGAAGTTCCATTATGTTAATGAGGAAAAATTGCTATTGATGGTGTTTATTCAATTTTCAGGCTTATTTTAGTGAAATTGATCACACATTGAACAAGTTAACCACGGTAAGTGTCACCATTGTGTATGTGTAAACATGTGCAATAGGAGCAGTAAATCTTAATTTTTTTATATGACAGCGGATATAAAGTAATTTTGGAAGATTGTTTCTTTGTACATACGGAAAGTTTGTTTCTCATTGATCTATTTAGTATTCCGATCATTAGATCGTGAACCCAAGGCCTGACCTATTGGGTAGAGATTTTTGGTTCTGACTACTAAGCATGTTAGAGTTTGACCAAATTGATACTCTTACACTAGGAAATTAAGGTTTAACAAAGGGGTTTTACATTTTTCTCTCTCTTCCTTTTTCTATCTGCTCCCCTGTTTTAAAGTAGAATTTTGTTGTTTATATTCAAAAATCTTGTTTCGGAAGAACTTTGTACAATTTTTTTAAAAACTCTTCACGGTAGCTTTGTGAGATGATATACATTTGTTCGATCTTCTTGCTGAGAATGAGTGATTTATGATGTTTTTTCTTTTGGACCAAATAGATCATACTTGGATCTTTGCTGTGCCACATTTGCCTCTGTCATTAAATATTATGATGCCTGTGATTCTATCTCTAATTTATGTTGTCTAGTTTGCTGAAAATTTATTTGTTGTGCAACGTGTTAAGAGATTGAAAACAAGTTTACTGTTTTTATTTTTGTTTGGTTTCTGTAAAGTCTGTGCTATTTACTTGTATAGGTTTACTTCAACTCTGAATCTGCTGTTCAAGATAGCTTTACTTTAACCTAATTATTTACCTTTTTCTTTTCATTTAAAGCTGCGAGAGTACATTGACGATACTGAAGATTATATTAATATTCAAGTAAGTAGCTAGCAAGTTATTGAAAATATGGTATCTGTTTAATGACATGAAGTTTATGTTAAGTTTTTCCATTTTGCAGCTTGACAATCATCGTAATCAGCTTATTCAGGTGCCTTTCATTTATCAGTATTCTCTTATGTCGTTTTTCTTTTTCATGAGTTTGCTAACTGGTCTTCAATTCTTGTGCAGCTAGAGCTCTTTCTTAGCTCTGGAACTGTGTGTCTATCTTTCTACGCTTTGGTAACTGCTATATTTGGCATGAATATCCCATATACTTGGAACCAAAACCATGGTTACATGTTCAAATGGGTATGCAAATTATTACTGTTTATGAGTGTATGTATATAATATATATGGCTTTTGCTAATACATGGCATTTGCTAATGTATGCAACTATTTGTTTTTTAGAAGCAAGTTTTAATCAAGATGAAATCAAATGTTTAACTTGCTAATACATTTTTTCTTAAAATACAAGCAGGTATACTTTGATAAATACTTGTGTGGAGTTTATTATAGGATATCAACTTATTTTTAAAAAGTGTATAGATATATATGCAAAATTTTGGACTTTGATGATAATGTGGTATTTCTTCTTGCAGGTAGTTATCACCGCAGGATTATTTTCTGCTTTGACGCTTGTCACGATTACTGCTTATGCTCGCAAAAAGGGATTAATTGGATCTTGAAAATAATTGATAGAAAAGGAGTGCCGAATGAACTTTGACTTATGCATATAATAGTCTAATGAATTATGTTGTACAACATTTTATTAGATATAGTTCAACTTGTGGTTCAGTATCAACAACCCGTTAAAGGATCTGGTCCTAAGTTGATGTGAAAATTGAGGGGTTTTGGATCAACTACAGTCCCTAGTTCTCTGGATTCCGTCATTGTTATAATAGACTGTAAATACATTCTGCAGATTCAAAGTTGATTCTTCCTTTTCAATAATTTTTAGGTGTTCATAATTAAGTTGAATATATACATTATCTTATGTGGGTCTGTCTACTACTATAGTGTGAACAAGATATGTCATCAAATGTTTTGTGAATTCCAATGTCTAGGTTCAACACAGAAAGCAGGTCAAAAGAATAAATTGTAATGCTAATACTTTCTCGTGCTTTTTCTATAATGTCAATTAATTAGAAAATATCTTAAACGTAGTTATTAAGATAATTATTATACAAAGTAGCATAATTTTATTCATAGCTTTACATATAATGGTTTATGATTATATAAGTATGTAATTTAATTTTTTTAAATGACTGTTATCTCATAAACTTAACATGATTGCTGGTATTAGCATAATTTAGTTATTTTATTTCATAAATGTAAATGATAATATACCTAGACCTACTTGAAAAAAAAAAAGTAGACGTGAAAGACAATCTATTTTAAAAAACCTATTTAATTCGTTAATGTTTAAGGAATACATCTTTTGGAATTAAATGATTCATTCTACCAAACTTAAAATTATTAGTTTTTCATAATTTTGTAGCCTTCATCAAACGAGTTTATTTAATGTAAGTTTTTATTAAGTTGTTTAACTCATACAAAAATATTTATATTTTACTTAGTACTCTGAACTTCAGATTACTTAAAACGCGTAACACTTTTTTATGGTATATACAATCTTATTGTAGAAAACAATATATATATATATATAAAGAGAGTGTATATTATTGAATATATATAAAATGTTAAAGATGTGTTATATATATATATATATACAAAACTAACTTTAGAAGTCACAAAATAAATGAGTCTAAAACATGGATCTATGCTAACATCTCTTCAAACTCACAATGCTACGGCTAAAGACATTGAAAGTTTGTCAAATAAAAAAATGAAAACGTAAAACGGAGTGTGGCTTGGTAAATATATTTGCAATCTGTAGAGCTAAAGGAACAAACGGTAAATATATAGTGTCAAGTTGAAGATGATGACAAATAAAATGATAATATATTTTAATATGCTTGGTTCGCTCACTAAAAATAGAGTTGAGAGCAATATGAATAACAACAAAATATTTCAAATGACATATGATATCTCAGATAGACACTCATATCTATAAGTAACCAACGCAGCAAAATAATTTCACAGGTAATCAAAGTCATGATGCAATACTCAACTTTTGTAGAAGATCAAGGTATAACATTTTGTTTCTTACTCTTCCATGATATAAGTGAATCACCAAGAAAGATGCACCACCCACATCCAGTAGTAGGTTTTTTATCATTAGGATCATCATTCCAATCTACATCACAATAGGTACGCAAGTCTAAAGACGATGTAGAAGAAAACAAAAGAGACTGAAATTGAGTGTACCGAAGATACCTGAGAATATAAAGAACAACCCAATGAACTATTGTGGGAATTGAAACAAATTGACTAAAAACATGAACAACATGTGCAATGTTTGGATGAGTCACGGTAAGATAAACCAGACTCCCAACAGTAGTTCGATATAAAGTAGAATTAGTCAAAAGAACATCATACGATGAGGAATATTGTACACTTGCTTCAAGAGGAGTATCAACAATCTTGTTGTCAGTAAGCCAAGCACACTCAAATAGGTCAACAACATACTTGGACTGAGACAGAAAATAACCTTTGGAAGAAGAAGCAAATTAATACCCAAAAAGTAATGCAATACACTCAAGTCTTTAAAAACAATGGGATAATGCAATTTTTAAAGATGTAATTCCACCAAAACCATCACCAATAATAATCATATCATCAACATATAAGGATAACAAAATACGTCCTGCATTGGTTTTTCTGACAAATAATGTAGAATCATGATGACTAGCAACAAAACCAAGACAGATAATTACTGTAGAAAACTTCTGAAACCAACCACGAGGTGTTTGTTTAAGACCATATAGGGCTTTTTAAAGTTTGCGAACTTCACCAGATTTGTGAGAGACACCTGGTAGTAGAATCATGTAGACTTCCTCATGTAGATCCCCATTCAAAAAGACATTCTTCACATTCATTTGAAAAATGTTCCATTGAAAAATAGAAGCGACAACTATAAAGGTACGAACAGTAGTCATCTTTGTCACAGAAGCAAATATTTCGTCATAATTCATGTTATACTCTTGGGTATATCCTTTAGCAACAAGTCTAGTTTTATACCTTTCAACTAAGCCATCTGATTTTGTATAGCCAACAAGATCCAATAGGATGTTTTCCTGGTGGTAATGGAACTAGATCCCATGTATGAATATGATGTAGGACAATAAGTTCCTTAACCATTGCTTTCTGCCAAAGTGGATCACAAAAATCTCTTTATAGGATGAAGGTTCATGAAGACAATGAATAGAGGCAACAAAAGCAACAAATGAACCAGAATAAGAGGAATAAACAAAAATTAATAATTGAGTAGACTTACGATTACGACTAGGTCAAACATGTGACAGAGGAACCACAACCTCAAGAGATGATTGAGCAGACATAGTAAGGAAATCAAAAGGTACAACCTCTGGTACGATGTCTATAATTGGTGCTAAGATAGGTTCTGGAGTTGGTATGGAAGTAGGTGTAGTGTCATCAATATCAAAAGGATCAATTTTAATGACTCGGGTGTAGTCAAATAATGTGAGCTAGGTGGAACAGAAAAGAATGAAATATGTTCTAAAAACACAACATGACTTGAGACATACAATTTTTTAGTAATTGGATCAAAACAACAATATCTCTTTTGACTAAGACCGTATCCCAAAAAGTCACACAAAGTAAACTTAGTTAATAATTTAGTACGCTCAACATGTGGTTTTAAAACAAAATAGATACATCCAAAAACATAACAAATAGAGTCATCAGGTACATGACCATACAATTTTTCAAATGGAGACTAATTAGAATTATGTGAAGTTGGGATCCGATTCACAACATGAGTTGTTGTAAGAATAGTTTCCCCCAAAAGACACTTGGAACATTAGTAGATAAAAAGAATGATCTTGCAGTCTCAATAAGATGACAATGTTTTCTTTCAACAACCCTATTTTGTTGATGAGTGTCAATGTAGGAGGTTTGATGTATAGTTCTATTAGAGGCAAGTAAAGTGGTAAAATCATTAGAAGTGTACTCACCCCCAAGTCACAATTAAATATTTTTATGGTAACAGAGTGTTGGGTATTTACAACGACATTAACATTTCTAAAAATCGTGAGATAATTATATTGATGTTTCATTAGATAGATCTAAGTGAAACAAGTAAAATTATCAATAAAAGAGACATAATATCTAAAATCATCAATAAAAGAGACATTATAAATATCATTTAATTTATAAAATTGATGAGAGATATCGAATAAAACACTTTCACTATAAATAATAAAAGATTTGAAAAATCGATAGGAATGTTAGTGATCAGTTTTCAACCCTAAGTTAAAATACAATATTAATATAGTAATGAAGTTTGTAATTTACATATAGAGATTAAAATAAAGAAAAATATTTTATTTCTATTAATATATTATAAATGATATTAGATTAAATTATGTTTTTGATCTCCATTTTCATAAGAAAATATTAATTTGGACTCTTTTTTTTATTTGTCTCAATTTGGTCTTTATTTTGAAATTTTTGATGCAATCAGATTTTTTCCATTAGTATTGTACTGACACGTTAAAGAAATGTCACATGACAGTTTCGTAGTTTTTTTAAATTTTTTTATTTAAAAAATAAAAAAAAAAATTGACATGTGTAAAGTTGATGTTGTGCCACATGGTAATGACAGTGACAGTGCCACGTGTCACTGTCACACCATGTGTCATTTTCTCATCTTAATTTGGTTCCTATATTTTTGTTTTGTCTAAATTTAGCTCTAATTTTTTTTAAATTGAAAAATTTTGTTCTTTTCCAAATTAAAACAAATATATATATATTACACTCATATTTTTATTATAATTGAATTTTTTATTCAAATTGATATTTTTATTATATATTTTTAACAAAATTGAGTTTATTTAAATTTATATTTTACATTCGAATTTTTTTAATTGTTTAAAATTAAACAATTAAAAAAAAATTAATTGGTTTAGAAATTTAAATTTATTTTTTAAAATTGTTTAAAATTAATTTAATATTTTACATTTGAATTGATATCTTGTTATTTTTAAACCAACTCAAATATTTGTATAAAAATTATTGAATTTTACACATTTTTAAAATATACAATTATATAAAATATAAATTCAAATAAAAAATAATATTAAAGTATGATGTAATAAAATATCATAACAAATAAAGTTCAATGTAAAATATAAGTTTTAAAAGACTTCAAAAAGTTGATAAATTATTTGAGATGCAATTAATAAACAAGTTTAACATATTTGTTAGTTGGAATTAATTTTTTTTTTTAATTAACATTACTTACTATAAGTAACTTTAAAACAATTTTAAATAAAGTTCAATGTAAAATATAAATTTAAATAAACTTAATTTTGTTAAAATTATTTAATAAAAATATCAAATTTAATTAAAAAATATACCATTTATATAAAAATTAAATTTGGTTTTAATTCGGAAAGAGACAAACTTGCTCATATTTTTTAAAAAATGAGATTAAATTGAAACAAAATAAAAATATAAGAAACAAATTGAGACCGAGGAGATGACACCTAGCGTGACAATGACATGTGGCACTGCCACCGCAACATCACACTGTCATTGCCACGTGACATAATGTTAACTTGACACGTGACAAATTTTTAACTTTTTTAAAAAATTAAAAATTCAATAAAATCACAAACTGACACATGACACTTCTCTAATCGTACGATACTAACGGAAAAGACAACTTGATTACATTAAATTTTTCAAAATAGGGACCAAATTAATATTTTTCTATGAAAATAGAGATCAGAGGAATAATTTAACCATAATATTATATATATATATATATATATATATATATATTATGAAATAAACATTAAATACAAAAAAAATTGTTAAATATATAATAGTGTCATTATTAAATACATAATAGTGTCATTATTAAATATTAATACATATAATTAATTTAGAAGAATATAATAATAAAAGAACTTCTACAGTCAAATAATAGAAAATTAGAAAAAACTTATAAAATACAGTGGTTTAGTTTTTGTTACATCAAGTCAAAATATTATATCAAAATAACATTTATACAAATAATAAATTTGATCTCAATTTAGATATTGATAATATTGTTCAATTCTAAAACAAAATTCAGATTAAATTTAATAAAAAATAAATTTAAGGATTGAATCAAATACAAGGCAATGACACTAACACACTCTAATACATGATATTGTCACGTGATACTCACAAACATGACATGTGAACAAAAAACTCAAATAAAAACAAAAATACTACAAACTGATACACATTACATATTTATACAAATCTAAGAAAAATGACCTAATTTAAAAATTGAGACTTAATTAAAGAAAAAAAGGGGACCACGTTGAATAAGATAAAAAAAATGGAAACAAAAGAGTATTTTAATCTTTATTTTAAACATTAATAAAATATCATGTATTTTAAATGAATTATATTATGACATTATAAAATATTAATTTACATTAATATATATAATTAATTTGTTTGTTTTTATAATAAATTTTTGGAATATTGTATTTAAATGTATATGACATGAGAATTTAAATAAGCAGTTGAATCATTTATTAAATGCATAGTAAAAATATTATATGAAAATTTTCTAGTAAGGACGGATGGAGAAGAATACAAGACAAAGATGATAAGTATTGAGAGAAGAAACATATGATTAGTAATAGTAATAGGAATAATACCCTAAAGATTTAATTAGTCTAATTAATGTAAAGATGAAATTTAAGTTTAAGAAGTTGAACATTAAATACTATAAAAATATAAACAGTCTGTAGTTATAGTTTCAATCAATTTTTATCTGTCATCAGAATATGTTATAATACATTTGTTAATTAACTGTAGTTAAGATATTATGAGAAAAACTAATAATGATCAATTTAATGAGTTTTGGTTTTGGTGACATTTAATAAAGCTTCATGCATGTGATGTATAGTAACATAGAATTGAAAGAAAAAAAGTAGTCACAGTTATCATTATTTCATTATGAATGTTATGGTAAAAAAATAAAAGGGAGATTGAAAGTCATTTAATTAATAATTAACACTATAGATTATTTAAATTTGAGTGAAAAATAACATCATTTCAATCAGAAATATAGAATCTATCCGGTAAAATAGTTAATAACTCATTTCATTAATTTATAAATTTAATTAAACAAAAATATTTATAATTACTTTAAAGGTAATTTGTTTTAGAAAATTTCAATTTATAAATTACAAATTATAATTAGATTTTAGCTTATGAATATTTTTTGTCTTATATTTTAATATGTGCATGTATTATTATCTATTTACATATAAATACTTATGATAATGTTACATAAAAGTTAACATGGGACTATTTTATTATAGGTTGAATAAATTTGTAATCTTTTATACATTTACATATATAAAATTAATATTATAAATTAAAGTAATAAATGTAATTTAAATTTTAAAAAAACACATAATAACTAAATTTGGTTGATAATCATTAGATCAACTTATTTAAATAAAATAACTATATAAATAAAAAATATATACAACTTTTAAAAAATAAATAATAACTTTAATAAATTTACTTATTAAAAAATCTGGAATTATAATTATATAGAAATATTTTTATTTTAAAAATACAACTTTTCTTTAAGTAAAATTTATATAATTATACTTTCATATTTATTAACTAATTTATTATCTCATTTAGTAAACACTCATTATTAAATAAGTTACTTATTTATTGTCTTAGAAATACCTGGAAATTAGTTAATACTTTTTGAAGTATAAAATTCAAGCTGTGAGTGACCAAACAGATGAAGAAAAGGACGTCTAAGGGGAGTCTTTGTCGTAATATTTCAATTAAAAAATAAAACTTTAATCAAAAATACCACGTGGAGTTATAGTCTTATAATATGAATTTTACACGTGGAGTTATGGTCTTATAATATGAATTTTACACGTGAAGTTATGGTCTTATAATATGAACTTTGCACGTGCAGTTACAGTCTTATAATATAAATTTTACGCGTGTAACTGCTCTATCTATCTTATTATCGAGCTATATTTAGAAAGAAGAATCAACCTTGAAATTCGAGGAATTGATGCTAAATAATCATAAATTATAAATTACTGCATGTAAAGTTTGAAGTTTCTTGACCGAATAATTATCCAATTTACGGGTGATTCGATCCACGTTTTAAAATAAAAGTTCACACATCATAAATGGTTTAAAAAAAAAATTGACAAGAAAATAACATGCATAAAATTAAAAAAAAATACAAAAGTAATAATATTTTCTTTGCGTATATTATATTATTTTATATTCATATCTAGAATATATTATCTTTATATTTATATTCAGAATATATTATCTTTAAATTTATCTTTTTTGTGTTTTTTATAAGTCATTTCTTTGAATTTATAATCTTACATTTTTTATATCTTTTTTTATAATATATATATATATAATATAAAGTAAGTGAGAGTTTAATAGATATGCTTAGTGATTAGTGGTTTATTTAAGGCATATTTACACATTCAAACTATTATGTTCACTTCATAAAATAAAATTTTCAATCTAATTGAATTTTGAATTTTGGATCATAGGCATTCTCTCATTCTCAGTTCTGTTGATAATCTTGCAAGGTGTGTTGGTTTGAATAAAACAAAGGTTTGTGATGTGTCCTTCTTCTGTAATTAGTTTTATGCCTAAAAGTACATTTAGGAATTCATTTTTTGGTTCTCTCTAATTGAATCTTTTACTGTGCATTACATTTTTTCTCTCTGTTTCAATTATTGGGCTATGATCAATATATAACTAAAATCTTTGCAAACATGTTGTCTAATTTATAATAAGTTTGTGATATGCCACACAGTCATTATTACTAGAAAAATAACAATTAGATGCTTAAAAAGAACACACCTAATTGATAACTTTTTATAATAATAAAATAATATATATTAAAATTATAAATTAAAAAAAATATATATATACATATATATATATATATAATTAAATATTATTATTTTGATTGTAATATAGATTTTTTTTAAGTCATCTAAACATATCAGTACTCCATTTTAATACCTAAAGAAAGAGGTATTAGGAACTTTGCTTCTTGTACAACATTTTTCTGCAATAGATTTTTTCACTCACATTTTCTCCTTTTCTTTATTTTGTTATTTTGAAAAATGGTGGTTATAGGAGTAATTAGAGTCTGTGTATAATTAATTTTTATTCATAAATGGTGTTTACACTTTGTCTGGTAGTTAAGAGGGAAGGAGAAGGGAATGTCAGGATAAACATTAAGGATTCATATTATTTTTGTTTTTCACACAAAATATCTTTACCATCAATTTTTTTTTTTTACAAAGTATTCTCTCTTTATCAATTATTGTAAAATTTACCTCTTCCAGTATTTTTCACAAAATAATTTATGTAGTGTGCATCATATTCTCTCTAGTGTTCTTTTCTTTTATAATAAATGCATAACAGTTAGTCCAATAGGCAGTCAAAATAGTTGATTTAATATATATTTATAATAGAGTAGTAAAAAGCTTAAAATGTATTAATAATAATTAAGATTAATGAGGCACATTAATATATAGGGATTAATTATAGTTTGAAAGGAGTTTAGGTTAATATAAATAAGTAGCTTAATTATATTAATTCTTATTCAAAATAAAAATCTTAAATGTGTTATAGATTAGATAGGAATATAATCAAAAATATAAGAGTTGCCCTATAGAAGCATGTGTAAGAGGGAGATGATTGGTCTCTGATCCTATTTATACTGTATCATATGTGCCTCAAAACAGATCCCTCAATAACACAACCCTTCTGTCACACTAACATCATTCTCTCTATTCTCTTTCTCGAGCACACACATTCCCTCTCTCTCTCTCTCTCTCTCTTTCTCTCATACACATCAAACCATATATCACCACCGATTAGAAATCTTCAGCCATCAAGAAATAAATCCAACCACCATCACCATTGAACAAATCGAGCAAGACAACCTACGATACTCCAAGGATCTCACTTTTTTGTTTTCCTCCACGTATGTCAATCATCTCATAGTCGTGCCTTCTTCTTCGGATCATGCACAATTCTTGAAACCCTTTATTTTTTTTTTCTCTAGAACTGGAATCTATTTTCCTTAATTTTGTCGCCGGTTTCTCGTTGAGAATGATGTAAAACTGGCGTGTTTTCATTTTTTGCTTCTTTCAGTGACATGCACCATGCTGGTTACGTGATAACGGAGGTGTTCGTCGTGTTTTCTTTGTTGTGTATGTTTGTTTACGAGTGTGTCATTCTCAGAGGCGATAGATATAAAGACAATAGCAATGGCGAAGGAACTCATGAAGGTCAACTTGAAGAAGCTCTCAGAAGCGGTGACATGTTATTTGTGCAAGAGATGGCTGAGAAACGCAGCCACTATAACAGAATGCTGTCATAGCTGTAAGTGTTTCCTTTTCTCTTCTACCTGTTTCTCTGTGCTCTTATGCTTTTTCAATTTATTTTTTTTTATGCTGGTGAACTAATTTCTTGTGTTTTTGTTTGTATTTTTTTTCCCTTTTATGTTTTTGGGAGATCTAATGTCTCATCTCTCTGATTTATGGTCAGCTTTTATAAAGCGACTTTATTGAAAAGGACAGAAAAACTCATCAGAGAATCCAAATTCGTATAAACACTGAGTGTAAATTTTTTAGCCGTATCTAAATCAAAAATTTTGATTTTCGGCTAGGTTTTTCTGTGATGTTTATTTACTGTGTCTTCAAAATAGATCGATGGTCGGTCACGGATCTTGAAATTTTAAAATATATTAAAAAGATTTTTAAAGTATTAATAGATTGTATTTTTAATTTTATAATAGAGAACACTTCCAAAAAAAACTCCATAGATAATCTGACCGGTGTCAACGCATGCATCAAGGATAGAGTTCTGGCAAAATGGCATACTGTATGTTTTACATCATATTCTTATGCAGATGATTCAAAAAAATATATTTTTATAAAAATTACTGAGTTAAAATGTATAGACTTAACTATTTCTAAGTTTACATGTAAAGGAACAAGGTATGCCTAATTTTTAGCGGTGAAATTAGCAAATATATATCTCTCTAAATAGTCAGCAAATTCACATTGTATCTGGTAATCTGAAAAATGATTCTTCTTTGAGAAATTTAGAAGGGTCCGCTAGAAACTATGCTCTAGTATCTATCATAAAAACCTCCACTCATTGTTTTTTCTTTTCCATAAACATTTCTGTTTCCAAATCTGTATGCAAGTTGCAAGTCTAATTCTTGAGTTTTTCAACAGTTTGCAGGGAATGTATAGAAAAGAAGTTAATAGATGAGAAATTAAATCATTGCCCGGTTTGCAATACAGACTTGGGTTGTTCTCCACTCGACAAATTAAGGTAGTCACAATGAACATGGTACTTCCATATAGTGCTGGCAGATTGTTCTAATATTCTCTCTGTTTCAGTTGCTGGTGTCACATCATTCAATCATGGGTTGTAATTTGAATCATCACTATATGATTGTATTGTTAAAACAAATTTATTTTCCATGAAATTACTTGATCTTCAGTGTGGAACCAACCATACAGGGATCTACCAAAAAGTAAGGTTGTTTGTAACTAGTGAATGAGATATCTGATTGTTTGAATCAATGCATGCACTGAGAAAGAAAATTGATGTGATCAATTTTGCTTCTTCTTTTTCCCTGCTCTTATTTCTATTTGATGGTTGAAAATCTTGTTGTTTTCTTTTTCTCCTAGTCCTCGGAGTTTTCCTGCATTTTGCCTGACTTCTATGCTGTTTTGGGATGAACAGGTCAGATACTCGTAAGCAAGATTTGAGGGACAAAATTTTCCCACCTCAAGATTATAATGATGAGGAACCTGCCGATAAATTGGTAGAAAAAATAAAGAAGAATTTAGTTTTGTCATCACAACCCAATAGAGAAATATCCAAATCTGGTTTTAGAAAAGAAGCAGATCTTTCATCTCCCAAACCTGATAAAGTGGAAGATGCAAAGGAAGATGAAAAGCAGGGTGAGGCTGAATTTGGGGAAGAAGGTGCTACAATTGGATCCGCTAGAAGAGCGAAAGCTGCGGCAAGAATAAAATTTATCTGCCCTGCACAACCTTCAGGAAAAGAAAAGACAGAGGGTGATCAGCCTCGAGTTGAAACTTCCAGCGGAACTCTCAAAATCAGAATTCCGGTAAAGGTTACACATTTTTTCTTATCATGTAATCTTTATCAGGTTCTTCTTTCTTAATCCTCAGTGTGTCTCTCCTTTTAGGGAAGCTAATGTTATTTTGACCTTTTGTCTCTTAACTTCACATTTATGTTTTAGCACATGACTATTTCCTGTGATATGCAGAATCCTTCAAAACCAAACACTGAGTTAAGGAAAGAAAAGGCTGAAATGTTTGAGCCAGTAAAAAGCAAGGTGGGAGCTGGAAGAAAACGCAAGTCCCGTAATAATTCCACCATGCAAGAAAATGGTGCGACTTCAGTACCTGTGCACTCTAATGACGATGACCCTCAGGTTGGTATGGTCGAAATCGACAACCGTAGTCACAAAACTGATGGTAAGAAAAACGAGTCAATTCCTTCGAGCTCTGAATCAATGAAACCTATTGCGAGCATCCAAGAAAGAAGGCCAAAACTCTCGGAGGACTTGAACTTTCCAGCAGCAGCTGAAACTGATTCCGACAGTGAAAGCAGCAGAGAGTTTGGTCCAATCTGGTTCTGCTTACTTGCTTCGGAAGAGAAGTGAGATTACGTTTCATGGCCTATTTAACATTCATAATCATATTAATTCTTGAATATCTAACCTTTGAATTTTCTTATACAGTAACGGACTTGAACCACTGCCACAACTATCTTCGTGTTACCTACGGGTCCAGTGAGTTCTATATTCCTATTTTCTGTTGAGTTTTTTTGTTGGCTGGTTTTTTAGTGCTTGAATGAGCTTGCCATGCCATGCTTGGAATAATGGCTTATCTGGCTGCTGTTGAATTGGTAAAAAGCTGTTTCTGTATATTCACTTTTATATGCTATAAAGTATATTTTCACTGTCCTCCTCTGGCATCCCTTTATCCATATAAGTTCTTGTGTGATTCTGTATATGTGCCATATGATATCACTCTCATTCCTTATCCATCTACATTGTCAATTTTGGTTTCTCAGACATTTTTGTGATTATATTTATCTTTCTTATCAAGCACAAACTGGTATGGTATAACTGGTAACTTCCACAAATAAATCTTTAAATCATTACAGGGATGGCAATGTGACCGTTTCCTATATAAAGAAGTATCTGGTGAAGAAGCTCGGTCTTGCAAGTGAAAATGAGGTAAATTTGTTGTCTCTTTTTGCTGAAGCTTACACCTTAGTGAAACAATGTATAGCTATTTTTCAGAAGCTAATTGGTTTTTCTGGTTTACACTTTCAGGTGGAGATCTCATTATATGGGCAACCTGTTTTATCTTCATGGAAACTGAACAGCTTAGTAGACATGTGGTTGCGAGCAATGCCAAAGAATGAGATTGTGACAACTTTTGGAAGTTCAGCCAAGGATTTTATTATGGCTCTTTCGTATGGTCGAAAGGCTTAACACCTCAAACTACCCTCCTTGGTCTTAGAGAATGTTTATTATGTTTATGTCTATTAGAAGCACCTAGCTTTTTTTATTGAACATTTGCGGTATATACATTATACCCTTGAGTTTACTATAGATTTTGTTGTTTATTGGAATTAGATTTTCTTTTTATGTTATGATCCTTTTTATATGTTTCACTTATTTTTCATTTCTCTTGTGTTTGTTATTGCTTCTTTGGCTATCCACAAGAAAATATGAACCTTTTCAAAGTATATCCTATTCTTTTAGCGTGTTGATAGAAGTAAAGAGAGATGGATAAAAAGATAATGGAAGGAAAAAAAAGAGTACATGTGATAAATAATGTGATAAGAAAAAAAAAGTAGTGAAAAAGTTAAGGGGAAAATAAATGCACAATAATAATAATAATAATAATAATAATAAACAATAATTTTTAGAAAATATGCAATACGGATCTCGCAGGCATTCGATGATGGTGCGAATGTGATTGTGCTTTTAGCAGTAGATTTACAAAATATATCGCAAGTTATGTTATAGAAAAAAAAAAATACAAGTATAAATAATGATATGATGGGAAAAATAATAAATGTTTATCAAATGTTGTATTTATATCATTAAATGTTGTATTTATAGTATTAAATGTTGTATTTATTTTATTACCACTTACCGATATTGTTAGTTTGGCAACCAATAATTTTTTCATGAAAAATGATTTATTCAAACTCCTCGGGATACATACAAATCCCCTAAGAGGGAAAGACACAGAAAAAAAAAAAAAAAAAGTGATGGATAGTTAGATTAATTGATCATGAGAGATGGATATAAAAGAATAATATAGAAGTCAGGGTGTGCAAGAAAAACAGATTATTTAGGGGGTGAAAAGATTAAACAATGGTTCAGAGTTAACAAGAGGAGAAAAATCGTAGTAGTGTGATTTAAGAGTGAAGTTTAAAATGAAAAAAATTATGTCTTCCTTTATCATAACAGTTCAACCAACTCAAACATGAAAGATATCAACTAATTTCGAGTAAAAACATATGTTAAATAACTGACTACTCAAAAAAAGTATTTTAAGTTCAATTTAGTTTGTATTATTATATTCTTAGCAGTAACCATTTAAATTTCTGAAACAAATTCATGGTCATTTTTATTTCTCAAATCTAACTTACAACCTTTTCCAGGACACACTAGAATTCCAAAAGAGGAATATCAGCAATATTTAGGAGTAAGAAAGCAGAGAACTTAAAAGGGAATCAATATTGAGACAAAATTGCTTTTATAACTTTCTATTCTTCATTCTCGCAAGTGAAGAACAGATATTAGGCACGTGACACTGGCGTCTTGTTACTTTTGGATAATAATTGTAAACAATAGTTGCATTCATTTATTCTGTTGCTTAAAAGGGAGATATAAAAGAATGTTTACAACAATACACTTTTGGAGTACTTTTCATACCCAAAAAATATGACATAGGCTAGATGCAAGGTCTATACCGATGCTACTATTCCAAATAGAGATATGCTGCATGCAAAAAATCAGAGAATTCAAGCGTTTGAGAAATTTTAATTAATTAAATTCCAAACTTACCGAATAAAAACAAAATGGAAGACATACAATTTTTGTTCTCTCCTGAAAAAGAGCAGAACCTAAAATTCATCAAAGAGAATTTGAATGTTCATCCTCTTTGAAATTTTTATTTACTTTGCAGGCTACTCGATAAAAGTAGAAATTTAGCGAACTTGTCCCATGACAAAAGTTCGTCCGAGACTTGCAAGTAAAAACAGAGGAATACTTCTGTAGAATAAGAAAATTTGCAGAACTGCACAACAGAAAGTTAAGTAGCAAGTGCACAACAAAAAGTTTACACCAAAGATCTAGCGCATGATATATCTAGTTTGCAGAATTGATTTTGCAAGCAATTAATTCACAGGACAACTCTTCTGAGAACATCATCATACTATGGTTGATAAAGAAACAAGTTCACAATAAGGGTGCAATAAACTATAGCAAATGCTGTCAACAAATGCTATACACAAGCTTGGTGAAATATATCCCACACTCAACAGTAATACCAGTTTATAGGACATTTGGATTCCCATTTATACATTCATGGAGATTACAAATTGTGGCGAAATACAGTTCCATTGTTGATAGCTAGTTCTAACACAATGAAGGAGACTTTTATAATGCAAAAGCAAATCCATACAAACCCTAGGTTCCAACCAAAAAACCTGCAAATCATTCAGGCACAATTATGCAAGTGAAATTGAAGATTACCAACACTTCGATGCAGAAGTTAGGTATTGCTGTACTGTGTTTCAATAAAAATTGGCGGGTTTTAAAAGAAAAACTAGACTAGTAGCAGAAACAGTTACAAGAACTACACTTAAATTGTCCTCAGATGATGCATTATTTGTGCTTGCTTTCAGTTCAACCTAGCACATGACAGGGCAAAGTCGTATAGAAACCCTATGATAACGAGGATAAATCCCCAGCAGCACACCAATTACGGGGATCTTTCATCCAATGACAAGGCAAATTTGATACAATGAATGTAGCATACATGAATAATGGGTGATTGTTAGTGAATTGTACATCAGAATTGAGAAATGGAAAAGGAGAAATCAAACAGGTACATAGGCACCAGAGGCGGGAGTGTCACCAAGCATATGGCCGTAGGGGGAATCTTGATCGTCCCCGATAAGGTCGTCCGTGCTCCGGAGCACCCCGTGCAGGAAAACCACCAGGGCCTCAATTAGGACGGCAAGAAGAAGGTTGAGCCAGGCGGCGGTAGCGAGGAGTGCGACAACGGTGAGAAACGCGAGTGGGAGGATTGCGAGGGGGAAGTCGTCGCGGGAGAAGTAGATGAAGTACCAGGCGGCGGAGAGGAGGAGGAAGAGGAGGAGAGGGAGTGGGTGGGGGAAGAGGGTGAGGAGGAAGATGAGGAAGAGGAGGACGGCGTAGTTGAAGAGGAAGTAGGTCACGTTGTGGGCGAGGCGTGTGGTGGCTTCGGAGACGGAGGACGGGAGGGTGAGGGCGAAGAGGTCAAGAAATACGCGCCATGGGCGGCGCGTGGAGGCAACGTTTTGAGTTGCTTCCTTTATGTTGGCGAGTGTTTCCGCAGAGAGCAACATTGTTGTGTGCAGCAGATTGATGGAATTTGGAAGGAAGAAGAAAAGTTGCGGTGTGTTTGGGGGATTTGGATTTTGAATTGGAATCAAGAGAGACCAGTGAGTAGTGAATGAGTCGTCGATGGAACCAACCAAGACGAAGTTTCTTTACCAAGACAAAGTTTCTTTCTCACTCCCTTCTCTTACAATTGGGCCCTCTTGGCCCAACTAACTATCAACAACCACCTCCAGAAGTAATTGCTTCTTCCACCTCATTTTTCTCCTTGCACCTTTTCCGTCATAGTTTAATAATATTTTCTTTTAAGAAATACTAACACTGTCCAGAAATATTTTCATAAATATATTAAAAATGATGAAAATAAATAAATAAATAAATTCCTACATAGCGTTTAAAATGCATTTGAAAGTATTTGGTTGGATCCCTGAAGCGATAGCAAAAGTACATGGAGAGAAGCGCAGAAGAAAATGACGGCCTGGCACAAGTTATCAGAAATCTGCTCTGGAGCAGGAGGCGGTTAAAAAGGACATGCTCCACCGCTTCACGTGTTCATGCCCATCTCAGACACAAAACTACCCAATAAATAATTAACAACCCATATTTGGAAAACTTTCAAAATTTATGGTTTCAAGACTAGTATTCCAAAATATATAATTATTTTGAAAACATTATTTTATAATATAATCAAATTTAATAAATATTTCAAAAGAAATAACAATTAATTTTAATTCTGAAAATAAATTTTTATTTTAAAATTTATGCTTCAAAATTTTTTAAATATTTTTTATATCTTTTTGACATACCCACTTTATTATATTCGCATTTTATTTTATTTTTTAAAGACTTAGATAATATGTCATAAGTTTTAATAATTATTTAGGGGTGTATTATCAAATCCAAGAAAATTTGTTAACGTACATTTGCATTTTGCAATCACGAAACTTAATTAGTTATGTAATCTCATTAACAAATAAGAAAAGTGAAGCACTCCACGGCTCTTTATTTTTCAAACAAAAGCATTAGAGATATAAGGCCATTTTATTAGTAATTATTTCTTGAAAAAGTTTTTTTTTTATTAAAATAAATAGGTCTTCATTTTGACATGTTTAACTAGTTTGTTATTTTAAGTTTTTTTTGAAAGGGAAATTTTATTGACTTGGATGATTTTTTTTCTTAAAAACGTCCTTACGTTGCAGATATTGAGGAATGCTATTAGCATATCATTAGCTACATAAAAATGTGATTAAATTCTTTAGTTGCATTCCGTGAACAAATTCTAGATATTGCAATCTGTAAAAGGTGTCTACATCAATTTTGTCAGGTAAAGTTGTACAAAGACCCACACATTAATTAAATTTGTTTTCCAATGTCTTCTCTGTATAAAGTTGAAATGTTGAATATTGACTTATACGCTTTCAA
Source organism: Vigna unguiculata (assembly GCF_037176805.1). NCBI lineage: Eukaryota > Viridiplantae > Streptophyta > Magnoliopsida > Fabales > Fabaceae > Vigna > Vigna unguiculata. Next base: position 36,134,169 of record NC_140798.1, read on the forward strand.
TAATTAACTCATCAAGATTTACCATGTATACAAGCCTTTTAATTAATCAGATTTTCATTATATATAAATATAAACACTTAACTGTCATGATGACACGTGTCTCATCCTTATATCACTCTTGTATGGTTAGAGGGTTAGAGCAATTAAAATGAATTATAATTTTCAACTTATATAGATATTTGGAACAAATATAATTGTGTATAAATGTATAAAATAAAAATTTAAAAAGTACAATGATATATCAAAATTATATTTATTCATTTAATATCACTTTTATTTGAGTTTTAGTATTTTGTTTCCATCATATGTAACTATTATGAATCTTTAATATGTCTTAACTTCATTTATATTTTAAATAAAGTTATAATTTAGTTTTTTAAGGATTTACGAAAAAATTTGTAATTCTTTTTATTAAGTGAGTCAACTCGTTTAATCCACAAATTTGTGGTAAGTCGAGACTCGTTCGATTTTTTTAGATTCGCTAAGTTGGATTGGATTTATTCACTAAATTGCCGATTTATGATGGACCAGGTCAGATGATCCATTTTGACAGGTCTATATGTGGTGATAAAGTGAATGAAACTTAATGATAAACAAGTAAATTTTTAAATAATTCATAATTTTTTTATTTTAGTTATTCACAATTTTACTTTTATATTCCCTCTTATATTAGTAAAATGAAACTTAATGGTAGACAATAAAAACTTAAACTAGTCACTAACAATTTCATGTCTAACCAGAAGATTACACCTTTTATTTTATTTCTACCACCGCTACTAAAATAAACTCACATAATTTGGTCTAACTCTTGTATCTTTATCATTTAAGTAAACTTTAAATCTATTTTAACTTCACAAAACTAACTTATAATATAAGATTTATACTCATTTATATATTATGAAATTGTTTTATCTCTAATCGATATAACATTTCTAACATTTTACCTTACACCGAAGTATATACATTTTATACATGAGATTAGACACTAATAAATGATTTGATAACAGTATGAATAACAAGTGAAATAATCAATCTAATTTTCACTATAATAAATTTTAAATCATAACTTTAATATTAAGTTAAGAAATAAATTTTAATCTTAACTCAATTCCATGATATCAACAAATAAAATAAAATTTACACTCCGTATAATTTGTATAATACATAAGATTGTCTTATCCATTATCTGATGTGGACTTTCAATATCCATCTTACCATACTCAGAATCTAATTTCCCCAAAATATGTTACTCTTCGACGACTCCATACACTCATGCTCCAAAATCAAAACAAATAGCTGTCAAGCACAAAAAATAGTCTTCCATTTTTGATTTTTTTTTTGTCTTCATGTTAGACAAAAGAAAACTTGAATTGTATTTTACGTGTACAATGCCCCAAAATTGAATAATGGGAAAACAGGAGAGACAAAAAGTAATAGATACCAGGACTTTGAATTTATAGCAGTGTTTCTTGAAAATATATAGTATAAAAACAAAGATATAAAACTATAAATCAGTGAAGCATGTATTTAGGCATTTTTTTATTTCTGGATTGTTTTGACCATCAATCTGTAAAACAGGATTTGTTGAATTTTTCTTTTTCTAAAAATGGGTTAAGTCGTCTTGTAACATTAAAGGTAAAGTCGTCCTCACCCCAGCCGGTTTCATTTTTATTATAGAAACTTGAACCCAACACAAGTAATTAAAATCGGTTTGCATAATGTTATAAAAAAAAACCTTAAAAGTGAAGTCATCAAGCATAAACCGAACTGGTTCATGATGACATCTCTTTTCTAAAAAAAAAAAAAAAAAACCGGTTAGGGGGAGGACAACTTCACCTTTAATGTCCTCCCCATGAAGACTTGATCCTATTTTGCGAAAAAAAAAAATTGAAAGACCCTTTTTCACAAATTTGAGTTAAAATGAACCCCGAATTACAGAAAAGCCCATGTATATACAAGTATTTGAATTTCATCCGACTGTAGCTTATATCTAAAATGTATACAAAACTAAAGTAAACATGTTACACGTAAACTTAAATGCATAATAATTTTGTTTATAAACTTATTTAGATATAAACCTATGCATCTTGATCTAACTAAGGATCAAATTTAGTATTTGTGTATTAAAATTTAAATCATCCTATATCTCATACAACAGTTTCGGTGTGGTGATGTGAACTTATTACCAGAGGCATCCAAATCCCAATATCATCATAGGAAAGAAGTTGTGGAGATGTCTGAGTCTGCGATTGCATCAACTCAGTTGCCACCTTTGACAGTGACACGCGTTATTTACTAACAGATCTGTGTGCTCAACTTTCTGAAACTCATCCAAAAGTGAAGAAAAGTCAAACATGAAAAACCTATATAAGTAGGTACCAATCCCTCTCCCTAATATTCACATAACTAAAACGTTTCCCTTTTATCTCTATCTTCACGTCTCTTCTATACATCCTTGCTTGCCTTGTTCCGATGGCAGCCTCTGCTAAACTCTTATTTTTGTCCTTTCTTACGTTGTTCATCTCCTCCTCCATAGCTCGAACCTCTTACAGACCAAAAGCACTTGTTCTTCCTGTCACCAAAGATGATTCGGCCTCTGTTCCTCAGTATGTCACCCGAATCGAACAAAGAACCCCACTTGTGCCGGTGAAGCTAACCGTTGATCTTGGTGGTGGTTACTTTTGGGTCAACTGTGAAAAGGGCTATGTCTCATCCACTTCTAAACCTGTCCGCTGTGGCTCTGCTCAGTGCTCACTGTTCGGGTCGCACAGTTGCAGTGGGGAGAAAATTTGCGGTCGCTCTCCTAGCAACACCGTAACTGGGGTCTCCACATCCGGTGACATTCATGCTGATGTTGTTGCTACCAATTCCACTGATGGAAACAACCCTGTGAGGGTGGTTTCTGTGCCCAAGTTTCTCTTTATATGTGGATCAAATGTTGTCCAAAGAGGCCTTGCTAATGGTGTTACAGGCATGGCTGGTCTCGGCAGGACTAAAGTTTCCTTTCCTTCTCAATTTGCCTCAGCTTTCAGCTTCCCCAGAAAATTTGCCATTTGCTTGAGTTCCTCCACCATGACAGATGGTGTTATGTTTCTCGGTGATGGCCCTTATAATTTTGGTTATTTGAACGAGGATCTCTCCAAGGTTCTCACTTTCACCCCTCTGATCACAAACCCTGTTAGCACTGCTCCTAGCTCTTTCATGGGGGAACCGTCGGCTGAATACTTCATTGGGGTGAAATCTATAAGAATTTCTGAGAAAGATGTCCCCTTGAACAAGACCCTTTTGTCTATAGATAGAAATGGCGTTGGTGGGACTAAGATTAGCACCGTTAATCCATACACTGTGATGGAGACCTCAATTTACAAAGCTGTGTCTGAGGCCTTTGTGAAAGCAGTTGGAGTCGCTACTGTTGCTCCGGTGGCTCCATTTGGGACTTGCTTTGCGAGCCAAGACATTGGGTCAACGAGAATGGGCCCGGCTGTGCCTACCATAAATCTGGTGTTGCAGAACGAGAAAGTGGTGTGGAGCATCATCGGTGCAAACTCAATGGTGCGGGTAGATGATGTAATTTGCTTGGGCTTTGTGGATGCTGGATCAGGCCCAAGTACAGCCCAAGTTGGATTTGTGGTGGGTGGTTCTCACCCAATGACTTCAATCACCATTGGAGCACATCAGTTGGAGAACAACTTCCTACAATTTGATTTAGCAACCTCAAGGCTTGGCTTCAGCTCGCTCTTCTTGGAACATACCAACTGTGCCAACTTTAACTTTACCTCTTCTACTTAGAAATTTGTATTGTAGTAGGTTAAGATCAATGTGTGTTTAGACGAGGTGATGAATAATAAGTGAGGTTATCTTGCCTCCAAACTTAATTGCCTTAAAGAGCACGTTGTTTCATCATTTTCATCTCTACTACATCATTACCGTTGTTATAAAATGTAAGGTTTCACAATCAGTGATCATTACTTAGCTTATATGGGTGATTGTTTCAATCAAATAGCTAACTGTTGGATACAAGTTACATGGTGTCGGTTTGTGATTTGAAGTGAGAAAAATCTCACATTGGAACAACTAGAGAAAAAAAAATTGTTGTTTAATAACCTTAACTGTGCAATAAACATGAACTAGCTTTTGGATTAAGTCGAGTCCAATCCCAGTTATATATAACACGCTTCATTCATGTCAACACTCCTCCAATCTAAAATCTCATAACTAGCATTCACAAGATTTTCAGCATCAAGTGTTTTTTATTGAAAGGCACGAGATCATTTTTCTTGCTCTAGATTTGTGTTATCACAAGGAAACTACTGAACCATTAAAAAAGGGAAATATATCAATAGTGTGTCAACTAACAAAACTTTTAATTGCGCATGATTGAATTAAATTCTAACAAGATTAAGAAAGGTTTTACTAGTTTTCCGGTTATGGTTTTATCACATTTCGGAAAATATTGTGTAATTGCGAAAAACAAAAAGGCTTGAGTAACACGAATAAAATTAAAGTAATGTTTTGTGTAGAGTATTTGTTGATATAGCTAGTAACTACGAGATTGTCAGAATGCTTTTGGACCGGCCAATCGCACAAGTTCATAATATACAATGTTCACTGTTGTTTTAATCCGTGTTCTTCTTGTTGGATTTCATAACCTATTACACAACTCATTCATAGCATATGCTAAACAAACTGCAGGTCTCAGATATGCCACAATTTTCTTCCCGTGAGTCCTGCAGCTGCTACTGGATTTATCAACAAGAACAACATTAATTTCACATAGCTCCTGCATTGAAACTCTCATTTATTAGTAGCACGCAAAAAGCCAACAAAGTTGCAAAGAGAACATCATTGTAAATCGGTTTAATTTCTTTTCTCCGTTGGAAATGTAAGAATATACTTACCATCTTTGCTAGAACTCTGCTCCATGTCAATCTGTTCTTGCCATGGCCACTTTAGATTTGAGGATGAGGAACACTGCTGTGGAACTGAAAATGAATATGAGCTTGTACTGGTACACTGCTTCTTGCATGATGAAGAATCAGCTGTGGAGCAAATTTCTTGATCAATGCCTGACATCCCAGTATCTTTGTTATGATTTTGAGAGTTATCCTGGTTTTGCCCCTCCTCTACCACACAATTTGGCCTCTTACGAGTAGGAGGGTGGTCTTTCTTGGAATCCGGTAGTGCTGGCACCTTCTGATCATTAGCAGAAACAGTAGCACACGGAGCCTTTTCCAGAAAGACAACTTTTGGAGTGTCCAAGTTTTCAACACTGTTAGTGTTGTCTACAACAACTTCATCCCTTGGTTCGGTGCCAGCAGCTTTTGCTGCTGCCTCAGATTCCCACATCTTAAATATAGCTTCAGTGAGTCTTTCTCTGGCCAAATCTACATCAATCATTGGCTTTGGGTAATTTTGACCCAACTCAACTCCTGATGCTCTAAGCACAGTAAGTGGTGCATCCCAGGGATGATGGATCCACTCAGTTGGCATTCTTGCCAACTCAGGTAGCCATTGCCTCACATAGTCACCTTCTGGATCAAACTTGGCCCCTAGAATCTGTCACCAAAATTACAGATATGAGACTTCTTACTTTTAATTTTATTATTTTCTAACCTCTAAATGGGTACAATTTACTCCTTCTAGATGAAATGAAGTCAAAAGGGAGACTAATAGTTCTTCTTTCATTTTCCTCAAGGGGAAAAAGTAATAACAGATCAGTTGAATATGCATCTTAGCATAAGATAACTTTCTAACTATTAGGATTCCTAACCTACAAAATATTTAATAGGAAATGGAACCTAGAAAGTCATGAATGTTCAATGAGACAAAAAAGAAGAAAAAATCAAATGGACTTATCCTTAAGCAAATATTATTAAGTCATTCAAATGTTAAAAAAAAAATAAAATTAGATAAGGTATACGAGAGAGCAGTGTTACTATTTAGTGGATGTAATCAAACTTCTTAGATATCAAAAAATGGCGCATGAGGCAAGGAAACAAAAGAGCTTCGCTACAGTAAAAAACATGCTATTCCAGTTACTGATGATGTAGGTTATGTTAATTAAGTAACCTTGAAAGTGCATACAAATTAAATTGTGGAGTATAAAATATCCCATCAGATTGATACCTCAGGATTGTCCAAGCGCTCAAGCTCATGACCATCTGGTAAACCACCTGAGATATACTGCCAACCCAAGATATCACTTTCAAGGTCTGCATCCAAAAGTGTGTCCCAGAAATACTTCATCCCCCATTTCCATGGTAGAAGCAACATTTTGACAGCAAAACTTGAAACTATTACTCTTATTCTGTTGTGTATCCATCCTGTTGCCCAAAGTTCTCTCATTCCTGCATCCACCAAAGGATAGCCAGTCCTCCCTTGTCTCCAAGTCTTAAAGTTATCAGGATCAGGATCCCAAGGAAAAAACTTTAAGTGCCCCAGAAGCGCTCTCTCGTGAGTGAAGGGAAAGTTGAAACAAAGATAACGTGAGTACTCTCTGAGTCCAATGGCCCTGAGAAAAAGATTTACACTTTCTTCACCAACACTGTTGCCTTCATTTGTCCATAGTATTTGCTTCATACGTGTCACTTGAAAAACCTTCCTCACGCTCAATTCTCCAAAGTGAAGATATGGGGACAAGAGTGAGGTGGAGTCTCCACCTACCTTCAGCCTTTTCTTGGAGTAGTGAAGTAGATGCTGCTCCACAAATTCTGTTAAGGCCTTGTCGGCATTTCTCCAACCCGGCGACCATGCCCGTCCCAGTAACGCATTGCTTGGCTTTTCTAATTCGTTTTCAAGGTCCAGTTCCTCCACTGAACAACCCTCAACTTTTCCTGTGGTTGGTATGATGACAGAAGTTTATCAGATTGCAGCTAGTTTCTATAAGCATTGTCTTAACCTCTAGCAGTAACTTGATACCAATAATCATACTATCCAGAAAAGATCAAATCAAAGTAACATGAATTATGCGTATAGTCACATCATACCTTCAGCTGGAGTTAATTGCCACGGAGGAACAAGTGAAACAATATCCATTTGCTTGTGCAAGCATTTCTTCCAAAAAGCATCAAAGGTAGTGAAAGCACGTCCACTCTCAGTATATACTTCCCATGGCTCATACAACAGATCCCCATTGTAGCTTTGCACAGAGATGCCTTGTTCCACTAGTTTTTCTTTGATGTTGTGGTCACGGACAAGTGAAACTGGATCTGATAAAACATTCAGGGTAGAAATATCGATCAGCTAGTTATTTTGTTCATTATTTAGTAATCGTGTTCGTGCCAGTTAATTCTCAGGTCTCAACTAGTTAAGCTGCTATCTAAAAGACTAAATAATTAATATGAAAAACGAAAGAAAAATAGTAGTGCTAGATTAGAATGCTTGAAACAAGTAAAGCATAGAGTGCATGCATTGGTGTATCAACAGTCAACAAACAAAAATACAGATTTATTGCTAATTCTTCATGTTACCTGCTATATAATGACTTTTAATGTGTTATGACAAATAAGAATCAGTGTATATTTTTTTAAATTCTCCATATTGACAATCATGCGCCATTTTTCAGTAGCAGGTTATCAAACTGAAACACAACCAAAATAATAAGGGTGAGAAAACGCCTAAGTATCCTACCTTGAAGCTTATCCCTAAAGCTCCTCTAAAATATCAATAGAAAAAGCCTCCACTTGCTTCTTCAATTTTTGGAGATCCAAAACATTAAATGATACCAAACATATGATACGATGGCATGCACTTCAAAATTGACTAAAACATTTAAAATAGAAGGCTAAATCGACACCATCTACATTCTGACAGCAGCACTTACCATATAGATGGTTAAACACTACTTTTGTTGCTTGAATGGCCTTTATGCAGTCCAAAAGAGCTGTGACAGTACTATGGGTTTTGATGAACACAAGCCTGGTTCCAAGAGACTTCAGTGAGCGATCCAGGTGAGCAAGAGATTGCTTCAGCCACCACCTTGACACTCTTCCTGGATAAAATTGACCTTCCTCTTTAGGGCACCATATATAAACAGGGAGTACAGAGCCCTCCCTGGCAGCAGCAACTAATGCAGGATTGTCCTCAATTCTAAGGTCCCTCCTAAACCAAACAATAGTCCTGTTGCTACCCATATTGTACACTTCCAATTTTTCATGGCACAGCCAAAACTTTCAACCTCACACCATGTCAGAGTAACTTATCCACAAGTTACTCGTACTCAATTAAAGAATTACGAAGTTCGCCTCAACACTTGACGGTTCTCCTAATCAAGATCCCTGGCAAAAGAAGATATGTGAAAATTTAAGACAAGACAAGATATCAGATACAAAGGTTGGATCTGGAATTTTGCAAAAAACATAAAGATATCTATTAGCAGCATGAGATGAGAACCTCAAAATCACAGCCAAAGTGGACCAAGAAACAAGTAGCTTATCAGGATGTCCAACTTGGATGCCACTTTGCTTTGTGTTAGGTATCCAACCTAAATCCTACTCAGAGAACCCATCCCCACATGTCTCACTCACCAATTTAAAGACCAATTTAAAAATAACAAAAAGAAAAGAGGAAAATTTCCGATCGAGAAACAAAAGTGACTGAAGAATAATAAAGCTTGCAAAAGCATAAAAATCCACAAACCACCGAGTTGGAATATTCAAAACATTATATAAGAAAATAATCCTTCAATACAGAGATGAATAACTGGAAAGTTCTTCCAATTCATCCTCAAACACACCTTAAACTCGGACTATATGAGGAGGATTTCAAATACCCTTCAGCAGCTAGATATTTAATATTCACAACCCAATCATCAAAGTTTACCTGCACTAAATCAAATCAAATAAAGATCCGGCCTAAGTTACAGCTTAGCTAGAAATGAATAATAGAGGCCATTAAAGGAGGCAACAGTGATTGAATCATGGAAGTGTGTTGGGAGGGTTGGGAGGATCTGATTAGTGTGTGATCACGTGTGGAAGATCACAAGGTTTGTGCATTGATGAAAGTGGGAGACAGACACGTATGATTTAACAGAGACGAAAGGATAAGAACATTGAACATGTCACTAGGGTCTACCAGCAGCTTCCACAACTTCATCAAAATGGACCAAATTTTTACCACAACATCATAAAAATATCGTCAATAAATCCAAAACCTGGTGGGCGTAACAACAAAAGTTGTGCGTCGTGATTTGTAAAAGATAATCACGACATGGACTTCTGTTCAATATCAATGCAATGAAACCCAAATTATTTTTTCTTTGTTAAAGACATGTATGATTTACTTTGATCAGTGATGATGACACCGTTAATAAGAACTGTAACAAGATTTTTTTTTTTCTTGGGTACGAGGATACGTTAACTAGCTGCTGAGTGGAACACTAGGCAAGGAATTTTGTTGAGATGCTTGTAAATTTCGAAATCAATTTTAAGATCACAAAGTTAAAGTAATCTCTCTTATATTAAATTGACATGTGTTAGCGTCAGTACCAAAATGAAGAATTTCTCACTCAAATAACATGTTTGGATTTAAAATTTATCTTGATAATATTATATTAAATATTTATACAAATAATAAAGTTTTCTTTTAGCCGAATTCTACTTTAAAAAATCGTATTATTTGTGTAAATATTTAACATGATATATTATTTGAATAATTTTTTAATCCACATATGTTATTTACGTCAAAAAATCTCAAAATAAATGTACAAATAAGTTATAATATTATAAATCATTTTACAAACATGACAAATTGCAATTAATAATCTATTTTAAACATTTGATAAGAAAAAAAATAATGATCAATCAGTAAGCTATAACAAAGTAATTTTTTTTTTCTCAAATGACATTTGATAAAAAAAAAAATGTTTCACCCTTTACCTAAAATTAATTTTCTAAAAGTAAGATTCTTAAGAAAAGATTCTACAAAAGTTTTGTGCAAATATTTAATCGTTATTCAACTTTATTCGGAATAATGAGCTCCCTTTTATCATTATAAACATTAAATTTGGTAACTTTATAATCAAATTCTACAGAAAAAGTTTTATTCCCACCTATAAAGGTGAGAACTCATTCATAAATAAACATTCCTATGCTACTTTCCCAAATATGCTAAATGATGATGATGATACCTTAAACTATAAGCCCTGCATCTTATTATGATAGTATTTTTATCTCATTAGCTAATTTTATTATTGATTTAAAAAGATATCAATTGAGAATAAAATAATTATAAAACAAGTTTAATAGTTAATTCTTTGTGTCAACAAATAACAAATAAATAATTCTGTATTTCAAAAAAAAAAAGTTAAAGTTAAAAATAATATTTTTAAATAAGGATTTTGACTACCTTTGCACAGATTATTGTTGGATTAAACAATACATTGATTACTATTATTTATCATGTAAAAAAACATAATTAAAGAATACAAATATTGGTATCAGGACCTAAAGATGTTGAATTTAATGAAAAGAGATAAAGAATGAAATTTCAGGACAACAAAGCAATACTTTTAAAAAGTTTGACAAAAGAAATGGATATAGAATAAAGTAAATGGAATATATAGTTTTAGTTATCAATAGAATAATTTAAAATAAAACAAAAAGGAGTAAGATTCAATAAATATAACATTATAAATAAATTCACAATATCTTGGTATTGTTTGATGTTGCCTTCATTAAGTGGAGAATTTTTGCGTTAAGTACCAAACACATTTTTGTATATAGGTAATGTCTAATTTTTATAAATATGGTATAGGTGATACTCAACTTTTTAAATCATGTAAGAAGACATGAATATATATATATATATATATATATATATATATATATATATATATCATATAAATATTGACTTTATTGATTATATTTATATTTATTTTGGTACAAATGTAATTTAGAACTAAGTCGTTTTAATTTTTGGTTTGGACTAATTTGTTATGATGTATTAAGTTCTAGTCGACTCGTCTTGACTTTCAACAAGAGCCAACTCGTCTTAACCTTTAGTTCAAGCCAACTTAACTCAATTGTAGCTCTGATAGCTTGACTTGAATATGGGAATGGGTCGACTTAGCTTGACTATAGGTCAAGCTAACTCGGGTCGACCTTTTGCCTCGATTTATCAATCTTGACCTTTAGTCACAACCAACCTATCCCAACCGTCGAGCCCAAGTTGGTCGGTCTTTACCTTTGGCCCGAAACGACAGGTCTCGACCTTATGCCTAAGTTGAGCCATCTCAACTTTCTTCGCTTGTCAGTCTATCTCGACCTTCGTCTCAGGACAACCTAACTTGAGCTTTAGCTTAGGTTAATTTGTCTCAACCTTCGATCTCAACCAATATGTCTTGACCTTCGATTTAGGTCGACTCATCTCGACCTTCAACTAGGGTTGACCCATCTCAACCTTTAGATTAGGCCTGTTCATCTTAATCTTCAACCTAAACCCACTTGTCTCAATTTTCGGCCTAGACCCTCTTGTCTCGACCTTCGGCTTAGGTTAACTCATCTCGACCTTCAACCTAGTGGTCTCATCTCAACCTTCGATCTGGCTGACTCATCTTGACCTTTGTCTTGGCCCGACTTGGCTATAACTTTGGGTTAGACTAACTTTATTTGACCTTCAGTTCGAACCAACTCAACTCAAACTTTGGTCTGAGTAGACTTAGGTCGACCTTCAAGTCGGGACAATCAATTTGACATTTGATCGAGGTTGAAGATGTTGTATTTAAGAGTTAATTAAAGTTTTTCTAATGGGAGCAATGAAAATTTGCTTTTAGATCTCAATTTGAGATTTCTTGTTAAACATATATAAAAAGTAGGGATGACAACAGGTCGGGTCGGACACAGATAGTACCTACCCGCAACCCGACCCACGACAAAAGAAATCCACATGCTACCCGTCCCGCTACCCGCACGGGTATCTGTTTAAAAAATATTTGCAGGTATATTAAAACCCGCGAGTACCTATAAATACCCGCAAATATTAAAAAAAAAGTATCAATATTTAAAAATATTACAAAAAAATGTAAAATAAAATATAAATTATATTAAATATAAAGTAAATATAAATATAAATTTAATTTTCATTAAGTTTAACTTAATAAAACATAAATTTAATTTTAATTTTAACTTTTTACGGGTAATGGGTATTCGCGAATACAAATAGTATGATACTCGCACCTGACCCGTTCATAAGCGGATATTAAAATACCCGCTACTTACTATCAGCGGGTACAAACTATCCATCACGAATTTTATCCGCGGATACCCACGGATACGAATATTTTTTTAAAAGTAACAAATTTTCTTTAAGGTCTCAAATATAGAGCTTATATAAAGAAAAATAAAATATATAAGATCTAATATTTATATAACACAACACAACTCAAATATATATATATATATATATATATATATATATATATATATAAAATTACCTAATAAATTATAAGTATTTTAATAATTTAAACAGGAACGAGATGAGAGCATATATGAATATTGGGATAGAGACGGGACGAATATGTATATAGTCATCTTTATCCCATATTTAATTTAAAAATTTGAATATTACTTATACTCATACCCAAGGACGACTCAAGAGTTTGGGAGGTCTAAAACAAACTTTAAAAATGAGGTCTTTTATTTAAAATTTATTTTTATAGCGTTTTTTTATACAAAATTATTTATTAAATTATCATAATTAATTTTATTTAACATTTATTCTTAAATAGATAATAAGGCTAATTCATTTAATCTACATTGTTGACACTGAAATTATTAACATTATTCTATAAGTTATATATGTATCTGTGAAAAAATATATATTCTTTTTATATAATTAAGAATATCAATTGATTTATCATTTTCGAAATCTATATTTCTCTTAAGATATTTAATTATGAAAATAAATAAAATCCATCACTATCCAACCGATTATCATGTTTTAAAGATTTTTCTAGGTTTAAGCATTTTTCTTTAAAAAATGTATAATCTAGTGACTTTAATTTTTTAACACTACATACAAAACAAAAAATATTTTCATATATTTTAAATTATTCAAATTTACTCTAAAGTGTGGTAATTTCTTTATCTACAATACATAACCAATTCTAAATGATTCTTGAAGAGAGTTTATGATTTCATTCTCAATGTTTTCATTAAATTTTTTCTTTTTACGTCTATTATATTTTTCACAAAACTTAGGTTCTTCTCAACTCTGGCTGTAAGTCTTTTTTTTCCTAAACTTGAATATCTTTCTATAGAAAATCATCCTTTGAATTATGTTCCAATTAATCTATTATCTACCAGAAAACTAACCCTTAATCTAATTAATAATTTTGTAGAAAAGCTTCTTCGTAAACAAAATTAAAATTTACTAAATAAAGGTTTTAATTCATTAATTATCATTTTTGATAACAAGAAAAATTAATATACACTAATAATAATTTAATTAAATTTATTCTCAAACACAAACTTATAATTAATATAGTAAAATTATATTAGTAATAAAATATTTTTTTGAGGTCTTTTTTTATCTCAAAAATGTAATTTAATAGAGATATATTAGTACAAAAACATTTGTTTCGAGACTTTTTTTTATTAAAAGTAATTTTATAACTAATTAATTAATAAAAAATATCAGTAGTAAATTTTTTTTTAAACTTTCTTTTAATAGAAACCTAAAACGAGTGTAACTTTATTTGTTTTATCCTTAAAATGACCATGTTCATACCATATTCAGTCAATAATCAAAATAAAGATGAATTTGGACAATAATTTTGAATTGGATTGATTTGCCATCCTAGTTGAATAATTTCTATTCTTGTAAATATATTTTTCAAATCACTCTTAAGTCTGAACCAACATCCAACCATAAATTGAAAATAAATAGCATGTTTGGTATTACAAGCCCATCAAAATGAAAAGAAAACCCAAAAACCTTTCTTGCATTTATTACAGCATTACTGTTAAATAACCCTCATCACAGGACCCATGCTTCCATTCAACACAATTACTAACAGAAAAAGAAATTTAGTACTTTGCATAATAGAAATAGAAAACAGTAGCAGTTTATGCCCTCACTTTTAGGATAAGACATACATAACCAAAAAAAAAAAAAAAACAGAGAAAGGTGACAGGACCAAAGCAATAATTGTGTGGAGCCATAGCAGTTGCATATCATTGCCTGCCAATCTGCCTTGGCCAGTTCATCATCCTCCCTTCCTATAAACTAATTCATCATGTCAATCCCATCCCACACCACATTTCTGATCTGGAATCTCGAGAATGAAATTAAACTAGACATAAAATTAATATGTAATTATATTTAAGTGATAACTTTTTTTTTTTTGTATTAAACTTTAGACAGACTATTCAATATTTTTTTTCTTTTTACTCTTGAATACATCGTTGAAAGGATTCTTGTCTAATAAAGTAAACCGACACCACATAAATTTTATTAAAAGTCGAGATTGATTTAAGAAAAAATATATTTTGCGAGTCTAACCAAAAAATTATAGACATACTAAAAGTGTGTTTGTTTTAATCTAATTTTAATAAAAATTAGAAAATGTAAATATGCCCAAATAATAAAAAAGTCGTAGGTAAGAATTAGATCCAATTTTACTAAAAATTAAATATATGGAGAAAATACACAATAATTTTACACTGTTACTCGATCAAATTAGTTAGCTTATTGATTTGACAATAACTATCTTAAAATTAATATCAAAATTAATTTAAATTTACTAAGAATGCAAGTTTTTACTGCACCAATGCGCATCCATAAAACTCGTTAGTTTTTACTGCACCTTGAGTTCAGAAAGCAAGTGGCAAATATTCCAATCCTGGAACTGAAGCAACAAAACTAAATCCCTGCGTGGATTAAAAAGTAACAAAGTAGATTCACCAACTTCCACTTGAAATTCATAGAATATAAGTTCATTTTTCAATAGCCATTAATATATTAATCTGCACCTATGAAGCATCATGGCAATAAGGAAATGTTGAAATTTCTCTGCAGTGGAGTTTCTTAGGCAGGAACCCCTAATCAGCTTTCACAGGTGCAGGTTATTCACTTGATAAATGATAAGTCAGCAGTTTAAGTGAAATATATCGAAACAGACATAGAACATGGTAGAACTAAAGGGTGTCAATCAACATCATTCCCTCAAGGTCTCATACATCCTAACTAGATCACCTAAAAACACGACCATCTTGTGTAGCTGCTCAGTTTGCACGCTCTCTGAGGACTTCAAGATCCATCTCTGTTGGGTCTGTTGCCTGAATCTCGTAATGGATGCCCTGTAGTTCCCTTCTGAACCTGTCCTTCGATGTTGCATAAAGCATCTTAGAGCGAATGCGGGATACTGAAGGAGACCTGTAAAATAATCTCTTCGTAAACCGTAAAGTAGAAGAATACAAGCAATAAAAGATGTGCCAAAATGTTTGAGAGAAACTTCCTCTGATTTAGTCCAACAGCAATAAATAGAAGGTAAATTTTATCTGCAAGTGTCAAGATAAGCTAGTTGAAAGTAACTGTGAGTCTATCTTGCAATCATAGTCAATCTATAAAATAAACGCAACACCTGAAAGTATTATCAACACAAAAAGAAATAACTGAGCAGATACAGACACTTAACCCGAGTTCACGAAGTGAAAGGTAATAAAAAACTATCACATACGTTTAGTAAGGACGACGGAACATAATTAACTACTGGAAACATTGGGAAAAATGACTAAGCACAAAAAAGAAGTCCCAGAGCTGACAAAGCAACATACTAATGGATAACAAGTCTAGCAGTTGAGGAAAAATAAACTCAGTCCCCAGTTCAACGAGGTATTAATTAAAGTTCAATTTTGCTTGAAAAAATAAACAATAAACAATTCCATTACATCTTACCCCTATTCCATTTGAAAATATGATATGTATCCCAATAATAAGTTTTCTTCGACAGGCCGATAATGTTAATTTTTACCATTAATTTAATTATCTTTTATTAACAAAATCAAACTCTTCTCTAGCTTTTAATCTACTTAGTCTTCAATTTTATCTTATTTTTGTAAATAATTACATTTTGGGTTATACTAATCTAATTATATCACTTATCTCCATTATTTTGTGTCTAATTTAGTAATAGGAAGCTTTTGTCCCAAACCAAAACATGTTTGCATCCTATAGAAGCAAGAAAAACAAAAAAATGCGAAACTTCGAAGAAATGCTGGTGCCATAGAAGCCAAAGTCAACACCACAAAGTCAAAGAGCACCAGATGTCAACTGCGCTAGGCACCATAATTCGCGTCGGGCGCCACCAAGTCAGAGATCAATGCACAGAATTGCGTTGGGCGCCACTGCTCCAGGAACAAGTCGTGTTGGGCACCATCTTCACAGAGAGCCCTCTTCTTTGTTCTGTGCAATAGCGCCCAGCGGAGGAAGCCATGTGCCGATCTCAGTTTTGCTGACCTGGCAAATTTTGCCCTATTTCTTCTTGTTTGCTCAAGGGAAAACGGATCTTTTGGAGGATTGGACGCGAAAACACTCGTTTGGAGAGCTTGAAGGACTGCTAGGGCTTGTGAGAACATCTACTTCTTCCTTCTTGTATCTCCATCTTCTTCCATTTCTCATTTTGTATTCTTAGGCTCTCCATGACAATGGAGAGCTAAACCCATTTTGTTGGAGGTAGATGTAACCATTAAACTCTCATGTATCTTGCTATGTTTTGATATATATATATATATATATATATATATATATATATATGCCTTTTCCATTGAATGTTAGTATTTTTGTTTGTGCTTACTTTGGTTTGATCACCCATAACTTGATACTTGGTTCATTAGGTGTTGAAAAATATCTTTTGTAACTTAGAACTGAAACAAGATCCTTAGTGCAGCTTGTCTCATTAGTTGTCTTAAACCCTAGTTGCTAAAGCAAGTTTGTTTATTAGGGGTTCAGGGGATTGACTCTTAATAAAGAAACCTAGGCTCATTCTTCTAAGGGATTAGGGTTTAAATAAACTCGTGGGTTGACATTAGCATTATAATGGAGAGGACTTAAGTGTCTAAATGCATGAGTGAGGTCGGTGAAATCTAACCCCAACATCACCAATCCATATCATTTCTAGTCTTTTCCATCTTCTAAGCGTTCTTAACTTCCAAAGTGTTATACTTGTTCATGCATAAACTTTACTTTCTTGCATGTAACACAAACTATGAAATTATTCTTTAGTCTAGATTAGTTATTAGTTGTACAATTACTTAGTATTTACATGAGTCTCTTGGAAAACGATATTCGGTCTTTCTGATTACTACTTGCACAACTTGAAACACTTGCAAAGGAGTTAACACTGGCACATGCCAAACATCATGTGGATCCCAAATCAAAGAGATTACAAGTTCTTCCACAGTAAAAATAACATGAAAAAAAAACAACCTCTCATGCCAACTAATGACCAGACATATTCCATTTATACTTATTCCTTTTTTTCTATATCATAAACAAGGAGAAACTTTATAGCTTTACCAATGTCTAAACTCCATCCTGTGACTTCAAGAAAAGAAAAATATTCCAAATTTTGTAATTCTAAAAAGTAGAGTCTGTAGTAAAAGGGTTCAGTCATTCAAACTTGTTCAATATTATTTGTATACTTTTCTAGCAACATTTACTATTGGCAAAGATCTAGGTCAAAGAGCTTAGATGGGACAGCTATAAGCTACGTAATAAATTGTTGAGCATTTTATTATAAAATGAAATATACAGAAACCTTTTTCATGTTTCTACACTAGAGATTGCAAAAAGATATTGGACTTTGACATATATGCATAAAAATTGAGGTCTAAGAACTTGTCAAAATACTTGTTCAGTCTCTGCCACTAGTATGTTTAGAGTGGGCCATGACAAGAAGAATGAAAATAGGCATTCATAATAATAGAATATTGGTTACATCGAGGGGGTACTGGATGTTTCCAAGCGTAGTGTTACGTAGAATTGAATGTGTCAGGTGTACCACCTTTATGGTTTTTTATGGTTGGAAATAGGAGCATTTTCCACTCACATCTCTCAGTAAAGAGAAGGTTAAGGAGTGGAGAGAAGGTTAAATTTTGTATGATAGGCGGTTACGCTCATGATTCCTCAAAGACCCTTTTATTATTGGAGGGGAGGCATAGACAATCATTGTGCTCTGTGTCTCGTCAGGTGTGATCTTTACTTTACAATTGGCTTGGATTTTCCGTAGTTATGCCCTCATCGTGGTCAAGTTCATTATCTTCAGCATGGAAGTATGTTGGAGGAAAGAAAGTATGCTTGGCATATTTTCTAATATGCTGTTAATATGCGTGTTGTAACAATAAGACTTTTTTCCAAATTTTGACCAAGGATATGATGGGGTTGATAGATCTCATAATGCTCAATGTCATTTCCAAGAAGAACAAAAGGGGTTTCTTTTTTGTTTTCTGATTGGTACACGGAACCTTTTACTTCTATCAGACAATGTGGCTGGTTTTGGACCAGCCTTTGATTGATATGGTCTGGTTCTTTTGGAGGGTTAAGCAACCCTTGTACTCATTTCAATAAAACTTCATTGGCGCATCACGGAAAAAAAATACAATCATAGTAAACAATTGGAATCATATGTAGATATACTAGAGAATTACATCATTATAGAGAATTTAAATTGTATAATTTGCTTTCACTATACCCATAGATACCTCTTTAGATCAGCAAAGTGGTCATGATACCCTAGATGTCTTAGGATTTAATTATTTATCTGTATTTCAAGATTTGAGGCAAGGCAAGCTACATAGATGCAACAGTAAAATGCAATACCCACATGCATAAAGCAGTGTAAACAGAAACCAACGTGGGAATATTAGAATGAGTTAATATGATATGCAACTTCTAAAGTAGTATATGAAATCAAGAGACTCACCATGCCACGAAAAAGATTTTGCTCTTCTGGCAGTTCTCAGATGTCACAAAATCAAAGTCATAGACAGCATATCGGCAATCACTTTCAGGCAAGGATGCAGTGAAATCATCATAGCTCTCAGCAGGGCCTCCGGTTTTCTCCACCACAACTTCTTGCTTTTTCTCATCAATTTTAAAAACCACATAGCGATGAACTTTCTTCCTCTGTAATTCCAGGAACGTGTTTACGCTATGCTCAGCAACACCCATTCCAGAAGAGGCATTTCCCTATAAGCAACACATTGATTACTTCTAAATTATAGCCTCTTTCAAATTCAATGATCAAACCATATTACCAAAATTGAAAATGATAAGGGCAATGATGATGTTCTTACAGTAAAATGAATCTTAGCATCCAGGAAAAAAAAAGGATATTTCCTTTACACGCATAGAAACAAAATACAATAACCCAACAGGAGAACCAATCATGTACTCCTAACACATGTAATTCCCTTGAGCTCCGTCACAAGATTCATATGCAGTATGAGTGCAAAAATTAAATAATATTTCAAAAGTAACAAAATGCGCTTACTTATTTTGCATCCAATCCCTGGATCAATTAAAAATTCTGATACAAGCAACCCTAAAGTTAATTGCAACTCAAAGCAACTTCATGCATGGGAAAGGAACAAAATATTCAATAAACTTTCAATTGTTAGTATATGATCTAGCCTGATTTCTTGACCCCTTCCTTTTGTAAGATAGTATGTATCATCACAGTGAACCAATTGAAATTTAAGCCAATGGATAGATCAAAAACCTTCCCATTTCAATTTCTGAGTCATCCTCGTAGCGAACCCAACATAGCACTAAAAATATAACACATACCAGGCCCAACTCAAATGCATCAACGATAAGTTTCAAAATACTAGAATATAGACCCAAACTAAAAAACGACACAAAGATCAATGTCGATTTGATATCAAGTGAGTGTAACAAACTAAAAAACACGCGATTAAACAAAGATGTAGCATTAAATTTGTAGCATCCGTAAAATTGGACCTAGACAGCGCAAAAATAAATAACAGTTCAACAAGATCAAGTGATAACAGCGCAGGCAAAATAAGGAAAATAAAGAAGAAAATAAAAGTGTTAGTTAAGAGAGAGAGAGAGAGGCGAAAAGATGAAAGGAAGCTTACCCCTCCCCCTCCTACTCTGAAAGCCATGGGTACAGTGAGATGAAAGATGGGTTTTGCGGAGAGAGAGAAAGGTGAGAGAAATTGTGTGGAGAGAAGAGAAAAATAGTGAAGAAATTTATGAAACGCAACAAAGGTATTTATTCTCTTCACTGAAAAAAGGTAAAGTAAAACCAAAGCAAAGGGAAAACTCCACAAAAGAGAAATGCCAATTCTTTAACAAAGTTCCAAAAGCCCTCTTCAGTTTATAATTTCCAAAGCTCCTTTTAACAATTTAGTCTAAAGTTTGAATAATGAAATGATGTCATATAAAATAAATATTTAAATATGATTTTATTTCTTTAATCTAATACAATTATTTGATTAGTTTTTTTTTTTAAATTATAGAAATTAGTCTTAATAAATAATATTTTTTCTAGGATGTTATTATTATTTTTTTATCTCAAATATGTTAAGAGATATTGTTAGAATTAATTACTATATCGAAAGTATTTTTAGAAATATTTTTTTAGTTTTTTCAATAAAGATATATACATTATACATTGACGTGTGAAAGGATGTTAAAAGTTTCACATTGACCAGAAATAAGGTCAACTTATAATATATAAATAGGTGTAAACCTCATCTTATGATATAGTTTTGTGGAGTTGAGATTGACTTAAAATTTACTTCTTAATATGATATCTAGAGCCTAAAGGTTTTTTTAGAAAAATTTTTTCACCTTTGTCACTGTACTTGTCGTCGTCCGGAGCAACAGTTTTAACTGGAGACCACACAATTTTGCTCGTCTCAGCCAGGCAACCCCAATGTCGTATACTGTTATATTTTTTATTCCAATCTCATGTCAGTTGAGAGACATCGAGTTTTCGTCCCCACTGACAATGTCGATGTTTCGATTTCAAGTTTGTCAAGACATGGTTAGGGTCAATCACCGTATTGTTGACTTTGAAGATCGAAATTTTATCATAGTTTTATTCTTAAAAGACGTCATGGAAACATAAATAAAGAATGGTTATTTAAATTGTCTTTATTCATGACTCATAAGCCATGTGAAACTATTAGGTGTATTATAGCATTTATTATATTTACTTGTTTAAAAGTATAAGTTAATTATAATTATTATTTTTTAACTACAACTGGGGTTAAGATTAAATATTATCTTTTTTTAACAACCAAGTGGATTCGATTTTGTTTCAAGTATTGTAAAATCTTAATCCAAAAAAATTCAGATACAAAACTGAATGTATCAAAATTTTGGTTGAGACACATGTTCAACAAGCATACAAGATCATGAATTAAGATTGTTACATGAGCTTTATTTTTTTTAAGAAATTTATCATTGGTAAAATATTGGCCTAACTCTTTTCATTTAGGTGATCCTGTGCGATGAAATTACGTACCCACTCTATCAACTAATTAGTCTATCATATTTCTATAAATTGATTTTTAAAATAGACTAATTGCACATTTGCAATTTAATCTACCAAATTAATAACAACTTTAGTCTTTTAAAACGTTTTTTTATTTAAGTATTCCTTCTATCCAACTACCACGCTAAACTAAATGAAAACGTTTATTGTTTTCTTCTAGTCGACGCAAATAAACTTGAACGGTTCTTACCAAAAATCCTTTTTTTTTGCTTGACTAAAATTTATTATTTATTAGTAATTTTATTTTCTGGATTTTACTTTATACAATTTTAAGTCCTTAGCTTTTAAGATTCGTAGTTTTCTTTCTAAATATCCATAATTTCTTATCATTTTAGACATTACACAGTAAAAATGGAAAATAAAAAAACTCATCATTCTATGAGAGTTTTTTAATGTATTTTTAAAGATTGAAAATTGAACAACGTTAAGGATAATTAAAAAGTAAAAGACTAAAATTGCTTTAAAATTACAGGTTCGACTAAAATTGTGGGAAAAAATAAAAAATTTAAATATAGATTTTGTAAAATATAAGGATAAAAAACATTGATAGATCGTTTCGAGTTAAAATAAATTCAAAAGGGACAAAATTACAATTAAGTCTAATTTTTTATAATTTTCAATTGAGTTAACAAACTAAAAAATTCTTATTTTATATTATAAAAGAAAAAATTGAAAAAAAGGCTTTGTCGCCTAAAATTAAGCTTATTTTTTGTAAATATACTTTAAATTAAATAAATTAGTGAACATAAAAAAAACAACAACAATATAATGTCTATAATCAATAATTAAAAAAAAATATATCACATTTACATAAGAGAATTCCAATAATTTGTCACACAGGATAAGGCCCACTTTTATTTTTATGTTTATAGGCTCAACATTGGATTTGGATTTGTAAGGATCCATAGTCATCCACTTGTTCCTAAGATCCTTTCCAGCTGTCCACTCACTTCCTATTTTGTCTCCTGAAATCAAAATAATTCATTCATCTCCCCATTTTTAAAACAGGAGCTCTATTAGGGTTTGAGTTACTCCCTCATCCAAGTTCACTGAACGCTCCTCCTCCATGTAAGTTGAGCTCAAACTTTCTCCTTTCTCTTTTTCCAGCTCTTTTGCTCTGATTCTGTCATGGATTCTTCCTAGAACCTCACCTTCGTTCTGGTATTCATGTTTTTCAGCCCTCTAGTTTGTTCCTGGAGCTGTGGTACTCCTTCTGTTAAGTGGTTATCCTTCTTATGTTTAGTTCCACTCAAAGATAAGGGAAGCTAGGGTTTAAAACTTTTTATATATATTGCATGTTTTCTAGTTTCTGATTCGTGTTTCTGATGCCTATTTGATGTTCATGTTGTATGAGAATGAATTGGGTGTGATTTTGCTTGAGTTCTTGGATTTGCATGTTTGAACAGGTGCAAAACCTCTTAATCTCGCCCAAGCGAGCAACTCTCGCCTAAGCGAGAGTACCAAGAGCTCACCCCAGGTTTTTGCTCGAGTTATCCCTCAGGCGATGAGCTCCAATTTTGAGCGAGAGTAATCTCGCCTAAGCGATGAGTTGAAACCTTGTAGTGCTCACTGTTTGAGCTCTCGCCCAAGCAAGGAGGGCTCGCTTGATTAAGAGAATCTCTTTCACCTGAGCGAGAGAATATTTTTCACCTGAGCGAGGACCTTTAGCTTGAGCGAGACTTGTGCAGGGAAACTATAATTTGTTGAAATTGTTCCGTGATGGATTTATTTACTTTTCAAGCTCGAAGTATATGACCATGCATGTTTTATGCGATTTAATGACACTAAGATTTTGTACTGTTTGGTATGAAATGAATTATGGATTGGTTGGTTGGTTGTTCATTGGCATGAGAATATAATGCTTTGATATTACATGTGGATTTGGTGTGAGAAACATGGATATGGTATGAGCTAGACGTAATTCAATGAGTCCCTTGGCGAGATTTCATGGTGGTGTTGTAGTGTATATAATTAGATAAGGATTCAAACAAAGTTGCATCCTGAAATTCTAAAAAATCAGTCAGTCTCACATAGAGCAAACTAACTTAAGTGGCGAGAGTAGCAGGAGGTCCTAGTTTTTTGCAGGATAATGGCCCTAGATGATCATGGACTATAACTTTGTGCGTGGTAGGGTGAAACCCATTAGCAATGGCTATGCAGAGCAGTAGAGGCATCATAAGTTAAACATATAGTGAATCCGATTTTTTTATATTTATCCGGATAATTGAGTCAAAGAGTCCTATTATTTGCTATCGCACTTGAGTGCCTATTGTTTTGCTTGTCTATAACCTGTTTTAATATTTGGTTGCTCAATAACATGTTAAAAAAATTATTTACTCTAGCTTATCCTTTTTGTTTGGTGTCTGTTTTCTTGTTTGGTTATTCCGTTTGCGATGATAACCAAATATTTGGTGTGAGCATATGTGGAGACCCCTGATGACTACCACGGTGATGGAGATGTTGTGTAGTCTAGTCCTCGAGTTGGTTTTGGCTCACTATTGAGCTCCTTTTGAAGAACAATGTTATTGTAAATCCTTTATGTGAGCAAATTTCTAGTTTAAACTGTTCTGTTATTGGCATTGTTTTGTGCCTTAACTTTCCTTTCAGTATATTATGGATAACTACTGATTGAATCCTTTATACATTTTGTCAGATGTATAAAATATTATAATTATGCGAAGTTTTGTTTATTAAAATTTATCTATTAAATGAGATATCTCATTCACAACTATTTTTGTTATAACTTTATTACTTAATACATTGAATATATATATATATATATATATATATATATATATATATATATATATATATATATATATATATATATATATATATATATATAATCACATCCCTACATATATTTCTCAAAAACAGAAAATTTACTAATTTGGCATACAAATTAGACAAATATTTTATATTTACCTAATACATTAAGAAAACCTTAAATTTATTTTGAAAAAAGTTATTGAATTTTAGAATATATTATAAATTAATTAATAAATGGTTATAAAAAAACGTATATTGCATTAAATGTAACAAACATATTTAATAAGGCTACTTTAAAAACATTTTTATAACTTGAAATATTAATATAGCATTATTTCACAATTTAATATTAGCAAATTATCATAAAAAAACTCAAGTATTAAAGTAACAAAACATAGTCAATAAAAGTTACTTTAACGACATTTTTACAAATTAAAATATTAATATAATTTTGTTTCACAATTTACAAAATATACTAACTTTCCCTTTAAAAATTAATTTGTATACATATATACAGGATGTCAACAAGCGGATAGAATACGGGTAATAGTTTTTATATTTGTGTACGAGTATAAGTTATGCGGATACTCACGTATTTTTTTTAATATTCATGGATATTCGCGGGTATACGTGAGTATTTATAAAAAAAATTAAAATACCTAACAACATATTTTAACTATAAATTCAAAAAAAAAAATACAATACATAATATTCATAAATTTCAAACAAAGTTCAAATAACTCATTTAAATAGTGTAGTATGACCGTTGACAAAGAAATGGAGAATGTATTTTAAAACCAATTGATAAAAAATAACACATCAACGTCAATGTGTTAATATTTTAATCATTTTTAAAAATTAAATTAGAGTATAGCGGGTATGAAAATCTACAGGTACAAATACTTTGATACCCGTACTCACATCCCGTTAAAAAGCGAGTATAAAAATTATTCGTACCCGTTATCTGCGGATATCTATTTATAATATTTATATCTCACATTGTGAGTTTTATCTGCGGATACCATTAGCTACAAATTTTTTTACATCCCTTATATACTATAATTTCTATATACTTAATATAATAATTTGTATAAAAAAAGTTCTTATAAGACTATGTATAATGTTTCTAACAAAATCAAATACATTTATGAAGTTTCACTCTACACCACCTTATATATGTTTACTCATTTAATATTTTAAATTATATTTTTTATAAATATTTTTATCTTACGTTTATATATTGAAGAGGTTTTATCTATAAACTACAGACGTGTATATATATATATATATATATATATATATATATATATATATATATATATATATATATATATATATATATATATATATATATATATATATATATATATTAAAAATTAAAATGTTTATAATTTAAAAAAAAAAATTAAATATGTTTTGAGTCCTTTAATTTTTATATAAAATTGAATTTGCTTCATCTTTTCTAAACCTTGAATCATTTTTATTATTACACTTTATTAATAAATTATTAATAAATGAACGTAGTCATTCTAATTAAACAAAATTTGTTGATGTGATAAACAATATAATTATGTGTATACATTCATGTCAACACATGGACAAATACATGTTAAGATATACACATACACATGATAACTTTATTTGACGTATTAATAAATCTTTAACTTTGTTTGATGATGATGACCGATCTATTTAGTTTTAATGTTTGAAATCAAATTTAGGACAGAAGTAAAATCTAATTTTATGTCATAATTTAAAAACTAAAAACATTATTAACTCCAAAAGTTTCGTTGAAGATAATTTTTTATTATATTTCCAAGTACATTCTCTTATTAGCATTCATCTCTTAAACTCTTATGTTCGTGTTTATTGTGGTTTCACTCAATAATTTTGTTATTTTAATATTTAAAACACCAATTTTAATAACCTCAAAAGATATATAACTAATTCTAATTCCTTAAATAAACCGGTTTCGATCACACCTTGCAACACACGTTTGAATCAACTTTCTAAAGTCAAGAATGAAAAGCATTTTCTCTAATTCCTGTCCTAACTTTAGTACACAATTACATTCATCATCACGATTAAAGGTTCCACAATAGCTAACAAACAAAAACTACAAATTTTCATATTTAAAATTGCCCACAAAAGAATATCCCACATAACGCACCATCAGGTCAATAATCATTTATTTAATTATTATCAATATTCTCAATGGTAATGAAAGTTTCGCAGACAATACCGACGCTAAGAAACAGCCAAAGAAAAATGTATACCAAATAGCAATTAAAATCTGAGAGCAATACTAATTCGTTTTTGAGCATATTGGTCAAGAAAGAAGACTTTAATTAAGTATGATAATGCATAGATCGCTGGTGAAATTTATAAGAAAAAGTATAGTAATAATATTCTTAGTTCCTATATCCTATTGGGAAATTAGTACCTGTGATAATCGTAATTGGGAATGGGGAATATATCATGCAGGTCATAATCAACGATCAAATTGGAATATTAACGAGAAATTTCGATCAAAATATCAATACTTATCGATGTATATATAAATCATTATTTTTCAATATTATCGTAATAATCTTTCGTTGTCATAATTATCCATGATTGTTATTGATGTCAGTATCACGACAAACGACACCGTTACCATTATGTTTATAATAAAGATGATGGATGGTTAATGATAAAAGAGGATGATCATGATGATGGTGAAGTATAATGATATAGGTGGTGATGAAAATAGATAAATATATTTTTCTTGCTTTGGCCATCAACATTCTCATTATAACCACTAGCGTAACACAGGCGCTATCGCGCCTGTGTGTATATATTTTTTAAATATACGTGATATTATATTAGTAGGTGATAATATGATAATGTTATTAAGTTAATATATATATATTAGAATTATATTTATTAAAAATAATGTGAAATATATCAGAACAGATAAAAGAATAACCATTAATAAATAAAGAAGAAGCAGAGACATCTGATTTTATAAAATTTTTGTAAAAGTAACGGTCAATTTTAAAAAATTTAATAAATTGTTATATTTAAAGGGTAAAATCGGTATTTTGAAAAGTGGACACAAAAAGGGGAATCCCCTTTATATATTGTTATAGATTAACAAACCAGTCACTAACAACAATAAATAATTATAATGATGTTTACGTATAATTACCATCTCGATTATCATCTTCTTTATACTTTTATTTATTTATTTATTTATTTATTATTATTATTATAATAATGGTAAGAATTTTATGTGATTAAATAAGAGCGTGAAATTAACTAACATGTAGTAAGCACATTTAATTATGTGTTTAATCTTAATTAATATAATGTGTGTAATGTTTGTGGTTGATCTTAGATATGAAGGGGGTAATGATAAGAATTCTAAGGATTAAATTTAAGATATAAGTTGGATCTTGGAGTTTAGGCTCATTTTAAAATAGATTTCAAACGCATAAGGGGTTGACTTGTGAATGATAACAGGTGCGTATAGAAAAAAAAAAGGATAATGAAATTATCATCTGTATCCTCATCCATATATTTCTCTCTCAGTTTCCTCCTCTTGATCCTTGTTGAACTTACCATGTTTCTTATTTTCTTGGAAATCATAAAGCTTAGTTTTTTTTTTCCTTCCTGGTGGATACAAAATTAAAATTGTGAAATTTAATTTATAATTATATAAATTTATATTACTTTAAGTATATTAAAATGAATTTATCTCAAATTTAAATAAATATTTTTAAATTTTAAGTCCAATCAACTTAGTTGGATTTTGATTAAATGCAATCAACTTAATTGAATTTTGATCAAAATGATTTATAATATCACCAAATTTCACATTGCATAATCTAAAATTCGACATAAAATTCGACATTAAACATGCACAGTGACATTTTTATAAATATTTTATCAAAATTGACGTTAAACCCTCATAACATATATCAATTACCAATTTAGCATCAACTCTTGGATTAACATACCTTAAATAATGTCGGAATATCTTAGTTTCTACTCGTCTTACTTACAAAATAATAACAATTAACATTTGTCAATAAAAAAATTACTGCTAAATTATTGTGTCTTTACATATAATAAATAAAAGGAGGAGGTGAGATAATTTGATGTGAAACTAAGATTAATGTTAGATATTTATTATATAAGGTTAATATTATCATGGTTGGACCAAAGTGAAAGTATTATCTTATATAATATGTAGTTATTTACTAGTAACATTTCACTACTATTCAAAACTAATTTATATATTAATTTATTTACTAGTAACATTTTATTATTATTCAAAAATAATTTATATATTAATTTGTTGATAGATAAAATATTAGTAGTTAATATTAAAAAAAAACTGATTATAATTCACAGATTAATTATAACTTTTTATTTATAATAAAAAATATTTTATACATCAATAATTTTTAGTTACATATTAATAATTTTTAGTTTATAAAGTCAATAATTTAATTATTTATTTTTATTTTTAAAATTAATTGTTATTTAGTGATTTTGTTGTCAGACTTTCACAAAGATAAATATACAAGCTAGTGAATAATTGAATGTTATTATTTACTTTTGTATGAATAATTACATAATTCTATAAATGTGTTAATAGTTACCAACATGATGATTTGAATTACTAATTGGAACCAAAATTTAAAAGCAAATGTTATTATTATACTCTATTATAGATTACCAATGTTAATTTCATATATAAATATTCAACACAATCTTTTAAAAATTTGGACTTTCAATCTTTGGTAGGATTTGATTTTACTTTATGTATTTACTTAAATTATTATGTTCTACTATTTTATCAATTGATTTCAAAAGTTATATTATAAATTTACCAGTTTACCCTTTTATGAAGTCCTGTTCTTATTCTAAATAACAATAATAATGTTTATTATTTATTTATTACAACAATCATCGTAGTTGTGGCTGCTATCAGCATCAGAACGTAGTGCAACAGAAAAATTTGGCAAGGTGACAACCATGTATTTGGGCACCAATGTTTTGGTAAACTTAGAAAGCAAATGGAACAACGTAACCCTAAATACAGATGAATGAAAAAACATATAACATAAAAGATGTTGAATAAGGTGTAAGAAGCCAAATTGAATTTTTGGACACCTAATTAAAAAAGCAGCACTATTCCCAGACACCGTCGGTCAAACGTAACACCCATATTAATCCTTTTTAATAATTTTCTTTTATCAGATGCTTTTCTCTTTGTTAAATTATATATTCTTTTATATATATATATATATATATATATATATATATATATTATTTATATATATAAGTTACGATTATAATCATCGAGAGATTATAATTCTAAATATATATTACATTAGTATTATATATATAAAATATTTGATACTATTTTAATCTTAAAATATTAAAATAATAATATTATAAATTTTTATTTTTATATATAATATTTAATTTTATCTATTCTATCCTATATAATTTTTTAATTTATACTTAAACTATTTTCATCACTCTCTTCCACCATGCATGTTCTTTTTCCTTTTTCAGTCTAACATTCTATTTTCCAGTATCATAGTGAAGAATAAAATCAATCATTTCTACTTTTTTAAATATCTCAATATCGATAGAGACATCTCGGTCAAGTAAAAGTTTTGAACAACTGTCAACTACGTTTTAAAGTAATCTTTTTATCATCAATTAATTAGAACAACTTTAACAGTGGTTTTTAAATATTATTATAAACTTAATTCTTTTAATTATACGGATATTTATATGTTTGGATAACAATACTCGAGTATTTATTTGTAATATTCTAATTCTATTGTAGAACTTTCCTATGCAAATTTTTTAATTAATTATTTTCATTATTATTAGATCATGTTATGTTTTACTATTTGAATTTTCAAATACATTATGTAAGAAAAGTAATATTAAATAAATATTTAATAGATAAAAAATATATAAAAAGAAAAAGAAATAAATCTAAGTAATAGTTAAGGTTTATCGTTCTCAAAACTTATATATGTGTAATGAAGAGTTCAAAAACAAAGATGGATGAGAACCAAAATTACCAAATCAAAAGAGTGCAAAGAAAGGTATAGGGGATTTTTCTTTTTGGTGTCTTTTACTCTTTAAAATTAAAATACTTATTTATACTTATATTTAAAAAATTTCTATTTGGTGTCCATTATTGTATTTCAATTTTATAATTTCTTTTTAAATTATAATACTCATCTTAACAATATTACCGCTTGTTTAAACTTATTCTCGGTGTAACTGTTTTTTAATTTTAACTACTTTTTCAATTATAAATTGCAATAAAATAAAATAATAAAAATTATTTATTTAATTTTATAATTATAATAATAATATAATTATTTTTTATCTATAACAATATAAGAAGATTCTCTTTTTTATGTCTACATTTCATATCTAGTCTCATTTCAGTAAGCAAATTTAAATGATATGAAATAGTTTTACATATTTTAATAATCATAATAAAACTCATTTATTGGCACTACAAAACTAATTGACATCCTTTTTAATAAATAATATATATATATATATATATATATATATATATTTATTTATTTATAAAAGTGAATGAGATTTACATAAATATTGATTTACAAAATATATCAAATTTTATAGTAATTTAAGAAATAACATCTACGATCATTTTTAATTAATGTATCTCACCGTTATATTATTTGTAATGCAAAATCTACGAAATGACTTTTAAAAATACAGATTCAATCATGCCCTACATGTTGTGTGACTATGGGTGTTACAAGCTTAACGCATTGACAACCCATTGTAGATTCATAATCCTGTTTCAAACATACTTTCAATTAATAATTCTCAATTGAGAAATGCATTATATTATTTTATAAATACATCAAATCAATCTTCAAATAAGACTATGAAATGAATAAAATAATAAGATATGAGACCAGATTAATTTAGCCGTAACAATTCCCAAGATTCAAACCATAAGTTCACGTGCGTGTGACTTCCTTTTCATATATTGCCAACCACACAACAAGTGGATCAAAAGAAAATATTTCTAATTGCAATGTTCACTTCCATAACCACACTTGTTAATATTTGTTTAGTCACACTCTTACACCTTTGACTAGAATTGGTAATGCTTGCATTGTGGTCGTAAAACAAATTCATCACGGTTATCAATGAAAACGCGATATCAGGGATTCTAAGAATCAAAATATAAGTTTAAGCACAGTGATATATAGAAAAAAATAATAATAAAAGAATTGTTATTTTAATATTTTGAATGGTGTGAATTTTTTGAGTTTAACTTGTATTTTATTGTTGTTTTTTTATTTAATAATTTTTTAAATATTTTTTTACAAGAAAAATTGTATCGGTAAATTAGGATTCATCAACAGAAAAAATAAGTTACTAAAATAAAATTTATTAACAGATTTCATCGATGAATTTTAAAATTTTAATTATTAACGAATATTTTTGTTGATAATGAATCAATAGGTAAAATACACTAGTAATGTACAACTTTAATTATTAATGAGTATTTTTATCAGTAAAATTAACATTAAAATTTTCCCTGATTACGACATGATAAAATTTATCTATAAATTTATTTGTAGTTATTTTTTAAAATCTATTGACAAAAGTGTCAGTAATTGAGTTTTTGAAAATCTATCGATAAATTCATTGGTAGTTGAATTTTCTTAAATTTTGTCGATAAAATTAACTTTAATTTTCTCACCAAATTCAAAAAGGAGTGTGTTATAAATTATATGTTTAATTCATACGAGTATATATGGAATGGAAACCTTAACTCATTTTTCTCATAACAAATAGCGAATGTACTAAAAGAACACATTTTCGGCCATACACGAGGTATAATAAGAAGTCAGAGTCTACGGTTAATGATTATAATAGTAGTATTCTTGTATAGGCCGAGGATTGTATTGTTTGTGCTCACATGTCATGTTTTCAAGTCTACGCTTTGAATCCACATTTTTGTATTTCTTTTACCATCACTGATCAAGTCAAAATATGTGCACTTCATTATTAGTTTTTGTATTCTATTTCTTGACCTTTAAGCAATTATACAAATTATATAATGGATATATTGAATATGGTATTTTTCTGGGTTGAATTACAGAGTATAATTCTTTTCTTTTTCGTTTTATTCTTACACTCGGTATAAAGAATTTTATCAAACTGGGTGAGTTGAAACTTTCAAATATAAATTAATATATAATCAGTGCATTGACTCTGTATGTAATAGTTAAAGAATGTTGATAATGCATGTTTATAGTTTTTAATTCATTATTTATGCATGGTATGACTTACGCTACATTCAATATTTCTAATTAAATTTTTACTTTTACAAAACATCACCAAATGAACAATTTCTGATATATAAATCATGTCTACGTTTTTTTATTAATTTAAAGTTATTTCATATATTTCACAAGACATAGATCAGTTATATCTATAAAACATCCCAAAAACAACATTCATTGATTAAATTTATAATTTGTTAGAACTTTTTTTTTTGTTCTTTTTTTATGTCACTTATAAGGATGTTGAATGAGTTTGGGGATTTTATTGGTGTCTATATTTGATTTATTCCTTATTCTTTTAAATCTAGAAACCTTGCGTAAATAACCATTGCAAGGAAAAAATATATATTCAGATTGAATTAATGATGTTTAAGTTTAATAAATTAGATACTAAAACAATTAGGAACTAACTCAATTTATAAATTCAAATGATTGACAAATTGTATATATTTTGTTAGATAAGTTGTTTACACTTAACTATTACACTTAAATCAAATTATAATACTTATTTCTAATTCAAATACTTTTATATAAAATTTGAATCAAGCAAAACAACAAACTTTAAATAATTGATATTATACTAACAATAGTGTTATTAATTTGATTTGATTTAAAAATTATAAATATTGATAATGATACAAATTTTGCCATTCTCTTACATGAAAACAGGAACTTTAGTTTAACTTAATTATATCCATTAACTTTTGTTTAAGAAAAACAATATGGATAACAGATCGTATCGCACCATCCAAATTTCTCATAGGAGCTATGATTGGTGTTAGGCCTTTACCATTCTTTATCATTATTTTCCTTTTTCTCATTTACATCATAATACTAACACTATTTTTTCCTTCATTCTATTTTATAGAAACCAACGAACATATATAATACTTCCTCGTTACTATTATAATCATTGTCCAAGGATCATAAAGTTACTTTTTCACAAATACACTTAAAAATAAAAATAAAAAATTGATTTATTCTATTTTATTCTCATACTAACGAAAACGTTTATCGAAGATGACCAAAATCATTCTTGATCTGATAAAGTGACATGATAACACTGAATTCTTGTACCGGTTAAAAGTGGAAAAGAAAGCATCGAAAGTGTACCATAAATTTCGATTTTCTGGTAGTTTTTTTTTATTGTTTTTCTATTATATTTTTATAATACACCAATTATTACTAATTTTAATGTTTAAAAATATATTAAAAAAAATATTTAAAATATCAGTAGAGTATATTTTTAACGTCTAACTGATGATTATATAAAAAAATCGGTAAAAAATCTGAATTCTTACCAAGATAGCATGATAAGCAAGAGATAGTGCTTCAAGTAAGTAAGTGTGTATAGAGTTGCTTAATTTGATTATTGGGTGTACGAGAGGTTAGTGACGGAGACATATCCCGTGTGATGCGAGAGTTGGAGGAATAATAATGTGGTTGGGAAGGTGCGTGACCTAGGTTTATAAACCTAAACCATTCACTACGCACCCTTGTGTCTATGTCCTGTTTTGACTTTCACCACACGCAATAATTGACTCATATTTTGGGAACAACTAAGCTTTTAAGGTGGTCGTATATCTCTGCTCCTAAACTTTGTTATCAACTTACCTGCGTGTCTGAATTGTATGCTATAAATCAAAAATGTTTTTGGAGCTAAACGTTTATTAGTTCGTCGTAAAATGTGTTTTCTAAAATCCACATTTTAATACAGATAAAAATAACTTCTGCGTATTATTTTTAACTAAATCATAAGGTAAATTTATCAAACTTAGTTATTTTCATACCATCTGTTATGATCTACAGTTAATAATTAATTAATTAATTAATTAATTAAACCTTTCGTATCATCCTTTAAATTTCCCAGTGCTTTTTCAATTGAGAAAATACAATATAAATATGTTGTAGAACTTAAAAAAGAAAAGACTTAGATTAGTATAAGGGTTCTTGACGTCACACAGTGCTAAATTAAGACTTTGACCATCACTCACTCCGTATATAATACTCTAGGATTTACGTCTAATAATTTACTTTGCATATTAAAATCAAACATATTTCTAACTTCTCACATTAGAAATATCAAAATCAAGAGTTTCCAAAACATTTTTTTTTTTTAATTTTCCAAACAGCGTCGATGTGTTGTATCATAAACATTTTAATTTTTTTTATAAAAAATTCTTCTACTTTTTTTCTCTTAAAATTTATAGAAATATCAGATAAAGTATAGTATAAGAGTCGCCTGCTCTTGATGACTCACATAAATAAAAAATGCAGTCAATAGTTACAAAAATATATATATTTTTAATTATTTTGGATCTTATTACTAAGATAAATGACAATAAATTTCATTATTTTTATGAGATCAGAGCGTTCGTGGATTCCAGTCAATTCAATAAGAGAACAAAAGTTCATTATTTTTTTTGCATTAATCTTTTCTATTTATCTCGACAATTTTGCTAACAAAAAATATCTAACGACATGAATTATCCTTCCAATGTTTTCTTCTCTTTACTTATATGTCCTTGGAGATGTTTATCCATTTTTTCAACTTTTTTTTCTTCTTTAAAGTTGACTTACAAGTCAACATTGCTCATGAAAGTCCTACATTCGTTACTTGATCTGTGTTCCATTATTTTATTTTTTTTAAAGAGGTTTCCAATCATTAAACCTTCATTTGTTAAGTGATTTGTTTTATGACAAGTAGCTAAAATCTGACAATGAGTAATACCTATATATATCAAAATTAATCTTAAGATCATTAGCATTTGACATGTCTCTTTTCTAACTATTTTTTCACTGACTCATATTATAAATCACTTCAAAGATTATTTCATCACAAAGTTGTTTCTTTAGTTAAATAAAAGTATACATATTTTTGTTATTTCTGAGCGGTAGCTCTCCCTAATAAATTTTAAAACAATAAAAGCTAGTAAAATAAAAAATGCAGCTCATAAATACCACATTAAATATATAGAGAAATAATCTTTTACCAATCATTGACAATTTCTTTTTACAATATAATGTGATATTTTTCAAATGACTTTTTATTTTTTTATATTTCAAAATTACTTAAAAATTGACATATCATTTTGTAAAAAAAATTTATCAAAATCTAGTTCTCAACCTATTATTATCTAAATATATTTGTGGTAAAAAGGATACTAATTATATATTTTGAGACGTTGGTGCATGAACTGAAATGATTAGAACAAAAAGTGGGTGCTACATTTAGGGTACTATTGCTAAGTGTGAAAGCAAGGAAGGCCGTCTTTCCGACCCGCTCTTTCTACCTCACATCATATCCACTGTATATAAAGACGCACGATGTTCTTAGTTTTCTTAATAATTTTTTTTCATAATAAACTTGATTAAAAAAATAAAAAATCATGTACATGTCGATAGTTTAGTTTTGGAGCATATAAAATAGATCATTAGACGTTGAATATCTAGAAAAATTCATTAATTTAAGTATTGAATTTTAAATTTAACTCAATCTTACAAATTTTAATTTATAAAGTAAAATTTGCACCCACTTATCTATTATAAATTTGTTTTTATTATCTTTAATTGATGTGAAATTCTTCAATACCTCCTTTACGTCAATGTATATACATTTTGAATGTGATAATAAATATTAATGGATGATTCGATAACAAGTGATATGATAAACCTACAATAAATAAATATTATTAAGATAAACTTAGATAATTCTGATATTATCTTAAACTTTAAACATAACTCAAATTTAAAAACTAATTTGTAAAAAGATGTTTGCATGTTGTAAATTTGTGTAATTTATAATTGACGTAAGATTTCTCTAAGTGGTTAAATTTGACGTGTAGGAATCAAATTTTGCTGAAAATTTTAAGGGTAGTAATACTTAAACACATATTTTTTTTCCTCAACTTTCCATTCAATACCAATAAAATATAATTTTTTTTAGGATGAATCAATTGAAAAAACTGGGCAATATTACTTTTTAATTGGTGTTAATAGGGTGTAGAAAAATAAGAGAGGTATATGAATTTTTTTTTTCTTTATTTAATATTTTTGTAAATTTTTTATCTTTTTTCATTTATTTTTGAAAAAAAATCAAAAACTTTATTCAGATTTATTTTTGAAAGACCATGTTTTGAGTGAATTCCAGGTATTTTTAGAAACTAAAATTTAAGTGAAATTCTAGAATAACATTATTCATAATTGAGAATTTGACCTACTGAAATTCAATAAATTTTTTTAGCAAAGGTAGCACTATTTTCTATTGTGAAATTTGATTTCTTGAATAACAATTTCTCAACATGAACATTGGACAAGTTTATTATGACAAATATGTTGACATTAGTTTATTTACAATACTTTTTCAAATCAGTTTATTTGTAGAATCTTTTTTTCTTAAAGATCATTTTGTTATGATTTTTTCTTCTTCTCAAAAATGAAATAATTTAATAAATGATAATGTAACATGCATATTCTGTGTTTTGAAAATTAAACCATCAATCAAAATATCGACAAATAAATCAAGTAACTTCAACAAATTCATAAAAAAAATTAATAAAAAAACTTCTACAAAAACATTTATATTGAAAAATAATTTAAGATATATGTATCGTTTTTTTATTTTGAATATAAAATTGTCATCGATTTCAATAAATAAATAAATAATTGATAAAATCCAGCATATATAAAGAGTAAGAAAATGCTTAGTAATGCTTAGTTATTGATATAATCTACTTTGATTTAGAAAAAAAAAATGAAAACATACCTATAATTTTTTATTATTTATAAATTTATTGTTATTAATAAATGTCTTTTGAAATGATTTCTAATATAAGTGTATAAATGTAATTATAAGTCCTTTGTTGTGCTTTTAATAGTCATATTTGAAGACTTATATATTAATTCTACAATTACTTATAATGTTTTTTTTATAATTTTTATTATGTATCTTATTATTTATTTAATAAATTAAAAAAAAGAGTTGAAAACTGATTCAATTTTCAAACTCTATATTAGATATATAGGACTTTAATTTTAGTGAAAATGGGTAAAATTAGATGTGACAAAATTGAACTGCGAATAGTGTGTGCAATCAGGCCAACTTAAATTTTATTTGAATCGAAGACTAATGATTCAAATAAGTCTAAATCAAATATTAAATACTTGAACATATTTTTAAACAAGCTTATGCTAAGTATTAATATAAATTTTGATCTATTAATTATACTAATACGTCAAAGTCTATTAATTATTTATTATTACATAAAATTTTATTTAAAAAATTAAATATAGATATAAGATATCTCTATTTATTTTAATGCTTTATTTCAATGTTAACGGAATATTACATAGTTGTGTTTTTTATTTAAATTATTTTCAAATCTTATCGATATCATGGACTTTGAAGAATTGTTTAAAGTTCAATTATTGATTTATATGATATTATATAAACTTGTGAAATTAAAATTATTCTGTAAAAAGTTATAAGTGAATTTAAATTTATTTTTTGTTGTGCATATTATTTGAATTTATTTTCTTAATTACTTACATTAATGGTGTCTCATTTATTAGCAATAAGCTTTAAATTTATATATTTTTACCAATAATTAAATAAAACATTAATTAAATTATGAAGGTATTAGAGTAAAAATAGCAGAAGCGAATAAAAATGAAATTAAATGAAAACATCTGGTTACGAATCTTTCAATGTACATGTGGTTAAGTTATAAATAGTTTAGTGGATAGAGAAAGCAACGTGGCATTCTATACAATATTAGCATATAGAAATAAATAAATGTACGCAAATTGGTTGGCAAAATTACAATAAATGTGTGCGAAATTTGTCGTTACTCTTTTACCACTCCCAAGTCTCACTAGTATATGCATGTAACACTTATTTTTCTTTTCTCTTTGTGTGTGCGTGAGAGAAAGAAAGAGAGAGAAAGAGAGGAACCCCTTTCGCGGAAACTGCTAAATGGTTTGAATATGGAAATTTGTTTTTCCTATTGTTGGACCATTCTGGCCATGGCGTGCGGAGTATCCAAGGATAAATAGCCAGCGAGAGTCTTTGGAAACGAAGTTGAAGGAGAGAGAAAATAACCAGTTTGCTAGAGTGAGACTATAGTACTACTCTACTACTGCATCAATTTCTTCATCTTCCTTATATCATTGCCATGGTGAGAGCTCCTTGTTGTGAAAAGATGGGATTGAAGAAGGGTCCTTGGGCTCCCGAGGAAGATCAAATCCTCACTTCTTACATCCAAAAACATGGCCATGGCAATTGGCGTGCCCTCCCAAAGCAAGCAGGTAAATCTTACATCCAAAAACGCTTTCTGCTTCATAAACCTTAATCTATATTTTTTTCTTATAATTCCTGTGACCATTTTGCTCAGGCCTGTTAAGATGTGGAAAAAGTTGCAGACTGCGATGGATTAACTATTTGAAGCCTGATATCAAGAGAGGGAATTTCACATCCGAAGAAGAAGAAACTATCATTAAGCTGCATGAGATGCTGGGAAACAGGTATTCTTCACTCATCATTTTTCCTATCTTGGACCCATACATCACATTGATCATGCTAATTTAACTTCCCAGCAAAAAGCATATCAAGACAAAACATCATGCACATGTCTGCCATCCAATTTCTAGTTCACACGTCACCCTGTTCAATCATTTTGATCTTTTTAATTTCCTCAAATTATGAATATGTTCGGTTTTTCCAAAGTTTCTCCGATGCATAAACAAGGTTGATGAAGTGGTGGGGGCCGGAAACAATTATTGTCAACTTGGATGAAAATTAAAATGTAATAAAGACTGTGTTAATTAATATTTATTTCATAATGGGGGAGTCGAGTATTGTGTGAGAAAATCGAGGTATATGATCCCACCTTTGACGGTGCAAGTGATCACAGAAAGAGTGTATCCATAAAAAAATACTGATATACAACCCAGATGTTAAAAGAAAAGAGAGTATTGAAATAGAAAACTATAGTTTATAAAACATCGAAACCGATAGAGAAAAAAACAAAAAAGTGGGACTGCGAGGGCAAGAATCTCTGATTAGATCTGTCTCGCACGAAACAAATTGGTGTGGCAGTTTATGGCACATGCAATTATGACATGTGTTAGAGACGTAAATACCAATATGAGCATGAGATTCATTGTCCGTGCACTATTGAATTAGGACAACATCAATGTTTGTTGTTTACCGATTCACTGGAATAAACAAAGTGAACGCGAATCTCGTGCAATAATTTCACGAATATAATATTAACCGTGTCGATCCTTATTTTCAGGTGGTCGGCAATTGCAGCAAAATTGCCAGGAAGAACTGACAACGAAATAAAAAATGTGTGGCACACCAATTTGAAGAAGAGGTTGCTGAATTCAACAAATTCCAGAAGAGTCACAAAGCCAAAAATCAGACGTTCTGATTCCAATTCCAGCATCGTAACTCAATCAGAACCTGCAAATTTGAATTTCAGAGAAATGGATTCAACCTCTGCATGCACCACTTCCAGTGATTTTTCATCTGTCACAGTTGGTGACAGCAAAAACATAAAGTGTGAAGACATAGAGTCTCTGGAGACAATGCCCGTGATTGACGAGAGTTTTTGGTCGGAACCTGCAATTGATGAAACACAATCCATGACAATCTCAGATCAGATGCCATTTCAATACCCTTTTACTAAGTATGAGGAAACTTTGGAGCAGAGTCATGCTTATGATTCAAACTTTGATGATGGCATGGATTTCTGGTATGACATATTCACCAGGACCGCTGATTCCACAGAATTGCCAGAGTTTTGAAATTTTCTCATGTCACGTTGAAAGAGGGTATTATTAAATTTACCGGATAATACAGGGTAACTTGAATTTGACCGTTGCAACAAAAGGGTACCATAATTTCGGTTGTGTGGGGGCGCCATTATCGCCAGCTGCAAGATCTTGGAGTCATCCATTGACAAAGAAACCAGCCAGAGGAATGGGAAAGCCTAATCATGTTCTGCAATGTATGTACACATGTAATCTACTTGTCAAACACTGACTTTTCTTTTTTTAGTGCAAAACACCAATCTTCTAACATTTTTGTATTTTACAAATTAGTGTTTAATTAGGGTAGAGCTTTTTTATTGTAATATCAATAAATTATGTCCTAAAAGTTATATTATTCAAAAATCCACGCCCCTTTGCTGAGCTTTATTGTCCATTTTCTTTAGACTTTTCTGGTACCATTATTCATGAAAGAATATTAATTTACACTCGAATGGATGATCAATTTTGGAGAAGTTCATCGTGAATTTGGTTCTATTGCAACTTGCAAGTGTTCGATTAAACGACGGAAAATAAAACTTTTGGTTGCCAATGTAACTCTTTTCATCGGGACATGTGGGTGTGGTAATGGCCTAGTGGCGGTACATTTTGGACCAAAAGTTTCAACGTTCAAAATGCAATTAGATATTATTTTAGTATAAAACTAGATCATAATTTATGTATTAGAGAGATCTGATCATAATTTAGTAAAATGCACATATACTAACAAAGCCCGAGTCAAATGCTTAGTGGTGTAATTGAAGTAAAAAACCTACTAACTTAAGATCTAATCTAATTTTTGTAATTTTTTTATAGGTCAATTATTATAAGTATAAATATAAAAAATTGTGGGGCTGTTCAAAGAGATAATGAACACATATTTCACACTGATGAGTTACATCTAAACTTGTATGAGTTGTTTTCACATCGGTGTATTTTTTTTTTTATAGTGTGTTGTTTCAGCTTTTTACTGTTCACTCATATGCAAATGCAACCTTGTACCTTAGGAACCGTTACTTTTACTGTCTGAAACCTCGGAAGTAAACTTTTAATACAATTAATCTATAAATATAGGATTTTTTACTCACTCTGTATACTTATTTAAGCTGATTATTAAAATGAATTATCAATTCTAATATCACTGATCAATCTTTCTGAAAAGGTGACTAAGGAAATTTGAAAATAATAAATTATATAAAATCATAAAGTACTATAATAGCATCTCTTAATGAAAGTTTTATAACAATATATTTATAGATATTTTTTTATATATTATTCAAATTTCTTATTTTTACATCGAATTCCATCTGAAACTTGAGATCCTACCCTAAAACAATGTTATGAAGTACAGAGAAAAATTGTTTAGTTCCTATTAAAGTATATAAAGAAAGGAAAAACACTAAAAAAAAGTTAAAAAAGTTCCTAACTGTCCCACCCATGAAAAACATAACCGCCCCATGATCCCAATATATAGTCCCTTATGAGTTCCACTTTCACATATTTATTGATGAGTGTTGGCCATCAAATTCTTTTCCTGAAGAACATTGATACCATACCACCTGACCTAAATCTCTGGAAAATCTGTTCTTCAATTAAAAAATTATTGACCAGTTTCATCAATGTCATTTTTTAGGGTTTGGGTATAAAAGATAACATGAATTATGTTAACTTTTGAAGAAGACTTCTTTAGTGTAGATTGGTCCCTCATTATGTTGTACGTAAGAAACATGCAACTCATCTAGTCAAGTGAGATAATTTAAAGTAACAATTAATTTTTTTTTATGGACTCTTCAAACCAACCCAAAGCAATTTAATAAAAGAAAATAATTTTTTTATTATTAAATTTTGACAATTTTTTTTTTACAACTTTATGTGTCATCTTCTAAGTGATTTTTCATTTTTTTTTCTCATTCTCAATACTCCAAAACTACATAGAAAATGACATCTCATGTTATAAAAAAAAATTGTCAAATTTTAGTAGTCAAAATATCATTGTCCTTTAATAAAAAAGTACAATTTTCATAAAAGAAAATTGGGCGATATATATAATATCATTTTCAAAACTTTTTCGAGACTCTA
Source organism: Vigna unguiculata (assembly GCF_037176805.1). Classification (NCBI taxonomy): domain Eukaryota; kingdom Viridiplantae; phylum Streptophyta; class Magnoliopsida; order Fabales; family Fabaceae; genus Vigna; species Vigna unguiculata. The sequence continues at coordinate 36,176,712 of NC_140798.1, forward strand.
CTCACTATTCCTTAATGGTTTAACTAGTCGAAACCTATGTGAACATATATATATATATATATATATATATATATATATATATATATATATATATATATATAAATAAGAGAAAGCAGTGGCAGAACTATTGAATGACATAGGGGAGCCATGGCTCCCCCAATTTTTTTTTTTTGGAATTTATTATATATAATATATATATATATATATATATATATATGTATATGTATTTTTTAAAATTATATTTATATATTATTTATATTAAGTTTATATTATGGAAATTATAATAAAAGATAAAATAAAAAATTTAATGGAGATATTGATTTATAAAAGAGATTATCATGAAAGTGTGTGAGGAGAAATAAATACAAAGAGATAGATTGGAAAACAAAAGTTAGGAAACACATAGATTGAGATTGAAGTATACATTCTTACATGATCTCTCACCATGTTAGTATCTTATTATGATCTACGTATGTTAGATTTATGATTCTTTTAGTATGTTTCTTCAAATTAAGTTTATCCCAAATTAGTATAAACCTAATTATAATTTTAGGGATTCTTTTATGAAATTGGTATGAACCCTAATTATACTTTTTCTCAAATTATTATAACCCTTAATTATGAAATTTAGGGATTTTGTGTTTTCAGCTTACTATGGTAATTTTTTTTTTAAGTTTTGAATTTATACTTATTTAATTAAAGTGGTATGAGTATTGTTATGTTTTGCATTGTGGTAATTGTGATTTGTGAATATAAATTTTATCCTTTTCTAAATAGGTGATATGTGATAAATTTATATTAGAAAGATTATGATAAAGAGTAAAAAAATTGATTATTTTTTTAAAGAAGGTTTGTGATAAAGATGAAAAAAGTGCATATACGTTTAACTTTTCATGAGAACCAAGAATTCAACACAAAGAAAAACAAATCTCTAAAGTTCCTAGAGTTATATATAATGAATTTAAAAATTTATTAGAACATAATCCAGGAAAAGCATCGTCAAATTTGACAATACCCACTCAATTAAATTGATGAGGTACGAAGAGCTTATCTAAAATGATATTCATGGTTTGGTATCATGATATAATAGCATGATATAATAGCGAATAATAGTCATATTTTTTTGAATTCTACTATTATGTGTACTTTGTTTTAAGAAGAGGAAATGAAGAGAAAAAATGAAAAACTTTTTTTTTTCTAACTAAAAAAATTATATATAACAAATTTAATTTGGCACCCCTAAATATTTTGTCCAAGTTCCGCCACTGAGAGAAAGCATCTTTAAAACAACCTAAACTATAAATGTGCATTAATATAACAAATATGTGAAGTTTGTATAACATTAGTCGGAGTAAAAATAGTGGTACTAAACTTTGAAATAGTAAGGCTCCGCACTCAGTCATGATTCCTGGAAAGAAAAGTTGCTTTGTGTAAAAATTAATGTGTTCTGTGGCGCACTCTGCCCAAGTCTTGCTGCTTTAATTTCCTCAAACTTTCCCAGTCAAAAACCTGCTGCTTATTGCTCATCATCATTATTATTTTTCCAAAATAAGTCTTCCCATTTATTTTGGATATACACATTAGGTCATAATTTAAGGATTATGCCACGTCAAAAAAAAGAATTCAAAACTTAAATATAGTATAATTGATATATTTAATATATATTGCTTTTTTAAATAAAATAAACTTTTCATTTGAAAACCATTGATTTTAACGCTCTTTATTAAATAGATATGTTAATTGAGAAGTTATATTATATGAAATGTTATGTTAAACTTGGAGTTATAAAGTGATTTAGTGGTAAGAGTTGAAAGGAAAGTTGAGAGAGATTATGGTTCAAATTCCTCTTATTAATATTGATGAGTTATAAGACTTAGATTTGAAAGTTTTTGGAGACGAGGGTGATAGAAGTTTTGAGTTCAACTTTTTATTAACAAAATATTAGATTAAATATATTTTTAATTCATTAGTTACTCTTCAAAATTTTAGACTTTTATAGTTCATGAGCTAAGATTTTGAAATTATAAAATTAATTTGAAAGATTTGAAAATGAGGATGAGAGAGATCGTGGATTATATTAACAAAATACTAGGTTAAATATATTTTTGATTTCTTAACTTAAAGTAAAAATTGGAATTAATCACTCTTCGAAATTTTAAAACTAATTGAGCAAGTTCAATAAAAATATTGGAAGACTTCTCTCTCACCTATATATATATATATATATATATTAAAACAGTATAATCATGTAACCTATTATAATGATATTGTTATGATACTGAAGGTATTTTTATTGAAATTTGAATATACACATGTGAACAAGATATCATTTAAATCGTTGTTTGTCAGATTAACCTAAAAAAAAATGTTTGAGAAGTGAGAGAAGAGTAGTTTAGATCCTAATATTCCGTAAATTATCCGGGATGAGTATCTTCATAAATCTCCATATGAAATCATGAGAATGTATATGATTAGGCATGGTTAAGAGGGATTGCAAAAAGTTAAATTGACATTATACTGTAAGATATACAAGATAAGCTATTTATCTTTTACAGGACAGTTGATGGAAAGATATTAAAGTGGAACAAAGGAGACTTGGATATGACTTTTGTACACACCTTTTGTTGACTTGGAAAAAAACATTATATTCCATACAATAGTTTCATAGAATATACTTTCAAAAGTAAAAATAAACATATTTATATAGTTTATGTTTATTAACGGAGACTACTAATCACTTATGAGACTAAAATTTTTGGCATAGATGATATATTTATATCAAGCTCAAATCTTGTTTATAAAATTACTCTTTAGTCAATACAAGTGTAAAAACATTACCTATTTAAGTTTTAGTTTCTTTATGACTTTAGATACTTTTAATTAATTTTCTTTTATAAAATACTCAAACTTTTATATTTTTTTAATTGATTAACTTTCGTTTAATTTTCGTTAATTGGATGACATGATATATATTATCCTGACCATCTTGATTATTTTTATCCACTTATTAAGAAATGTAGGTCGTATGATTAATAAAAATAATACTATAATTAATGTAAAGTAATTAGTAATTTTTTACTGTATTTGATAATAATGATAATGCTCTCAATGATGGTGATGACTCAATCCTTAATTATTATTAGTGATGATGTGGAATGAGATGAAATAAATAAAAAAGTAAATCATACAATTTATTTCTAAATTTTAGTATACTTAAAAATAATAATATTCATAAAAAAGTTAATAAAGACATTTGACACATAATACCGACTTTGTAGTTTAAAATGACAAAACAAATAAAATGTGAGAATAGTATGAATGAAACTTTAAAAACAATATCTCATTGTAAAAGAAATGATGAATTTAAATGTATATAAAAAGGGATATTGATGCGACTATATGTTAATAGAAAAATAACAATAAATTAATTGAGGAAGTTTGATGGATGAAAGAAAGTCACTACCAATACATGAATTTGAAGAGAGTGAATCACACCATTTCTAACTTTTAAAAAGGGTTCTAACTTTTAAAAAGGGATAGAGAGAGTCTAGAAAGGAAAATAAAGAAAAACATGAATAAGAATCTTGTAATGATTTTTACTTTTCAGACTTTAGATTTTTGTTAAGGATAGTTGCATCATATTATTCGTATAACCTACTTAAATGGGACAACTTTATTTTCTGTGCTTTTAAAACAAATGAATTTGATTATGAAAAAAATAGCTGTTTATATTGTTTATAATGAAAATAAAATGGCAAACTTTAATGTTAGTGAGACAAGAAAAACAACTTTCTAAGCTTGATTTGAAGTTCAACTCCGTTAATGTGTTTGGTTTGTTGATCTTCCTTTTTACAATGTTATTTCATTGGTAAAAAAATTAAGAAAAATCCTGTTATGTTTAGTTAGTGTGTTTTATTGGATGAGAGTTTATTTGTTTGAGAGAATTATTTTTTGTTGTTTAGTTGAGAAAAAAAATAGCGAAACCTATTACATTATTTTTTATTTTTTTTATCAAATCAATTAAATTATATTATTTTAGAAAACATTTTATTTTTATTTTTTCCATATTTATAATATACTAAATGATTAAAAAATAATTTATATATATATATATAGATATTAAATTTATTTATTTTCTATTTCCATAGTTTCTCTCATCCCTCAAAATCTATGATGCACCAATACTTTAATTTGGGTCATGCATCCGTGTCTGACACGTATCGTCTCCGATACTTTAGGATACTTTAACAATACTTATTAATGAAGTATCTAATTTTATAAAGTTGTAGCACACTACAATAAAATATTTGAATAATGACTAATTTTAGTGACAAAAAATAATTAATCACTATATAATGACTAAATTGACAACTAAAGTATAAAAAATTATAATTGGTCTCTAAATTGATAATTAAAATAGTTTCAATTATGAATTGGTTTTTAAAGTAATCACTAACATTAGCTATTAGATTTTGGCTATCAAAATAATTTGTCTTTAATTAGAAAATTTGAATTCACTCATTAACAACCATATATTTATTATGTTTGTAATAATATTTATACATTTTTCAAGGTTCATAAATAACGTATATATCATATAGTATCCTATTATTTTAAAAATAAATATATCGATGTATCAGATATATCGATGTATGAGATACGTGTCGTATCCGATATCTGTGCATCATAACTCAAAATCAATCAGGCCTTTAATAATGAAATGAAAAAAATTAGTATTGTCAAAAAACTAAGCTGGGCTACTCAAACAGTAGGAGGCTACTAAAAGCCCAAGGCCCACTTCCCGATTAGAATTTGAGTACTGTCTACGGAACATTGTCACCATTCTCGCTTTCTATAATTAACAGCCATGGAAACTGCATCAGGTGAGTGTTTTTCAAAGTTTCATATGGTCCACATTTAATTTCCTGTCATTTTCTTAATTAGTCAATTAATTAATTAATTATCTTTATAATTAAATACTTTCGGATTCTGATTGTAGATTGGGTGGGAAATTTAAAAAAAGAACAACATCCTGAAATTGTCACAAATTTCCCTCTAATAAACTTTGATTTTCTTGAGGTTACATAAACAGAACAAAAGAAGGAAAAGGGGTCGAAGTTATAATTCCAATTTTGTACCTTGCAACGTGGGGACTTACTTCTAGATTCTTTCAGAGATGCAATTTTATCTAGTAAGGTAGATAGTAATTTTAAAGTTGATGTTCTTAAACTGAGTGGTTGGGAAAACCCTATTTCACGTTCTTCACTGTGATTTTATATACAGTGCATTGGAATGAAAAATAAATATGCTTGAGGACCACTGGAAAAGGCACGTAAAGCTGGGCTTGCACCAGCTGAGGTAGAAGAAGAAGATGAAAAGAGATTAATCCTCATATACCAAAGTTTAGGTCTTCTGCTCCATGTTATTTAAAGCTGAGAAATCTGTAAGCCTCCCAACTTTCTATTACCTTTCTTTCTCTATTCCTCTGTATGCTGGTGAATGTATTTTGTGTGGCTTTTTCTATTTGTTTAGAGTCTTAAACATCAAAGGAAATGGAAATCAGACTCAAATCATACAAATTCTTGGTACGATAAAAGTGCAAAAATATTTCATGCTACCTGCAGTAGACAGTAATCACAGCAACAACAGAGTAATACTTTAATACAACTCTGGCCAAACCAACCAACCAATAGTTGAACGGTTGGAAGATACAAGTTTTTCCGTTTTTAATCAATCTACCTACAATTTTGGAGATAAATGTGGTTATGATTGTAGGAGGGGAAGTAATAATAACTGCAATGTAATTGAGATAGTGGACAAGTGCAGGAAGGGAGCATGTCATAAAAGTAAGTGGATTTTTTTTTTTATATATATATTTTGTCTAATTTCTTTGATTCTGGTATGTCTCTGCAGTTATCTGGGAATGGTTTCTTGCTGCATGCAAACGAAATACAGCTTTTTTGGGGATAATGTTCCAATTTGTGCTTTGATACTTTGATACCTAGTTTTTGTGATAAAATTCCAATTTGATCAAGATGCTTGGTCTGGCTTGTTGTAGCTATGTTATTCAATTTTGAATTTATATAATTGAAGCTTACATAGGTGTAGCCATAGATTTTCATTTATCCATGTACTTTCGTGTTTAGGTGTCCAATGTTAATCGGAAGCACAGAAGATATGTAGCCGTGGGCCTTCAAGGGTAGGTGTCGTGTCTGGTGTTAATTGAAAGATGTATGTTTCTAACTATTGTCTTCTCCTCCAAGGCATTTATGCTATATTATAAATATAAAAAAGAAAAGTCAATGTAGTAAAATTTGAAAAAAGCCAGGATATCCACATGCAAGCTGCACCTTCCAAAGCTGAATTCCGTATAAGAATTTTGATAACTAAGGAGAAGTTATAGTCACAAAAAAAAAAAAAAAAAAGCATAATGGAGAAATATGGAAATGCTGCAGCTCAAGGAGAGCTTTGAAAGAAGCTTCTTTTGGGACAAACAGAGAAATATGTAGAATATGATCGTGATTGCAGAATTATAAATGACCTGGCATTATTCGATATGTTGTGTTCTCTTTATTTCATCTCCATCCGTCCTGTAGTTTTCCCTTATCTTTGTTTGAGCGCTCGTTGAATTTGGTATGATTTATGTTATTTGTTAACTATATTATGACCAATATAATGTTATTAACAGCGTCTGCTTGTATTCCCATGCATGTGTTTCAAAAAATAAATGCAGATACTCTTGTTCCAACAGAGGAGAAAAGGCTTGCTACTTGAGGAACTGATGTTCCTGATGACCTGGTCCTGGACCAGACAAAACTTGCCGAGGCAAGGTCTTTTTTGGCTTTTTATTTAATTTTCATTTACCTGTCATGTTTCCATTCCTAGTTAGAGATCATGTAATTCGTTGACATTGCCCAAGATTTGGAGCTTGACATTCTGAAAATATGTGGTTATGAATAATGATTTCATTTTCTTAGTTTTGTTGAGCTACCATTTTGTTTGGCCTGCAGATGAAAGAAAAAAGGAGGTAGTGTTTTATATTTTTTCTTTTGTTTCTTAAACCTATAATGCACCGTAGCTTTGGGGGATGGGAAGTTTATTTTCTGTGTTTGATACCCTAATACTTTTCCGAGGTCCCTCGAGAGGAGATGGAGGCTTATTGCACGAAAAATCATCACGATGATGAGTATCTCTACCAAATTTTTTGGTATTGTCTTGAGTATTAAAATACATTATATTGATATTTTAAAAATCTTTGAAATATATTTTAAAATTTCAATATCAGTGACTATTAATATATTTTGAAGGCACAACATCGCAACAATACCAGAAAATCTAGTAGAAAATTCAAATTCCCTGGTGATCCCATAAATGAATTTCTGCATTAGGTGTCTTGATCTGTGAATGAATTTCTGCATTACGTGTCTTGTTCCCGTGAATGAATTTCTGCATTACGTGTCTTGATCCCAGTCTTGATCCCATGAATGAATTTCTGCATTAGGTGTCTTCTCCTTGGGGTAGATGCCGAGCTTGGAAAATCGTTGTATAACAAAATTGCTGAACTGTTGAATGTCATCATTGTGGCTTTTACAATGTGATGTCCTATGTTGCTGACAATATAAGTAAAAGCTTGGTATTTAGTATTCATTTTACTTTTTAGCTTTCTATTATCTTGCACTTGGGATGTGGGACATTCCAAATATTTTATGCCATTGGGTTGGAAGCACGAGCACGCAACACCCTATAAATGCATAATAGTAATACTCATTTTGGATTGTGGGTTCTTTAAGACAATTATTTTAAAGTTGAATAAAACTAGTTTTGGTTGAATACATTGAGTTATTAAACATAATTGGGATGTATGCCTGAAATCTCAATTATAGATTTTACATTAAATCATGTTTACATGAGGAGTTGATTCCGATGGTTTGCAAAGAGTCTCTTAGTCTTAAATCTCTGTCTCCATACTCTCTAGATAACAAGGGGAAGCCTTATCTTTGAGTCGTAACAGAAGGTGAACTACATTTTGAGGAAAAACTCGATCAAATGGATGATAAAAGTACTAGCAGATAAAGTAAGCTTTATAATTTAATACATTGTATACAAACTGCTTATCCTATATATGTTGATGCACACTTAATCATATGTACATGAGAATGAAGAATAAAAACAATGTAAAGGGGAAAAATAATCTCTTATGCAAGCCTAAAGAACAGAAATATACTTTCAGTTTTTTTGGCAAAACCCATTTCAACCGACTACCTTAAGAAGAACCAAAATGAAGGAAAAGAAAACAATCCCAAACAACCATGCTCAACAAGTCTATGAATGTTGTACTATGCACAACACAAGGGAATAGTGGACATAAATTTCAGGCACCTCGTGCTAGCATTTCCTGAAATTCCAACAAAGACCTTTCTTTCTGAAGCCTCATATCTTCACGAAACTTGGAGATGAACTCCTCTGCCTTCTGATCCACCTGCAGCTGAGGTGACTTAGCAACCAGAGTCTTCCATGCATCCTCCAAACTATTCACGCCACTGTTCCCTCCTGCCAGATCCTTCTTCTTCTCAATCACCTCTTTGCCTCTGCTTGTTTCCCCTTGTGATGCATGAGTCTTGTTGGCATGCACGACCATGGAGGAAGCAGGCTCAGGAAAGAGGTAATCTATGCGTATTGCAGATATGTTCTTACCATGAACACGATAATCAGAAGCAGCATATGATGATCTTCTTCCTGTAAGCGAACGACGACCTCTAGAGGGTACGAGGTGATGAAGGGAATGCAAGGTGGCAAGTAGGCGTTTGAAGGTGGCTTTGATGGCTTTTGGAATGCTGAGTTTCTGAAGTTTTGATTGCATTTTGTTGGAAAAGCTCTTCCAAGCCTTCTTCGCAGGTTGAAGCTTCTTTCCTATCCTCAGACGAGACATCCCAACAAAGACTTTTTTGGTGGAAAGAGGATGAAAGAAAAAAAGAGAAGGTGGGAGAAAATTAGAACTTAGAAATTTTTCTTATCATGAAAAACGTTTTAATGCACAGTGGTTTTATATAATATCTTGATTTTCAAGTTCCCATTGGTGATACATTGTACACATCATCAGTCAATAGGATGACTCTAGTACATTGTGTTTGATTTCTATTGCATCCAATTTGGAACACGAGTCCCTTTTGAATAACTAATCAAAAGGAAATTGATTTAATTAGTATATAATTGATTTAAAATTTGATTTAGAAATCATCCTAATTAATAAAGTTATGTGTTTGGAAATTCAATCAACTTTTATCAGGCTTGATTTAGTGTTAATTAATCGATTATTTTATTCTCATATATTTACTATTCTAGCTAAGGTTGAGAAAAAAATAGTAAAATCATCCTTTTGGTTTATTTATTTGAAGATGTTCAACAAGTAATTCGAAATGAAATGAAATGAAATAATTTCCAATTTCAGAAATTCCAAACAAAATCATATACTGGTAGATATGGGTCAATAAAGATAGGTAGAAGTTGAAATGTAATGAAATATAATCCAAAATAATGCAATTTGGTGTGTAAATATATCGCTTTCGGCATAATTGAGAGCGTTGAAGCAACCTTGCGTGCTAAGTTTATGAGGAAAGCTGACTTCCGTGAACCCCACCATATTACGGGGAGTGCCGGCATCAACTTTAAGTCTTTCTTTTTTGAGGTACAATAAATCCAATTTTCTCCTTCTGTGCTTTGGAAACAGTATATTTGACGGTGGATTAGATACGATTGTTGCAGCCACTGCTTTCCACTTTGTTTCGAAAACGATAACCACAATTTCCACGCATCAACGTAATTTCATTTCATTTCTGTTGGTTGCATGTGTAGGAACTATTCAAGACTCAAAGTCTTCTCGAGTCCAACTTAGACTTCTAATACACCTTTCTAAAATGGAATATATATCAGTTTCGGACCATTGTGTACATCAGGATGTATTTTGTTAAAATTATTATCAAATATTTGAAAAAAATTATTTTGACCCTTCTCATCTTATATATTTGTTTTTTTTCAATTTTGTCCTCTTAATTCTTTACTTCTACTTTAAAAGGATATTAGATTGAGATTTAAATAATTTTTAATTACTCCGTACTGATTTAGGATTTTAGATCTGTCATGTTATTGTCTTAAGTGTGAGTAGTTAAATAATTAAGAATTGAATTTTAAGCCTAATTCAATCCTATAAAATAAGTTTGTAAGTTAAAATTTTGATTGATTTATATATTATCACTAATTGATGTAAGATTTGCAACTGATGGGATAAAAAAATATAGACAAAAAGGTCCTATAGACCGAACTCAATTTACAGAGTTATATAAATTAAGATTTATGTCTTAAACTTATAAGACTTTTACTATTTTTTAGTTAATGAAATCGGGTTATAAAATGAGTTAGCACATCACTTTTATAATTTTAATAAACAACTAAATTGAGTAAATTAACAAAAGCAGATCAAATCGTTACCAAATAAAAAAAAATGTTTCTCCTTACACCTTTGGTTACAACTTGTATAGTGAGGGATGTGCCTTGATGATGAAGATGTTGAAAATTAACACCTGAAATAAATTTGATTTGTCTTTTAGATAGATATTCTTTCCTAATGGATAAGAAAAAAATTGTTCGTTTTGTCTGCACAAGTCACTTTCTTGTCTACGTTAATCCTTCAAACTAATAGATTCTGAAATAGAAAATTACTAAACTATTACTTAATTTTTAATAATAATTAAGTGGAAATTAATTTCTAAATATTTAGTTGCATAAATTTGAGTTTGAGTCTAATGGTTAAACATTTTAAAAATACGAACTTAATTATTGAAAATAACAAAAATTTAGAAACTTATTTAAGATTTTGAGATAAAAGTTTTGGTACAAAAATCAATATCACTAGAGGGAGAGTGAGATAATTGATTTGAGTGTATTTGAGGGTGAAGTTTGTGTTATTTTTCTGATTTAATTATGTCTTTAATTCTTATTTTCATAATAAAATATCGATTTGAAGCCTATATTTTTTCTTATCTCAATTTGGTCTCTGTTTTGAGAAATTTGATGAAATAAGTCTTTTTTGTTAGTGATACAGTAACGACGTTAGGGGTGTCACGTGTCGGTTCCTGGATTTTTTGAATTTATTTTATTTATCTATTTTTTCGATTTTTTTTTTAAATAAAAAAATTTGCCACGTGTCACATGACAGTGACAAAGTGATGTGACAGTGATAATGTCACGTGTCAGTATTATGCCACATGTCATTTTCTCGTTCTAAATTTGGTCTCTACATTTTAATTTTGTCCCTTTCCAAATTGAAACCAAATTTAATTTGTATATAAATGTACATAAATATTTCTATTAAAGTTGCTAATAGAAAATAATGCTAATAGAAAAAATTTCATAAATTATATTGATATTTTATTACACCATACTTTAATATTGTTTTTTTATTTGAATTTATATTTCAAATAATTGCATATTTTTAAAATGTGTAAAGTTCAATAATTTCTATACAAATGTTTGAGTTGGTGTAAAAATAACAATTATAAAAATAATTTTAACTAGTTCATGTAACAATTGAAAATAAATAAATTTAAAATTTGAAAACGATTTTAAGTAAAGTTGAATGTGAAACACAAATTTAAATAAACTTAGTTATGTTGAAAACATATAATAAAAATATCAATTTGAATAAAAATATCAAATTTAATAAAAATATTTGTATAACATTTATAAAAAAATTAATTTTTGTTTCAATTTAGAAAGGGATGAAATTGCACAATTTTTACAAAATTTGGAACTAAATTGTGACAAAAATAAAAATACAGGGACTAATTTGAGAGTGTGAAAATGACACCCGGCATAATAGTGACATGTGGCACTATCACTGCCACCTGACACGATATCAGCGTGACACGTGGTAACTTTTTAATTTTTTAATAAAAAATCAATAAAAAAACAAATAAATAAAATTCAGGAACTGACACGTGACATTCTCTTTAATGTTGTTACTACATCACTCACGAAAATGACTTGATTGCATTAAATTTTCCAAATTAGAGACCAAATTGAGATAAAAACAAATAGAGAGACCAAATTGATATTTGGCTACGAAAATGAGAACTAAAGACATAATTAAACCTATTTTTTAAAGGGATTTGTAGGTGTGATAGTGGAGTAGATTGAAGAGTAATTTTTGTTGAAATTTGTGTAGAATTTGAGTGATGTGACTAATAAAAAATAAAATTTAATGTATGAAAAAGTTAGATTATCAAATTACACTTGGTGTTAAATATAATACAAAATGATAATTAGATAAGTTGTAATTAATTTTAAAAATTTAAAAATATTAAAGATAAATATTAATTGAAAAAATAAATATTTTAATGTATTTGAGCCAAAAATTAAATACTAGAATCGGATACAACCAATTAGGATCCGGAAACAATGTTCAAACATTTGGAACCAGATACATAAATTCTACAATCGGATAAGTGAACATAAAGCCAACAAGGAGTATAGTGGCAATTTGGCACAATTATCTGCAAATCTCCTCGAAACAACAAGATAAAAAATATACTATAATCTCGTAAATCATCGCTTAATCCCTTTCTTTCACCAGAAACAAACAACATTTTATCTGTTAAATCCTCATTTCCCATTCTTTGACTACAGAAAATCTGTACATGAGAAGACGTCCTATAGCTTCAACCCTTAATTTGTCGTAACTTATTTTTAGTTAACAAATTTACGGGGCTAATAAAGTCTAAGTGGTTTGATACTACGTTTAAGATGTAGTAAAAATTGCTACTTTTCATATCGATATTCTGAAGTCTATACACATCATTTTATATACACCTAAACCTAAGAAAAAAAAGGAAATAACAAATATTAATTGATATTGTGATCAGGGATAGGAAGTATAAAATACAGTGCAGGCAACTTAAACGTTCTGAATCATTATTCTCTGGCTTGTTTTAAGTCTACAAATATAGCTTTTTTCTTGTTTTATAGTCCTTACAAAGTTTGGTGGTACTTTTAAAATTATAATATTTTCTTAATATTATTTTTCATTTTTTTATTATCAACTATAATTAGTTGTTGTTAAAATAGAAAATATTAATCAAAATAATTAAGATGATAAAAGACGTTTTAAGTTAAGATAGTTAAATTAACTTTTACGAGCAAAACGAATATTAATCAATTAAGGTATGTGTTTATTATTTTTTAAATACAAGACAATTATACATAGTGTATTTCTATTTCTTATATATTAAAAGTAGTAACTTTATATTACTTCTCTTAACTAATTATTATTTTTTTGTTCATAAAATATTATTTAAAGAAACAAATACATATATATTTTATTTTATAGTTGTATAAATTTATCATTTTATAAGAATGATTACTAAAAAAATAAATTTAATATATTGGAAATAAAATTATTTTATATTAATTTTACATTGCATAAGGATAGAAAAATAAATAAAAACTTTATATTAACTACAGTTTTTAATATATGAGACTAGTGGGCCTAAGCCCAGTTACCTGCTCAAGCTTCTTTTTTTCTTTTGGACTTCTAAAAAATCAATTATCTTTCTCTACCCACACCCATCTCTGTATTTCTAATATTTTTTTTCTCTATTTTATATTTTGAAGATCAGATCTCATTGCTTGGTAAGCTTAGAGTTAAGGATTATTTTATCTGAATAAAATTTAATGTTTATATTAATTTTATTTTTACTCTAAAAGTCATTCGTTTTCTTATTTTTTCTGCCAACATTTGAGCTTCATTTTTAGTTTGATTAGTTGAAAAAAAAATGATTATTTTCATCAATTTTGTTTTTTTCTTTTTCTTTTCGAGATTTGGTTGTAATCTCTCGTGTCCCTATAATTTTGGTATTTTCAACCATCCCTAATAGTTACTTGAAATGCAGGTAATTTTCAGGTGAGAAAAATTGCCTTCGAAAAATTATTGTGTATTTATTTATGTTTAAAATTGTATATAAATTAAATTAAAATAAAATGGGATGGTTACACTACGTTTGGATGATTTTAAGAATTTTGATGATATTTTTTATACATCAGGAGAGTATTGCACGACCATTTTGGTTAAATTAAGAAATTGTGCATTCTTAAACAGAGTATTATTTTAACTTCAAAATTTGAAATTAGCATTATCGAGATACTTTGAAAATCAAGGGTCTTCAAATAAATTTTAATGTAATTTTGTAAATATATCCATTTTCCAATAATATACATTTGTCCCTTACCTTCTATAATACTGATATAGACCTATATATAAAAAAAATACTTCATCTTAGTATTCATAATTTTATTCTAGACTTTATCCTTTAATGAATAATATTTTTTAAATTAAAATAAACGTTTTTCATTTTTATCTTTTAAGTAAATGCTTTTTTTTATATTTAATTATTTTATTTATTTAATTTGTTTTCTTTTAAATTAATTATTTTTAACTAAAATAGGTATCTTTAATAAACAAAATTGTTTAAAAAATATTTATAACAAAATTTAAAAGTTTATTTATTTTTTATTTTTAAAATTTAAAAAAAATACACATATACGTATCACATGTGTTATACTAACCAACATTAGACAATCAGTTTATTCATGAAAATTTCAATAATACATCAATTAGGCTTTGGAATGAAGAAAGAAATAGTACCTGAAATTATACATAATTAATAAATAGAGACATTAAAGTTATAATTAATAGCTAAAATTATTAAAAACATGGCCTCAAAGTTATAAATTATCAATTAATTTTATTTTTAAAATTGTATTAAGAAAACATATATTATACCTTAATTATAAATGTTAAATTTATTATTTTTCCAAAACGTTTATTTCTATTTGGTTCGTGAATCAGAAAGGTTGAAATGTTTAATATTATAGTTAAAACCAATTTATCTTATTATCACAGCTTCAAGAACTAGATTAATTAATAATTCATAATTTTAAGAACCATTTTATCATTTTATTTATTGTATGAATTAATTTGATTGTCAATTTTAACTTCAACAATAGTTTGTCATTAAAATCAATGACAAAATTAACTTTCATTAATTTATTAATTTTAACAATTAATTTAGTGAATGGACAGAGATGCATTCCTGTATATAAAGTAAACGCTGAAGTTTGCAACTTGACAGAAATCGTCCATTCCTTCTTTCCTAAGATATCAGTCACTATCACTCCACGCGGTTGGTTTCGGAATAACAAATAATAATAATAATAATAATTATTAGTCGTACAACCAACAAACAACGTATCAAAACTAAAATTGTGAAAATGAGTTAAAATTTGTGGTCAACATGGTATTCGGTAGATTCAGAATAGGTTGGGTTAAAATTTTTTTATAAATTTTTGTAAAAGTTAATTTTTGATTATGTTTATTAAGAATTTAGTTCATTCAAGTTAAATTCAATCACAATAAGTTAGGTTAATTTATCAATCTGTATATATAAAAAGATTATTTTAGTATATTTTATTATGTTTGAATTTTATATTTGGGTTGAGTTTGGTGGTTTGTTATTTATTGTTATATACTAATTTGTATTTTTGTGATTTTAGTTTGTATTTAGAGTTTAACATAATTTTGAATTGTATCGAAGTTTATTTATATTTTAATCAGAATTATAATTTAGTTTTTTTATCAGAAAAAAAAAACTTGTATTTTTTAATTAAATGAATCAGTGAGCTAACCCGATCAATTCATCAATCCAGGCCGAGTTGGGTTTAAAATTTGTTGTCACGCTAGTAAGTAAGTTAGATTTTGTTGACTCACTAAGTGACAAATCCGTGATGGATCAAGACAGACCAGGTGACCCGTTTTGATAACATTTATAAATGATTATAACAATTACAATTAACCAACAAACAACTAATTATGATTACATTTTACTAGCTTAAATACAATCTATCGCGCACCTATGTGTACATATTGATACATAAGATCATATTAGTAGATGATGATATTGTAATATTATGAAGTTAAAATATAAAATAAAATTATATTTATTTAAAACAAAGTGAGATAAATAAAGAAAACATGAAAAAAAATAAAGATCTAGGAAAAAATGAAAATGATAATTTTATAAATAATATTATTAATTTTTTAAAATTTAATAAAGAATTATATTGTAAGAAGAGAATTAAAATTATGAAATATGGTAAAAAAATTATATATTAAATATATAGCCTAATATTTTCATATCCCGTAATTCGTTCGGATTTGGTTACTGATGGTTTATTTACATTTATAGCCCCACCCATTTCCCAATGATAACTTATTTTCCCCCTTCTTCCATTCTCATATCATATTTTCTCACTATCTGTTACCTTCCACTGCTTATACATTTTCCAGGAAAGTTCAAGATTTCCTGGAAAAAATTCTGATTTAATTCAGAATCAATTTTCTTTTCCTCATACCAGAATACCCATTTCATATCTTCTGCAAAATCTACATATACAAATAAAAAAAATTAAAAAAAAAATCCTAATTTGCTTCTGAATTCCAATGGGGCAAGGGCAATCTAAAGACGAGTTGCTCTACCAGCAAGTCAGTTATGGGAACACCGAAGGAATCAAAAGCCTTCATAGAGAAGGTGCAGGCCTTGAGGTATTGGAATCGTGGCAAAATTTCAGGGGGAAATGTGAATTTTATTATTATTATTGATCGTTCTAGGTTTGGATCGGTTACATTTTTTCTTTTCTTTATTGAGATTGGTGTGTTGATCTTTGATGCAGTGGAGGGACAAAGATGCGAAGACCCCCTTAATTGTTGCTTGTATGAATCCTCATCTTTATAATGTTGCGAAAACTTTGATAGAACTTGGAGCCAATGTCAATGCATATCGTCCTGGTATTGATCTCTTTCCGGTTTGTTATTTTTTCTGGCTTCATTAATTGTCTTGATGGGAAATGGTGCTTACTGCTTTTGATGGTGAATTAAATAATTACAATTTCCGAGAAACACGGATGTTGTGGTTAATTGTCATATGATAAAACTGATACTTGGTAGTAAAAGTAATATAATCCTCAGTTTTCTGGTATGAGGAATAGTTTAGATGTTTACATGGCCTGTAGATTCCTTAGTTGAGATGGTTGTCTTGCTTGTGTCTGCTGCACCGTCGTCCTTAATTTTTCAGAACAAGAATTGTAATGGAAATTGAACATTGAATTGATTTATGTTCGGTCTCATCTGATGGATTTAACTTTCAACTGTTGTTTAGGTCGTCATGGTGGGACTCCGTTGCATCATGCAGCTAAAAGGGGCTTTGAAAGTATTATTAAGCTACTTCTTGTGCATGGCGGTATGGTCAATAATCAGCAATGCTTGATTAGTTTTGTTCATTTGAATTCTAGAAACTCATCTATATGGGCTTTACCAATCAACTTTGCAGCTAATCCTTTAATACTGAATGATGATTGTCTAACTCCTCTGGAAGTTGCCAGGGCCAAAGGACATGGTGGTGCTGTTCGTACAATTGAGGTACAAAACCTTTGTAATCTAACATCAATTTCCTTTTCTTTATCATGACACCCAAGGCACCTGAGTTCTTTAAATGACGATTGTTGGCTTGCAGAGTCATCTGTGCTTGTTCTCCGGTTGGTTACGCGAGCTTCATGGACCTGGGTTTCTAGAAGTAGTAGTTCCTCAGTTGTTATCGAGAAAAGTGTGGGTAGTTTCATGTAACATGTTGAAGGATTCAATTTGCTATTTTATGGCTAGTTGTTCTACCTTTATTTCTCAATGGATGGACTTTCATTCAAGCAACCTGCAAATTAGTTTTTTTCAGTTGTTTAAAGGATGAACTTTGATAAATTTGGTGATTATGCTCACTATTGATTAATTTTATTTTCAGTTGGGTGGTTATTTTACCGGTGGGCTCCCGAACTCTTACCCAACCCTACAAGTTGGAGCTTGCCGTATATTCTAGTTTGCAGGTATTTCATAGTTAACTATTTTCCCCTAACATTTGCAGCACACAGAAGATAACATGTTTGTTTGGATAAAAAGAAGATATTTGAGACACCGAATCATTTTACATTCAAATGCATCTACTAACAATATATGTTTGCCCTTTACATAAGACTTACAGTTTTTGCCTTACAGCTTTTATTATTTTGAAAATTCTTTACTGCTTTTATTCTTTCCATATCATTATATGAATTTTCATTTCATCACTGATACATGAACCTTAATAATCAGGACGCACAACCACGTACAGTTATTGCACTGTGGAAGGCCCATTTAGAAGACACAAAGCTACACCAGTCTGATCCGTCAGTGGCAATCGTTTCCCAAACTACTAGTATTCTCTCATACTATGCTCTATTTCCTTTCCTGTAAGGTTGTCAAACTCAAGATTTGGGTTAACTCATGGAGAATAGTAAACTTGAATCTAAACTTGTAGAAGTTTACATGCTTTAAAAATTATCTAGAAAATATATAGTAGTACACTACTCAAATTGAATATTCTACATAATGGAGAAAACAAAAGTAATGAAATGAAGAACATATCTCAATTCTGGAACCAACTATCATATTATGTTGTTGGCCCATTACTTTTTCAATAAACAGAAAATATAAAGTTATCCTCATAAACTAAAAATAGAGCAAAAGGAAAATAATGGAGATAAAATAATATAAAATTAACTTCATAAAGTCAATGCATCCAGAGAATGGAGGCAGCTCAACTGAAGTGCACAAGCTGTGTGTTTTGACTCTGTAAATCCTATAACTCGCAAGTTTACTTGAATTGAATGAGTTTCTGAGAAAAAGCTGGTTTATTCTGGAGTTAACTGATTTTTGACAAAGTTTCCTTGAAGTGAATGAGTTTGAGAAAAAAAAAAACTGAGTTTGCAAAAGATTTTGATTTTGTTTTTGTTCAAAGATCTTGAATTCCTTTAAGAATAAAGACTGAGACTTAACTAGAGTGTGACAGCCATGGTTTTTAATACAAGAAATGGTTTCTTCTCGACTGGCTTTGACATTGTCTATTTTGTCTACTTCTGTCCAGAAACACGTCTTAAACTTGGGCCTGCTAATGAGAATGACAAGCAGCAACTTGTATTTTTGTGTAATGCTTGCAAAGGAATTCCTCAGGTATACCACATGTTATGTTCACTGATTCTATTATAATTGTTAGCTTTGCGGTGCTTTGGTAGTAACTTTAAAACACTATTCTCTGAATTCTGAGTTTTTCTTTGGAATGTAGTTCGTGATGATTGTCTATTACTCAAATGTTAATCCCTAAGGAAAAGTCTTGATTCTTTTTCCCTGAAGAAGAAAGTCATTGAGATATCTTAAATGTCAATTACGTGTTTCTGAAATTTCTGGTTTAAGGATAACTTTTAATCTGTCAAATAGCTTGATTGTTCCCTATGATTGTTAAAGAGACAATGTAAATTGCATTTTCTCTCAAAATAGTTTGTTTTCTCATTGCTAATAATTATTTAAATTAGAGGGTAATTGGATTATTTTTTTTTGACGACAACCACGGTAAAGTTTTATCATACTAGGTGACGTTGACTGCATAAATCACACAAGGTCATTAGACTGGGTTAAATGATTAAATCTTCTATATAGTCAACATGAGATCCCTTTTAACAACTTTAATAGTGTTTTTCTTGTGCTCCTCTCCTTTTTAATATGACTAACAACCATGGATATACTAAAAGAATTCACACCCAGCATTTGATGCTCTATAAATGTGGTACTAAAAGATGGATACTTTTCTCATTGAAATCCACAACGTTATTTTGTTTCTACCAAATATTAATACTATAATGTAAAATAACTGTGGAAGATTGATCTATTTCGTTATTTCCAGAGAACTAAAACACTGCATAGTGCAAAAATTCGTTGCTTTCGTTTATTCAGAATGGTTAAAATATTCCGATTCCCTATAAACATTCCCTTATCATATAAATTCGAATCTTCGTAGCATATATTATTATGGCAATTTTCATTTTTCATTTTCTTTTATCCATTGACGGACATTTTTCTTTTGGACCAATTTCTATTTGTTCTTTTTTATCCTTACAAGAAATTATAATTTTTCTCTCACCTTAGTTCATTTGTAACTCCAAAAAGGTTCACGAAAGTTTGCAGATAAGTTTTGAATTTTGATACATATCTTCCTTGCTCATTGCGTGATGCATTATTCTTCTGATCTTCCAGGCAAATCCAGGATTCTTGCAAAACAATGCGCCTACAGGTCCACCCACAGCGCCACCAGCTGCAGAAGACACAGGGTTAGCTATGGCCATCAATGCATCCCTTCAGTCTGCCATGCAAGAGAGGCCATCCTTTCCTGATACACAACCAAACTCTGATGCAAGCTCTTCAAGCAGTGCAGTGAATACAGAAAATCATGGTTTTCTTGGCACACCAAATTCAAATACAAGTGAAAGTGAGTTGGTGCAACAAGCTAAAACTGGTGGCAATAGTCAGCACCACCAAAGCCATGTGAAGGCTAGTGGTTTGGATTTCAATCCATCGGCTCCACCATTCGCCGGTGATATTCCAACAGATGGCCCCATTCAGTATCCATCAATCGATTTAAGCCCTGTTGATATGGCATCTTCAGATGTCGAGAAGCTTTCTAATGGAGAAGGAACAAGTGTAAGTGGAAGTGGCTCATCATGTGTGATATGTTTAGATGCTCCAGCAGAAGGAGCATGCATTCCCTGTGGTCATGTTGCTGGATGTATGTCTTGCTTGAACGAGGTGAAATCAAAGAAATGGGGTTGCCCTGTATGTCGATCTAAGATAGACCAGATCATAAAGCTATATCATGTTTGAGATTGGAAACGGTGTGGAGAAGTTAGCCATGTTTGTGCATGTTGTCTACATATTTGTTTAAAAGATAAAATTTTCTGATAGAAATAAGAAACAGAAAAAATGTCTATACTAGAAGAGTCCAAGTCCAGCATGGGGGCTTTGTGAATATGTTAAATTTATATGCTTTAATTCCATGTATTTGGGGATTCAAATTACCACTTCTTGAAGGTGAACTGTGGAGTGAAACTAGTGTAGTTGCTGGTCTCAATTGTGCAGTTGTGGTTCTGTATCTAAGAGACCATGAGTGAAATACAGTGTCCCAGGATTCCTGGGATTTGTTTCAAATCTATGCATTTTATGTCCCACTGTTTAAGTTTTGTAGTTCTTTCCTTACTAAATTTTAAGCTGAAATACTTTTAACGTTATAATACGTGATTTTTTTTTCCCAAGATATATTAAAGGATACTTTTTAAAAGGATCAAAATAAAAATAGTTATTATTTATTAAGTAAAGGTTGTCTGAAATTGACTTCTAAAATTTTGCTAGGTTTACTTTGTTGACACGGCTTTTAAATACACTATCGTCTTCTGTAGTTCATTTCAGAAAAAAAAAAGGTTTTTCTTTTGCACTTATCTTTATTAATATTATAACTATTTATATTTGACATTAATGAATAGTAGACGAAAATAATATAAATGAATTTGATATACTTGTTACAGTTTTTCTTTTTTAAAGTTAATGTAATTAATTATTTTTGTTGTTTTATATTATTATGTTAGAAATATATTACATTAAGATAAGATTGAATGAAGTAGTACCTATATCTCTAACACTTGGCATGAAATGAGTTTCATTCAAGATCATTAAGCAGATAGAAATTTTTAAATGCATCTCTCTTCATTATAGGATTTTATTTTTTAGTAGTCAATGCCGTTGAAGTTGTAAAGTTAAAATTATAATGAGAAATAAAACAATGTAATTGAAGTCATTATTGTTTAATGTTTGGTGGTGTGAGTTTCAGTTAGGAAAAAAAAAGTTGATTAGATGAGTAAAACACAATTGAATTTCATGACACTTAAAAGAGGGTTGATAGATGTACATTATATATTAAGAAAGAATTATATTATATTATATATATATATATATATATATATATATATATATATATATATATATATATATATATATATATATATATATATATATATAACAAATTGTATATGCATAAATAAGATTATAATAAAAGATAATATAAATATAGTATCTCAAAAAGAGCCTTAAAGAGTATTTTTAGTTCCTATTGGTATTGAAAATTTGTGCTCAAAGCAATAAGCTCAATACCAATAATAGAATTAGTACAAGTACATTAGCTATTAAACTATCCAATCATCATGTTCTTCACATCTCTTATATTAATTGCGTCATAAAATGTCTAAACAAAATTGACAGAAGACAAATTGATATCTTGATAATGATAACACCTATATAGCAAATTTTTTACATGAGTGATGGGTCCTTTAAATCCATCATTAACAATTTGGCAGAATAATTAGTAGCTATATGACCTTTGTAACTTATAGAGCTATCAAGCCCTTAAATTAGTTTAGCCTATAAGCCGGATTAGGATAAAAGAAAATCATTAAGGTTAGTACAACATGAAATCCAATCCTACTTGTAAGTTAAAATAAATAATTCATATGTTTATATTCTTCTTTTAAATTCTCCTCCTCTTTCATTATATTTGCAAAAAGTGATGATCTAAATATTAAAGATATGTTATTAAAAATACTGAAGAAGTTTAGTAAGTATTAAATCATTACTGTGACATGTTTATTATTGAGGTTATTCTTGTTCCAGACATGAAATTTGGAGCAATTAGTCATTCAAACATTGATCTTTTTACTTGTAAAAAAATGTTTTAAAGGACAAAATATCTAATTTGTTTGAAGAATATGTTAAAATAAATCTAGAATAGTCAAATGCATACAAATGTCATAGTTATATGTATATTGATACAATGATTTATTTTGTTATATTTATTTTAATAATTTTAGAAAAAAAAGTATAATGAAGATAAAAAAAAAAGTAAAAAAAAAATTTAGAAATGGAGTTAAATTATTTTAGCATGCTTGTTCTTTATTTATTTTACTTTTATTTTAATAAAAAATTTTATGTGATGATTAATGCACTTTGGAGTATTAACCTAATTAAAATGTCAATATGTGTATAGTGAAACTTTTTTATATTTCTGAATCCATTTGAACTGTAATTTGTAAAAATAGGTCTGTTCAATTTTATTTTTTTGCAAAATAGAGTTAAGTCGTCAGAATATAGGACAATATTATGGTGAAGTTGTCCTCCACCTTACCAGTTTTTTTTTTTTTTCAAGAAACGAGACCGTGCCGTGAGAAACTGATTTTTATTCACTTATTTTTTTATATTTTTCTTAAAATTGCAGTTTTAAATATATTATTTTTTAACGTAGAAGTTTTGAACGTTACATGAGCTTATTTTTTTATATCCGAAGGTATTTACATATACTAGAATTTTTTTATTTAAAATAAAATTATTGAAAAACAGGTGTTTCATAAAATTAATAATTTTAAAGTATGGTTTAAATATATATATATATATATATATATATATATATATATATATATATATATATATATATATATATATATATATATATAACACTAAACTGCATTGAGATAACATAAAATATAACATTATTGTTTGACTATATTAAAATTGGTTAAAGGTCAAGTCAGGGTAATAAGACAAGACTTATCATAAACAACCCTAATAATTAGACTCAAAACCAATAATTTGAAACAAGTTTCAATAAGTGAATTCAAGTCCTGATAAAGGTGTTCATCTGCCAAAACATGTGACTATGAACACATGAACAATTGTGTATTTTAAATTTATTTATTTATTATAATCACGATTGGTATCGATTTTTCATCAATGTACACAAACTATTATAGATATATAAATTCATATTAATTAAATATGCTTATCCTAATTTATATTTCTTTTTCACTATTATAGATTGTATATTATTTCTTACCAAATAATAGATTAGACAAATTGCAATTAAATTATGAAAATTAAACTCATATTTTGTTATATTTCTTTTCATAAATTTCGAGTTAATGGTAAATTTTCTATCTAACAATAACCAACGTGACAATAAAGTAACATTCGAATCGGTAATATATACGAATTAAGATTATTTAATAATCCAAATAGATTTGATAAATCACAGCCTTCACAAATAGTATATATGTTGACTTTTTTGTGATCTC
This sequence comes from Vigna unguiculata, assembly GCF_037176805.1. Taxonomy (NCBI): domain Eukaryota; kingdom Viridiplantae; phylum Streptophyta; class Magnoliopsida; order Fabales; family Fabaceae; genus Vigna; species Vigna unguiculata. The sequence goes on from NC_140798.1 coordinate 36,200,844, forward strand.
AAAATCTTAATACATAATCCTTTAACTTTGTCGGCTAATGTCTTGCTGTCTGCGTTTGATTTCAAGACCAGTTGGTTGTTCTTCAATCCAAATCGCTGTAGTATTTAATTTTTATAAATCAATTGTATTTGTTTTGATAATTTTTAAATAGTTAATTATAGTGATAAAGTAAAATTATTTTCTCCTGCAAAAAATTATTGATTTTACTGCTTAATGAACAAGTCAATTGATTTTTTCTTCCTTTGGAATTGAGGTAGAGTTGTCAAAACGAGTAATACTGGTTGATTATTCAGTGAACCAACTCAATCCGACTCACTTATTAACGAGTCAAAAAAATTCAAATCAGGCTCGATCCAGCACAGGTTGGTGGGTTAAACGGATTGGCTTATGAGTTCATTTAATTAAAAAAATATGTAATTTTTTTTCAGTTAAAACTAAATAATAATTCTAATTAAAATTTAAATAAACTTCAATATAATCTGAATACAAACCAAAATCACAAAAATACAAATTACCTATGTGTTGACTAAAAAAAACAACATAATCTGAATGCAAAATCCAATTTAACAAAAGTCATTTATGTGACTCTTTATTTGCAGGTTGGTGAGCTAACTTGGCTCATCACGGATTAAATCCGGGTGAGTCGAGTTCTAGATGAGTCGAATCAAAAATTAACTCGTATTAAAATTTGTAAAAAAATTTCAACCCAACCCAATCTAAATTCATGGTAAATTGGGTTGACTCAGAAGTTCTAACCCATTTTCACATCTTAAAACGAGGTTTATACATCTTTCAACATATATCATCATTTAATAACATAACATGATATATCCCGACATATAATATTATATTAAGAAGTATAACTTACATTTTTAAAGAAAAAAGATAATTAATCAAACAGAAAAAAAAAATCCTAAACAGAAAAAAAAAAATCCTAAAATGAGATACATCTAGGCCCATGCAAATACTATAGTGCATTTAAAATTTAAGATAAGTTACTTTTCCTTTACGTAAATTTGTATGTTATAAGAGAACTGTAACTTAGAATAATTAATAAATAAATAAATAAAATTAAAAATCCTTAATAATTTATTTCTCTAAGAGGATACATTAATTACATTTGCGTATTTGGAAACAACCCAAGCTAGTACTTCTACTATATTTACCCACTATTATCACTATTTTCACTTTAACACAACTTTCATTCTTGTGTCAGCTTAAACGATTCCGTGCATATCTTAATAAAACCTTTAAACTTACAATTAATTAATTTAAAAATTAAACATATCACTTCATACACTTATGGCACAAAACACAATCTCTTACAACCTAGGTCAACAGTTCTCTGGTATTTGCATTGGTAATGGTCACTATATTTTTATTAAAAAAGCATTATAAATCGTACTTACATTTTATTAAATGGACTGCGTATCTGATGAAGAAAATAATGGACTGCATAAATTTTATCTTGTATGTTTCTTTGATAAAACAATAGTTACAATATATCAAAAGAGCGATTTTTATGTAAATCATATTTATAAATATAATAATCCTTAATTCCCTTTGGAGTTATCGGTGAGAAAAACGTATAATCAATTAAGAAGATTAATTATTTTTATCTTCAAGAATCACCCTATTAACATAGTAATAAGATTAACACAAAGAACATAAGAATATAATTCAAAAATTCTAAATACAGAGAAAACCACAACCGCAAAAAATAATTACTATGTATAAATTTGTACAGCATATAGAAAATACTCTCAACCATTACACCTCATGAAACCCTACTATGAGAGTACAGGAAAAAAAGCTAAACACTAGTTAAAAGTGTCTTTGATATGGGACAAAAAACATCATGGACTTATAACTCATTATATAGTTACTAACACCCACTCCTTTCAAGTTATCCTAAATGATGTGAGATTTTTTAACACGTGTTATTTTCATCAGTCCAACGATTATGATAAAAATTATTTAAAAAAAAACTCTAAAATTCATCTGTATTCTATATATAAAGATTGGAAAATAATGTGTTCATTCACTTATTATGATATTAAACTAAACTTAAAAAATATTTGATAAAACTAAATTGAACTGTAAAATTATTTATATAAGTTCAATTATAGTTTAAGCTAACTAACTAAACTAATTTAAATTAATAAAAAATATTTTTAATTTGATTAAACCATTTAAATTGTTTGAAATATTATTAATTGTTATTTTATCTTAGAACTTATTTTACAATTCTATAAATTACAGTTGAATTCAGTTTAAGAAAGGCTATTTAAGAACAATTCAACTTTTCAAAATAAACAAAAACAAAAACTTAATTTATTTTTCTATTAAAAACATGTCAATGTTTTTAATTAGTTTAATCTTAATTCACTTTAATTAGTTTTAATAATGCAATCTACATAAACTTAATTTAATAATGAAAGAAAAATGATACTGATTAATTTCAGTCTTAAAACATTATGGAAGTAGAATTGAGTTAAATCTTGTTGGCATATCAAATATAAAGACAACCTAGGTGTCAACTCAGCTTGTTTCTTCTATATATATATATATTAAACATGATTTGATTTGTCTTCAAAAACTTCACACTTTCTCATATGCCCCACTACCAACTCTTTTATCTCTCTGGAGTTAGGTTACAGACGTATCAGGATGCAATTTGAGCTCAAACTTTTACATTTAACAACCCAAAAATTGCTTTGAAAATTTGTGATTATCCTGCCAACAATATTTACTTGCTATAATTGGAACTCATTCTCCAAATTATTCACCATCATACAACTCAATTCCGAAAATATGCACGGTAATATTAGAAAAAAAATAGATAATAAAATTTAGGTTGTAAACCTTTTATTCCATATGGAATCACCGAAATTATTTCAACATCAAATCACCAATTTCTCAATATAAAATCAATTAAATATAATGACACATTGAACTTAATTTTTGATGGATTCAATGCATACAGAATCAAAGACGCACTACCTAGGAATATTGAACGAGGAATTGTATTTATATAATATATATTATAATTAAAGTTTTGTAAAGTTTAGATAGATCATCATACAGTGAAGCGTATCTTAACTGATATTTTATGATTTTTTTTAAGAGGATTTGATTCCCATAGCAGCAGATAATACTTTCCTTAAAGAAATCAAATACGTGTTTATCGAAAAAACCTCCTTTCCCGCACAATAATGATGATCTAAACGATATGACATACAAAAACAGCATTGTTAATAGAAATTATGAGAGACATAGATTTAATAGATCTAGCGTGATTCCACACATTTGTTTTTTGTCTACACCCAAATGAATAATATTTATTGTTTTAAATAAGATCACCAATTTTTAAGACGGACTTTAATCCTACTTCAATGAGACTTAATATTCTTTTATATGAGTATTTCATGATGCATTTCATACATTTGTCTCATTAAAAATATGATCAACAAAGCATTAAAATCATCTTAGTGATCATCATATTACATCATCAACCATATCACTATTAAAGGAAAATAAAAACTTTACACAACAAGGATGAGATATGGATTCACATAATAAAATTGTAAAACTTCAGAAAATATGTAACTACGGTTACTTTTACTTTTATTTGTAGCATGGTTTAGTGTATGCATTATTTTCATCATCATTGTACATGAAAAAAAATCTTTCCGCAATAATATAAGCCATGATTTTTTAATATATATTAAAATGAGTTAAAATCTATCTCAGACTATTTTATTTTATTTTTCAATATACTTTTCAATCTACTTAATACTGCTTTGTTTATTATTCTTTTAATTCATATCACTTTTCTAATTAACAGTAAAACTGATAATCTCACACCAGTCATGATTCATTTTTCTCTATAAATTTCAAATTCTCTTCTATTCTACATCCATTTTTCTTTTACTTAATTCCGTTTCATCCTAAATTTAAATCTTTTAAATAATATATCAAATTTAATTAAATTATACATATAATAAATAAAAATAAATTTTATCAAAAGAATGTTTTATTGGACAAAGTCTTCATATATGATTTATTCTTTGTGTGATGACAGCTTTGATTTATTCTGAAAAAGTTGAAAATATTAAAGTTTGAAATGAAGTAAAATGAATTATTTTTGGGTTAGTGGTTGTAATCTTAATTTAGTAATAGTAGGGGATTTAATTGAAGTCATTTGCAGTCAATGATTTTCATCATTGAAATCATTATAATCTGCACACAGATATCTAGGGCCTAGGGATTAGCACTTGTTGAAAAGTAAGAATCTAATGATGGTAAGTTCACAAGCCCTACTACCGTCTACTTGTATGCAACTATGGTTCATCATCCCATTTTTTTCCCAAACTAAAGTTAGTCCTATCAGACATAAAAGGGCAAACAGGTAATTTCAAAAGGTGTTGTCAATCAACGCAAGAGAGATAATAGAACCACCCAAACCATTATATTTAATTTTTTTTACCAACACCTTTATCTGTCTGCATCAACAATCTCTCACTGTCGTTTTCAACCTATTTCTATTTCCACAAAAAGCCCTAAAGGCCAAAACACTTCTTCTTTCTCAATTAAGCCCCTCTCGTCTCTCACCATCACATTCTCCCTTCTCTCTTTTGCTTCGGACACTGCCATAGGTCAAATCGCCCCAGCTACCTGCATACTCTTTCTTCCTTCTCACAAGAAAAAAAAAAAAAACCACTGTCAAATTCCTAAAAATGGTTTCAGAAAAACAGGGTTAGCAAAAAGCACCTAGCATCACCACGCTTTCAAGTATTCTAGGAGTTATCAAAAAATATAAGGGATTGAAGTTAGCCTAGCTACTAGGGAAAATAGGTTTCTCCTTCTTCTCTCTCTAAACTGTTCTTTTACCCTACTTCCTGTTAAGTTATCTCCATTCTCCATCAATTCAACCTTCTCTCTCTCTCTCTCTTTCTTTCTCTCTTCTCACACCACAGTGCAAACCTTGCCGAAATCTGATCATCATCAAAGCCATTTTTCTTTTCTCAGTTCCATGCCTTATACTCTTCAGAGATCTTCTTCCTTCTCCTCCTTACACACCTCAATCTCCACAACTGTTCAACACCCTCCTTATTGATCCAACACGCAAAGTCAGTGAACAAAAAACAACAACAAACCCTTCCCGAACAGTGACAAACAACACCGCAGATCCAAATATCCGAGAACACCTTCTCTTACAGATCATGAATTCCTTTCAAGAATTTGACTCTTCGTCAAACTCGGACTCCACAGTCATCAACCTCTCAGCAGGTAACACCTCCAATTTCACACCACCACCACCACCTTCGTCTTCTTCGTCGTCACCACCTTCTTCCGCCTCCACTACTCTGAGCCGCTACGAGAACCAAAAGCGACGCGACTGGAACACGTTCGGGCAATACCTTCGGAACCACAGACCCCCACTTTCACTCTCGCGCTGCAGCGGCGCACACGTGCTGGAATTCCTGAGGTACCTCGACCAGTTCGGAAAAACCAAGGTTCACACCCACCTTTGTCCCTTCTTCGGGCACCCCAACCCTCCTGCACCTTGCCCTTGCCCTCTACGCCAAGCATGGGGCAGCCTCGATGCTCTAATAGGTCGTCTCAGAGCTGCTTTTGAAGAGAATGGAGGAAAACCTGAAGCTAACCCTTTTGGTGCTCGCGCCGTGAGACTTTACCTTCGTGAAGTGCGTGATTCACAAGCCAAGGCTAGGGGAATTAGCTACGAGAAAAAGAAACGCAAGCGTCCTCAACATCCTCCTCCATTGCCCCCTTCAAACAATGCAAGTTAGTAAGGCCACATCACTAACCTCATAATTCCATGTACCTTAGTAAATTCAAGGGTTTTGTTTTGGTACAGTTATTAAGACACTCTCTACCGATTTTCCTATGCAACCAAACTCATTAAACTATCGGTCAAACAATAACTGTATCACAACTCTTAGGTTTCTATAACTAGCTGTAAACTAACCTGCACGTGTCATGTCACTAATCACCTCTTTGTTTGGACTTACTTTCACATGATGCCATTGGTAGTGTAGAGATTAGCATGACATATATATGTAGATCAATTATGTTTCTTTGTGTTTTTACTTCCGTGTTTGCTTGTTATGCAGAAATCGTGATTTGACAACGGGCTGGGGCACTGCAAAATGGGGACACCCTTTGCAATTGCGTTAGAAAATATATTGTGTAAACCTAAACAGCAGTACTCTTGGTAGATGCAGCAGTTATTTAAGCAGTGACAGTAAAAAACAGTGAAGAGCTGTGCGTGCGTGTGTCACAGACCAATATTGCAACATCATCAATTTGTATTAATAAAATAAAAATGTGTATGCACCCTTGAAGATGTTATGACGAAAATAATGGATCTCAATCCATATATGTATATGTTCATTCTTGGATGCGGTGAAGTGCAGTTTCTTTCCCTTTAATTACTTTGTTGACTGTGAAAATCTCTCTCTTTTAAATCTCAATATATACCATTTACTTAATCATATATGTTCATTTATACTTAAGTTAAACTTAAGTTAAGAGTCAGGTGATTTTGGTGGTTGTTTCTGTTCTGTTAGTGCAGTGATTTTGGGTAGTTTGATGTGTAATTTCATTTAGAAATATGCAGTTGAACACGGAGTCCACAGAATCCATGTTTCAAACTGTCATGCAATTGGTAGGCATCATAAGGGGAGTAGTGCGTTGGAGTGTGTGCACACGAACTCTCTCTGAATCAATTCTGATATATTGTCTACTTAAGTGGGAGAAAAGAGATGACACTATTGCCAGTAGGTAGACAATTTTAAATACCCTCATAATAGTGCTATTTGTTTTCTTTTGGTCAAAACCTGAAACTTCAAACAGGAAGCATACTATACTATGCAAAAACCATATCTATGGATGTAGTTCTTTTCAAATTTCCATGGAGTGTTGATTCAGCTTTAGTATATCCTTTTATATCGTTATGATAGTTAAATATATTTTTTTCTTTTAATTTTTAGTGAAAATTAATATTATTTTTTAATTTTAAATTAATTTAGTCTTTTAATTCTGTAAATATATAGATTTAATTATTTTAATTAAATTTTCTTAAATTTATTTAATATTTCAAACATATTTTAATTTATTTACACTATTCGATAATGTTCATTTCAATATTATAGTTGAGATACGCATTTAAAATTGAAATGATTTTAAAAAAAATTAATTTATAGAATTAAATTCACGTATTTATAAAGATAAAAAATTAAATTGATTCAAAATTTTATGAAAGATTAATTTTAATTTTTATCAAAAATTGAAAAATTAAGAATATATTTAACCTTATACAATGATATACTAAGTAAATCAGAATAATGACAGGTATACGTCTAATCTAATAAAATGCATTTTAACCACTCATTCGTAATTAATATGAATTAAAAATTTGAAAACACGTCTTATTAATGATTCTTAATCATATGTTTGATTATTTCATAAATTAAAACAGTCGTTTGTTTCTGTCAATTGAAAAAATATAAATGGGTAATTATTTTTAAATAAATTCTAAACTCAGCATGTGTTTTCCCTTTGTAGATAGAGATATTGAAGTTCTTCTTGATGGCATGACATTCTTCTTGTGTGAATGTATTTTATTATATATATATATATATATATATATATATATATATATATATATATATATATATATGAATTGTATGAGGTAATTCTCTTCTGTAGCTCTTCTCTCTTTGTCATTTCATTGGCTTCTGATGATAAAATTTGTTGGGGACGCGTAAGGCTGCTTAAGAATAAGACAGCGACTTAACACGTATGAAAGAAATTAATGAGTTCAAAAGATAAAGGAGGAAGAATGTGATATAAAATAGATTAATAGTTAAATGAACAGTAGCCAGTGGTTAAAAAGAAAAAAAAAAAAGGATCTCAATAATTGTTTTTTTTTTACTTGAATACTATTTTTTAATATCTATCTACATTATGTGGATTGACTCACTTCATGATTCATGTTTTGATAAATAAACATTATAATAATTTTTTTATGAAATAACTTGGTAATCGTAAAGGTGTTTTGATGATTCATATTATATATCAGTTTTGATAAAGAAAAATGAGTAAGACTACTCTAAATCAAATTAATAATAGTAATAATAAACTAGAGAGTATCTAAATATATTTCGTCAAATAAAAGTTATAAATGATTTTTCACGAATTTATAACATAATTCAGCTCAATATAAAATTATTGAAAAATAACTTATATCTAACGCATTGGATTTTCAATTAAAAGTTATCTTTAATGGTTTGTATATTTCTTTCATATTTACTATTTTACTCGGTGAATAAATTTATATGTCAAAAATTTTACCGTATTCACTATATCATATATAAAAAAACGTTTTACTATAGCATGGTGAAAGCTAGCTTTCACATTAAATTGTGAAAGTTAACATTTACATTAAAGTATATATGTTATAAATTATCCATTATGTTTGTGTGAATAAGGATAGTTTAGAAAGTTTTTGTTGGGAATAGTCCAAATGTGAATCAAAAAGTCCCACATTTGATAGAAAAGACAAAGTTAAACACTATATAAGAATAAAGACCCATAACAACATTGCTTTAAGGTTTTGGTGTAAAAGTGGTGTCTAAGATCTTATATGTGTAAGACTAATGTCATATAACCATAACTATGCCATGACCATGACTATGACTATAAACCATATATGAAAAAATATAACCTATCAGTTTTTTTGCGAAAAGATGAAAAATTGAAGGAATAATTTAAATTGTTGCATGTGTTATTATTTGCATAAGATGTGGTTGATAATTTGTGTGTGTGTGTGTGTGTGAGAGAGAGAGAGAGATTTGAAATGAATGATTTAATTGGGATTCCTGAAGGAGCACTAAATGCTGATGATTCATACAGATGCCCTACGTGTGTCGAAATGTTTCCATCTTCAATTATAAAAGTTAAAGGGTATGGAAAGAATTTAGTAAAGCAATGTCTTTACATTAGTTTTCTATGTAGTGGGTTTACTGTGCCAAATCATGTAAGAAGAGAGGGCCACACTCTACTTCTTACTTCTTCTCATTTCATCATATTTTTTATTTTTTTTTAATTTTACCTCGCTCATAACGTGGGTCCTCCTATTAAGGGAATCAATTTTTATATCTGCCTTTATCAACTACTTAATATTTATATATTGCTATATATCAGAGGATTTAGATCTTGTTTACCTACAAAATCTAACAGTTTCTAGATAACGGCTATAAGTTTAGTTGAATTCAGGCTTTTCGAAGACAATTACAAAAAGTTTAAAATATCAAATGAAAGTAATATGATATACTGAGATTCACAGAAACTAATTGAAGACACTATGCAATGACTTTTTATTAATATCTTGCCACGTTCTTTTCTGAACCTCTATTGATCTGTCTTTATTTTCTTCCTACCCGCTCCCAAATTTCAAATTTGGTGTTTAATATTATTTTCTTACACTCAATAAGCCTTACATTTTTATGAAATCGTAGTTATAAGTATTTTCGAACCTTTATGTAGTTCAAATAGATGGATGTGGTTGGTTTGTCCTGCTGAACACTTTTTTCTAATTGGATTGAAGTTTTTTTTTAATCAAACACTAAGAAATTATTTCTTCGAACCAAAGTACACTTATAAATAAAAAATAAAGCTCACAAGAAATTTAATGTAATTGAGCATCTTAAGTCTACGTTCACAAATCTCAACATATATTATCACTAAAATTCAATTTTTTGACAAAAACAACAAACTTTTTCATACAACTCTTTATCATATAATTTTTTATGGACAAAATTGTAAACCTTTCAGTGACACACAATTATTCAAAAAACCTAATTTGAGTTATGGTAAAAACTTCAAAAAAAAAACTTTTTATTTTTATAATAATATTTTACTGTTATTTTTTTCATATTATTCGATGTTTCGATATGAGATTTTGGTGAATAATCACTTAAGAACCAACATTTATTAGTTTGAAGTCCATCATTATTAAGATATGTGCTCTATATCTCGATGTATTTATTCAAATTGAAATAGTGATTGATTTTGGGATTTCAATCACAACAATGCACTCTTAGATAGATAGTTTGTGCCTTGTAAATTTACATTTTCCACTCCTATATCATACTCTTAGCAAATATAATTAATCTTGAGTATCAAATCTAAAAAGCCTTTTATATTGTTTTAGAGACGAATTTAACTAACAATTGTACTAATTTAAGCATAACCAAATCATTGCACTTATTTAACTATAGTGTTGATCTTAAAGGAAATTTTAAGATGTCATGTGTCTCCATCATGTTCACTCAATCATTTAGAGTTGCACCGGAAGACCAAATAATCATTTAGAGTTGCAACTGATATCCTCATCTGAAAATTTGAATTATTAAACCAATTAGATTTAGACCATATATATACAAATGTATTGATAATTGATTATTTATATTATCACAAGTTTAGTGATAATTATGAATTTCACAAAAACCTTTTAATAATTACATATACAGTGAACATATTAATTTAAACATGAATTTAACTAATCATTATATTAATTTAACCAAAACATATTACACTAATTTAACCAATATATTATGTCTCAAGAAATAAACAAAGTTAAGGTCTAAAATGAATATGAATCACAAGAAATTGTCCATTTATCATTTTTCTTGCAATAGTGTGTGGCTACGCTTTTTCCTTGTCATATGTACCTCTAATACGCGGCTATAAATAAAGAAAATCAATACTTAAGTATAACGTGTATAAATAATTATCAATTGTAATAACTTTTTTAAAATGTAAAACCGGACATGACATATTGGTCCAAAATAAATATTTAAAGAAAAAACTGACATACTGTAATTGAAAAATAGGAAAATTAAGGATGTAACTCGTGAAAAGGGTGTTGTGTTGGCATAATTTGAGTTCTGTTTATCACTTGTCTATCATGTATGAATGTATAACAGCTAACCTCCCCTCTTTCATACTTTTTGTCCCCCACTTGCCTACAAAATAAAACTGATAAGGAGGATTTACAAAGTACGTAATATCTAAAATTTAAGATTAATTAACTATATGTTCTCTATATATGTACACGGATTTTAAAAGTACTCAAGTATTTCAGAATGTAGATATTTTGTATTCTTTAACGGTGAGAAGTGTTACATCGATTAGAGATAAGATAATTTAAAAATATATAAAGTGAGTGTAATCCTTATCTTATAAGTCAGTTTTGTAAAATTGAGTTGGACTTAAAACTCACTTCTAATGATATCAAAGTCAAGTTATGAAAGGGTGTATTGGAAGTCTCACGTCAACTAAAGATAAAACCAATTCACTTAATACTCACTTCTAACAATAAAGACTAAGACATTCCTTTGTTTTCCTACTTGATAGTAATCATATTTCCTTGTTTTCCTACTTGATAGTAATCATATTTCCTTGAATTCCTAGCTAATACATTTGCATGAAAGCATGAAATAATTTTTTTCTTTTTGGCTTTCTGCATTGAGAAAAGATTAAACTGTAATTGGTATTGCTTTCCATGATAATTTTGGTGTAATAGATCAAGGATGTGGTTGAAGGAACATGATCCAAAGGGGTCATGATTGGCCATAAAGGGTGCAGTTACTGTGTGAATTTTGTAATTTATTTTGTAGTGGATTTCTTGTTCTCATATTATATGTGCTCCACTTTCTCTTTGCAACACTTTTTTTTAGCAGACTATGATGATGCCAAGGCTTCATGCTAAATCTCCCTTTTAAAAACCACATCTTATGATGGATTTCTGCAAGTTGGAACCTAACTCTATTTGTGTGTCTAACTACTTGTGAGGTATTGATTTACATGAAAAAATAAAAATGTTGTATTATTAGTTTATCTTTCAAAATATTAAATCATTTAAGGATTGATAATATGGAAAGTACAAAGACTCTCAAAGTTCAGATCTCACTAACTTGAAGGTACATGATTTGATTGATTTCTCCTTCTTAAGGATGAACAAAGTGTACCATCTTGTATAACTTTTTAGTTCTAATTTTATATATTAATCATTTTGAAACTTCTTTTTAAAATAGTCACTTTTAATGCTTATTTTAAAAAGAGTGAATTTTAGTATAAAAAGAGTGAATTTTAGTGTTTATACCAGAGCTTTTAATGTTTAAAAGTGATTAAACTCTTAATATAGAGTAATGAATAACATTTAGGACAACTAAAACAAAATTAACTCTTCACATAGATAAACATACAATATAATTCCCTCAATTTATTATGTCTATGATGGTTGATAATATTATAAAATACACATAATCGTACACACTATTTGTATATTCTATAATAAACAACATCGGAACATAAAGTTCCAAAATACTAGTATAGACAAATATGTAAAAGTGACGTAATTTACTTCTAAGTATCGTACACATGATTCATATATAACATACATACATATCATATTCTGAACAATATACACCACACATTACACTGGTACACTCATATCAAGATGAAAAAAATCATTCAAAATACTACAAGAATGCGATTAGCTTTCATAAACAAAGTGGGTCAAATATCGAACACTTTAAGAGTATGTTTGAACCAAAATTTTAAGGTTTTGGATTAGAGATGATGTCAATCTCTTAGTGTATGTTGGATTCATGTCTTATTGATGTTGTATCTTCCTAATGAATTTCTATTGAAAGACCAATTAGTGATATCAGAATCGAAGGTTCATCTTGGTAACAGACTTATATGAGTTCATGTATCGAAGTTTTTCTGACAGAGGGTCAGACAAACGTGTCTCGTTGAGATAAATGATGATACAAGTAAGGGGTACTCATGTTTAACTGAAAGGGAAAGTTTGAATGTGAAGGGACTCACACGTGAGGGAAAAATTGTTGGAAAATCCAAGTGTACAAGAAAATTTTTTAATAATGACAAATTTTAGTGACAAAAAATAATTACCCACTATAATGACCAATTTATATACAAATTTATAAACTAAAAATTATTGGTAACTAAAATAGTTTCAAAAAATTATAATTGGTTTCTAAATTAGTCACTAAAATATTCTACAATGAATCGGTCACTAACAATAGTTATCAAATATTATTATTATTATTATTATTATTATTATTATTATTATTATTATTATTATTATAGTTATCAAATATTATTATTATTATTATTATTATTATTATTATTATTATTATTATTATTATTATTATTATTATTATTATTATTATTATTATTATTATTATTATTATTATTATTATTATTATTATTATTATTATTATTATTATTATTATTATTATTATTATTATTATTATTATTATTATTATTATTATTATTATTATTATTATTATTATTACGGAGTTTGTGATAGTGTAATTTTTGTGACTGATAGTGACAAATTAAAGTTTATTGTCACAAATATTTTGTGATGTTTTCATTTTATTTTTCATCTTTAATATAGTAAAAATGATATTTTTCTTATGCTATGATGTTTTTTCCATCACAAAAAATAATTATTTTTATACCAATTCAACTCTTCACAAAATAATGTTTGTATCAAATTATATTTTATAATTTAGTTATTTCTTTACTCAATGTGAAAATCTCCAAAAATAGGCACAAAATATTAAAAGTAATTTTATAAATAGAAGAAGACAAACAATGAGATAGTTATAATCAAGGGAGGTGTGAATAACAATTATACAATAAAAATTATAAGATGTTCATACAATGTCTAAGCAATAAAGCCCATTAAAAACCCTATTAGGTTAAGATGAATCAGATTGAAAAATGATAACTAGATAACCAATTTGTATCCTCCACTAAACAAGCTTTCAACATCTAAATAATAAGTAAATCCTTAATTACTTCTTATTCATTTTTATACCAATTTAATTATTCGTACTTTTCATGAGAGTTAAGCTTAAACATAATTAAAAATGAAGAAGAAAATAACTTATTTATTCCATGTTCAATTTTGATCTTGAGATTTTAGAGATTGGTCTAAATTATATATGCTCTTTTTAAAAATCAGTTGAATACTTGTTTAAAAAGGCTTAAATATATATTTGGTCCTTATTTTCGTTGTTTTTATTTAATTTGATCATCATTTTCGTTTTGTGTTCAATTAGGTCCTCATTTTCGTCAAATTTTGGTCAATTTGGTTATTTTTACTAACATTGTTTAAATATTTAACGTGTTTGAACAGTACATGCCACGTGACATCTCCTGGTTTTTTTATTTTTTTAAATTTTTTTAATCTTTTTTAAAATTTCTTAATTTTTTTTTTAATTTTATAATTTCAAAAACATTGTCTATGTGTCAAGTCATAATTGTACCATGTGTTAATGCTAGTGTCACGTGTCAATTTGTAATATTTTTTTTTTGTTCAATTTATCCTCTATAGGACCAAATGTATATTTAAGTCTTTAAAAAATATCTAGTACTTTTTAAAATTCGTGGATATTCATGAATATTTGAGATATTTAAATTAAATAAAATTATTAAAAAATATAAATTTAATGTAAATTTAATTTAATTCAATTTTAATTAAATTCAACATAATAAAATATAAATTAAATTTTAATTTTAATTAAATCTAACCTTATAAAATATAAATTAAATATTAATTTTAATTAAATTTAACATAATAAAATAGAAATTAAATTTAAATTTAAATTTTGATGGGTAATGGATATCAAATTATTTATTAACCATTACTCGTGGGTACCTTTTGAAGTATCCATTTATTATCCATAGTGCGAATTTTATTGATGATACCCGTGAGCATGGATATTTTTTTCATAACTAGATGAACACTTTAATCACTATTTGTTCAAGCGATTGTAGCGTACTTAAGTAAATTTTTTAAACGAAAAATATTTGTGAATTACAATTGTAGAGCTCTTGCATTTGTGTGTCATGCATAATTTTTTTTTTTTTGTTGAAAATGAATGTTAAACAAAGAAGTTCTTAGAAATAGAAAATTTGATAATTGGTACATTACATTTAAGAATTTGTTTAATAATTTTGTTGGATTCATTAGATAATGATGCAAATACAGGGGATAATAAGATGTTTTGGTAAAGTTTGTAAATGTAAAAAATATGAAGAGTCAAATGCACTTAAAATTTGTTTGTGAAAAAAATGTTTTATGTGTATTTAATATTATTAAACAAATCATGGTAAAAATATTTTCAAATTTTCTCTTGTATGTGAGGTCAACCAATTTATACTACAATATTTGTAGTGAACAAGAAGTGTTCACAATTTTGAATTATTATAAGGAGTAAATCTTTAATTACTGTTTGGACAATAATATTTTGACATTGTACATGAGTATCAAATGATGTGAAACGATCTTCTTCCTTACTTCATATTCATTCTCATACAAATTTAGTTATTCGTACTTTTTATGGGAGCTAAGCTTTAAACATGATTGAAAGTGAAGAAGAAAATACTTTATCTAATCCATGTCGAACTTTGATTTTGAGATTTTACAGATTGGTCTAAATTATACATATTCGTTTTACCAATTTGGTCAATTATTCACACCAAATTCATCTGCCATACCCAATTTTTTAAATCATTATAATCATAATTTAAAACTTGAATCAAAGGGGCAAAACAAGATTTGATAAAAGAAAAAAACAAAATAATTCATGAAAAGTTCGAGGTCGTAGGAATCTCAATTGATATTTTTATTCTTCACAAATATTTCATCTTTTATATATTTATGTGAATTTGGAATCATGAATTTTAAAATTTGGATCCATCTTAATGAAAATCCTAAATACCCTGTATTTATAGACCATTGTTCGTGATTTCAGTACACACCTCAATCGAGACTATAATTATAGGTTCAAGTTACTTAAAAATCAAGATTCAATGATAGAATAGGAAAATCGCACTCAAATATTAAATAAACACTTTTATTCCATATAATTTGTTCTCATATATATATATATATATATATATATATATATATATATATATATATATATATATATATATATATATATAAAAGTCATGAGGCCAAATGGTATATTACATTAAAGACTTACTTTATCATACTTTAATAATTTTGTTGGATTCATTACATAATGATGCAAATACAGGGGATAATAAGATGTTTTTGTAATGTTTGTAAACGTGAAAAATTATGAAGAGTCAAATGCACTTAAAATTTGTTTGTGCAACAAAACTTTTTTATGTGTATTTAATATTATTAAACAAATCATGGTAAAAATATTTCAAATTTTCTCTTGTATGTGAAGTCAATCGATTTATACTAGAATATTTGTAATGAACAAGAAGTGTTTCACAATTATGAATTACTAGAGATGAATATTGTTAAACCAAAAATTAACTTGTGTCTTAATGGATATGAATTTGAGACTTATGAGAAAGATTCAATCCAAATACACAATGACTTTTTTATATATTGACAAATATACAATTATACTTAAAGCGTGTTTACGTCATTTCAGACTACCAACTCTCTTGTACGTTATTCATTATTACTATTTGTGATTAAACATCATCACAGTGACATCAATAACATTTAAGGGAGACGCGGTTTCAGTGATTAAATATTATCACATTGACATCATTAACATTTAAGGGAGACGGTTTCAGATGAATTAGTATGAGTTATTTCTTTTTAAGTGATATCATCACTATCTCTAAAGAGACTTTCCCTTCAAGCACACATATGATTAATTGAATTAATTGACGGTTTCTGATGAATTAAAGTATGAGTTATTTCTTTTTAAGTGATATCATCATCATCTCTGACATTTATTCTGTTCCGAGAGACATATGATTAATTGAATCATAATTTGTGGTGCGTCATCTCTTTAAATTTTGTGATGAAAAATTAGTTTATTTAATGTGATTATTATTACTACTATTATTATTATAATTATTATAATTATTATTAGGGTTAATTTCGTTTTTGGTCCACTTTATTTATAATTGGAATTAGTCATTCTAACTTTGGACCAATTTAGTTTCCTATTTTTAGACATGTATGGATTTAGTTTCTTTAATCAAATTTTGTTAAGTTTATTTGACGTTTTAAACGCATTATATGTAGTATTTGACCATTATTATTAATATTATTATTAAAGGACCAACAATATATTTAATCCTTATTATTATTATTATTAAGGAGTTTCAAATTGTGTAACTTTTGTCACTGTTAATAATAAAGTTTTTTTGTCACAAATATTTTTTGATGCCTCGTTTTATTTTCCATTATTAATATAGTTAAAATGATATTTTTCTTATCTTGTGATGTTTTTCCATTACAAAGTTTAATAATAGTAATTTAATTTTACAAAATTAGTTTATAAGATGATGTTTTTTGTCAAACTATATTTTATAACTTAATTATTTTTTTAATCAATTTGAAATATACAAAAATGGACGAAAAAATAAAAATCAGAAGACAAGAAAAATGCGATATTTATAATCATGGAATGTTTAAATAACAATTGTACGATAAAAATTATAATATGTTCACGCAATGTCTATACAAGCAACAAAGCCCATTAAAAAAACCCTAATTGGTGAATCGAATTGAAAAATGATAGCTTGAAAACCAATTCGTGTCGTCAACTAAAGAAGCTTTGAATATATAAATAAGGAAAATAATATTTTGACTACTAAATTTTGACAATTTTTTTTATAAATTTAGGTGTTTTTTTTAAGTGGTTTTCTATTTTTTTCTTTTTTTCATTCTCAATATTCAAAAATTACTTAAAAGATGACACATCAAGATAAAGTTGTCAAAATTTAGTAGTCAAAATATCATTATTCAATAAATAATGAGTAAATCTTTAATTACTTTTTTTACAATGATATTTTGACATCCCTACATGAGTATCAAATGACATCCCTACATAACCAATTTTGTAAAACATTATAATCATAATTTAAAACTTGAATAAAAGGGGCAAAACAAGTTTTGATAAAAGAAAAACAAAATAATTCATAAAATATTCGAGGTTGTAGAAATCTCAATTCATATATTTATTCTTTACAAATCTTTCATCTTTTATATATTTATGTGAATTGTGAATTTTAAATTTTGGATCTATCTTGATGAAAATCATAAATTCCCTGTATTTATAGATCATTGATCGTGATTTGAGTACACTTCAATCGAGACTACAATTATAGGTTCAAGCTTGAGCGTTACTGAAAATCAAAATTCAACGATGGAATAGGAAAATCGCACTGAAATATTAAATAAACACTTTTATTCCATATAATTTGTTCTCATATGAAAGATAATGCTAAATAAACAACGCTTTGAAGATTTACAGTCTTAAATTAAGATCTGGTGCTTCACCATTGATGACATCTTGATTGAAATCCTCAGCATCGATAGGTGTATCCAGTTGATTGATGTATGGTTGAATTCCATCATTCGGAGAAACCTCAGGCTCCTTACTATGCATTGCTTCCATAAGTATTTGTGCTACTTCAACAACATCAGTATTTGCAGGTTGTTCTGGTTGTGCATATGGTGAACCTTGGAGTGATCGAGAAGCAGCATTGGTTGCTCTAGATGGAGGCATCATCACCCTAGGTTGTTCTGGTTGTGCGTGAAAAAACCTATTGTTAACAGAAATTTGAGCTTCCTGCATCACCATTGGTGGCTCAAGTGGTGCCTGAAAAACCCTATTGTTGACAAAGACATTTGTTTCCTGCATCACCATCAATCTAGAAAAAATTGGTTGTAAAAGGTTCGGAATCATTTCTCTGCGAGGGTTCACCAGAATTGGTGCATATACAGCTCTTACAGCAGGGTCTTCAAGAGAAAAATGAGACTGAATATGAGTTATGAGTGCATGAAAGGTAAGAAAGACAAGGTTGCAAAATAAACATCTAAAACCATTATTGTTGTTTTGGTTAGGATCTTCTTCTCCAGGGTTGGAAGCAAATAGGCTATGACCGATATTATTATGAATGTTTTGGGTATTCATGGGAATGGCTTAACACAACAATTCTTAGGAAACAAAAAAGATGAACAATTGATACACTTACATTCATCTTTTTTCTTTTTATAAAAGAGATTGCTTGCGCACATTAAATGCATAAATTAATATATTTAAAATTTATTACTGCATTAATAATAATCGAATTAATGCATTGTAAGTATAGTTATTACATTTATTAATTAGAAAAAAAAATATGTAAGAGCATGTTGGAAGAAACTTCTCAAAAATATTTTTGAGAGAGAAATAAAAATAATAGAAAAGATGAAATTATTAACTTCTTCATAAACTAAATCTAACCTAAGATCAGCTTATATGTAACAATAACATTAGGATGACAATATAGGCTTGGCCCGTCATACTGGTCCGCGAAAAAAATGCGAGACAGGTCAGTGTAGTGAACTCACTGGCCCGCATATATAAGCCTACGACTCGTGTGGGCCAGCCCGCATAAAAAAAACTTACACTTGTGTATATTAGTTACTTTTTTATGGACTCTTGCATTAACGTTCCAAATTTTTGTATAATTGGAAAATACAAGTATTATGTATTTTTTAATGTGTTAAAATTTAAAATGCATTGTGTATGTCATAGTATGAATATGAATATGATGAAAATGTTGAATTATCAATTTATCATCCAACTTCCCAAACTCTTCACTTAATTTTATGAACTTCTTAAAGTTTATCAATTTTTAAACATTGAAAGTTTTATCATAAAAATTTAAAAAAATTTAAAAAAACGGGTTAGTCCGCGGCCCACGGGCCAAGTGATGTGTGGAGTAGGCTAGCCTGCGATGTGCGAGCCTTATGTGGGTCGGGCCGGCCCGCATTGTCATCCCTAAATAACATCTTCAAAATCTAATTTTTGACTCATGCATATGCTAATTTTTCATATTTTTCTTCTTATATAATTATCAAGGCTTTTCGTGCAAATATATATTAAATTAAAAGTAAATGTTGATAAAAAATAAATTTCAATATTTATTATATTAATTTTTATTTATACATTAAATACATAGGGCCGATAATAAAAAAATATTGATATAATAAATAATTTATTTTACAATAAGTGATCAAATTTTTTAGGAATGAGTCAAGGTAAAATTACTTCTTATAAAAATTACATGTATTATTAAATTTAATTAATGTAACTCTAAGATCAAAAAAATACATAAGAGTAGTATTTTAAATGGCCACTCGATTATTATATTATTAAAAAGTTCGAACTATAAATAAAAATTTAATTAGTCGAGTTTTATTCTATAAAAAGTTTTATTGTTTTAAAAGTAACTTTTCTCCTATATATTTTCTCTAAGTTTATGGTCAATCTATTTATTTATTTGAAGATCAGAAAGCATCATAAGAATATGATATACAATTGTAATCAATACAAAAATGTATTGATTTATTTACCGATTATTACATACCAATATAAATCCATAAGTTAATTTTATATTATTTATGGAAATTTACCAAATATTTAAATTTGTATGTAAATATATAATATAATTTTTTTGCCTACATAAATATTATTGACTACATTTTTCTCAAAAATATAACCAATAATCTTTGTATGTCACCCTTCACTAGTGCAAAAATTCATTTTTACTTCGTCTTATATGTCTCGGTTGTCCAGGAACCGAAGCATATAATGGCGCGGTGACTTTTTTGCAATTTCAGCCAACTTTTATGCCTCAGTTCAGCTTAACCCGAAGCAAAAGAGGCTCATATGCTTCGGTTCGCCAAAAACTGGTGCCAAAGGAGGCTCATATGCTTTGGTTACACAGACCCGAAGCCAAAAACCCACTAGTCGTTACCTCTTTGGCCTCGGATGGGTCTAAACCGGTGCCAAATAGAGCTATATGTCTCGGTTCAATTAATAACCAAGGCCATATGGTTTAATTAGGGTACCAAATTTGTGAGCCCCATTTCTCTTCTTCTTCCCCGCGCCCCTCTCAGCAACAATACTCTTTCTCTTCTCCCTCCGGCATGGCTGTTCCAGGCGCGGTGGTGATGTCGTCGACGTTCCAGATGCAGCAATGGTGGCTCTGGTGGCGCGGATTTGCTGCTGCTCCGATCTGTTCGAAGGTGGTGATTCTGCAGCAATGGTGGTTCGCTGCCTTCATTCGTAGTGGCGCTGCCTTCGTTCGCGGTGGCGATACTCTCTGCATCTGGTGCGTCGTTCACGGTGGCGTGATGATGGTGGTCCAAATCTGGATGTGCGTTCGTGTTTCACGCATGTTGTGGATTTGTGTTTCTGTTGGCTGCAAGTTTTGTGTTGGCTGCAGGTGGTGGCTCACGGTGTTTCTGCTGCAGAAGTTGTTGCAGTGCAGTGGTGCGTTGCGGAGAAGAAGACGGAATTGTGGTGGCCGGAAAGTTTGCTTCTGACAAGGGTGGCAGCTGCCATGGTGATGGAAAGAGATGATGAAAATTAGGGTTGCTCGAGCATGGTGCAAATGCGTGGAAGAAGATGGTGGTGGCTGCTGCGTTTCGCCGACGAAGATGATTGGCTTCAGTTCTATTTTGACTCGAGGCAGAAATGGAACTCTATGACTTCGGGTAACAACCGAGACCAAAAGGGGTGCCTTTTCTGTCTCACCCCAATATGCCTCGGTTCCAGACCCGAGACAAAATGAGAAAAATAATTGGGATAAAAAGCCTTTACTGCAGTAATGCTTCTAATAAAGGAACACGTCCAATCCAAGTAAGATAATAATATAGCATCTTGAAATATACATATACATATTACAATTAAAGTCCTAAGAAATATTTATAAATTTTTCAAAAGGATAATATAAACATTACATTCCTAAGAATAACTATAAAATATAAAACTATACACATTCTATTCTAATGTTTCATGAAGCTTTGCAATTTTATTGTTGTTCCCTTCTATATATCACCTATATAATTTTCTACTCACATATAACATATGATCATCTCGGATAAAAATCACAACACTATAGAAACAAATGGTAAACTAGTAAAAATTAAATAGTATTACACATAAAATTATCATCACAAACTCAATATCAGCAATTTACATCAAGAAATATTTATCTCACAACACAACTCTCAATTACATAAAAAAATATATAATTGGTTTGTAAATTAGATTCTAGGTTGGTCCTAATATTAGTTACCAAAATTTTGGCTATCAATTTAGACATTAATTCCTTTGGTAACCAAAACTTTGTTAGCTAATGTTAGAGACCAATTTAAAGTCTAATTCATAATTTGATTACATTTTTTATTTATAATAGAGATTATTTTATATACCAATAATTTTTAGTTTATAAATTAGTCACTAATTTTTTTTTTTGTCTCTAAGATTAGTTGTTATTAAATGATTTTCTTGTAGTGAACTAAAGTTTCACAACTCAATAAATTGAGTTACTTCTAACTAAAAATGGTGCATCAAATTATTTTTAGGACACACATTTAATATTTTTATGCCAATATAATAATTTAATGTCATTGTTATAAATATTGTTTGCACCATCCAATATATATCAATATATTGAAGTAAAAAAGTTTAAATATCTATGTCTAAAATCAAGTTATTATTGGTTTTATATGTTTTTCTTTGTATAATTTTGTTCAAATGGTGTATTATAATCTTCATTAGTATATAAGAAAATAATTTTATTAAAATTTAGAAAAATAAGTAAAAAGACATTTGAAATATTTTTAAATTTTGAATATTTATTTTCTTTTTATAATTGTTTTAAAATATTTTTTAACTTTATGAACTTTGTTTTATTAATGTTGAAAAATTAATAGATGTTTTAGTTGTAATGAAATTTTATTTATGTATGATTATATAATATTTTATATAATTTTTTCATTTTTATCTATCATTCGATATTTTAATTTGAAATTTATATAATTATAATTTATTTTAAATATTTGACTTTAAAAAAATAAAAATATTTTATTTTTACATTAAATATTTGTTAATATTATATTTTTTATAATAAAAATTAATTAATTAATATTGGAATAAAAAAAAACGAATATGAACACATGTATCGGTATATTCATTACCCGTTCGGAATGAAAAGAAATTTGAGACAAAAAGTTTATATATATATTGAATATGGGTTGAATATATAAATAAGAAAATGAGAATGAACTTTTATTTCGAAAAATACTAATAAGATAATAAAAATTGTCCCTCTTTACGTCGTTTTCGTCTCAATAAATTGTACACATTGTAAAAGTAATTTACCTGATAATTTTGAAGAGGTAGGATTCGAACATTTGTCATTATCATAATTTAAAGTGAGTTGGGTACTTTAGTTAATTTCACTTAGATATTTGTTCAAGCGATGCGTACTTAAGCAAATTTTTTAAACACATAAAATATTTGTGAGTTATAATTGTAGAACTCTCTCAATTGTGTGTCATACATAAAAATTGAAAATGAACAATAAAATAGAAAAATTGATAATTGGGTAGATTACATTAAAGATTTTTTTAAAAAAATTTAAGAATTTTGTTGGATTGCAGTAGATAATGATGCAAAAATAGAGAAGAATAAGATGTTTTGGTAAAGTGTGTAAATGTGAAAAATATGAAGTCTAATGCAGTTAAAATTTGTTTGTGCAGAAAAAAAAAATTATGTGAACTAATATTATTAAACAAATCATGGTAACAATATTTTTATTTTTTTTATGTGCGCGGAGCTTGCAAGTGACTGGTCCCCAATAATTTTGATTTTTTTTATTTTGTAAGTAATATATTAGAAATTAATTAATAATTAAATTAAGTTTTTTTAACTTTTTATAAAATATAATATTTAATGTTAATAAATAATAACATACAAAATTAAATATAATAAAAAAAATTATTAAGATTTTCTTTTCATTTTTTTTGAGTTTCTTATAAATTATTCTCATATCTTATCTCTTATCCTCACTAAGGTTCTTTTGTTTCTAAAGAGAAATAGGATTCATTGTTTTTTCTTTGATTTTTTACTTGTTCTTTTTCATTCTCAAAGAAAAAAAAAGGTAATTTTATTTTTGTCTTACTTGATAGTAAAATATTAATTTAATAATTTATTTTGTGAGTCTCTTGTATATTCATTTTTTATTTTATGAATATAGAAGAAAAAATATTGTATTCTGTGATATTTAGCATTGATTTTTCTTTTAGTCAAGGGCATTCTATAGTTTGATTTGTCTTATTTGAACTCTTCTTATCTCTACCGCTACAATAGAAAGATCATCTTTTGCAATAAAGATTATTAAAACAAAATTGTGAAATAAGATAAAAGATGAATTTTTTGCCGACAACATGATTATTTACATTGACAAAAAAACAAATAAAAATTTACGTCTGACCAAATTATTGATGAGTTCAAGAACAAAGGACAATCTTTTAAATATGTGTGTTTATTTTATAGTTATCATTGTATTAATTTTTATTGTATTAGTGACAATAATTAAATATATAAATTTTGAATGTATTATTTTGCCTCCTAAAAAATATTTATGAATTATTAGTAATGAATATTGTAAAACCAAAATTTAACTTGTGCCTTATGATTTTGAGACTCGTGAGAAGATCCAATCGAATTGCAAATTTGGATTTTCTAATGGATTTTTAAGTGATGTTTATCTGTTATGGCTTCAAAATACACGAGTAAACAACGATTTTGATGTTTTAAACTATATTAAAAAAAATAAAGTACCAACATATGTGCATTTTTAATTCCCAAAATAGAGGACAACACAAAAAAATCAATAGATAAATGTTTAAGATGTTGACAAATGTAAAATTTAATTTATAGCATGTTTATGCCATCCAAGATTACCAACTTATAAGTTACTTGTTATTATCATTTTAAGTAATTAAATATAATCACATTGACATAAATAACATTTAAGTGAGACAGTTTCAAATAAGTAACCTATGCGTTATTTCTTTTTAACTGATATCATCATTATGTCGCTTTGAATTGAATTG
Organism: Vigna unguiculata; assembly: GCF_037176805.1. Lineage (NCBI taxonomy): Eukaryota > Viridiplantae > Streptophyta > Magnoliopsida > Fabales > Fabaceae > Vigna > Vigna unguiculata. Next base: position 36,225,880 of record NC_140798.1, read on the forward strand.
ATTGAATCATTTTGTTACAATTTATGACACATGATCCCATTAAATTTTATGCCAACAAATGATTTTATTTAGAAAAATGTTAACCAATGCCCTAAGGTACTGGTTAAGGAATAATTAATTTCATCATTTTTATACTGAAAGCTGAAATAATTAACTCCATGAATTAAAATAATAAAAATGCATATAACAAATTTTAAAATACAAAAATACCTTTTAAAATTGTAAACAATAACTCTCTAATACAAAATAAGTATTTTGGAAACTCATGCTGTGTTTGGATCCGCATGAGTATTGTTCATGCGAATGGAAAGTGACTTGAGAATGCGTTTGGATCTGCTTGTTTATGCTGATTTATGAGTGTGAATTTGCATGTGAGTTGTAAAATTTGGCACTCTCTAAAATGAAGAGATGTGCAGAGAAAACCAGATATCATATTAAAATTACTTTATTGTCACTCTCTTTTAACAATTTAATTTACTTATGTTTATTATATTGATTAGTTTCTTTTTTCTCGTGAACGTATGCAGGAAAGATTCCTGACTACATATCCTGCATAGGTTCCTACATGTTACATGTATATAATAATTAGTATTATAATATATATATATATATATATAATTTTAATTATTATAATAATTAGTATTATATAATATAATAATAATTAATATTATTATTCAAATAAATATTTTTGTAAATGAATTACTTACATAAATAAAATAAATTTAAATAAATGTGAAGATAAAGTTAAATAGTCTATATTATAAATTATTTTAAGTTATCATTGATAATAATAATAATTTATTTTAAGTTATTAATGATATCATTAAATTTTATTTTTCTAATTTTAAATAAAAATTTTAATTTTATTTTAATATCATTTATTTACATTAAAGTGTAAAATGGTAATCATACAATCTACTCTATTAAAAATTATAATTTATTATATTTTATTAATCACATCATACACAAACTTTCATAAACTTTTCACTCATATTCACTCAAATCATACCATCTTCCCCTTAATCCAAACAACTTCATTTATGCCTACAAATCAACGCAAATCAACTCCCTCAAATTCACACTCCAAGCCAAACACAACATCAATGAAGTCTCAAATTTATACTTTATTTTTTTTTTTTTGTAAAATTTTAGAATGTTTAATACTATATTTTGTTGATTTTTATATTTAATCATATTTTAATTTTTAGTAACACTAAAATTTAATTATTTTTCTAATTTTTATTAGTGAACATTAAATAAAATATTAACACAATTATACAACACTTACGGACATTTTTGTCTTTAAAAAAAAAATAAAACTACATTAATAATTATTAAGTCAAATTTCATTTAATATCACAATTAACTCTGAACTTTCGTAAAATTCAATACATATTTATAATTAACCAATGTCCTAAGGGCACTAGTTAGCAGGACTCTTTTATTTATTTATTATTATTGAGTTTGTGATAATGTGACTTTTGTGAGTGTTAGTGACAAAAATAAAGTTTTTGAATATTATTCGCAAAATGGTGAATGATATAGTCATTTTAACATTTGAAACAAAATATTTTTCTCAAACAAGTATTCAAATGTACATATGTATTTAAAAGTATTAAGAAAACATATTTTTAAAGTTGTTGAAACACTATTTGGCTCAGTCAAAAGCCATGCTCACCTAACTAAAGATTTTACTCGTTTAGGACAATGAGTCGAGTACGGATAGTTCCTACCGCAACTCAACATACATAAAAAAAAATTGACATTTACTTGTTGGATACCCACATGAAAAAACCCATTAATTTTTTTCAATTCGCGAGTATTCGTGAATATTTTAAATGAGATCCAAATAAATTTTCAAAAAAAAACAAATAATTAAAAATACATCCAAATAAAAATCAATGGACAACTAAATAAAAGTTAAAACATAAGTTCAAATTAAATTACTTAAAACTTACATATTAAATTACTTAAAACTTACATACATATAGAGTAATTTAAAAATTAATTCTTATAAAAATGGTGCCCAACGAACATATTAATTTTTTTTCATCCCTATACTCTCCCAACTAGTTTACTTGCTCGCCCAACGAACAACCTCTATAGCTTAGCTCGTTCAATGAGCCACTCAACTCAACCAGCGAAATAAAGCTGAAGCTCCTTGGAACTTATGTTTCATATCGTTTCCAGTGGCACAAAGCTCGTGCTTAGCAGCCCATGTGTGCCCAATGCCAAGACCCTTAGAGCTTATTAGAATTTTAGTCCTCTTTAACTCCTAGTGGCTCTTCCTTTTCGCTCAACAACCACGACACTATAAGCCAAAATCGTTAAGCTTGCCTAACAAGCCCACCCAACGATCTGAGAGCTCACCCAACGAACAAATAGAGCTACATTCATTGGAAGAATAAAGTTCCACTCGCACCCAACGCTTCTTAGGTTCCACCTAGCAAGACTACAAAATTTCAAAATTTGTTTTGTGTATCATATTTGTCCATTGGGTTTGTATGAATTATTTTACCTTTTTTTGTATTAAAATAAGTCTAAATTAGTTAAAAATATACTCAGATAGTGGCAATTGATCAATTTGATATACTATACTCAATTTGATATTTTTACCCAATATCATTTCTATCAAACAATTTAATTAGACATGCATATATACTCTACAAACAAGTTCAATTCTCCTCATATTTATCACACTCTCCTCGTGTATATAATAAATTTGATTTACTAATAAAAATTACCTTACAAATAAATTTTAATATCACAACCTTATCATCATCACCATAAATTAGAAACAATAGTATTTTAATCTTTTTACCGGCTTTCCTTACCTTAAAATAACTTTTTCCAAAAGGATATGTATTTTTAAAATAAAAATTAATCTTTTATTCCTGTTTCTCATTGTCTTGTTTAAAACTATGAAATGATCTTATTTAACACTATGCCAATATATTTCAATGGAAAAATCCTATAAGATTGAATGTATGTGCCATGCAATGAAGATGCTCTAAGTTAGAAGCTTCTAAAATAAACTACTTTGATGTGCTTACCAAATAATCTTGTATTAATCAAAAATAGATTATAAGCTAACAAAATAAGCAAATAACGAACTTTACCAAACATCTTATTTTACCTAACATACTACTCTTTATCTGGTTTATAACTTGTAACTTATAATTTATTTAATTTTCTTTTCATTATTATCTCTTATATTTTGATACATTTGTTTGACTTTTTTTTTATATATTTTAATTTTATAAAGATAATTAAAATAGCACTACTCTTAATATTTATTGAACTACTTTTAATCTTCTTTGTATTTCAAATTTAAAAGAATTCACTATAATAATTTGAAATAACTAATATTTATTATTATTTTAGGTTATTTGAAAATTACATACAACGAAAATTGTAAAAGAAAAAAAAATCAATGTAAATATTGTTTAAATTGAGAAATAATTTTTTTTAATTTAATAAAATACACACAAATTAAATTTTATTTATACTTATTACATCAACTTATTGATATATATATATATATATATATATATATATATATATATATATATATATATACACACACACAAATTGTAGAAAATAATCTAAAATACTACAAATTTTAATTAAAGTCTAATTATTAAAAAATATGAAATTATAATTACATAATAATTTTTTTAAAAAAAATATATAAATTTTATTTACAAATAAAACTTATATATTTATATTTTTTATATTATTTTATATTTAACAGTATATTTTACCGAACATTTCTTATACAGCAAGTTATGGTAATTAACTAAAGAAATCCCATAGAAACTAAAATTCAATGAATAGTGAAATCCTTAAATATTCCATTTATTATTATTTTCCAATACGTTTTTAATGCGGGTTTTGATATTTTTGGATTTATTAATATCTGAACCCGTAGTTTTGAGATACTAGCTAATAGAACTTATCTTTTTAAAGTTTATTTGAAAATGAATCAGAATCTTTATATGAAGTTATTGGACAAATTATTATTTAGTGTTTGTATAAGAAATTTTCCTATATCCCTACAGGTAAAAATGGATGTGATTTTTTTAGAGGAACACAAATACATCCATCCAACAATAGCCAAATCATGATTCTCATTATTAAATTAATTTATTATTTAGTTTTATTCCAAATTTTGATTTCTTTATTTATTCTGAGGTCCCAGTTTTTAGATTTTAGAAAATTTATAATATTTTATTTTAGATATAGTATTTTCTTTTTCTTTTTTATTTAAATTAACCAGTTATTTCTTAAAGGTACTTTGAATTAGTATATATTTTTTAGCGTTTAATCGAATTCAAAAAATAAAACGTATCAAAACTACGAATTTTTAAAATCTAAAAATTAGAATTAAAACAAAAAAAAGGTTAAATATGTTTTTGGTCCCTCAAGTTTCAGCGAAATTTGGAATTAGTCCTTCATCAAAACTTTTGACCAATTTAGTCCTTGATATTTCAAAATGCGTGAATTTAGTCCTTTTAACCAAATTTTGTTAAGTTTATCTAACGTTTCGAGCGCATTTCATGATAGTATTTAAGTTAACATTGAAGCAAAAATGTGTTAAAGAGTATAAATAATTTAAATACTATCATGAAATGCGCTTGAAATGTCAGATAAATTTAACAAAATTTGGTTAAAAGGACTAAATTCACGCATTTTGGAAGATGAAGGACTAAATTGATCAAAAGTTTTGATGAGAAACTAAATCCAAATTTCGCTCTTGAGGAACAAAAACATATTTAACCAAAAAAAAATATTAACGGAAAGTGAAGTACAATTTGTCCACAAACATTACTAAATTTGGGTAGAACATATCTTCTGTATAATACGCCGAGGAAGAGATTTAACAAACAGTCTCACGCTTCAAATTTCAACCAATACTATCCCAAATTCACTTTCATTTAACTTCATTCGCAGAAACCGTTCTTTCAACCTCTCATGCGTGAAGCAGCAGATAAGGTGTTTTTTTTTTCTCCTTTTTTTCAAAGAACCATTTTAATTTGACCTTTATTTTGAAATTATTGCATAGAATAGAAAAACACCGACCGACAGAAGAGTTGTAAAAAGGCTGTAGTACCGTGTGGCATGGCGTGACATGATTGTTACATGTTAAGTGCAAACCCACTTTGTTGGTCCAAATGGAATCTCAGTGGTAATCTATCCAACCCACATCATATAGTATACCACAAAAGTCTTGCCACCTCAATCACGGTCAATTTGCTGTCTGCAACTCTTTCCAACTCTTTCAGGTTCCAGCACCAAAATTAACTCACCTTCTTAAGATGATCATTGAACTGCTCCACTGTCACACACGCACATAACAAACTTCAGACATTCATCCAGATCTCATCTCCCTCTTCCTTTTCTTCTTACTTATTTCTACTTATCCTCTTAAAGAATTATTTTTCGGGGACGAAGTTAGGATTTTGATTTCACTTTCTTGCACCCAATTGGATTTTGTTCAGAACCCAGTAAGCTTTTCTTTATGTAATGCTACTTCTGTTAAGTTTGTTTTGTCTGAGTGTGGCGGTTATGATGGATCTGGAACGTTTTACTGCCGGTGGTCATAGTTGTGGCCTACTGAATGTACCTTCGACTCTCTTATGTGATTTGGTGTTGTTAATAAGTATTATGCGTTTTAGTGCTAGTGATGATTGTTTTGTATTGGGCTAGATCTGAAAGTTCAGTTTAATTGTGTGATAGTGTTTGTCATTGAGCTAGTTCATATTGCTCGATCCAAATCCATCTAAGTCTGAATCTTATATGTGCAAAAGGATTTGTTTACTTCTAACTTGTAAGTTGTCACCTTATATCATGTTTCTTTTAAGGGGTGATTCGGATCCATTGTTTTCATGGTCTGCTGTCACTTCAATAGCAACCACCATAACGGCTCTCTTCAATTTCATTTATTTATTTTTCTTTTTTTAATAATCCTCTTCCTTGGTACGTTTTATCCAAAACAATTGCTGAAAAGTAGGAGTGAATCTTGTGAATTTAGTGGTAACTTATTGTTGGACTATATTGTAATTGCTTGAGACACACTCTAGGATTGTACATGTTTGACAATAAACTAAGTTTGGCAATATCTTAACAATCAATAGATTTTCCTATTTCTCCTTTGCTAATTGCTCTTCTCTTGTTTGCAGGTCAATGATTTAGTCAGTGTACTGCGAGGAAACTGTTTGTCTTGTTTATAATTTGAGAAACTAAGATTCAAGTCGGTAATTTGACATTGAATGTCTGGCGAATTGAGATTCTTTTAGACCGTAACTGAACAGTGAAATTTGCAGTTTGGATTTATACTTTCAACTAATAAATGCCGAGGGGGAGATCTGATGGATTGCAACAAAAGCATTCACTTGCTTTCCTCATCGTTGTGGCAATTTTTCTGGGTTTTCTGTATGTGTATGGCGGATCCATCTTTGGTTCTCAGAATAGTGGATCATCTGCTCTTGAATATGGCAGATCTTTGAAAAGACTTGGCTCATCATATTTAGGTGCAGAGGATGATAATGATGGCAATCAAGATGAATCTTCGGCAACCAATATTGTCTTAAAGAGTTTCCCTGTATGTTGATTTGTAAGCTTAGACATAGGGCACATGCATTCATTCTCAATGGCTTCATGCAACATCCATTTATTGCTATTGCTATCATTCATGCTTCATGTAACATCTCTAATGTTTTGTTTTTGCTATTGCTATATGGTTTAATCAGTGGTGTTAGTATTATGAACTCTCTTATTTATTTGAATTTCGGTTGCTAAACTCGGAAGTTCAAGTATGAGAGTTGGATAAGTTTTGATAACATGTTGCTTAAGATGCTTAAAATGTATCATAAATGGAAAAGTAAAACCTGAAGAAAACTAGTTTCCTGTCCACATTCACAATAACATCCCAATCAAGCAACAAGGTTCTTGTTTACGTAATGAAAATGAAAGTAATAGTTTCATAGATAAATAAGTGGACACAATCGAGTTCATGCACATCAATTAAATATACTTCTGGCTCATCAGAAATCTCACGGTGTTTACATGTTTATGCTTTTGAAGGTTTGTGATGATCGTCATTCGGAGTTGATTCCATGCTTAGATAGACATCTTATCTATCAAATGAGGATGAAGTTGGACCTGTCTGTAATGGAGCACTATGAGAGACATTGTCCACCTGCAGAAAGGCGTTACAATTGCTTAATCCCTCCTCCATCAGGATACAAGGTGAAGATTTGTTTTAATAGATGTTATCTCTAACATATCCTCTGATAGACATGTATTGTTCCACTCCAACATTTGTTGTTTCTATAATGTTGCAGGTCCCTATTAAGTGGCCACAGAGCAGAGATGAGGTGTGGAAAGCAAATATCCCACACACTCACCTTGCACATGAGAAGTCTGACCAGAATTGGATGGTTGAAAAAGGTGACAAAATAATGTTCCCTGGAGGTGGAACTCATTTCCACTATGGAGCTGATAAATACATTGCATCAATTGCAAATGTAAGTCTGCATCCGACTTTAATGGTTCTGTCTGTAAAAAATCAGTTATTATGCTTACAAGTACCAGGCTTAACAGTGCTAGTTGTCTGGTAAATTATGTTTATCTAACTTTGCTTGCATTTCACGCATAAATCATTATCTGAAAATTCCAGTTTACTTTGCCAGATGCTGAACTTTTCAAACAATAATCTAAACAATGAAGGAAGATTGCGGACAGTGCTTGATGTTGGCTGCGGTGTTGCAAGTTTTGGAGCATATCTTCTATCATCCGATATCATTGCAATGTCCTTGGCACCAAATGATGTGCATCAGAATCAAATTCAATTTGCCCTAGAAAGAGGAATTCCTGCATATCTTGGTATCCTTGGAACTAAAAGACTCCCTTACCCCAGCCGGTCTTTTGAGCTTGTTCATTGTTCTCGCTGTCGAATTGATTGGCTTCAAAGAGGTGGAATTCTACTTCTTGAACTAGACCGATTGCTGCGACCAGGAGGTTATTTTGCATACTCATCTCCAGAGGCATATGCTCAGGATGAAGAGAATCTCAAGATATGGAAAGAAATGAGTGAGCTTGTGGAGAGTATGTGTTGGAAAATAGCAGCAAAAAGGAACCAAACTGTTGTCTGGCAAAAACATGGGACTAACGACTGCTATATGGAAAGAAAAACTGGTGCTCACCCTCCTCTTTGCCACCCTGAGGATGACCCGGATGCAGTTTGGGGAGTAAATATGAAAGCATGCATAACACCTTACAGTGACCGTGAGTAGTCTTTTCTCTGTGTCACGGATTCTAGTGATTTCCTTTCAAGTATATCAAGCATTGATTTTCTTATTTTGTTTTGTTTAATGATTAAAGAGAACATTTTGAAGATCTGTGTATATGAAACTTGACAACTAAACATTTGTTTATTTTATCAGATGACAACAGAGCCGAGGGCAGTGGTTTAGCTGCATGGCCTGCAAGATTGACTACACCTCCTCCTAGACTAAGTGACTTTGGCTATTCAAATGAAATGTTCGAAAAGGATACGGTAATCAGAACTCAGAACTACATTTGATCTTCTTTTTAAGGATCATATTGTTGGCTTAAATCAATTGTTGACTTAAATCTGGTCATCTGCAGGAACTATGGCAAAGGAGAGTTGCTAAGTACTGGGATCTGTTGAGTCCGAAAATTGCATCAAACACTTTGAGGAACATTATGGATATGAAAGCATACATGGGTTCATTTGCGGCAGCTCTTATAGACAAGAATGTTTGGGTTATGAATGTTGTGCCCAATGTTGGAGTCAATACACTTAAGCTCATATATGACAGAGGTCTCATAGGATCTACTCATGACTGGTATTGAAGCTACTGCATATTTATTGTTTCTTTGACAAATTTCTGCGTATTCATTTTGTTTTGATGTGTTGATCTTAAACAGGTGTGAAGCATTCTCAACATACCCCAGAACCTATGATTTACTTCATGCATGGAATATCTTGTCTGACATAGAAAAGAGAGGTTGCAGTCTTGAGGATCTATTGCTTGAGATGGATCGTGTTCTTCGGCCCACTGGTTTCGTGATCATCCGGGATAAACAGACAGTGATTGATTTTGTAAAGAAGTACCTAAGTGCTTTGCACTGGGAAGCAATTGATTCCAGTTCTGACTCTGTTCAGGATGGTGATGAAGTTGTTTTTATCATCCAGAAGAAACTGTGGCTGACTAGTGAAAGCTTTAGGGACGCAGAATAAATAGGACAACCATTGCATTTTCATCTTCTTACATATTATTATCTGCTGCTGCAAGGGATCAAAGCACTTCCCAAGTAGTGAAGTGGAGCAGTAAACAACTTCATTTTGTAGCATTACATGTTCTTTTCCTTTCATTTCATTTCATTTCATTTCCCTCTTTTCATTCTAATTTTTGGGCGGATGATTATTCATGTGATTAAGACATACATAGGCACGAAGCTTTTATAGGCTATTCAAAATTTTGCCTGCATTTGGGGGTTATGTAAGTGTAAGCTATATAACAATCATGACATAGTAGTCACTTATATAAGTTATATGATTTAATATATACACATTTCTTGTCTGCTCAGAATTTCTTTTATTTTTGGACTTTAATGTCGTCAAGGGGTAGATTTAAAATTTAATTTAATTTTATAAAACTCGTTTGAAATAAAATTTGTATTTATTTATATAATGTAATGTAAACTGATCTTATTTTTAATGAATCAAGACATACATATCTCTTGTGCGTAAAAATCAAATAAGGAATGAAATTATCTATTCAACAAACAAATGATAAATAATATTTAATGTGTTCTAAATGGCTATAAAATAATAAGAAGCTGATGTTAAGAATTATTTAACTTCATGAAATTATATAATATTTGAATCCATTTATAGATATTATAAATTAACTTTATTTATAATTAATATTGAACTTCTTAATGCTATTTTTGTTTATTTAGTACATATGATATGGGTTGGATCGGAATGTATCTTTTTGTTCTATTCTCTTTCTGTAAGTTCTAAATAAATGCCTTTTTTGTATTGAACTTTTGAATCAATATTAAAATAGTTAGATATTGAAGTTTTTATACGATAATATTTGCATCCAACTTTAATATGAAATTATTCATTCATGTTAATTATAAAACCACGTGATAGATTTATTATATGGACTTTGTTACATTTCTGCTATACTGTGCAGTTTTTTTTATAAAGTAATTAATATAATATTTAATAACATGGCGAAATTAAGAAATGCAATTTATAAATAAGTTTAACTTAATATTGTAAAGACTACTTTTTGGGTCAAGAAAAAATGACTCATGTATGTATAGAAAAGGGAAGAGGGTACACATTATGGAATCAAATAGATGAAATCTTAACTCTTAAGTTTTATTTTTCTCTGTATTTATTGTACATAAAATGGTAAAGAAAGCAAAAGAAAAAATAAATGGCTAATATAGATAAAACTACTAATAATATTCATTGTATGATGTTGATTTCATTAAACAAACATTTTGTTCCTTTTATGGTTCCAAATTATAAGCAGATTGAGATTGCAATATTGGATAATTTTAAAAGATCGAAAATAAGAGGAAACTAAAGTTAATGTCTTTTAAAAGTGACAAGAAATCAGAGGGTCAGAATTATCGCATTTAAAGAACTTAGATCCCGTTTTTACAATGTAATGTTTCAAATCTTTGTACGGAATAATTGAAATTAAAGTTTTTTTAATATCACGTCTCTTTTTATTATGCAGCATTAACTGTGGTTGAAATATTAATGTTTGAGATTAGACTAATAATCACTGAATCAGATATGAGAAGTGGAAAGGATCCCAAAATATTTGGTATCCGCCACCAACAATAATTTCTGATAATTGAGATTGTAAAGTAAATAACTTTCATATGAATTAAAAGGTGAAAATATAATTCTTAAGAATTGAGAACTCTGCTGTTAACATTATTAAGTAGATTTGTGATGATAATAAAAGAAAAAAGCACCTTAGTTTGATAACAAATAACAGTGAGAGATGAAAAAGGAGATAAATGAAGTGGTTTCCAACTCTTCTCATTAAAATCTATAATAATAAAGGTGATATAATTGTCCTACATATTTTCTTTTTATATCAATTCCCATTATTATTATTATAATAGCATATTAATAATCTTCCATTACCCACTTTGAATTAAGGGACCCAACACCTTTTCTAGACTTCTTTTCAGTCAGTGGAAACATTACAAGAAGGAAGGATTAAAGAAAATTATGTCTGAACAAAAGAGAAACAATGCTAGGGTTTGGAGAATTCCTAGTGTCATTTGATGTTGTTTTGCCACACTACATAATCATCAACCTAAAATATAAAGGTTGTCTCTTTATGCTGATGAAGAAGAATACTAGAATTGCTCACATCATAATCCATAATACAAGAATTATCCATTTTGGGATAAAGAAATTAAAACTTTGAGTGTTGAGAAACTACGGGACACCTACTCCAAAATCTCTTTTGAATGAATTAACTACAACTGTTTAAACATTGGAAGAAAAAGTTACAAAAAATATCAGATTTAAATTATTCCTTATGGAAATATGTGAAGTGATACACATTAAAAAATTAATTAAAATTTAACCCCTTTCGCTATGTATAGTATAAAATAAAATATTATAACACTCTAAGAGACTTATATAGAACTATCAAATTTGGATGGTAGAAAATAAAGAGGTTCCCAACTTTTAACATAAAAAATATATAAAAGAAAAAACAAAAGAAAAGGAGTAAACGAGGGAATGAATGGGGCATGGAAATGATGGTCGCAAAGTGGTCCTATTTCTTTCTCTCTCTTTCTCCCTCCACCTTCTTTCTTCACACCGATAATCTCGGCTCTTTCACTCCTCTTTCTACTCTTTCTTTCGCTCTATCTGACTCACTTCTTTCGCTCCCACATGCCACAACCTCCTGATTCTCCTCAATTTCAGGTTTTTCACTCTAACACTCTTTTGCTTTTTCAGTCCGAATTACATGTTGTTTTGCTTCTTCAAGTGTTGCTTAATTCATTTCGATTTCGATGATGGGTATCTTCAATTTTAATTCTTGCCTTTTGGGTTTGTGTATGTTTGTTTGGTTGGTTAGTACAATGAGAAGTGAAGTGAAAGTCAATTTTTTTTCGTTGGTGATAGTGACCGGTCTTTGTGGCTGTTCAAGATTGTAATTTGACCTTGTTTTTGTCTACCCATTTAAGGGATTTGACTTGTACTGTGTGCAATTGAGTGTGCTTGATGGATATGTGGGGATCGCTGGTTGGGCCGAAGATCGGGCTGCAGAGCTTTCGAGTAATCTGAAAGTTTACCTCTGCTTCAATTGTCCAGTTTAAGTGTTTTGAACTGGACAGTGTATGATTAATTTGTTTCTGGTAGCCTTCAAGCATGGCAAATTTGATCAAGGTTTTGAAGTCTAATTTGTTGTTAAATGCGTATCTTAGCTAATGGTTATCATTTTGTGAACTGTGGCTGATTGTCCCACTTTGCAATGTTTAGGTTTAATTATATTCATTGTACTGCATTTCCTCACTTTCTCTGACAATTTGTTCCAGTTGACATTGGATTGTTGTAATAACTCTTCTGCCCTTTGTTGTATTTGTATTCTAACAAATACGGATGAATGAAACGAGCACTTGAATTTTTTCTTCTCTATTTGCATTTGATACAGTCACTTGTTTCTTCTGATTTAGTGATTCCAGGGTATTTTTTCGCTCAATGGTTTATTTTTGCTTCCGATCAGCGAAAAAATAGTTGGCAGTTTAAGTTTGTTTATTCGTTAGCAATATTGTCAGGTTTAGGCAGAAGTAAGAGTTATCCTGCCTTGGATTCATATATGTTGAACATTCTTGATTTTCTTTAATGGCAAAATGTTGCCCTTGGTTGAAAAAACTTCTAATATTTTTAGTGCATAACAAGCAGGCTTAAGAGATTTCCAAAATGGATAGGTGCTGGTTTAATAAACTAAAGACAAAAGACAAAACACGGTCTTCAAAAAGCAAGGAGACTACGGGCATTGCAAGAGAAGGGCCAAAACCCCCAACCAGTGAAGTAGCACCTTCAAATGTGACCAAACAGAAGGTTGAAGCTGCAAAGCAGTATATAGAAAACCATTATAAGAAACAAATGAAGGACTTGCAGGAGAGAAAGGACCGGTATGTTTACTTCTATCTTATATTTTGGATCATTGTGATTGTATAATCTGAAGTTCCTGATGACTAATTCTCTACCATGTAAAGTAGTTGTTTTAACTTTTAACTTAGATATAGGCATCTCCCGGGAAATATAAATGAGGGATTTCTTTAGTCTCCTTGCTTGTCATTGTACTAGCCAAATAAGGAGCTAATCAATATTCTTTGACATTGGTATACAATCTTGTATGATGTGTGATTCTTGATATATTGTTCTGTAAAACTTTTCTCTAACTGAAAGATGGATCACTTATCATGACAGAATTGCTTTATTTGTGTTCTTGACATATTGTCCTAAATTATCTCTGATGGGCTGTAGTAGATTATGTGCACACAATTTTTGCAGATCGTAATTGTTGTAAGTTCTTAATAAGGCTAAACACATTATTCTTGCAGGCGTAATATGCTAGAAAAAAAGTTGGCAGATGCTGAAGTCTCTGAGGAAGAGCAGAACAATTTGCTTAAGTATTTTGAGAAAAAGGAGAGGGAATACATGCGCCTTAAGAGGCATAAAATGGGGGCTGATGATTTTGAGCCCTTGACTATGATTGGGAAGGGTGCATTTGGAGAGGTATAATCTACCTTTATTCATTAAAGTTAAAAAAAAAAGGATGTTTCTGATTTTTCACATGTCACAAAAGATTTGCCAGATAATTTGTGACTGCAATATTTTTCTTTATAGGTCAGAGTATGCCGAGAGAAGGCAACTGGTCATGTATATGCTATGAAGAAACTTAAGAAATCAGAGATGCTTCGCAGAGGCCAGGTAACAGAATCATCAGGACTTGCTCTCATTGTTAAAATGAATATTCTCTTGTTAGACTCATTGGTTACTTTTTAACCCTATTTAGGTTGAACATGTAAAAGCTGAGAGGAATCTACTTGCAGAAGTCGACAGCAATTGCATTGTAAAGCTTTATTGTTCCTTTCAAGATGAAGAGTTCTTATATCTCATAATGGAGTATCTGCCTGGTGGTGATATGATGACTTTGCTCATGCGGAAGGATATACTGACAGAAGATGAGGCCAGGTTCTATGTTGGGGAGACTGTCCTAGCTATAGAGTCAATTCATAAACATAATTACATTCATCGGTAGGCTCAAGCTGCAAAATCTAATTTTACACCATTAAAATCTTACTATATTAATTTTACAGTGGTCTTGTTTTCTTACACATAGAAAAGGTATAATATTCTATTTTTTACGTGCATTCCAGAGATATCAAGCCTGACAACTTGTTGCTAGATAGAAATGGTCACATGAAATTATCAGACTTTGGATTATGTAAACCACTAGATTGCAGTAATCTTCAGGAGAAGGACTTCTCTATTGGAAGCAACAGAAGTGGAGCCCTTCAGAGCGACGGACGCCCTTTGGCTCCTAAAAGAAGCCAACAGGAGCAACTCCAGCATTGGCAGAAAAATAGGCGAATGCTTGTAAGTCACTCAATATACATAAGCAGCCATTACAGCGTTATGCCTTGTTAAGTTTCAGGTTATGATTTCGATTTTGTTCTTATCCTGTTAACTGACCCTGTATATTATATATAGTTGAGTTTAAGATGTATTTTTCTTAACAGGTATTTTTCATTTTGTATATACATTTGGGGACCTCCTTCTCTCACTTGTGTTTTGACAAGCTATGGCATTTGAAGCTTTTCTTTTCTTTTCATTACTGCAGGCCTATTCTACAGTTGGAACACCTGATTATATTGCCCCCGAAGTTCTTCTGAAGAAAGGATATGGCATGGAATGTGATTGGTATTATCTACTTTTCCTTTTAAAAAATACCTTGAAGTTCCCTTGGTTTCTCTAGACTTCATATTATTTCAATATGTTCTGATGAGGTTGTGTAATGCTTGTAGGTGGTCCCTGGGAGCAATAATGTATGAAATGCTAGTGGGGTACCCGCCCTTTTATTCAGATGAACCAATGTTGACTTGTAGAAAGGTAATGTTTAGATCAGCTGCTGTTGAACAAGGCTGAATATCCTTGAATTAGGATCAACTGTTGTTGAGTTAGGATGAATATTCTTTCAGCTTTGAGATGTGTAGCACATTGACTTCATTGAATTTTGGTAGATCACTGTGCCTAGGGAAAGCCTATATTGCTAAATGATAAGTACCACTTACCAGTACTTTTTACGACCTTATCATTGATATTTTGCCCGCAGATAGTTCTGAAAGGCTTAAAATTTTTAGCATTGTGTGAAAAAAAAGTGGTGTTTGCCCAGTATCTTAATGCTGATAATTGCATCTTTCTGTTCTTATTACCCCATCTACCCTTTTCTTCCCTGTCTTATAGTAGAGGATGCTCACTATATTTTGGACCATTCATCTGTTGACTGGTGTTGATGTTTTTAAGTAATAAGAGACAGCGTGTCTTAGTTATTAATAATTTGTGACATGAGCATCATGATTCCTTGTATGTCTTCCTTTTACTCTCTTTTCTTTTACTTTCATCAATTATGATCATGTTGTATCTGATACCTTCAAATTTGCAGATAGTAAATTGGAGAAATTATTTGAAATTTCCTGAAGAAGTTAAACTTTCAGCAGAGGCCAAGGATCTTATTAGTAGACTCCTGTGTAATGTTGAGCAAAGGCTTGGAACGAAAGGGGCTGATGAAATAAAGGTGGCGTGGTGTATTATTTTCAGAATTCTATAGTTTACTGTTGGTTACAGTTGATATAATTGGCTGGTTTGTTATTTCCAGGCTCATCCATGGTTCAAAGGTATTGAATGGGACAAGTTGTACCAAATGAAAGCTGCTTTTATTCCTGAGGTTAACGATGAATTAGATACTCAAAATTTTGAGAAGTTTGAAGAGGTATATTTATACATGTTTATTTTCATAGGTATAGATGTGGTTTTTATCTGTCTGTACTAACCCCTTGCTGCTTAATTTACTATTGATGTGTAGGTTGACAACCAAACTCAACCTTCCTCAAAATCAGGCCCATGGAGAAAGGTTAGTTCTAATTATTATTGAAGTTTGAAAATTGTTAGTGTATTATAGCTGGGGTAATTGTGGTGATGTTTTTAATTGGCACAATATTTACTAGTGGACTTTCAGTATCCCAGTTCTTCTTCTTTGAAGATTAATTAAGGTGTGAGATGATGGGTTGTGTAAATGGTAAAGCTGCTGCAATATGCTCCTATCCCATGTGTGTCTTTTCAGATTTATCTATCTGGTGGTTTGTCTATTACTTATTCGTGCTTATCATCCCCAGATAGCAGCATAGTGTTTAAATCTAAAAATGCTTCTTGTCGGTGTCTGCCACAACAAGAAGCCGAGTGATTGCTATTTTAGATATTATAATGCAAACTAAATAAATTATACTACACATATAAACTCAATTACGAACAATTCAAAGAAAATTACTAGCCCAAATATGTCTAAACAATGTCTTAATTGGATACCTAACAGGCTTAACTTGAAGCCCCTCATTGTTGTCCACTTCAATTTGGATTAATTGGCCCAACTTGGGTTCCCCTTCCATATTTTTTTCCTGAGATTGAATATGAGGCCTCCTTTGCCTTAGTCATATGTCCTCCTAACACAATTAAAGGATCGTCCTTCTGAGCTTCCCTCTTTTCTCTTGATGGCCTTCCTCTTGTTCTTCATTACCCTTTGTAGTGCTAATATGTACATGAAACAATAAATATATTTCATAGAGCATGCAGTGAAAGAAGTAAGAACTAAGGTCCTTTGATAGTTTGACTAACTTTCATTTGATTGATTAGCTTTCTTTGGGTCGCAAATTTGCTTTAGATGATGACATTGGGATTTTATCAAATTTTGGTTACAAAAGCTCTAAATACAAATGCGTCTTTATTGAAATTCATTGATGACTATTGTTGATATGGAATGTTCACGTCTGGATTTGTAACTTGCCATGTTATTTTCTGCAGATGCTGTCGTCTAAAGATGTTAACTTTGTTGGGTACACATATAAGAACTTTGAAATCGTGAATGATGATCAACTACCTGAAATTGGTTCGTACATTTTCATCTGTGTGTAATATATTTTGTTTATGCTTTGTTTAAACCCTTTTGTCTCATTTTCATAATTTTCGTTTTATAATAATAAGAAAGTTCCAAAGTTCCTCTTGAAGATATTGCTTCTAATACTCTAATATATTTTTTACTCGTGACAATGTGAATCTAATGGGAAGGTTTTGTCCTCTATCAATTTTATTTGTAATTAACATGAAGTGTTTATCACTAGCTAGGGTTTTATCGAGTAATGTTCTTTGATAAACTTACACTTCAATTGTGGCTTAGTTTTAACATTCAATATTGTACAATACTTTGCGTAGTTTGTGCAAACATTTTACCTTCTAATAATTAATGTACTGGAGTCTACTTTTTAAGTTTTATCAACAGTTGTCAGCCCTTTTAAACCCATTTATTTTGTCCTTTAAAGCAACAAACCTGTGGGAAAAAAATGGTGCATCTGATCTTACTGAAGAAAGAAAACTATGTATATCATGTTAATGCTACCACTTGCAAAATTCTTGTGGATACATCCAATTGACTATAATTTCAATAAAATGTTGCATTTCATGTTTTTATTACTCCCGTCACATACCAAATTTATTGTTCTTTTCCAAATTGATTCATCTTGACACTAATCTTCACAAACAATATGGATGTGTATCAGCTGAATTGAAGAAGAAGAGCACAAAAACTAAGCGGCCATCTATCAAGACCCTATTTGGTAAGCATGTGCCTGTTGTTTCTGCCTTTTGACCACTATATGTGTTGATTTGTTTGAGATCTAGTAATTCGCTTCACTTATAAGTAATGTTGTGATAGCAAATACCTCCATCGTAGAACTATGCATCCTTCTTCATGACATTATAGTTTGGTTTTTCACACACCTCTGATATTTTACCATATTGAACCTCTTTTCAGGTGATAATTTAAAAGTTATGTGAATGAGATACTAAACTACCAACATTTGTGTTAATAAGGTTATCTCAAGTAATAGATCAGCAATAATATACGTTATATTTGCTCAAGGCAACAATAATTGAATTGGATCTTGGATCAGTGTAAAAAGTGTGCAGAATATTGAAATTGGAAAACCGTGTTGTTTAGTA
Source organism: Vigna unguiculata (assembly GCF_037176805.1). Lineage (NCBI taxonomy): Eukaryota > Viridiplantae > Streptophyta > Magnoliopsida > Fabales > Fabaceae > Vigna > Vigna unguiculata. Next base: position 36,244,247 of record NC_140798.1, read on the forward strand.
GAATAAATATATGTTACTATTGATGTTGAACAATTCAAGTTCAAGAGCAAAAGGAAAAGATGTCTTCCCTTTTACATATAGAGACAACAGCTATTTAACATTGAGGCAGAAAAGCTTGAAAGTTTTAACTGTCTTGTGGTTATTAAATTGAGCTAATCACTGGCTGCAGATGATGAATCAGCAACGGTTGCTAATCAACCTGCCCAAGGGAGCTTCTTAAAACTCTTACCTACTCAACGTGAAGTTCCTGTGCAGAGTGAATCTCAATGATCTGAGTTAGTATATTTTACAGGGCTTTTACATGGCCATTGAGGTATGACCAGAGAGTTGAATACTGATGGTTTTAGTCTTTCCCACATTCTTTTGTTAGTTTGGCGTGGATAGTTATGGGAGCAAAGGCTCTGAAACTTTGTCGTTTTGGATAGCTGGGTTTTGGGTTGATTGGTATATTTGTCTGTAGAAAAAAAATCTTTAAAGGTATATATTCTTTACATTTTTGGTTGGTGTTGTATTCTTTTGTTCACCATTTATCAAGCTGCAATGTATTGAGAATCCAAGTTATTTCTTTCTTGTAATTAAGTTACTGCTGACGTGCTGACAAGAAAGTGCAATTCTCACATTCTTTTTACTATCATGTAGAAATTCATTACTTTGTAAGGTAACATTTTCTTCTGAACCTCACTTCAAAAGCTCTAGTCTTTGCAACTTAAATCTTTGTGCTCATTCTTTTATGGGATATGGCATGTCAGATTACATAATGTTTGAATATCCACATTAATTGTTTCTTGAAGATAAAATTGTCCTTGCAATACATTGGGTTGGTATCACCAATTTTAAATGCAAATGAGGTGATGAACTAACCACGTAACTTATCTAGCAAAATGAACATATACTCCTCCACAACCCATAATGAGTGGCATCTAGCCAAGTCAATCTTATCTGTTATCTTAGTTCATTCATAAATAAATTCGTTGAATTCTATAACTTACTTTTAGGATGGTTAGTGATTCATTCACATCTTTCTAATTCAATATCTTCTAATCAATAATTAGTAGACCAAAATTAATCGAATAACATTTTTTTGAAAAATGTACTTTTTATGTAATATTTTAAGATGTAAAAAAAAAGGATAGTTGATTTTTAAAATATATTTCCCAAGGTTCTGTATATAAGAAACATATAACCATTTTCAAATGCATAATTATGTTGGGGTATTGTATGCTCGACCCTGTCTCCACTAGTTTTGATGTGATTTAATTGTGTGATTTTAATCTTGTTTTTCATAATAAATAAACACCGATCAAAATTCACGTTGGTTATATTTCCATTCTTCTTTATCGAAAAGGCAAGTCATTTGAAGGGAAAATAAAGTTTTTGTTTTCTTGACACGAAAGGTTTTGTGATACATGTCTTATACACTAATCCATGTTGGTTAAATAGGTTACCAAATTAGGAAAGGTATTTTCTTGTAGAGTATCCTTTAGGTTGAGGTTTCTTCAAACATTCACTTCTGGTCAAGGAGTTAAACGCCCCCAAAAACCTTAAATTTTATAGATAGAGGTAAGTTAACATTTTCATCATTTGGTGATAAATTGTGACATCCATCACATCAAAAAGCATGGAGGCTTGGAGATCTTGGTTATGTTTATTGTAAGAAGATATGTCATTACAGAAAAGAGGGAAGAAACTGCCAAAAACATGTGATGTTGGCTTCAAATGGGAAGGGATAGAGTTTCAAGTTTGTAAAACAATACTACTTCCTCCTCAACTCATTATATGACACTCATGATTAGTGTACTGTATGGCTCACCGTCGGTTAGGCGAACCAAGAACAAGTGGCTGTAGACTGTTTGTTATAGGTGGACCTTTTCTTGATACATTGATGTGATAATCTCTCCGGAGTGCTTTAAAGGAGCCCACAACCAAATACCACCTGCATTCAATTCTAATTGAACTTTGTCTCCACCTCTGTGGAGACCCTCATTGATGAGGATGTATATATTTGCTCCATCCTCGTCCTCATACCCACTATAATACTAATTCCCACCATATCGTGTCCCGATTTAAATTATTAAAATGTTCATAGTCAATGAAATAACCTTATATATATATATATATATATATATATATATATATATATATATATATATATATATATATATTATTACGCACTTTCTATTTTTTATTTTTTCTAATTGTTTGGTTTTAAATATTTTTTATGTCTCGCAAATCAATATTTCTATTTTTTTTAACTTTTTTTATTTATTATATATTTTCTTTTCACATAAGAATATTTAACACTCTCGATAATTTAAATATTTAATAGCATAAACTTTTCATTTGTTATATTTGTTAGGTAATATAAAAAAAATTATTTCCTTTACTTTATTATATTATTTGAAAAACCCTTTTGTTTCGTTAAAACACTTTTTGTTATTTCTCAACTATTAATTATATTGATATTTGAAAAGTTTTCTTAAATCTCAAAGATATTTTTCATTTTATTATACTCTTAATTATATGTTTATTTTCATTTGTGCGATTTTCTTCAATAGTCTTTCAAATTGTTTTAAGACACACATTTGATAATTTCTTAATACTTTTATTATTGTTTATTTTTATAATGTAGAATACTATTTTGATATATTTTATATAATTATTTTTTATTTTTTAACTCATTATTATACTGTAATTTTGTTATTATAATTGTATAAATACATTTTATTTACTATAATATAAAAATTTAATGTAATTACCAATAATTCTTTTTTTCCATCCAATATATATTAAAGTTCAAAAGATACAACATTTATGTTAAGATTTTATTATTATTAGTTTAATTTCTATTTTTTGCGTGTTTTATTATATAAAGTTATGTAATATAACTTTTATTAGTATATTGAAAAAATATTCCTTAGAATTTTAAAAACTCAATCAAACAGACATTTAAAATATATTTTATTTTTAATATTTATTTTCCTTTTGTATATTTTTTAAATATTTTTAATTTTTTGTCAATTAGGTTTGATTAATGTTTGCTTACAAATTTAATAAATGTTTGAATCCTCGTGAAATTTTATTTGGTATTCTAATTTGAAATTTATACAATTATAATTTTCTTTTAAATATTTGATATCGAATAGACAACCTTCTTCTTAATACTGAATATTTGATATATTATATTTCATTTGATTTTTTATTATTTTATAAAAATTAATTAATTAATATTGAAACAGTAAGAAAATATATACATATATAGGTACAAGAATATATCCGTTATCCAAAAGAGATGAGGATGAGAAAAAAGTTTGATACTCGTTATGTTTGGAGATGAAGATGAGAATGTCGATGAATTTTTTCTATGAAAAGGAGTATGCCATAACGAACTCGTTCCCGTCCCGTTGTCATCACTACTCTTGACTAAATCGCGATATAAAAAAAAAAAACGAAAAAAAGATAAGTTAAATAATTTTTATAGATTTCTACAAAAATTATATTGTTTTACCTATTTTATCTTTAAAACGATTAACCGGATATTTATTTCAAAATTTGTACTAATGCATTGAGACATCGGTGTAATTATATCTCACGTAAACTAAAGCTCAACTAATAACTCTCTTCCATAAATACAAACTCCAAAGCATATATAAAAAGCAATTAGTGGAGACAAATACAAAGGTGACAAGTTACTTCTCTTATAAATTTAATTATTTTTTATAGTATTCAACAAATCTTTTTATTTTTCCTGAATTTAATAAACTGATTACTTTGATTTAATAAACTTTTGTACACAATCCAAATGAAACACATTTTCTATCACATAGGTAGGCTCCAACAAACTTTTAACCATTTATGGAAGTAAATTTAAGATAAATTTAAATAAATTATGAGTATCACTTTTTCAAAAGCATAAATAAACTCTTAACTTGAATGTCACACTTTTATTAGTGACTAATTTTTACAAAAATATATGGTTGATTATTTTAAGAGGATAGTCTGTTCCAACTAATCACATTTTATTTTCATGGATTCAAATTTAAAACAATTTATTTATTTATTATTAATATATATAAATAATATCGTAACTGGCGTTAATTTGGACAGTCGTCCATTTTCTTCCTCCTCCAACCTCACAATAGCTATTCTTTCTATGTTCTCTCTATCTCTCACATCACTTTCTTTTCTTTTCTTTTCTTTTTTCCGAATCTGAAATTTTTCCTACAAAATCTACTTCCTGTCCTCAAAGACAGATCCGAAGGCGGATGCCAAATCTATCACCCCTCTTTGCCCGAGAATATCGTACCTATTAGATTCCTCTTCCTTCTACATTACCGCATTTTTTCACACTATTCGCCGCAATAGAACATAATTTAGTTTATCTACTCACTGCTACTCCGGTTTGTTTTTTTTTTTTTTCATCCTTTTCGCCATTCGATCTCTTTTCGTTGTAGAAGAGGAGAAGGGGTTTCTTTGAGCGACCACATAATCGCAGTGGGTGTTTTGTAGATTCTAGTTCCTGATCTTACTTCCGTTGATCAAATTTTTTTTTCCTACGATTTTTACGGTACTGGGATTAGCATAGCCTGAATTTTTGAGTTATTAAATATAGTTTTGGATCTTTGAGTTAGTGGCAAATCTCGTTGGATCTGAGATTGTGCTGCAAATGAAGCTCAATCGTTGATGAGATACTGGGAATAGGCATTTTTTTGTTTGTTTGAGTTGTTTAGTAAAGTGCTTTTGTAATTTGACAAGGATCGAGAGATTGGGTTTGTATCATGGATCATGTTATTGGTGGAAAATTCAAGCTTGGTAGGAAGATTGGGAGTGGATCGTTTGGAGAGCTTTACCTAGGTTAGTATACAGAGTATTTTGTTTTTGTAACATTAATTTGGATTTAACATCTTTCTTGATCTTCTTGTATTTTTGTGTTTTGTTCAGGTGTTAATGTACAAAGTGGGGAGGAAGTCGCTGTTAAGCTAGTGAGTGCAATTTTTTGAGTTCTATTGGGTTTTTGATTGTTGTTTTACTTTTATAATATTTGTTTTTCATAGAACATAGATCAATTTATTTTGTTGTTGGACTGAAGTAATTGGTATGCTTTTGTTTTTTGGTGGCTTGACCGTCAGCTGAGGCATAGGGCAATATTTTCGGGTTTTGCGATTTGTCTTGTATAAGAAAGGGGATTTTAGGATAACTATTGTTGATCGGAAATTTTAAAGGGGATTTGCAGATTCCTCCGTGGCATCTGGCAGCCATGAAAAATACGTAGTGTTATAATAATACACTGATGGGTCATATGCTTTTCAGTGAATATATCACTGATCAGCGACTGTTTCAACTCTTGTATGTAATTTTCCACGGTCACCTGCCTAAATTATGTCTTAAATTATAGATGTCAAAATGAGTTTCAAACCGTGAGTCAACCCGGCTCACAACGGGGTCGAGCCGGGTTGGGTTGAGAAAAATTTAATTTTTTTAAAAGTGGGTTGAACTCAACCCGGCTTACTTAACCCACGGGTTAAACGGGTTCGAGCCGGGTTGAAGGTGGATGGACCCACTTAACCCACCAACATTTTTTTACAATTTTTTTTAGTTTCTTTTATTTATTTTTTTAACTTTTTTTAATAATTATTTATTACTCCTGTTATACATGTTCACAATTTCATATTTTTAAATGCTAGAATGTTGCTAAATAATATTTGAATAGTTTGAATATTTAATTAATTTGATTGTCAAGTTATACATGTTGATACTTTAAATTTTAATTATAATCTTTATAATAAATTATTTAAACAACCGTCTTATAAACAATTTTTTTAAAGTAACATGACAAAAATGTATAGTTTTTTTATTTATATTTTATTGAATAGTATGACAAAAAATATGTAATATTAACCATGTTTTCTTATACTATATGGATACTTTCTTGGAAACAATTCATCATATATTGGCGGTGAGCATGATCAAGATATTGATTCTTGATTTTACTATGATTGTCATCTCATGGGTTACTTAAAAATTTATTTAAATATTTGAATACTAAAAAAAAAAATTTTTTTAAGTGGGTTGGTAACCCACCAACCCGTGGTGGGTTGAGCCGGATTACAAAATTTCTAGCTCACCATAAAGTGAGCCGGGTTGAGTTCACTCATTTTCAACCCGGCTCGTGGTGAGCCAACCCGTGTGAGCCGGGTTGGCTTACTTTGACATGTATATCTTAAATGATTATCATGCTGTATTTGTCTATATTGGCCAGTGGGAAAGGATAACAAATATTGCTGTCTAATATTTGATTTACATACTTCGTTTGACACGGTGTTTCATGCTCCTCTGTTAATGGATGCTTATTTGGCCCCCAATTCTCTTGGTTTAACAGGAATCTGTGAAGACCAAGCATCCCCAGCTTCACTATGAGTCTAAATTATATATGCTTCTCCAAGGAGGAAGTAAGTTTTCATCCTTTCACCAGTTTTTTTTCAATCTGTACTTTATCAACTTCTTTTCTTGCAAGCTAGACTTGCATTTCTTTAGTTTACTGTCATGAAATGAAATTAGGCTATAAGCTCTTTTCATTTTTTTTTGAAGCTGGTATACCCCATCTAAAATGGTTTGGAATTGAGGGTGACTACAATGTCATGGCTATTGACCTCCTTGGGCCAAGTCTTGAAGACTTGTTTAACTATTGTAATAGGAAATTATCTCTGAAAACAGTTCTGATGCTGGCAGATCAGCTAGTAAGCATGGCTTTAATTTCAACAAATTATACTTTGGGCAAAGAGCTGCTATATTTTTACTCTTTTCTTCTATTTGGTTCACCTAGATAAACAGAGTTGAGTACATGCACTCCCGGGGTTTTCTCCATCGTGATATAAAGCCTGACAACTTTTTAATGGGTTTAGGCCGGAAGGCAAATCAGGTAATTTTGTGTATGCCACATTTATTTTAATTAAGTCTTGTCTTGTTGGGTGTTTATGCATGGCATCCCTCTTGTATTATGAAGTAGTTTCAGTTATGATTTAAGATTATGATTAAACTGTTTTCACACTATGGATATACGGAGACTTCAATGTTGCTTTAAACTTGTAGTGATCTCTTCTGTGTAGTAGCCATTGGATATGAAATTTATTATTCAGAACTTGAATGCTTAAGTGTAAACAAGCTTACCTTACTTTACATGTTTATGATAATTATTTGATAAAATCTTGATCACAACTTATGAAGAGAAATAAAATTTCATTATCCTGAATCTTGGTTTTAATGAAATACAATGACAAAGAGAGGATGAAGAATACAGAGCGGAAAATATACTCCTACCCAGTATTGGAGAGACATGCACTCTCACAAGTCAAATCCTTTCGCAAGACACACCTACTAACTTTCCCTACTTCCTGCTTCCTGCTTCCTGCTTCATATTTATTATCTCTTTCCCTCCTGGCTGTTACAATTAATTGTCTATTTGAGCAAACAGCATTTATTCTCTTTTTATTCTGACTTATACAATTAATTGTCTATTGGGTTGTAACTACTGCTGCTCACTACTTAATATTGTAATATCCGTTCTCTGCCTTATTTCTCCTACTGTAAACCTTCTTTAGGGAAGCTCTCTTTAACTTTCTGTAAACCATGGCATGATTTTGCAACTAAACCTTTGGTTCTCTTATTTCCTTTTATTTCCTTTATATGTATTTTTTCCAGTTGATGTTTGATTTTGTTTTCACTCTACTGCTCCCTCCTTTGTTGTGCCTAACTCAACTTTTTTTATTTTTTTTAATAATTTAATGCTTTATATAAGTCAAAGTTGTGTTCCTGGTACTGTATAAAACCAAACTACTTACTATTCCAGTTTACTTAAGGTTAGACTATTATAAATCTGGTAAATTATGAAGGCTTCCAAACAAATTCAGGCCCTAACAGTGTCACATAAAAGAGTCTGTAAAGAAAAGGGAGGTGAATTTACAATTAATCTTTGAATTTATTTTCTGCCAGATAGGTGTCATGTATTAAATAACTAAGTTGGTTTTGGTTAATGTTCTTTTTTTCTGTTTTTTTTTTTTATAATTTGAAGGTATACATAATTGATTATGGCCTTGCAAAAAAGTACCGGGATCTTCAAACACATAAGCATATACCATACAGGTAATAATTTTGACATTTTGTTTGAGCAGGCTCTGCAGCTTGTTTTCATTTCATTTCATCTCATCCCTTCAATATACACAGCAAACCCAATACAATATGTACTACGTATACCTCAATAATTCAGATCCACAACGAGTTATTCTAAAGACACATCGCATAAGTGTTCTATCAGATAGCTGTGGTGCTTAGTAGGGATTAAACTGATGGGTTGAATTTGAGTTTTAGACATTACTTTTCTTTTGTGAATGGTCATTGTACTTTGTCTTTTTTTCAGGGAAAACAAAAACCTCACTGGAACTGCTCGTTATGCAAGTGTTAATACTCATTTGGGAGTTGGTGAGTGAGGTTATTGATTGTGGGTTTGCTGCGTGTAACTTCTAATCAATAAATTTTTCTTAAACTTTTTAAAGTCAACATTGATATAAGTTTATAACAATCTTGTTCTAATAATTCGTGCAGAACAAAGCAGAAGAGATGATCTAGAATCTCTTGGTTATGTGCTCATGTACTTTTTGAGAGGAAGGTCAGTCAAAATACTATTTTCTTTTTTTTCTCTGCGGTAATCTTTGTTGTTATATTTTAAAATTTTTGGCTTTTGTGTTCCAGTCTCCCATGGCAAGGCTTGAAAGCTGGCACTAAAAAGCAAAAGTATGACAAGATAAGTGAAAAGAAGATGCTTACTCCAATAGAGGTTACTACTTGTTCAGTAGGCAGTTTTTATGTGAATTTTCTAATAATTAGAAAATTTGGTGCTTATTTATATTTATTAGGTTGATTACTGTTTTTTGATGATTTAATCATCAGTAGAATTTGTTCAGTGCTGGCATTTTTCTGGGAATTCTTTTCTTTAACCAAGTAGAATTGGTTCAGCAATTAATTAATTTTTTCTTTTGTATTGTCTGTTGCAAAGAATTTATTGTATGGGTTTCTGAGACAGGTATTATGCAAGTCCTATCCATCGGAATTCACATCATACTTCCACTATTGCCGATCATTGCGGTTTGAAGATAAGCCCGATTACTCTTATCTGAAGAGACTCTTTCGGGACCTATTCATCCGAGAAGGTTAACTTTGCACAAATAAACTTTGATGTTTCCTTGTGAGTAATAAAAATTTTCTAAGGCTTTGAAGCTCTTGCTTTCGTAGGGTATCAGTTTGACTATGTTTTTGACTGGACAATGTTGAAGTATCCACAAATCGGATCCAGCTCTAGAGCTCGAGTTAGTTCTTCTTAGCTAGCGTAGTTTCATTGTTTTTCTAGCAAAAGTTAAGGTTCTTTCTAATCATTTGTTTGCCACATCTTCAACAGCCAAGTGGGAAGCCAGTCATAAACCCAGGGCAATCAGGAGAACGACCTTCAGGTTTCATCTGTCTACAGTTTTTCCAGTAGCAATTGTTGTTACTTGTGTTCATAGTCCTTATAGTTTTATTCAGTATTCTGCATGTTTATGAGTTTTATTCTTATCTTATATTTGAAATTGATTATTTTGTCCTGTTCAAAGTATTTCTCCTGTACATTGTGCATGACCGAGAAGTATTTTATTTAAATTCTACAAATTGTACGAAAAAGGCTTTCATCAACTAATGAGTATTAGACTTGTATTTCAGGTGTATCAGAGATTCGAGATAGATTCTCAGGTGCAGTTGAGGCATTTGCGAGGAGGAATGGCTCTGGACTTGGTCTGCATGGTGATCATTCTAGGCATAAGTCTTCTGATGATGCGCCTTCTTCGTCAAAAGATGTGGTTAGTATCTTCTTAGTCATCATTTTCTGTCTGTATATGATATGAATTGGTAACCGTCAAACGTTTATGGGACTCTTATACTTAGTCCTGTTATTCTTTGCAGCAAGCTGATTCTGAGAGGCCTCGGAGTTCTTCTCGTAATGGCAGTTCTTCAAAGAAGCTTGTCTTGTCAAGCAGCCGACCAAGCTCTTCCGGCGAGCCCAGTGAAAGCCGTGTTAGCCGACTGGTCTCAAGCAGTGGCAGACTATCAACAACTCAGAGACTTCAACCTGCTTCCGAGTCTAAAACATCTCTAACTCGGACTTCGGGGACAAGACTTGGCCGTGATGATGCCCTCAGGAGCTTTGAACTCCTGTCACTTAGTACAGGGAAAAGGAAATGAAGAACTTTGTGATCGATGGTCTTAGTTCTTCTGCGCTGAAAGTTTCCTTTGAGATGTCTTCACATGTTAATTACTCTGTATATTTCCATCCAATGTTGAGGCTAAAGATCTCCCAGACTTCTTCAAGAAGATTTGGCAGACTCATCTTATACCTCTTCAGATGTTCTTCCATGATTATTTCAGCATGGACCCATTCATGAAGAGATGCTATGTTACTTAAGGAATTTGTTAATATTTGGCTACTTGTAAGTTGTAATAAATACATTCTCTATTTTTCTGTCAAATGAATGAAAAAGAATCTGCAAAAGTGCTTTTGAACACTTTTGCGACTTTCTATTCGTATTTCGAACCCAGAGTATTTGAGGGATGACATTATTGGCTTCAATTATAAATACAAGAATGAAAATAACTTAGGAGCATTTTGCCAATATCCAATTATGCCTAAGAATTAACTTCATAGCATGTTACACAAAAGGTGGTCCCAATAGAGTCTTGTCTTGGTCCATGAGGGAATACGACAGTCTGAAAATGAAAAAAAAAATAGTGGTAATTATTTCAGATCAATTTTGGTTTCATCTCTTACAATGTGTTTGGCTAAAATAATATATATATATATATATATTATAAATATAAATAAAAGATTAACTATTTTACACTAAATTTTAATACAACTTTGCTTTGAACAATATTTTTAAAGTATAATTTACTTTACTTAATTATTATTTCTTTAAAAATGAATTATGTAAAATTAAAACTGTAAAGGTTGATAAAAACAGCAGAAAATCCAAACATAATATAGAGAGTTACAAACTATACTTAAAAAATCCATGGCATACAATCAATGCCACTAGGTTGACTGCGTGAAAGTTTGAGCCAGTATCCCAATAGAGGGAAAAGTAGAGTATAAGAGAAAATCAGAAAATATTTGTCTGAAGTCCAAATAAATTACTAAGAGAGAGAAAAGCAAGTGAGGAAGTACTATTATATGAAAGAAATAAAATGCATTAGAAACATTTGCATGCTTTTGTCATCCCAATTCTCATGAGTCCATTATATTGTCTATTTTAAGTTTAAATTGGTAAAATAATATCAAAGTCAAAGTTAAAATATTATTTACTTTTTGATTTGAAGATGTATTGTTTAAGAAGATCGAAAAGTACTGAAAGTGTGAAAAACAGAATTGAAATCACGAAAAATAGAATAAAAGTCGGATGCTAAATTTTTTGGTGTGAAGTGTGTTGCGAAGAAAGTAAATATAATAATAATAATTTTTCATTTATTAATTTATTGCATATAAATAATAATAAAATATATATATATTTTTAATTTATTAAACCAATAATATCATTCATATATTTTCCTTTCATTTTTTCTTTTTCAATATTATTTCTCTTAATTTAAACAGTCTCAATTTTATCCTTTTTTTTTCTCCCAAATTCATCCCTCTCAAATCTATCATTCAATTCAAGCACAACAAGTTGAAAAACACAAAATAATGTGAATAAATGTAACTTTTTCTCACTTTAGTGGCAAGAGTTTAAGAATCAAAATCAATTTTTTAAATCTTGATATTATTATCATATTAAACTCAGCGCGTACTATTAACCTATTATAATCTTATCATAAGTTTGCTTCTATCTTTCAACCTTTTGTTAATGCATTATTTAACTTTAAGGTGTACAAAATATTAAAAGTTTCAATTTCATTTTATCGTTACTGAAATACAGACAAACATAAAAGATAAATTATAAAATGTCAATTAAAGAAGGACAAAATAAGTAAAATTTTTTAACATAGTTATAATGTAGTAAGAAACAAGATATAAAGTAGAAATCTTTAAACATTTTTAATTCTTTAACTAAAATGAAAGTTTTTCATTGATAATAGGTGTGAACTTTAATTTAAGTCAAATACTGAAAATATTTAAATATTGTCCAATAAAGAAAACCAATTTCATTACTTCTAATGACATTGTTATATTAAACTTTTATTTTTAAATATATAATGCTATTTTTTATATTATTGGCAAAATCATCTTAATTTCTTACATTTTCATCTCATCAAATAAAACCCGTTAAAACTAAACCTGTAAAATAAAATAGTTTTCTCTATTTTCCCACCCGAAAAAATTCAAAATTATTCTGGCAGGTAAAAGAAAGGTTTGGTAATCAGGAATCACTCACTCGCTCTCTCTCGACAGTTTCAGTTGGTACAGTGCGTGCACAGAACACGGACACAACAGATAAATACAACTCTACTGTTTTATTTTACCTCTTTTCATTTGTGTTTTCTTTTGTTTTCTCATTCATCACTACCGTTTCGTTTTGTTTTCTTTGCCTCGCCCTCATTCCTTTTTCAAACCTCGAAACCAAACAAGGGTTTCTTTTATTTCTTTTTTTTTTTTTTTAATTTCCCATTTCCCCTTCACTTCAGACTCCAATTTTCTCCTCTCCCAATTTGTTTCATTCCTTGATTGTCACCAAAACCGTTTTTCCCTCTCATCTATTCAAATTTCCTGGAATTTGCAACTATGGGGTGTGTTTCAGAGAAGCCAAGCTGCAGGACCCTCTGTGTTCATCTTCTCCGGTACCCATGATTGTTTTTGGCTGAAAGTTGTTAACTTGGTTGCTGGGTTTTGGTAACCCAAGTGGTTGAAGAAGGGTAGGGGAGGAATCGGAGTAATTGTTGAAAAAGTGGGGTTTAGGGTTTTTGGCGGGCTACGGAATTTGTGATTGAATTAGGGTTGTTGAGTGCATGAGAGGTAGAATTGTGTTGTGATGGATGTGGAGGAAACTGAGGAGTTGGTGTCTTTGGACACAGATTTGTTGCAGCTTCAGGAGGTGTCTCCTTTTGCACTGAAATCGAGTCATTGTGTTGTTGAGGAGCTATTCACGCAGTGGCTTTCGCTTCCGGATACTTGTCGCCTGGTACATATATACATACGTAGTTCATTTGAACTGAACCACTTATGCTTTTCTATGAATCAATGAATGATTTTGGCTATTCACTTGACTAGTGGACATGGTGCAGATAGAGTTGTGTAGGGTTTTTTTACCAGCAAATTGAGTGTTTTTCTTTTGTTGCATGGGGGGTTTTAGTTAGCCAAATTGAATTAACATGTGACCCAAGATGTTAAAAATCCAAAATAACTGTGAAGATAGAAAACTTTTGTAATGTTAAAATACTGATCCTGATAATGAAATGAGTTAATTCCTAACGACTTATCATTCCAATCGTGCTGGATATTGTGAATCCCTTGGGCTACGTGATTGTAACTTAACCGTTTACGTTCATTTACTCTTCTCTATATGCTCTTTAGTGAATAACTTGTTGTTTGAGCATTCCTTTTCTTCCTTTCAAAGTAGCTTTATAGTGTACAATACTAACGTAGAGTTCATTGCCACTTGGAAGAGATTTCTGATTCTTTGATCTTGAAACGTTACTATCCATTTTGGCTTTTATATTTTAAACACAATAAATGACCCTTTCCATCTCCTGCCAAGTGCCTTGATGGAACTTTTAGATTCCAATGACCTAACCATAGGAGAGGTGACCTCCATTTTGATGTCTTGAATTACAGTTCTTACAGTCGACAGATATTTGTTATTTTCTGTTCAATTTAATCAGCAATCTGAAAGAGGGTTCTAGTATAGGAATTATACTGCTCTCATGCTCATTGTCATCAAAATCGCATGCTGAGTCATAGAAATGTATGCTTGTATGCTTCTGTGGTGCCTGAGTGAGTTTGCTGTGCCATAAAATTCAGAAATGGGTAGAATTGCAGCACAGAATTGTAGACTTAGAAGAATTGTAGAGTTTCTTGATCTGCTTACTGCCAGGTTCGAAAGTGTTTTGCCCAATTTGGGCTTATACAAACCTAGGTCCATAAACGAGGTGCTCACTAACCCTAACAAGAAACCAAAAAAAAACATTTCTTGTCTTCATCTTTGACCTCGTCTCCCAAAACATGACTCTGCTGCTTCTACCGTTCTTCACTGTTTCATCTGGTTCTGTTATGTCAGGCTGCAGTTCTTCCCCTGGTTTGTCTGATTCACTTTTTCTGGTTTGTTTCTCTTTCTGTTTGCTGTTTGTGACTAAGGAGTTGGACAATGTCGATCTCTGGAATGATTATGATTTTAATTTGAATGATCTATATTTTAGGTCTAGGTACTGCAGTACTATAGTAGGCACTTACAACTTAAGTTTTTTGTTGTGAGCTATGAGTTCCGTACGAATTTATTTATTGACTTTCTTATGCTTGTGATTTTAAGCTTAATTGAAAGAATTTGTGTGTTTTAAAGGTATTGTTCTCTTATATGTAAGTTTTATGAATATGTATGGGTTTTATGAATCTTGAGGAATGTTATGCAGGGTGATACGTTCCACCATTTTTATTCTGTTTAGCAGAATCTATAGTTTGATTTCGTTGCTTTTGCTGATATGCTTTCATTTCTAGATCATACGAGGAAGATTTGTAATGTTGAGGTTCTATTGATACTTTGTGGCTTGACAGTTCTAGTTTATCATTTATAAGTCATCTTAAGCACTAGCTTTTATGAATCTCTCTTTTATTTTAACAAATGCCAACAGATAAGGTTATTATGATATGAATCTCTCTTTTATTTTAACAAATGCCAACAGATAAAGTTATTATGAGATTTTTGAAGTGATGTCTTGGTTTTATGCCAGTTGTGTCCAATCGGGTGCATTTACAGCCATTATTTGATGATATAATTAATTTAAATTGAATTATTCAAATGTTGCTAAAATATTAAGTTGTGATTGGGAGTTCATCTGGACACTGGAGGAGGATGCTATTCATATTTCTAGTTAAATTTAGATTTTTAAGGGCAATCAACATGATACTTTAAAAGGAAGTTTATTCTTACCCTGTGGAAACATCAACAAAATAATATTTATGAGCAATAGCTAGAGTTGCTAAAGAAGGATGACCTGTTTCAATAACAATATGTTGAAAAAGTAAGGATTTGTTTGATTGTACCTTTGTTTTTTTAAACTATTTTATAAAACAGCGTTCATAGATTTCATAGAGTAGAAGTAGGAATAATGTAGAAGTACACGAAAGAACATGAGAATAGAAAACTAAATCAACTTAGAGATGCTTTGGTTATACAAACTAACAAAGATATTAGTTTAGAAAAGGGTTTTCGAAAACTACTCTTACCAAACATGCTCTTTTCTTTATTTTTTTGTTTTTTAAAAGGAAACAAACAGGCCCAACCACTATAATGTTTGACCCCATAACAATGTTGGATGTAATGATTACTGAAATATGACATTTTTTTGCATGTTATTGACAAAGGAAATCTGAGAATTTGTTTTTTTCCTTTCTTGCTCAATAGTAGGTTTAAGGGAAACATTTCTCTTCGTAATTTATTTTTTCACGTCCTAAATCTATTGAGGAAAACAAACCGTGAGTCTTCTGTGCAACCTGAAAATCAATGATTAGCCTGGCCAGGCCTGGCCTGGCCTGGCCTGGATTTAGTGAGGGAAATTTTGTCCTTTATGCTTATTTAATAAAATAAATAATTCTTTTACTATGTTTGATGACTGAGACAATTATTCTTATTTTATCCTCTTTCCTCCTTGTTCCTTGCTTCTATTGTTAAATCTTCTTATGCATTGTGATGGAAGTGGTTGAACTTCCACATGATTCACACAAGGATGAATTTTAAGCTGTGTGATTTAATAGAGTAAATTGAGAATCACCTAAAAGCAGGAAAGGGCATTTTATTCTAGATGCATTAAATTATTGTCATATAACTTTAAATAATCATATCAACGGAATAAACATCTCATTAATAGTTTAAGTTTAATACCAAGGCTATAGATTAGAGTAACCAAGTTAAGCAGTCAGAGTATAGATGTTTTATTCTAATTTTTAATGACCATCTCCAAAACACCACCTTGTTCTTTTCTAGCTATATTTTTATGGTACTTTTGTCTTCATCTGTTTAATTTTTTTCATTAATGCACTATGAAAACAGGTTAAGTCATTGCTTGCTGATGCAAAGGCAGGAGCTGCTTTGAGTACACTTGAGAACTCAACAAGCACAAATGCTCTGTCAAGCAATTCTCTACCTTCCTTGTTTCCTGCCGGGAGTACACCACCACTTTCTCCACGTAGTTCATCTGGTTCCCCACGCACCACAAAACAGAGGAATAGTCCTTCATTAGGATCTCCACTAAAACTAGTCAGTGAACCTGTAAGGGAGGTCATTCCACAGGTATTTGTTAGTATTGACCGATTCTTTATTTTTTCTCTATACTTCTGGTTTGGTTATACTAGAATAGAAAGAATCAATTAATTCCTTGTTTTATAATATGCTTTCAGTTCTACTTTAAAAATGGCCGTCCACCACCAAATGAAATGAAAGAGCATTTCCTGTATCAAATTGATAGTCGGTTTTATGGCCATGTGAATGGTCTGCAATTACATGGTGAGAAGTCCTTTCTGAGAACATGGTATTAGTGAGTTAATTAGTTCTAAATTCTCAATTATGATAGTTATTCTGCTGAAAGGCCAGTTCCTTTTTCAACTTTTGTTGTTAATTTGCAGAATTTAAGTCTGTTGCAAAAGAGCTCTGCAAACTTCCCTCATTTTTCTCCACTGCTCTTTTCAGAAAGATTGATGTCAATTTTACTGGAACCATAACAAGGTACCAACTCTCTTATTGTATCATTTCATTTGAATATTTTATTGCATCAGATGAAATACTAAAGTTATTGAACATTTTAACTCTAAATCTATCACAATGTCTAAATGCGGGTTGTTTCATAAATGCTAAGAAAAATTGGGCTGCCAGATGTTTGCTGATAGAATGAGCTTTCGAAAGTGGTTTACTTGCTGGATGTGGTTATGCCTTTTCGAGTTGGGCTTGAGATAGGGATTGAGTTTATGAGGTGTCTAAGTCCATCGATGGAGGTGTTTGTTTAAGTGTTTGGTTCTCCTCCCTTAACAACTAGCTTGTAAGGTAGGGTTTTTCAAGTGCTTGAGTGCATGGCATAGCTGGTTGCCAGTCTCAGAATAAGCTACTTTTGGAGGTGTCAGGTTTCAAGGGCTGCGCTATGATAGGAACTTGGGTATTCTGAAGGTGCCTAAGTCTCACACGGTTGAAATGCCTAATAGCATATTTAAGTGTTGGGTTCTTTCTTAGCAACTAGCTTTAAAGGGAGCTTACCGAAATGCTTTAATCAATCTGTTTAGTGAATTTTTAGTTACTTCCATCTTTTCCCTCAAATGAAGGAAAAATATATTAACCTTAGATAAAACCACTTATATTCTAAACCATTTTATTTATGCTGGATGACATTATGTGTGCTTCGTTGACCCTGATAAGAAGTACCTTGGTTGGCAATTTGACTATTTTTCTAGTTGGTGATTTTAGAATTCGTTTTTGGAGGACTCACTTAACTAGATTCACATTATGTTGTTTGAATTCAATTTAGAAGGGTCCTTTTGCTTTGATGTTGATTAGAATTGATTTTGATAGAATTAGTTTTAAACTGCTGACATAATTAGGATGTATGTTCAAATCGTTCTCAGCTGTAAATATATATTGGAATGTATATTTTTCTGGTCTGTTTCTGTATTTGTGTTCACTGTTAACTTTTCTGTGATGAAGAAGATGGAAGAAATTATTACCTCTTGTAACTCGTGAATTATTTATGAGTTTGACGATTTTATTTATTGACTTTCTTTACATATAATTATGAATTCAAGCTTAATTAAGTATTTGATATCTATTATAAAAGGAATTTTCTCTTATTTATGCCATGTTTTATGCTATGATGGGATATGATACCAGTGGATATGACACGGGGATTTATTTCATCTTGTAAAATATAGCATACAATACATTTGGAATATGTATCTGAGCTTATATATAATTCAAAAAATGAAATAAAATGCTTTTGTAATATTTTTAAAAACCATTCTAAAATTGCCATACTATTATCCAAATTGAACATACTAAATATCCTAAATTGAATTGTATATAGGAACTAGCAATGGCAATTATAGTCTTTAACATTACTAAATATAAAATGAAAATTGTAAATCACTACTTATTGCCTGTTGCCTAAAAATAGGAATAGTATCAATTTCATCCCCTCCTTGAGCATCATATGTAAATAAGATAATTTCCATATTTATGGTTCATCAGGAGATAATCGTGCCAGTGTAAGGTTTCCAACATTATCAAAATATTGCCTCTATATAAAAATAAATAATAAGAAAAAATATGTAAGTGGGACAAACCTCATCTTAGAGTTCTTTTCTAAAATGATATCAAAGTCTATCCTAGTAAGGTTTATTGGATCTATCTCATACTAGTTATCCGACTACCTACAAATATCCAATACCAAGTTTGAGATATTTAATCCTCAGTGTGAGTGGGCGTATTGAATATCATATTTATATGACTAAATTATAGTATATAAGTTAGTACAAACTTCATCTTAAAAGTCAGTTTTTTGAGGTTGAGTTAGTTTTGAAGTCTATATTTTAAGAGAGTGAATAAAAAATAGTATCCTATATTTAAAGGAAAGAAAAATATCAGAGGAAGAAGACAAAAGAAGTGACAGAATGCACTCCCCATAAAATATGACAAGAAGAAAAAATGAATACAAGCACCACATTAATTAGTTTTCAGAAGAATAAGAAATTGAGCACAGGCACCCCTTCATCTAGCTTTCATGGCTGCACCACTTTGAATAATTTTCATTTTCTGACCGTGTAACAGAAAATTGAAAGTGACATTTCAAAACATTTTTGAGATATGGGAAAGATATCTGAAATGCTCTATAGAAAGTGAAAATGTATTTGAATTGAAATCGAAAATTGAAAAATGTATGTGAAACAATCTCGATGATATGTTCTTCAAATACCCTCAATCCCAAAGAAATTGGAAAACGTATCCTTCAAGGCTGTGACATGTATCTTTTTCTGATATTCACGCATCTGTTTTGATTTATTTTTAATTATTGATACTGTGTGGATTTGTATTTTAAGTGTATCCAATGTGTTACATACATCCTCAACATGGATACTTTGGCTTCAAGAATGTGTATATGTATGATGTATGTGTATGTGTGTGTGTATATATGTATATATATACATGCACACGCACACATATAGGAATCTTGTGCTGTGCTTGTATTCCATGATTTATGATTCTGTTTTCCCTGCCCAAAGTATCTTGAGTTTGACTATCTTGGCCGGAGGAGTGTAAAACACAGTTGTTCAAGACTGATGTTTATTGTGCTTCTGCAAGACATTTGATAGTTGCTTAGTCAATGTTATTTGTTTCATACCACTAACTAGTTATTAAGGAGCAAAATGCCATGCCTATTAGATATCAGTTCGGCATAAAGTTGAATGTGGTTATAAGATCTGATTGATTGTTGTCCAGTGTTTTAAATTTTTATTTATTGTTTTGAGATGACTCACATAATTATTTTTAAAATGTAGCTGGGATTGATATCACCCTCACTATTTTACTATGATTCTTGCTTTTCTGTGTAAAATGTCTTTCATCTTAACGGATCATGACTGACTTTCCTAGAGAAGTTGAATGTCGACAGATTACATATCATAATTTACTATGTTGCTGTTTGGGACATTTCGTATTGGTGTTACTGCCTGTTGAACTAATTTCTCAATTTCGTGACATATATTGTAGGGATCAATTTATAGACTATTGGATTCGGGGCAATATGTTAGCTATGGATTTAACCACACAAATATATACAATACTGAAGCAACCATACCGAACATACCTTGCACAGGTTTGTTTTCTTTTGTACGCTGTCATTTGTATAGTCTAATGTATTTTTTCTATTTTCTGTCTCTCATCATGAACTATAAGGGGCTTTAAAATAAATATTAAAATTGCATTTGGATTTTCTATTTTGATTGTAGGATGATTTCAAACCTGTCCTGAGGGAACTATTATCCACTCATCCTGGATTGGAGTTTTTGCAAAGCACGCCTGAATTTCAGGAAAGATATGGTAAGGTCATATGAATTAGATAGAGTCTTTATTTCTTAAAATGTTAATTAAATCAATAGATATCATAGTCGCTAGTCTCACCTAAATTTTATGAAGGGCATTTAATTCTGATGGCAAGGTTGGATTGTCTGTTTTTAGTTTGTTGCTTTGGGGCTAATTTCTTAGTGAAAGTCTGGGAATTGTAAAAATCTCCATTTAAGATATGATTTCCTTTAATTTCCGCCCACTTTTTTCTTTTAAAGTGGGCATGCTAGAATGCAAGCAGTCTGACATTCTATTTGTAAAAGAGTCATGATGGAACGCATTCTTTATCCTCCTTTGAAATTGGAAATCTGAGTAAAAATACCATTACATCATACTAGAGCACTAGCAGAAAAGTACCCTTACTTTAAGAAATCAACAATCCACATAAAATAACAACTCACTAACCACCAATCTGAAATTTGTCCAACATTTTGAAAAATTGTTATAATCGTGTAGCGGAATGATTCACGAGTGGACAAAAACCAAGAGGGGTTGAATTGGTTTATTAATAAAATTTGAGACTTTAAAATTTTTTCCCAAAATTTACCGTTTAAATGAAAGATTCAGTTCTTTAAAAGCAAGTGCAGTTTAATAAAGAGAGTAGGAAAGATGAAGTATTTATATTAGTTCAGATTAAAAGACCTTACATCTAGTTGTTAATCTCTTAAACAAGGAGATTAACTAAATCACTATGATAAAGGCAGTACAATCAAATAAGAGAGTAAGGGTTTAGAGAGCACTTCTCTTGAAGACACAAGAGATGAAAACACTTTCTTTGAAACACATATAGAGGATGACCAACTTTCCTAGCAATAACAACACTCAATCCCCCAAGAACACACTTGGTGAAAGTTATTGCTCTACCCACACTAGGTTTTTCAAAGCTCCTTTCTTAAAAACACTCAGACAGTTCTTTAGCAATCACAACACTCAACTTCTAATGCTCAGAAAGGTGTTTTCGAAAGTGGAAAGGAGTTCTATAAATAGAGATTCGAAAATTAGGTTAAGAAATTGAAAAGACATGTTCCAACTTCAATGATAATCGATTATGACTTATGATAATATTGTCATTTATGATAATCGATTATTTCGGTGACATATATGAAAATTGAAGAAAACTTAGGATAATCGATTATCATAAGTGATAATGGATTATCACAGTGCATTTTGCAAAAATAAAACCTTCCCAGAAGGATTAAGTGCTGACTGTGGTTTCATGACGTTTCTAAGCTTACTTAAACTACAAAATACAATAAAAACTTATTACAAGAGGCTTTAAACAATCACTAAATATTCTTCCAAAAATCTTCCAATATTTACTTTGTGGTTCCTTGCAATTGTGATCATCACAACCTTTGCAACTCAACTCTTCTTGTTTTGCCAACAATTTCCCCCTTTTTGATGATGATCAAAATTTGCGTTTAAAGCCTGTGTAATATCCTGCACTTTACAACTTATACAGAGAATACATTAAAAACAATATGTTAGTTTGCTTTAAACATTTCTCCCCCTTTTTGATCATTAGACAAAAAGAGCAAAGGAGAGAAACTCCCCCTGATTCAAAGAATCTTTAAAAAATTTAACACAAGGAAAAAAATCCACTAAGTCTTATACTTTATTTTAAATACAATACAACGCATCCAAGGCAAACAAACAACAATATAATAAAATAACAAGATACAAAGCTCCCCCTAAAACTCTGCACTCATAGCATCATCATCCTCATCTTCATGAGCAAATTCCTCATCAAATCTATCCTCTAGACTTGATACTCTGTTATTTAGGCCCTTAATCAAACCAACTACTTCTTCATGACAAGTGTTGGAAAGAAGAAACAATTCTTCTAGTCTCCTATTCATGCTTAAAATATTCTCCTCCAAGGAGAAGGAAGATCTCCCAACACCATTGGAAGAGCCAACTTGAGTGTCAACAGTAGGTACAGGAGTAGAGGGAGGAATTTCATCTTCATCTTCATATTGGGGCATTTCATCTCTGTGAATGTATTGATCTCCAAGGCAGATAAATTTCATCTACTTTAGTGAGCTATCTAAGATTTGATTTGCATCATTAGTGCGATGAACTTGTTCATCAAATGTGTGCACGCCTTTATATTCACAAATTTTGGAGATGAGCAGAGAGAATGGTAGAGGATATTGAGGAAGGTGTTTTGCTTTGAGCATGGTATCAAGAATCACACTTGGCCAATCAATGATAATACGGTTTAACATCCCATAGATGATCAAGAGATCTGGTTCGCTGCATTGAGCATGGTTTGTGCTCCGGGGACACAATATCCAAACAATAAGAATCTGGATGAGACACTCGTCTACTTTGAGAGCTCCTGCTAGTAATTTTTGCCTACATCCTGTTCGGGATTTCTTAGAAAGGATTTGTATCCAAGGATCCTGTCGAACCATCAATGCCAACACTTAGAATCGGTGTAGTATCTTCGTGGATGGAGAATTTTGCGACATTTTCCCAGATATCATTGTCAAGAAAGATCTACGACTTTGACTTTTGTGAAAGCTACTCCATCACGGAATTTGTAGTTATTATAAAATACTCTTACTAAGTCAGGATAATAAAAACCTTGCATTTCAACAAAGTGCTTTAATTGCTCAACTCTCTTTGCAGAGCAGGTAATCAAGTACTTGGCAGAAATGCGAGGCTCTTACTATTTTGACTTAGTAAGAGTGTTTTACTATAATTACAAATTCCGGGATGGAGTAGCTTTCACAAAAGTAAACGGCGTAGATCTTTCTTGACAATGATATCTGGAAAAATGTCGCAAAATTTTCCATCCATGAAGATACTACGCCAATTCTAACTGTTGGCATTGATGGATTCGACAAGATCCTTGAATACAAATCCTTTCTAAGAAATCCCAAACAGGATGTAGGCAAAAATTACTAGCAGGAGCTCTCAAAGTAGATGAGTGTCTCATCCACATTCTTATTGTTTGGATATTGTGTCCCCGTGGCACAAACCATGCTCAATGCAGCGAAGCAGATCTCTTGATCATCTATGGGATGTTAAACCATATTATCATTGATTGGCCAAGTGTGATTCTTGATACTATGCTCAAAGCCAAGCGCCTTCCTCAATATCCTCTACCATTCTCTCTTCTCATCTCTAGAATTTGTGAATATAAAGGCGTAAACACATCTGATGAACAAGTTCATCGCACTAATAATGCAAATCAAATCTCATATAGCTCACTAAAGCAAATGAAGTGTATCTGCCTTGGAGATCAATACATGCACAGAGATGAAATGCCAAGTATGAAGTTCTTCCTCCTGCTCTTGTACCTACTGCTGACACTCATGTTGACTCTTCCAATGGTGTTGTGAGATCTTTCTTCTCCTTGGAAGAGAATATTTTAAGCATGAACAGAAGAATTGTTTCTTCTTTCCAACACTTGTCATGAAGAAGTAGTTGGTTTGATTAGGGGTCTAGATAACATAGTATCAAATCTAGAGGATAGATTTGATGAGGAATTTGCTCATGAGGATGCTGATGCTATAAGTGCAGAGTTTTAGGGGGAGCTCTGTATCTTGTTATTTTCTTATATTGTTGTTTGGTTGCCTTTTATTGTATTTAAAATAAATTAAAAGACTTAGCGGATTTTTTTCCTTATGCTTTTTGCCTTTGACAATCTCGGTCTTGAAGGCAAAGTTCTTCTTCATTTAATCTACCCAGTTCAAGCTTGTGCTCCCTTAACTTTTCGAAGAGAGCCACTATGGACATTATTGCAAGGTTCTATGACTCCATAATGGTCGTCACCTTTGGCTGCCAAGTTCTGTTTAAGGATTTAAGAAAGTTTATATTCAACTCATCAGTAGCGAAAGTTTTACCTAATCCAGTGAGATGGTTGACAATGTACATGAACCGTTTCTGCACATCGTAAATGGTTTCTCCCTGCTTACGAAACATCTCATACTCTTGGATCAACAAGTTCTTTCTAGCACGTTTTATAGTATCAGTTCCTTCATGAGTCACTCGAAGAATCTCCGACATTTCACGTGCACTGGTGCAGATAAATATCCTGTAAAACTCGTCATAGGTTAAGGCAGATAAATTATGTTTCTCGCCCTTAGATCATATTGGGCTCTTCTGCTTTCATCTGCAGTCCATTGAGCAAAGGACTTTGGTTCTTGCACATCATTAACATAAACAAATGGACCATTTATCATAGCATACCAAATACCCTATCAACATATTCCAAAAAAATTTGCATTCTTACTTTCCAAAAGGGATCATTTACTCCCGCAAAAAGTAGAAGTCTGTTACTAGAGGCACCCTCGGCAAAGGTTTGGTTTTGTCCAACCATTTTCGAAATTTTTGAATTACTATCAAAGTAAGCTTTGATACCAATTGTTATATTCGCGGAGTGGAATGATTCGCGAGTGGACAAAATCCAAGAGAAGGGTGATTTGGTTTTATTAATAAAATTTAAGACTTTAAATTTTTTTCCCAAATTTAGCATTTAAATGAAAGATTGAGTTCTTTAAAAGCAAGTGTAGTTTAATAAAGAGAGTATGGAAGAAGATGATGAACACAAGTATTTATACTGGTTTGGGTCAAAAGACCTTACATCCACTCGTTAATCTCTTAAGCAAGGAGATTAACTAAATCACTAAAATAAACGCAGTACAATCAGATAAGAGAGTAAGGGTTTAAAGAACATCTCTCTTTAAGACACAAGAGAAGAAAACACTTCCTCTGAAACACATAGAGGATGATCAACTTTCCTAACAACAACATCAACACTCAATCCCCAAGAACCCAATTGGTGAAAGTTTTCGCTCTACCCACACTAATTTTTTCAAAGTTTCTTTATTAAAAACACTCGGACAGTTCTTTAGCAATCACAACACTCAACTTTTGATGCTCAGAAAGGTGTTTTCGAAAGTGGAAAAGAATTCTATAAATTGAGGTTTGAAAATTAGGTGAAGAAACTGAAAAGACAAGTTCCAATTGCTACTGATAATCAATTATCATTTATGATAATCGATTATGCCAGAATAGTTTCTAAAAACAATATTTTTCGCTGATAATCGATTATCGACGATTATTCCAATGACACAGGTGATAATCGATTATCACAATGCATTTTGCACAAATAGAACGTTCCCATAAGGATTAAGTACTAACTGCAGTTTCATGACATTTCTAAGTTTACTTAAATTACAAAATACAACAAGAACTTTATACAAGAGACTTTAAACAATAATTAAATATTCTTCCAAAAATTGTCCAACTTTTGCTTTGTGGTTCCTTGCAATTGTCATAATCAAAACCCTTGCAACTCAATTCTTCTTGTTTAGCCAACAAAAACTGCAGAGACAAACTAAACAAATCCTGGTTTCAACCTAGTTAAAATAAAAAAGGGAGGCATAGGTTGAATCCCTAATGTGTATAGAGCACATAGGGTTATGCATTTATAAATAAGAAAATACAAAGAGATAGGCCTAAGCCCATTACATCTAACAAACCTAAAACACCTTTGTGTCCAAAGGTGTATTTGGTTTGTCTTTTGAATCAGGCAATTTTACAGATTGAGAGTCTAAGGAGAGGGTATTTGACCTTTTTGAAGCGATTAATGAATTTTGTTTGTTATTTATCAGTTCATTTCACTGCAGCTGGTGTTGTCTTTGTTTCCTTTGAGAAACCAGCTCCAGCTAGCATCTACAGAAGAAGAGCAATAAAAAGATGACTTAAAAATGTATATCACTGCCTATTTTAAAAGATAGGACTCTGTTTGTCTGTGTATATATTCAAATATAAACTCTGGTTGCAGGATCATATCAGCATAACTCTGACCTGTGTGGTTCACTAATATATGACAAAAAAGCATCTTATTCTGAACACATTAATAATGGGGTTTAATTATACAGTATACATAAAAAAAAATTATTTACCTATACATTCATGATGTCTCTTTAGGTCTGATTTTTTTTTCTGGTTTCTTTTTTTGGTTACTATATCAATTTCATGTGTAGTTTTTCCCTTATCAACTTCTGTTGGTGTATGTGGAAGGGGCTTGGATAGAGCCATCAAAAAGGTCCCAACGCATGGGTCAACCTGTCCAAGATGTGTTCCAGCTAGGCCTGGAATAAAATCTTATAACAATGGGTCAAAATATTGAACCCAACCCACCTTGATTGAACCTGTGGTATGGTCGGGTTGACCCATTAACCTACCTAAAAAAATCCTCTAATTGCAAAGATAATGTTAGATTGAAATTTTAATTCTCCAATTTCTTAATTATGGAATCTTAATTTTCATGTATCTTGTTTTGTTAAATACATAAAAAATTAAACAGTAGATTTTTTAATTTTTCATTTTAAAAGTGACTTTTCAAAATTTTGTTAGGCCAACCAACCTGAACCGAACTAAAATTTTTCAGTTTCATGTTAAGTGAGCTAGGTTGGGCAGCCTAGCCTTTGTTGACAGCTATCGGCTTGGTTCCCTTAAGCACGCAGTCTCAGTTCAATCTCAAAAAATATAAATTGGAAGGGTACTCTTGGGAAACCAAATAAATATCAATTAGTAACATAAATATAACTTAGGTTTTTAACTTTCAAGAGTGTTTATTCTAGGTGGGTTGTCATCATAATATAATTAGTACAATCAACTTACCATATTAGATATATTACGTCTTAGGAAATTTTGTCTCACTGAGCTTCAACTAAAGAATTTCAATTCTTTTAACATATTCTTGTGTTTAAGGTTTCTTTTCTACATTTTTTATCGAGAAGTTCTCAGGCTATTTCTCACTGCTGTGCTATGTGTTTTTTAAAACAGCTGAGACTGTCATACATAGAATATTTTACTACATGAATAGGTCAGGAAATGGCCGACTTACACTGAGAGAATTGAAACGTGGGAACCTAATTGATGCAATGCTTCATGTAGACGAGGAAGAGGACATTAACAAGGTTCTGAGGTAAAGGCTTTTTAGCAGAAAAATCACTAGATGTTCTATTGGAGGCATACCCTTGTCCTAGAAATTTCCTTTCGTTTATTGGCATGAACTCCTATAGAGAAGTGCTTTTACCCTGTGAAACTAGTTGTGCTCATTGAATTCAATCGATTGTTTTATCCCTATTACTTGTATTCTGAAAGGCTGGCTAAGGCACTGGAACAAGTAAAATTTAAGGGTCTGTTTACTTAAAAGAATTTTTTCTGTTTTCCTTTCTTGCTTTAACTTTTAATTAGAAAAGGAAAGTTTAGAAGAGTTAGTGAGACTATATAGAAACATTTCAGGTTGAAGAACTGAACTAGCAATTGCCTCAAGCTTATGCCTCAAATCTCAATTTATACTAATTAGTGGAAAAAGAACCGAGGAATATCTGATCATGCTTATATAATCAATTTTGGTTTATGCTTCGAAATAAATGAACTGCTGGAGGAATAATGCAGGACTTTTTCACCACCCTAATCCTAATTACGAATCAATTCCCTCCCAAATCCATCACGCAAATTGTGGTCCTTAATTTTAGGGCTCAATATTTCTTAAAACCTCACAAGCAAAACACCAAAGATAAATCAAATAACATAGCTTGAAAGAATTTAAGGTCAGAAGAGAAGGCTGCGAGCAAATGGAGATTCTCTGAATTCTGAATCTGATGAGTTATTATTGCGTTTTCTTGGTTTGCTAGTTCTGAATATATTAATTGAATTGAACAATAGAACAGTAAACATCCTGACAGATCTATCCCATATCATTATTGGATGCAAAGAAGCAACCTTTAATATGTGGGCAACTTCCTTTGTTCTTACATGTGCTTGGTCGATGTTCATTCTTGAGAAATTTGATCCCTAAGATATTGTAAATTCATAATTGGCTATCATTTTCAATTTAGATATTTCTGTAGAATTCAGTTTTTTTTTTTTTTTTTTGTATTTGCTTCATTAATTGTCTTATGGAATTTCAGGTACTTCTCATATGAGCACTTTTATGTCATTTACTGCAAGTTTTGGGAGCTCGACACAGATCATGACTTTTTCATTGATAGAGAGAATCTTATTAAATATGGGAACCATTCTCTTACCTATCGGATTGTTGATAGAATTTTTTCCCAGGTCTGTATAAATTTTTCGCTTTTGCCAATGTGCCAAGTTCAGCTCTGCTCTACTGTGTACAGATATAGCAAGCCTCATTGAAAATTGATAGTGTGTTTGGAGCCAAAAATTATTATGAATTGATTTGATTTATAAATAAATTTTGCCCTTGGTCGATGCTACCCACTGTGAATATTCTGAGGCAATAATTAAATTACTTAAAAGAAATGAGTTCCATTCATTTCAATTTTTTTCTCTGATAATTACTTCAAAACAAGAAACCTGATTACTAATCTTTTGTGTATTTTAACATATTTTAGGGTAATAAAGTAAATTACTTTAATGAAATTAATTCCATTAATTTTTAAGGTATCCCAAATGTGGAATTGATTTGCTAATTAATGATTTCAATTTTTTTACCTGATAATGATTTCCAAATAAGAGAACTGATTACTTAAAATCGTTTTTGTATTTTAACATATTTTCTTTCATATGCTTTAAACTGTTCTAGGTTCCAAGGAAATTTACCAGTAAAGTTGAAGGGAAGATGAACTACGAAGATTTTGTTTATTTTATACTTGCGGAGGAAGATAAGTCATCCGAACCTAGTCTAGAATACTGGTATTCTTCCCACCCATCTTAAATACTGGAGATACTTTTTGCAACAATAGAAATTACATCTTGACTAATATATGACAGGTTGGATCATAAAATGAATGCAAGTTATTTTCTTCATTGTTTTACTAACTCTGAAAATTTTCTAATAATAATATGGATAATCCTTATATCTGTTTTTTTATTCTTGTAAAGGTGCCATTTCCCTGTCTTGTGCTAAAACTTTCTCTAATACGGACATCTTGAATAGGTATTTCATTAGTTGTCTTTCCTGTTAGCCTTCATTTGCATCCCACGAAATTGGGAGTGCAAAGACAAGAGAAAGAAAGTGAGGGGAGGTCACCGGTTTGCTTATGAAGAAGGGGGTGAAAGTTGGAAAATCAAAGAAGAGTGTGTGAGAAACTTTCTGCCCAAATGTGGGATGAAATAAGTGAAAAGTTGAAATAGCATCACGTAATTGATTATGTTATGTTTTTCTACCACATTTCACGTTAAAAATCACCCTATAATTGCTTATGAAGACCACATAATTGATTATGGAGTGACATATATGCGATCAATTTTTTTTTCAAATTCTTAAATATAATCAATAAAATAATAATGTCAATAAAAAAGGTTATAATAAAAACACTTTAATGTATTTTTTCTTCATTTCTTTTAATCTAAATTGCTTTCATTTCCACTCATTTCTGACCTCTTCTGTTCCTTTTTTTCTCATTCCACTCCCTCGCTTTTCTTCACACCATTCTCTTAAATTTAGGAAAAATTGTATTATTGCATTGTTGTGAGATAAGTACATAAGTTTGTTCACAAGTCTTTGATACTTTTCCTTATCCTCAATAACATCCTGCTCCACACTTTCTAACTTTGTATTTGCATCAATTGGTGTATTTGTTCTGCATGCTTTTTTACGTGTTTCTTTTAGCAAGTCAATAATTTAACTTGAGTATTCGTTTTAAGATTATTGAAACTTACTGCTTACTCAAGGTTTTTGAGTGTTCAATATATTTCTACATTGTAGATTCAGTATCTCAGTAACAATTTTAGAAGTTAACTTGCTGCAATTTTTATCTCTTTCACCCAATTTTTTTTTTAATTCTTGTAGGTTCAAATGCATTGATTTGGATGGAAATGGAGTGCTGACACCAAATGAAATGCAGTTCTTTTATGAGGAGCAGTTGCATCGGATGGAGTGCATGGCCCAAGAGCCCGTGCTTTTTGAAGATATATTGTGTCAGATTGTAGATATGATTGGACCAGAGGTTTCTCTTTGTTCTTATCCTTGCATCTTTGCTCTTTTTACTTGTTTTTTGTTTTATTCCTCTGCAGTATATGCCAAGTGGTGACTGTCCTACATTTGCAGAATGAGGGATATATCACATTACGAGATGTTAAAGGAAGCAAACTTTCTGGAAATGTTTTCAACATTCTTTTCAATCTCAACAAATTTATTGCTTTCGAGACTCGTGATCCCTTTCTCATACGGCAGGTAGAAATAAGTTTGAGATCCTATATTGTTGACATGAAGGCTTTAGTAATGTTGGTTACATCTAATAACGAGTTTTGTTTAGGAACGTGAGGATCCAAATTTGACCGAGTGGGATCGTTTTGCACATAGAGAGTATATTAGGCTTTCCATGGAAGAAGATGGCGAAGATATGTCAAATGCCAGTGGAGATGTCTGGGAAGAATCACTTGAAGCCCCTTTCTGAGGTTTAATTAGGTAGGTGGTTACAGCCATATATTCATTTAATAAGTTGGTTTAGTTTACACAAGGATGCAACTCATATGTTTCCCCATTATTATATAAACCTTGGTTAATAGTGAAAACTCAGTATCATTATTATTCTAAAAGTTTTCTTGTCAACATTATGTTGTGAATGTCAAATTCATGAATCTATGTGACTAAGGTAATACCCCAACTTGCGAAGTTAAGATTGTGTCAGTCTTCCACCCTGTCTATTATACCTTGAAATTTTAACAAAGTAGGTCTTCCAAATAATATTGGAGCATATGACTCAGTTGAAAATATGAGAAGATATATTGGAGTATAACAATTTCTGTTACTTCTTTGGATTGTGTTCTAAATCTTAATAAACATAACCGTGGAAAGGTTATTTAATACATTTGGTTTTAGGCCTAAACAGAGATCATGGTAAATGCAGGTGAATCAATCGAAGGCAGTGTATTGTGGCCCCTGAATATGACATGACGGTAAATGTCTACTAATAGTGTGCTGTGCTCTAGAGAGAAGTTTCCCTGATATCTGTTTTAGTAAGAAACTAAGAATAGCAAGTGCCCTGAACAGGGTACGAGCAGGTGCAGATTTGTTGTTCTTGTTCATATACATATTTCTTAGAATTATCTTATCAAATTAAATTTCTGTAAAAAAATCATGGAGAGTTTTTTACTTCAGTTTTTTGTTTCCTTCTTTTTTTTTTCTTTTACAAATTTCATCACTGGTCAATTGTATTAAACTTTCAACGTTTTTCTTGTTATACAGTGAAGAGAAAGTGCCATATCCTTTACCTAAGGATCTGCAGTGCTGTTTTTTCTTTATCTTTTAAAGAAATCTATCGTTTTAGTTGAAAAGATTTATCAACTCAGTTTGATTCTTTATTACGGATTTTGGCATTTATTGGATAAATTATTTACTACTCTTAGAGTACGTATGATTGATTTGGCAGGTAACTTGTCTATTACTATGATAAATTGTTTCATTTTATGTTTGTGTCTTGCTCAGAAAACGTTGATTATCAAATCAAATTTGGATTGGATTTTAGTTGATACGAGTACCTAAAGTGCAACCAAGAGTTTTAACGAAATGTTTGTATGGAAAACTCAAAGTAGTTGAACCTAATCCTCTTAAGGTTAAAAATGTTAGTATGAATTATTAAATGTTCTGATCATTCCCACGAAATCACTCTATGATAGCAAATTCTAACGTGTCAACAATTAATACTATAAATAGTATTAATATCCACAACGTGATCATCCATGCATGCATGTACGTATATGCATAACATAATTCCTTTTCAAATTTTAGATTATTACGTCCACAAGACATAACGTGGAATTGGTACAAACAAAGCATAATTTTAGCGTTCCACATGCAAATGCTATTAATAGCCTTTGAGTGATTCTCCACATTCTATTCCACAAACGAAGGAATCAGAGAAAAATGATGGAGTCTCAAGATCCATTGTTATTTCTTAGCTTCATTACCACTATAAATCACTTTCTACAATCTCCACAAAGACGCCACTGCCAGTGAAAGCGATTGAAAGATTGAAAATGATGGCTCCCGAAAGGTGTGTTTTGGCGGCACTTAGCGTTGCAGCGTTGTTTGCAGTTGTATCTGGATGCGAGAATTGCCCTCCAACCCTAAATGCTTCAATGATGAAGTTGAGTGGTAACAATAGCAGTGGCGGTGCTCATACTGATGTTCTGTGTGCTGCTGGTCCATCAACGTGTCCACGTGACACACTGAAACTTGCGGCGTGTTCGGGTTTTCTAAACGGGTGGATGAACTTTTCGACGGGTATGCCCCCAAGAGCACAATGTTGCGCTGTGGTCGATGGCTATGCAGACTTTGAAGTTGCAGTGTGCCTTTGCACTGCACTCAGAGCAAACATTATGGGCTTCAACCTCAACATTCCGATCGCCTTTACCAAGCTTATCAACACTTGCTCAAAGAATGTCCCAGACGGTTTCATATGCAAATGATTCACACTATTATTTTCCTTCAATCCTTGCTTTTCCCTTTTTTTTTAGTACTTCTTTGATAAATTACGTCAGGATTATAATTTAGACCTAATTTTGTCCCCTTTGCTGTTGCTTTTGTTATTTATTGGAAATGTTATTAGCACAACCAATTCACAAGTTAACTAAAACATCATAAATCTCGTCAGTTAAACTTTATATTACTTGAATTGAACTTTATTTTGTATGTCATGTTCACTCATTTTCTTATATCTCATGCTATGTTGACTTATTCTTATTTGTTTTGTTACTAGTTTTGTGTTAATAAATAAATTAAGTGTTAACATAACTCGGTTAGCTTTTTATCAACCAAATTAATTAGTATTCACTGAAAATTTCTTGAATTATTTAATCATAATATAATCAATACAATTAAAAAATATTGTGTATTATAAACTCACATAAAGTAAATTATTTACAATTTGAAATAGTTATAACTATATTTTTACTGCATATCGTCAATATGTATTGTTTTTTATAAGAAAATTACATAGATAATTAAAATGATGTATAATTTTAATTTAACTATCAATCAATTAAAATTAATTTCGAATGATTATTAAAAATTGGTGTAAATTATACTTGTATTATTCTGATAAATGTATACTGTGTGCAAAATTATTTATAGTAATTATACGTTGATTGTTGTTATAATTATGTAATTTAATTTGGTAATAATTATTTTTTTTATAAGTAATTGAAATAATAATATAACTTTTTTCCTATGAACCTTCAATGTTTTGTACTAAACACAAAATCTTATAATTCTTGACACATAAAAATATGGAATCAAAATGACAGGATAGGATACTATTTATGTCACTCAATTATAAAAGAAAAGGATTAAATGACAAAAATTCAATTATGACATAGGAAAAACATCAAACAAATAGAAAAAAAATTAATAATTTCATCAAGATTCGCTTGAAAATAAAAAATTTATGAAGGACTCAAAACGATGAACAAAATATCTTACTTATTGAAAACGACTATTATAAGAGGGCCT
The DNA here is from genome assembly GCF_037176805.1 of Vigna unguiculata. Taxonomy (NCBI): domain Eukaryota; kingdom Viridiplantae; phylum Streptophyta; class Magnoliopsida; order Fabales; family Fabaceae; genus Vigna; species Vigna unguiculata. Next base: position 36,278,018 of record NC_140798.1, read on the forward strand.
GCTCCGGTTTAATTGAATTGGTTTAAAACAAACATATTATCTAAACCTACTATGAAAAGTATCAAGTTGTTTGACTTTTTACAATTTTTTTTATTTCAAACTCAACTCAATCTAACTCACTCTTACACCAATTAGATTATTTTAATTGTAATTTTTAATTTAACAACAATTACAAAATAACCCAGTCTTTATAGAGATTAATTCAGAAATTTAAGTCAACAAGTCTTGTTCGTCCAAACTAATTTAAGATATGGAAATAAAAATATAACACAATTTGCTCATAACTAAAGATGACAATGTAAAATAATTTACACGGAATGACCGTAGCCTACCAAAAAAAATACATGACGACTAAATATTTTAATTCACTTATTCGTTTAGGCCCACCTCCCATAGCTCACAACCTGCAGAGGCTAATAAGAGGAGAGGCAGATTGGCATGCATAATTCGGAAATAAAAAAAATTCAGTATATTTTTTTAGTTGGTTAAAACTCTTTCATTTTTTGTTTTGTTTTATTATTTATTCACTTCATACTTGAATATCAAAGACAACTTTTTTTAGTGCATTTAAAATTGATTAATTACATGTTAATTTTATATTTAGTTAACTTTTTTCAATTTTTAGATTTTTATATTTAGTTAACTTATTTCAATTTTTATTATTAATGATAGACTCAAATAAAAATGTAAACATTAAAAAATATATATTATTGTAATATTTGCGTGTAAGGTTTTTTAAAGATTTTGTTTACTTGGATTATTATAAACTAATTATTATGTGAGATTAGGGATGACAATTCGGATGGACTAGACGGACTGACTCGCAGCTAGAAGACATGGGACAAGTTGGGATGTTGAACCCGCTGATCTGCATAGGTTCACATCAGGGGTTAAAGACGAAGCAGAGCAGACTGGTTTGATCGTCCTTTTATAAAATTAAATATTATCTTTTTTTAATTCGTACTCCATTCATTACGTTATTCCTGTAAGTTTCTTTTATTTTTATTATTATTATTATTATTATTATTATTATTGTGGATAATCATTATATATAAGATAATAATTTTAGTTCTTAAATATGAAATATATTTTTATACACTTTTAGGTTATATCTATTTTATAAAGTGACATATTAATATTGTACTTTAACTATAATTTTTGATGTTATTAATTTTTACATTTAATTAATTAGACTAATTAAAATATTTTTAATAAAAAATAATATCAATTATTATAAAAAAATTATTTTACTATTCACAAATACATGTTAATCCGCATATCCGAGACCTAACCAATAAAACAGAGTAACCTATACAAGTAAACTCATTTTCTTATATATACGGGACAAACCAATCGAGCTACACTTTATGAACCAAATCGGACCGAACTAATTTTCTTTGGCATCCTATGTTCGATGGAGCAACAATATTAGTCCGATTTTTTTTATATGGAACGAGTTATTACTACTCATTTCACATACCAAATATGGAACCAGTCAAAATAGGAACAAAAATGGAACGGACTACTCCACCTTACCATTTATCCATATCATAATAAGTTATGTTGAGTTCAATTAAATTTCACCTAGAAACTTAAGCGAGAATTCAGATTAAGTTAAGTTAAATAGTCAAATAAAGCAATCAAATAAACATCTATAATAATTACCTTTTTCTTTAGGAAAAAAATAATAAATAATGATATGAAAACACAATGTGGAATATTTAAATAACTTAAATTATATACGAATTAAATTGTCTTATTGTCTTTGGTGCATGTGCTTATTTTGAAAAACTAAATATAAATGTGTATTCGAAATTATTATTTTTTGTATAAATGTAAGTTATAAACTTGTCTGTTTAAAATTTTATTTTATCTTTTTTCTTTAATATACAACTGAATAATAATCTATTGCTAATTATCGTCCGTTCACGTGTAAATAATGAAAAGAGTTTCCATTTCCGACATTTTAATAATAATTCAGATGGTATGCCCAAATCAAATCCCTATGGCCGAGTTGCCTGACTACAAAGCAACGTTGGATTCGTTGATTTCCTAAAATTTTGGTTTTTTTCTAATTTGTAGTCGGTGACTCTCACTCACCGCGAACCACTTCAAGCCGTCATTTTTCAATCTCCGGTGCATTCTCTATTCTTCAATTCCATTTCTGTTTATGATTCCCTTTTTTCCACTCAAAATCTGCAGGATTCGCCTCAATATACTTTTTTATTTTACTTTATTTCTTTTTTGTTAATTTATTAATTAATTCCATGCCGAAAACTCTAGTTCATTCCTCAATCGTGGATCCCAACTCAAACCGGTTGATCAATGTTAGGGTTTAGCTGGTGGACCTCCCGCTATTGCATTCTTTTGACTCTTTTTCTCTGGGTGATTAGCTAGTTATTATTGTGTGAAAATGTGATTTTATTCCTCCCTGTTACTTCTAAACGACATGTTTACTCTGAATTGTTGTTAAGTGCAAGTGCAGAGAGATTGAATTAGCTCATCAAAATCGTAAGTGGTGTTGCTCCAGCCTATGCTTGTGTAGTCGTTCAATCATTGGTTATTTTAATTATTTTATGAAAATATTTTTGGTTGCAATTTAAGATGATTTCATTGGGATCAGAATTGTAAAAAAATATTGAGGACCGAACAATTACGAGAACCAGCATTGAGGTGAATTGCTTTTTTGTTTTGTGTTATATTTACCTAAAGTAACATATATTATATTGCGACTGGGCAGGAGAGGTTCAAGGCTCTAACCATTTCTTACTATAGGGGACGAAAAGGAATCATTCTAGGTAAGTGAAATTGATTTATGTTCATGAGAATTTCAGATGATTTCATTCTTTATGTACAATGCATATATGTAGTCAATTTTCACAAATAAACGGCAGTTTTCTTCGTGAAAGCTATTTAGTGCCAACTATCATTATGAATACTTGACAATGTTATACTTCGATCTTTTCTCTAATGTATGAAATTTGGACTGGATGACCTCAAATTCAAACAGAGTCTGTTAGTCAAGGATCTCACCATGCAAACATCATCGTATAGTCATCCTTTAATCTGTTTCTCTTGCAGGTTTATACTTACCCTTTTCCATTGATTTTTATTATATAATAGTCTGTTCTCTAAAATTTATGTATATTGACTGTACAATGGAACAATATGGTGTTGCAGAAACATCAGTGCAAATGGGAAGAATAAATTTACGGTGAAATTCTGTGCACCATTTCCCTCTCAATGGGATCGGAAATGTGAATTCAGTGGGAGACCTCAAGTTTATAATTTTCCTGGCCCCATAAAACCAAAAAGACTGTTTGTGCTTCATAATACAGATGACAGCCATCCATCTGCTTCTACGGTAGCTGATGAAATGAACACAAATCATGCTCCAAATGGCGCATCACCAGCATTTCTCAGCAACTGGTCACCTCCAAGGTACCTGTGGAGGGGGTTATCAGTTTTAATCCTAGCAGGGCAGGTGATTGTCAAGACTCTAAAGGGAAAGATTCATTGGAGGAACACTCTTCAACAACTGGAGAGAGTTGGTCCAAGATCAGTTGGGGTGTGTCTTTTAACTTCGGCTTTTGTGGGCATGGCCTTCACAATTCAATTTGTAAGAGAGTTCACAAGGTTAGGATTGAACAGGTCTGTAGGTGGGGTTTTAGCTCTGGCTTTCTCAAGGGAGTTGAGTCCTGTGGTTACAGCAATTGTGGTTGCAGGGCGCATTGGAAGTGCTTTTGCAGCAGAGTTAGGAACTATGCAGGTTTCTGAGCAAACTGATACATTGAGAGTTCTTGGTTCAGACCCTGTCGATTACCTGGTGACGCCAAGAGTGATAGCCACTTGTATTGCCCTACCTCTTTTGACCCTATTGTGTTTTACATTAGGGATGGCATCTAGTGCCATTCTTGCTGATGGTGTTTATGGGGTGAGCATCAACATTATCCTGGATTCAGCTCAGCGGGCTCTCAGATCATGGGATATTATTAGTGCAATGATCAAGTCACAGGTTTTTGGTGCTATCATATCTATTGTGAGTTGTGCGTGGGGAGTTACAACTTTGGGAGGTGCTAAAGGTGTCGGGGAATCAACGACGTCAGCTGTGGTTATTTCTCTAGTAGGCATCTTCATCGCTGATTTTGCTCTTTCTTGTTGTTTCTTCCAAGGAGCAGGAGATCAGCTAAAGAATTGCATTTAGGCAACTAATGTTGTCTCTGCAATTTGGTTTTGCTCTTTTGTACAAAGTGAATGGTATTACTTTTCTATAAAAGGTGTGATAAAATTTTTAGAATTTGAATCAGGTGCATTAGTCTTGTTCTTTTCTAGGTAAGTTATGGTTTGCTAGTATTATTTTTATATATCCTTTTTACAATTGCGTGTCCTTCAAACATGGTAAAGACGTGTGTATTTCCTTTGAACGTGTATTATTTTAATAATTCTTGTAAGCTACAATGAACTGATAAAGAGGCCATGATGTTATGATCCAGCTGATGTTTGGACATCTAATTTTGAGCATTTAAATGGGATGGAACAAAATGGAATTAAGTTACCATTGTTTAGATCATTTGATGATGGATTTCAAATGAATCCTTCTTGACTCTGATTAGGGCCTTGAATTTCTCACTACTTAATTGTAGAATAGAATTATTTTCATAATTTTAGCATGTTTGTTTCATTTCTTCTTAGCTTTGGTTTGTGTAACATTCCGTTCTTAATGAAGTATTTTTCTTCAAGATTAGTGTTGCGTGGTATGCTTTAATTGTGTTTACTCGGGAATATCATCTTTTGGAGTTTTTTGTGAAACATAATATGAACTACATTATGATTTCAATCCTATGATGTTCTAGAGTTCTTTGTGGAAAATTTAAGTCGAACATAATATTGACAGTAATAACAATCACTGAGCCTTCATGCACTTGGTGAGTTTGGTTTTGCTGATAAAGCAACTTGACTGTGTTCTGTAATTGTAAAGCATAAACTACCCATTGTGCCCAAACCTCTCTCTACCGGCCTTGTCACTGGTTATGATTCTCAGCTATGCAAGGAAATATGCTCAGTCATGAATTCATGATTCCTGATTTGTTTGCCTTTGAACAATTTGTTTTATTTATAGTTGTGAAGAGTTTTCCTTATAATTGTGGGGTATAAAATGTACCAGTGGGTAGAAAGAATTGAAATGAGGCAATCAGTGCCTCTGACTTGGAAAGATAGGTGAGTCTAAGTAAGTCGAAACTTTCATATCTCAATCATTTGATATGTTTGTAGCTATTATGACTCAACCAAGCCGGAGAAATCATCTGAGCAATCATGAGATTTGTTTTCTATTCTTTTCATCGGTGAAATTTTGTGTTGGTAAATCATGGTTTTCACAATGAATGATAGGTGATAATGCCCACTACATCACCATGGTTTGGTTTTGGACTCAAACGGTTTATTTGGATAAAGTTGTTTGGCAATAACTGTCAAAACAATGATGTGTTAATTAGGAATTTAGTTTTTATATTTAGGTTTATGATTAGAGTCAGTGTGGTCCTTTAACATTAACAACGTCAAAATGTGAGTAATGTGTTAGTTCAAATTCTCTTTTTCCTCTTCAACCCCTGTTTTTCTGGCGACACAATCCCACCATCACCTTGATGACACCCGCCACCACCACCACGGTGAGGACACCCACCTCCACCCACCCTCCTTCCCTATATTTATCTCTTATGTGTCTCTCCTTCCATTGAGACAGACACCTTTGCATTGTTTTTGTATCCACTGTAAGAATGTGCTAGATTATTATGCTCTCTTTATTTGCATTGTTTGTGGCTGTTGACATACAAGGTATTGTGTGGTTTCTTAAGTGAAACTCATCAAGATTTTCTTTCAAGTTGGAGTGCCAAGGGATTAAGCTTTTTGGGACATTTCTTTTTTCATCATGTAGTTTCCCTGTTGCAAGCACTGAGGAGATTGTGAGGGGAACTTTGACAACCAAAACATGAACTGTATGGTTTAATGAGATGAATTTTTCACCGTTCATGTTGTGAGGACTCAAATTTGTAGAAATTAGTGAAATTGGCTGGATGGTATTTTCTGTATTTTTATTGGAAATTGTTTACCTGCAACTGGGAAAACATCTATCTCTATCTTTCTGAATGCTTCCCTCCATTTGGGACTACAGAACTGTGGAAACTGTTTCATTCTTATTGTAATTGTCAGGGTTAGGACTGCATATAATTGAGGAAAAAAGAGGAGGTTCATTTAATTTATCTTTTGAGCACAATGAAGTTTGTTTCAGGATAGTGATGGTCCTTGTGACTTCATAGTGTTGTGGGAATATATTTAGGAGTAATAAATCATCCAGCTTTATGAAGAGGGTGTAAGTGATTGTGATAATTGAGGGGTCTAGTTCAATTGAAAAGGAAAAAGATTGATATGGCAAAACTCCTGCAAACAGTTTTGCAGAAGCAGATAGGATGCATGACTAGGAGGGGAGGAGGGTGTGGTCCTAGAGGTTGTTGATGTAATAGAAGAGATTACATTGGCTTTATTAATTAAACCAAAATGTTCTTCCCACCGACATAACAATGCACAAATTATGAACTTTTAACTCTTTCTGTCATGTTTGTTATTTCATGAAATCATCCAACAAGCTGTAGCGTCATGAAAAAAATAAAAAATGTCATGAAATCCAATACGGGTAATCTCCATGACATCCTACTCTATTTGTAACAGAATAAATGCTAAAGTTGGTGACAGCAGTACAAATTTAAAAACCTTCTTTAACGAATTTTATTTTATCGAAAATTATTAGTTGTTAGTTTTTTTATTAGTGAGGAATTTGAACTCATAATTTTTTTTCACCTTTAACGATTAAATACGATGATGTTAATTTCCCTACTCAGCTCATCAAGATCCTTATTTATTGTACATACTTAGGTTGTTTGATCGCTAATTTTCATAAACAAATTACCCACCCTCTTCTTTTTTAACTTACTATTAGATTAAAGACGAGTTTCTTAAGAAATACTTACTAGATGCGAGACAAATGCGAGTGAAAATCCATAAAATTAAACAAAGTCCATCTCATCTACAATATCATAATCCCTCGTGACGATTATTACCCATTTGTTTTTATTTTCCGAAATCTAAACGACTAACTGCCTAAAAACAAGAACAGTACGCGTTTTACCTAATGATGTGCCACCGCAACTAAATAAGCCGGCACTCTATACATCTGTTAAATGTTTTGTTATGATATATATATATATATATATATATATATATATATATATATATATATTATATATATATATATGCATAAAACAGTAGCATGATAACATAACATGGATACCCTAACCACCCCGACACTATTTATGGTATACCAAATCACGTCATAGGTGAGTTGGTAAAAATGGTATTACCCAGACAGGTGGAAAAATATAAAAGTAAATGAGAAATTGAGTTTTTCACATAATTTAAATTATATAATAAAATTATATTGAAAAAAAATAATTAATATAGTAAAAAATGAAAAGAAATTATTATAAGTAGTTCCTCTATGCGTGGGACACGGTTTTCTTTTTCAGTTCTGGTATTTCCTTCAATTCTACTTTTCCTTTTCTTAGCCTCTCAGTTTTCAACCTTTGACCCCTTTCATTGCAATCAATTGAATAATCAATCACAATCACTTTCGTCTCCCCTTATACCCACCAATTCCCTTTTCATCTTTTTTTTTTCAAATGGGTCCCATCGTCTATCAGCTCTATTGGGCCCATGTAATTGGTCATCTTTTGTTCGTATAATTCCAAGTTAGCATATTTCTCTCATCCCTCGTTCTGGGTTTGAATTGCATTAATTAATTAACTGGTTTGTTTAATTGCTGATTGTTTTCTATCATTATGTAATTTCCCAACACTTGTTTCCTTTTTATCACTTTGCTTATAGCTGAGTTGAGCTTCGTCAAATTTTAAGTGTTGGTTTCTGCTTTTTTGCTTCCATTTGCATGCACATGCTCTTTCCTCTAGAATCTGGATATCTGTTTTCTTCTTTCTTAAATCATTCCCCTTGTTAGCTTTTGTCTCTTACCTTAAATGATTTTTCATTGGTATCAATATTCTATCTGTGTTTATCGTTTATTGATGAGGAAAGGAAGAAGAATTAAAAATAGTTTCACTCTGCTCTTTTTTCCTCTTGTTTGGGGGTGTTTAGGAATATATCTTTAATAAGCATTGCGTATTGGCTTTAGCAATGTTTTTTGTTCTTGGCATCATGTGTTGTTTGCCTCTTTGTTAGGTACTATGTCTGGTAAATATCTCTAGAATGTTTTGGAACATCTCATTTTTTTTCTAACTTTTGTTCTGTGTTTAGGTTCATCGTTTCGAGTGAGCAGCATAACTGCCCAGAGTAGCAGTGGTATTATTGTTTTGTGAAGATGGTACTCGGAATAAGAACAAAGAGTAGAAAAACTGTCTCAGTCCAAGTTCACTACGTAATCCATGTTCAGCAGATCAAGCCTTGGCCCCCTTCACAATCACTGAGATCTGTGCAAACGGTATCACTGCAGTGGGAAAATGGTGATAAAACTTCTGGGTCTCTAGCATCCACCACTGCTGGCGTTGCAAACATCGAATTTAATGAATCTTTCGGGCTTTCAGTTGTTATGTGGAGAGAAGCATCCAGGAAAAGCAAACACCGTGAAAGTTTTCAGAAGAACTACTTAGAGTTTAACTTGTATGATAAGACAACAAAGAGCCAACTATTGGGATCAGCCTCAATAAACTTTGCAGATTTTGGAATTATTAAGGAAACTAAAGCCTTACGCCTTCTATTGAACTGCAAGAAGAGCTCCAAGCATTCTTCACCGCCATTTCTTTATGTTAGTATTCAGCCATTGGACACAGAGTGTTCTAGCTCATCACCAAGCAGCAGCTATTCAAAAGGGTTGTCACTAGACAAGGAAGGAGGTGAATCGGTAACACAGTCACTGAAAGATGACGATGATGTCGAAATTGCCTCTTTTACTGACGACGATGATAATGATGACTTCCCTTCAAATACCGCCCAAACTAACAAATCTGCTTCTAAGACTACGGGAGGTTTGTCCCCTCTAAATGAAAAAGTATTGAAGTTTTTTTCTCTTCTAATTGTGCTTAATGCAAATATATCAAACATCACCCTTTTTTTCGAAGGGATTTGTTTACATAGTATGGATATTATCAAGTCATTGTTATGATTTGGAAGTAATTAACCTCATTCCTGCTTAGACCTAATTGAGCTGGATTTTGCCTAACAATAGATCGCTATGATGCTTAACTATTTGTTGTGGCACTAATAAATTGTATTCCTCTTTACTTTCGGTATGCCCATATACATTAACCACATACATCAAGATGGTCATTGTGTTTAATTGTTAAATGGTATGCATTCATGCATTAGTATGCAGTGTGCTGCTGCGATTCCTGTTGTTTTGATCGTACTATATTCAGGATACGAGATGATATTATTAAACTAATTTTGTTTGTTCATGACACATTTTGTATATCAATTACCTCTATGGTTGTTTTATAATTGTTAATTTATCTCTGCATACGGTGATAAAATGTTTGAACTCTAAATGTATCAACATGTAATCCTTTTTAAATTTTAATGATATAGATAGTGTCTTTTTGGATTACTTCTTTGTAACATAGGAGAAGAAAATAATAAGGAAAAATCAACTATACTCTCTTTTATAGCTAAAATTAACTTATGGCTAAGTTAATTTGTAAATAATGTATCATATTAGCTTCTTTAAAGCTTATTTTAAACATATGCGTTAGGTAATTTTAGTTTATAGAAAAACTGATTTTATTTGTTTCTTATTCTGTTTTCTGTAAGTGTTCTTGGAGAAGTTTATTGAAACATGCCTATAGTGAAAGAACTCGACAGAACAATACAAATGTATTACTGGTGATACAGTTTTACTACTATCTGATCTCCAGACCAATAATAATCTATACAGCTACGCAATTGTCTAGTTCTGCCAGATTAACAGCCTGTTGCCATTTGATTTCAGGCAGTATCAAAATCAGCGAAGGAGGAGCAGAAGGATCTCATGGAAAGACAGCAATGGAAGCGCCCACACAGTTCAATGGTATCAAACCTCCCCTTTCATCTACAATTCTTGGCTCAAACATGGGAAATGCTGCCGATGGCAGCTCTTCATTGTCTAAAATTTCTGAGGAAACTGTCAAACGTTCTGATCCAATTTCTGGAATTCAAGAAAGCAATCAACAATCTTCTGCTTCATGTATTTCATCGAGTATACAACCAAAATTTGAAAGGCCTTTCAATTCTCAAGCAACTCAAGCGAACAGCGTGATTAAAGAAGATGACACAAGAGATCAGAGACTTAATAAAAAAGTTGTAGAGAAAGTTACCAGTATTTCAGATGTTGGGGTTATGGAGGCCAAAGAAAAAATGGAGGAGCAGAGAAAAGAGAAAAAACAGTTTGGGGAGAGGAATGAACTTTTAAAAAATGAGCTCAATAAGTTCCGCACTGATGATTCTACCAAGAAAGGGAATTTCAGTAGTATTACTCTTTTAAACGAGGAACCACATGGGAAAGGACAAAAACAACTTGATGAGAAGAATGAACCTCTACAAAATGAGCTCAATAATTTTTCCAATGATGATTCTACGAAGAAAGGGAATTTTATTAGGTCTACTCTTCTAAACGAGAAACCACATGGGAAAGCAAAAAAACAGTCTATTGAGCAGAATGAGCCTTTACAAAATGAGCTCAATAATTTTTCCAATGATAATTCTACTAAGAAAGAGAATTTGATTAGCGCTACTATTCTAAACGAGAAACCACATGGGAAAGGACAAGGACAATTTACTAAGAAGAGTGAGCTTTCAGAAAATGAGCTCAATAATTTTTCAAATGATGATTCTATGCAGAAAGGGAATTTAAGTAGTACTACTCTTCTAAATGAGAAACCACGTGGGAAAGAACAAAGTCAGTTTCCTGAGAGGAATGAACCTATAATAAATGAGCACAATAAGTTCTCCAATGATGAATCTACAAAGAAAGGGAGTACTACTCTTCTAAACGAGAAATCACATGCGAAAGGACAACGACAGTTTACTGAGAAGAATGAACCTTTAGTAAATGAGCTCAACAGTTTTCCCCATGATGATTCTATGAAGAAGGGGGATTTAAATAGTACCACTATTCTAAACGAGAAACCACATGGGAAAGGACAAAGACAGTTTACTGAAGGGAATGAACCTTTAGATTATAAGCTCAATAACTTTTCTAATGATGATTCTATGAAGAAAGGGAATTTGAATAGTACTATTCTTCTAAACGAGAAACCACACGCGAACGAACAAAGACAATTTACTGAGAGGAATGAAACTTTTCAAAATGAGCACAATAATTTTTCTAGTGATGATTCAAGGAAGAAAGCGAATTTGATTACCACGAATCTTCTGAACGAGAAACCACATGGGAAAGGACAAAACCAATCTACTGAAAACAGTGAGCCTTTACGTAATGAGCTCATTAATTTTTCCAATGATGATTCTACGAGAAAAGGGGATTTGATTAGCACTACGCTTCTAAATGAGAAAGCACATGGGAAAGAACAAAACCAGTCTACTGAGAAGAATGAGCCTTTACAAAATGAGCTCAATAATGTTTCAAAAGATGATTCTACGAAAAAAGGGAATTTGATTAGCATTGATCTTCTAAACGAGAAACCACATGGCAAAGGACAAAACCAGTCTATTGAGAAGAATGGGCCTATACAAAATGAGTTCAATAATACCAATGTTGATTCTACGAAGAAAGGGAATTTAATTAGCACTGCACTTCTAAATGAGAAACCACATGGTACAAGACAAAACCAGTCTACTGAAAAGATTGAACCTTTACAAAATGAGCTCACCAATTTATCCAATGATGATTCTATAAAGAAAGGGAATTTGATTAGCACTACTCTTCTAAACGAGAAACCATACGTGAAAGGAAAAAATCATTCTACTGAGAAGAATGAGCCTTTACAAAATGAGCTCAATAATTTTTCCAATGATGATTCTACGAAGAAAGGAAATTTGATTAGCACTACTCTTCTAAACGAGAAACCACATGAGAAAGGACAAAAACAGTCTCCGAAGAAGAATGAGCCTTTACAAAATGAGCTCAACAATTTGTCCATTGATGATTCTACAAAGAAAGGGAATTTGATTAGCACTACTCTTCTAAACGAGAAACCACACGGAAAAGGACAAAACCAGTCTACTGAGAAGAATGAACCTTTACTAAATGAGATCAAAATTTTTTCTACTGATGATTCTTCGAAGAAAGAAAATTTGATTAGCACTACTCTTCTAAACGAGAAACCACATGAGAAAGGACAAAAACAGTCTACGGAGAAGAATGAGCCTTTAGAAAATGAACTCAATAATTTTTCCAATGATGATTCTACGAAGAAAAGAAATTTGATTAGCACCACTCTTCTAAACGAGAAACAACATGGGAAAGGACAAAACGAGTCTATTGAGAAGAATGAGCCTTTACAAAATGAGCTCAATAATATTTCCAATGGTGATTCAACAAAGAAAGAGAATTTGATTAGCACTACTCCTCTAAGCGAGAAACCACGTGAGAAAGGACAAAACCAGTGTAATGAGAAGAATGAACCTTTACAAAATGAGCTCAATAATGTTTCCAATGATGATTCTACGAAGAAAGGGAATTTGATTAGCACTACTCTTCTAAGCAAGAAACCACATGAGAAAGGACAAAAACAGTCTACTGAGAAGAATGAGCCTTTACAAAATGAGCTCAATAATGTTTCCAATGATGATTCTATGAAGAAAGGGAATTTGATTAGCACAACTCTTCTAAACGAAAAACCACATGGGAAAGCACAAAAACAGTCTACTGAGACGAATGAGCCTGTACAAAAAGAGCTCAATAACTTCTCCAATGATGATTCTACGAAGAAAGGGAATTTGATTAGTACATCTCTTCTAAACGTGAAACCACATGGGAAAGGACAAAGACAATTTATTGAAAAGAACCAGCCTTCAAAAAATGAGCTGAATAATTTGTCCACTGATGATTCTAAGAAAAATGTGAATTTAAATAGTACAACTCTTGTAAACGAGAAACCACTTGGGAGAGGACAAAGACAGTTTACTGAGGGGAATGAAACTTTACAAAATGAGCTCAATAATTTTTCCATTGATGATTCTACGAAGAAAGGGAATTTGAGTAGTACTACACTTCTAAACGAGAAAGGACAAAGACAATTTACCGAGGGGAATGAACCCTTAGAAAATGAGCTCAATAATGTTTCCAATGATGATTCTATGAAGAAGAGAAATTTAAAAAGTATTGCTCTTCTAAACAAGAAACCACATGGAAGAGGACAAAGAGAGTTTATTGAGAGGATTGAACATTTTGAAAATAAGCTGAATAATTTTTCCAATGATGATTCTACAAAGAAAGAGAATTTGAATAGTACTACTCTTCAGAACGTGAAACCACATGGGAGAGGACAAAGACAATTTACTATGAGGAATGAACTTATAGAAAATGAGCTCAATAAGTTTTGCAATGAGGATTCTACGAAGAAAGTGGATTCAAGTAGTAGTAGTCTTCTAAGTAAGGAACCACATGGGAAGGGACAAAAACAACTTATTGAGAAGAATGAACCTTTAGAAAATGAGCTCAATAATTTTTCTGATGATGATTGTGCGAAGAAGGGGAATTTGAATGGTATTACTCTTCTAGACGAGAAACCACTTGGGAAAGGACAAAAAGATTTCACTAAGAGTAATGAGCCTTTTGACAATGGGCTCAACAAATTTTCAAATGATGATTCGTTGAAGAGAAGGAATTTAATCAGTACTACTCTCTTAAATGAGAAACATGAGAAAGGACAAAGACAGTTTACCGAGAGGAATGAACTTTTAGAAAATGAGCTCAATAACTTTTCCAATGATGATTCTATGAAGAAAGGGAATTTGAATAGTAGTACTCTTCTAAACGAGAAGCCACATGGGAAAGTACAAAGACAGTTTACCGAGAGGAATGAACTTTTAGAAAATGAGCTCAATAAGTTCTGCAATGATGATTCTACCATGAAAGGGAATTTAAGTAGTACAATTCTTCTAAATGAGGAACCACATGGGAAAGGACAGAAACAACTTACTGAGAATAATAAACCTTTAGAAAATGAGTTCAATAATTTTTCCAATGACGATTCTATGAAGAAGGGGAATTTAAGTAGTACTATTTTAAACGAGAAACCACGGAAAGGACAAGGACAGGTCATGGAGAGAAATGAACCTTTAGAAAATGCGCTCAATCATTTTCCTAGTGATGATTCTACGAAGAAAGGGAATCTAAATAGTATTACTCTTCTAAATAAGATACCACATGAACACCCAAGATTGATGAGTGACAAAATTGAAGACAGGGAGAATTTAAAAGTTCTTCCACAATCTGCTGAGAACTATGAGCAAATCAGTAATCAGACCCATAATCAGTCACAGGAGATTAATACTTTGAATGATTTTCCTATTGGTACGGCTTGCCATGAAGACATTAATACAAGTGACCGCTTTCTTAGCAATAAAACTGAAATGAAGGCTGAAGTTGACAGGCTTCGAGAAGAGCTGAGGGAAGCTGCTGCTCTTGAAGTTTCAATGTACTCAGTTATTGCTGAACATGGTAGCTCGTCAAACAAGGTCCATGCACCTGCTCGGCGCCTTTCTAGATTCTATTTCCATGCTTGTAGAGTTGGGTCTCCTGCTACAATGGCTAGTGCAGCCCAGAGTGCTGTCTCGGGATTTGTCTTGGTTTCTAAAGCATGTGGAAATGACGTTCCAAGGTATAGAAAACTTGATTTCATTATTTTCTTAATTATGCTGAAATAACATAAAATGTTTAGGAATAACTAAAGATCTTGTTTTATGATTCTAAAGTACAGAAATTTTGTTGGAAAAAACTGAGCCTAAGATTACTTGCATAGGGAGAATGCCCAAATTTTTTGTCTATTGAAGTGTGAATAAATTTAGGAGAAAGTTGGGGAAGCTACTTTTGAGGAGATGATTGAGACTCATCTAAGGTTTCTTAGTCTCTTGAGGGTAATACCAACAGAGGTTCCAAAAAGGAACATGTACTAAGTGAACTAAATTAAAATTGTGGGAAGAGAAAAAAAAATATACATGGAAAAGTTGCTGAAAATTGTCTATACGAACTCCCCAATAGAGTTCATTTCATATAAAAACAGATAATGCCTATAAATAATATTATAATAAAACATTCCTATCATTATAAAGATTCTAATTAAACAAAGAAAGAAATCAGAAAAAAAAAATCCAAGGGATATTTCTTGTATTTCTAGGATAATATCTTAAGATATTTCTTATATTTCTAACACTCTTAAATTGAAGCTTGCTTAGCTTTAGTTAGTTGAGAAAACAATTCACATATCCTCAAATTAAAACTTAAAAACATAAAAATTGAGCTCCATCTCAGACAATAGTAGGAAAAGAAACTCAAGATGTTGGGGAAGTTGGAAGGAAGAATTGCTTAGCCAGATAGCTGGAATGATCATCTGCCTGGTAAACAATTCATGGCAAGAAAAGCAAGTCCTTCTGAAAACTAAATTTGGAAGCTTCAAACTAATATTGTTGGACACCAAAAATTTTAAACTTTAAACTATGTTTGCTAATAATTTTTGGGATACAAACAAGGTCAGTGCATATATAGGTAAAGGCAGGGCCAGATTAGTGCTTCTAGGACGTATGAGGCCAATGCGTATGGGACAAAACTGGGACCGGTGTATCTTGGACCAAGTTCAGACCTGTGCATCTCGACAGCCAAGCCCGTGTATTTGGGTTAAAACCGAGCCCAGTGCATCTGGGACAAATGCATTTGCAAGGTTGCAAGCATAGGGTGTGTCGATGGAAAAGGAGACATTGGTCTATGATACTAAATAGATGTTTTTTTTTTTTTTCTGAAATGCAAATTTGGCTTTTTCTTAAATGCAATGGCATTGATTAATGTAGCCAACTCCAACTAATGGGGTAAGGCTTGATTGTTGTATCTAATGAAGTTTGGTTTATTTAACATCAGTTCGAAAAAGATATGTGGATACTTATTACAATCATTTATTTTATTTTATTTTTTAGCTTACTGTTTCTTATCCATGAATAGGTTGACATTTTGGTTCTCAAATATATTATTGCTGAGAGCAATTGTGAGCAAAGAAGTTGAGAATATACACTTTGGTGATGGTTCATGCATCAACAGTGAATGGGATGCAGTTGGCAACACTCTTCATAAAGAAGAAAATGACAACATAGAAAAACAATTTCATAGCTGGGAGAATCCAAAGACATTCTTAATTGCATTAGAAAAGGTTGAAGCATGGATATTCTCTCGAATTGTTGAGTCTGTCTGGTGGCAGGTTGAATCCAAACCATTCATCTTCTCCTTCTATTTCTTCTTATTCTGCTTCTTATCTCCACTCTTAACTTTGATTTTAAACTAAAATCCCTTACATTTTCCTGATATTTTTTTATGTTTGCTGTCCCCAGACTCTGACACCATACATGCAGTCTGGAGTTGCAAAGAGCACTAATTTTAAGAAAGCAAATGAAAGAAGATCCCGTGTGGGTGATCAAGATCAAGGAAGTTTTTCTATTTATTTATGGAAAAGAGCTTTCAAGGATGCATGTGAAAGGCTTTGTCCTCTTCGAACCGGTGGTCATGAGTGTGGCTGCTTGGCTGTGATAGCTAGATTGGTACAATTTAAAGTTGATATTTCTAGATGCAATGTATTGAATGCTGGATTTCAGGATATTCAATTTTTTATACATGTGTATGGGTGTAGATGTATATGTAGCTTATATATATGACAAAACATATAGCTTGGTGTCTTTGTCAATACCTTATCAGGAAATGTTGGAAGTAGTGGTAAGGGGGTTTTTATTTAAAGTAACAAAATCATTTGTTCTTTTAATTCTCTAAGTTTTTAGAACCCCAAGGGTGGTGTTGTTGATGTTCTTGAGAAGGTGCTAGTATACATAAATTAAAAGCTAAGATAGACATGATCCTAAGCTGCTAGCTGATTTAGTTCTAGACTTGGACTGTTTTGTTATTGTTAGTTGCGTAGGGGATGGGTAGAAATCATTTTTCGGCCAACACCTGATCCTAAGCTGTGGCTGATTTGGTTCCTGACTTGGAAAAGACCCTCTTTCACCATGTGGCCATGACTGCAATCATCACCATGCCAATTCTTCATAATATATTGATTTGTACATCAGAAAAGAATGTTAGTTAGTTAGCTAAGATTTCATAGTTGTTGGCTAATTTCCTATAAATAATGATATTTAAGACAGACCGGAATAGAAGTTGTTGAATATAGAAAAAATAGAGTTTGAGATTAATCTCCCTTGCGTATAAACCACACATAGGGTAATCTATTTATAATAGAGAGATGTACAACTAAAAAGAGTAACTAAAAATAAATAGAATAAATAGAAGATATTGTTTGATATTATGATTAACAATATCTAACAATATCTTAATAATATCAAACAATATCTAACACTCTCCCTCAAGCTGGAGCATACAAATTGTATGTGTCAAGCTAGTTACAAATATAATCAATTCTAGGCCCCTGTAAAGACTTAATAAAAATATTTGCTAACTAATCACTTGAGTTAACAAACTCAGTCTTGATGTATCCTGACATAATCTTTTCCCGAATGAAATGACAGTCAATCTCAATGTGTTTGGTCCTCTCATGAAAGAGAGGATTAGAGCTAATATGAAGAGCAGCCTGATTGTCACACACAAGTGTCATTTGAGTGACATCTCCAAATTGTAACTCTCTAAGCAATTGCTTAAGCCAAACAAGTTCACAGGCAGCTGAGGCCATAGCTTTATATTCTACTTCTGCATTGGATCTTGCCACAACACTCTGTTTCTTACCTTTCCACGAGATTAAGTTACCACCAATGGAGACACAATACCCAAATGTAGATCTTTTATCAGAAGGAGATCCTGCCCAATCAGCATATGAATAACAAACAATTTTTGTGTGATTATTAGAACCACATAACAATCCTTTTCCAGGAGATCCTTTAATATACTCCAAGATACGAATGATTGCAGTCCAATTATCTTCACATGGGAAATTAAGAAATTGGCTTATCACAGTGACTGCAAAAAAAATGTCAGGACGAGTAACTGTAAGATAATTCAATTTCCCAACCAATCTTCTATATTGCTTACGATTAGATAGAGGCTCCCCCTGATTTGGTAGAAGTTTAGTATTGGGATCCATGGCTATATCAACAGACTTTAAACTCAGCAACTCAGTTTTCTCCAAAATATCCATGGCATACTTCCTCTGAGATATAACAATACCGACTGCGCCACCTCAATACCCAAGAAATATTTGAGTTTGCCAAGATCTTTGGTCTGAAAATGGTGACAGAGACTTTGTTTCAACTAAGAGATGCCGCCATGGTTGTCACTACCTGTAAGAACGATGTCATCAACATATATTATCAAGTAAATACATCCAGCACTCGAGTGTTGATAAAAGACAAAATGATTTGCTTCACACTGAGTCATACCAAATTGTTGAACAACATTGCTAAACTTTCCAAACCAGGCCCTAGGAGACTGTTTTAGACCATATAGGGATTTGCGAAGACGACATACCATCCCAGAAGACTCCTCCTGAGCAACAAATATAGGAGGTTGCTCAATATATATTTCTTTTTGCAAATCACCATTGAGGAAAACATTTTTAACATCCAAAGTTGATACCTTTTACCCTGTTGCAAATATGACTTTTGTTCGTTTATTTATCGCCATGGCTGCTCTTCAACAATGGTCTCTTTATCATCTGGATGTTAAAAATGTTTTCCTCAATGGTGATTTGCAAGAAGAAATCTATATGGAGCAACCTCCTAGGTTTATTACTTAAGGGAAGTCTTCTGGGATGGCATGTCGTCTTCGCAAATCCCTATATAGCCTAAAACAGTCTCCTAGGGCCTGGTTTGGAGTGTTTAGCAATGTTGTTCAATAATTTGGTATGACTTGGTGTAAAACAGATCATTCTGTCTTTTATCAACACTCGAGTGTTGAATGTATTTACTTGATAGTATATGTTGATGACATCGTTCTTACAGGTAGTGACAACCATGTAATGCATAACACTTGTCAATCTTATGACCTGGCTTGCCACAATGTTCACACTTAGGACGCCCTTTTTCCTGTTTGCGAGGGTGAGTCCGGTCATCACGGTGAGATGCCATAATAAATCGAATACAAAATATAAATGTGAATCAAACAGCGAAAGCAACAAACAAAACATATCCCAATATTAGATGATTGCAAATTCCTTAAAATGGCATAAAGAACATGGGGCAGAACCTCCAGAAACGTCTCAAAGCAGAAAACAATTGCAAAATTACAATCACGTGAAATCTGAAAAATTGCGAGAGAGGCTAAGGGTTTGGGACTTAGGGCTTAGGAAAGAGTAACTACGGTAAGAATGTCTTCTCAATCATAAAATTTGCGAAAGAGACTTAGGGCTTAGGACTAAGGGCTAAGGATTTACGGAAGAGGAACTACTGCAAGGTTTCCTTCTCAATCAATCATGGATCATTTAGGGCTCTGATATCATGTTGAATATAGAGAAAATAGGGTTTGAGATTAATCTCCCTTATGTACAAACCACACATAGGGTAATCTATTTATAATAGAGAGAGGTACAACTAAAAAGAGTAACTAAAAATAAATAGAGTAAATAGAAGATATTGTTCGATATTGTGATTAACAATATCTTAACAACATCTAAACAATATCTAAGAGAAGTAATAGAATTATTTATACTGTATTATTATTTATTTCTTGTTAATACTGTGTGTTTCTAGAATTATTTATATCAGTGGTTTATTCTTGAATAGTTCTAGGTTGTATGGATGTACATGTTATTGTTTTCTCTGAAGGGTAATATTGTGTCTATTGATTCCTATCTTGAGAAGGCAAGAAATAAAATAAAAGGCAGCCTGATTGAAATAGGAATGTTTTTGTGGTTGTAGGTGATGGAGCAGTTGGTTAGTAGACTTGATTTTGCTATGTTCAATGCTATTCTTCGGGAATCCGCCGAAGAGATGCCCATGGATCCTGTATCTGACCCCATTAGTGATTCTAAGGTTCTTCCAATTCCAGCTGGGAAATCAGGCTTTGCGGCTGGTGCGCAACTGAAGAATGCTGTGAGTTATGAAACTTTTTTGTCCTATACCTTCTTTCTCTCAAAAGACACTTAGTTGATCATAATCTTTATATATTGTTCATCTGTAAGGCTTGCTTCCTCTGTTACACAGCATAATGCTTTTCGTGAGACTTTGAGAAAGTTTACTCGCTGATATAAGATGTAAAGTATTTTATGATGTTTTAGTACAAGTATTTAGAAAACAAATATGATCCTATTAGATATTGAATCTTAATAAACAAATGCTACCGTAACATACAGTGGATATTAGAGACACTGTAAATTTTTTACAACTTTTAGGTCAGAAATTTTCCACCAATATACGGAGTTCACCAGGAGAAATAATTTGCCGTTTCGTGTGTATATTTTCAATTCATCAACCTCTTTGAAGACTCCTAAAAATTCAAAGATTTTGAATTTTGAATTTGGATGCATTGGTAATTAGAATTATGAAGTTTCTTTTTCCTGGCAGCCTCTCATCTTAAAACATGTCTTCTCAAGTTTAATGTATACATTGTACTTGTAAATTTGTTGCATGATGGCACAAAATTGAATCAATTCTATTATTTGTAAAATCATTGATGCAAGCACATGTTGAGTAATGAAGTGCTAATAAAAAAAAACACGAATGTAGCAGAAATAAGCATATTGAGGTGGATGAGTGCATACACAAGAAAATAGGAGAGAATGTATCTTTTGAGAAAGTTGATGGAAACTGGCTTAGTTTTGAATAAAATGCTTCAGTTTGGAAAGTGTATCGAATGGAAGGTTAATCAAATCAAAAGAGTGGAGAAAGACCTAAGAAAACTTGAGAAACCATTTAGAAAGACCCTCCTGTAAATGGTTCTACTGAAAAATTGGTTCTTGTTAGAGCCCAATATCCATGTAGCCAAACTTAATAAAATTTGTTGCAATTCTATGAAGGATATGTGATGTTTGTTCCCTTGGGTAACTTTTTATTATCTGTACTCAGGTTGGTGACTGGTCAAGATGGCTTTCAGATTTATTTAGCATTGATGATAGTGACTCCTATGAAGTTACCAATGAAAACGATGAACCCAAATATGAATCATCCTTCAAACCTTTCCTTCTCCTCAATGCCTTAAGCGATTTGATGATGCTTCCATTGGACATGCTTGCAGATGGGTCTACGAGAAAAGAGGTTAGATCAAACTTCTTTATTGTTGACTTGTCTTTCTTCTTTTCATTATTAATGCTTTGGGAAACTAATTATATTATAAACGTATCATCCAAACAATTCTGCAGGTTTGCCCTAGATTTGGCATTTCATTGATTAAACGAGCAGTCAACAATTTTGTTCCTGATGAATTCTCCCCAGGCCCTATCCCGGATGCTGTTTTTGATGCCCTGAACAGTGAGGTTGGTTTATTTTTAGCATGCTTGGTGAAAATAAGAAGCAATAAGTATGGTGTAGGAATGGATTATTGAAATTTCAACATTCTAATTTCCCTGTCCTTTTGTTTTGTTGGATTTTGATATTTTAGGATATTGAGGATGATGTAGGGGCTATTACAAGCTTGCCATGTTCTGCTGGTCCCGCGTTCTATGCACCACTTCCAGCTTCTTCAATTGTAGGCATGATACAAGAAGCGGGAACAAAAACTTCACTAAAATGTGGCTCATTTGCGCTCAAAAAATTATATACCAGTGATGATGAACTTGATGAGTTGGATTCACCACTTTCTGCTCTTGGCATGGATGAACCATCAGTTTCGTCCAAGGAAAAGCCTGCACTAGTGAAGGGAGGGCGTAAGGTTGTACGATATGAGCTCTTGCGGGAAGCGTGGAAGAATAGTGAATGATCACTCTGTGTTCCTATCAATGTTTTTTTCCTTGTATATATTATACATTTTTCATTTAGCCCAGAATATTCTCCCTTTGTTTTTAAAATAAAAATATTGTCCTTGTAATCTTATACTATGAGAAGTTCTTACCTGGTCTGGGATAGTGAAAAATTATTCCAGTTTGATGGATACAGAGGCAGAAGTCACGTATCAATTTTGATTCCTCCAAATTGACGAGTGTAGTTTAGAGGACTGTTGAAATCAACTATTAAAATTGTGTAAATACAAGCAAATTTGTACTTATTAATTTTTAAATCAATGGAAATAATTTTAGTTTTTAAGTTGCATTGCTTTCCTCAACATGCATTCATGTTTCACAGTATTTGTTATGGAAGGTAAGAGATGCACACATACTTTTATGTATTAAAATAAAAGATTACAAACTATTGTAATCATAAAAATATTATTATTTATAAATTAGATATTTTATTAATAATTATTAATAAAGTATCTTAAAATATAAAAATAAAATATAGAATATGTGACACATTGATGCATTATAACTTTCTTGTATTTGATGTTACCCCTCTTATTGTTATTGACACTCCCTTATCCTTATCTATGTATTGTGTCGTGAACTCATGAAATAAACGTATTATTCTGTCTTAGTAACACGTGTAAAAGAAAATTAAATGGTTTAGTTTTTATGATTTAGAAGTTTTTTCTATATAAAAAAGATAATTTCTATAACTGAGAAATTGAAATTGACGTCTAAACTAATGTTCTGAATTATGTAACTAAGTATACGCTTTTAAGTTAGGGATTGCATAATCCAAAATTAACTTTAAACCGAAGGACAAAGTGGAATTTTAAAGTTTATGAAGAACTACATGCAGTGCAAAAAGAAATTCACAACAACCACATATCACAACCTAAGATTCACTTGGGCTTAACAAATCTAAATGTGAGCTCTCATATAAACCATGAACAAGGCTTTTACTTCCGCATTCTCACAATTTCTTCCCATACCCCAAATTTTTAAATGGCCATTTTATCTTCGGTACAAGATTACATATTTTAGAAACTATTTTGGTAAAAGTTATCTAAAATTTCTGAAATGTAATTTTCGAAATGAGATTTTTGAAACAAAATTTTTGGAACGTATAAAATGTATTTTAGAATAAACTTTTCGAAACCCTACTCTCTACAAGTTTTCCGGAACATTCCATATAAAATGTGTTCAGAAAGGAGCTTTACATAACACATAAAATGCGTTCCAAAAGAAATTGTCTGGAACAAATTTTTTTCCGCATTTTCTCTTCTACTCCTTCCTCTGCAGCGATGATATGATGCAATAATAAAGAATGTTTGAGTATTTTTCTATTGTTGTAGAGTGGAGTTAGTAATTGTGTAGGGAACAGGAAGCAATATCCCATCAACAATTCTCATATGTTTTTAATATTTAACTAAGTTTATTATATGATTAGATTGATGGTAATATTTGGAAGAGTAATTATGTTTTCAAAATTGGAGTACAGCTTGTATTTAATTAAATTGGATTAATATGAGTGGAAATAATCTAGATAGTAATTGATATAAATGAAATTGGTGCGTATTGAGCAAGCAAATAATTAAATAAAAGAAATGTTCATATCAGACTAAGTTTCAAGTAAAATAGAAGAGGATATTACAAAATTCTTATATTTAGTCAGTTTCAGTATTGTATGAAGATGCGCAATACATGTCTGAATTTATTTAATTCCTATGGCCTTAGTACAACTAAAAATGTAATTGATAAGCAAATCTACGACTTCGAGTATAATTATAAGTATGTGGATAAAAAGTGATAAATTATGTAATTTTATATGATTGTTTATATGTCAGTTAAATTATTTTGGCTTATCTCATTTGTTATTTAAAAAATATATATGAAGTACAAAAACTAAAAAATTGTCTAACACTAAGTCACTTTTTTTTTTGTTTGGTTATGGGTTAATTATTTACAATAAAATTATACAATGATAGTTTCTACATTATTTTCTATAAACTTATAGAATGATTTACACGTACAAATCTCACTCACTAATAACATGAATTGAATAATTCTTATATAATTAAAAAAAAATTAAAATTAAAACCATATCTCAATTTATATATTTTTTAAATATCATAAAACAACATTCAACTATAACCCAGAGAAGGAAAATTATACTTCATGAAAAATGAGTTTTCAATGACTTCAACTTGGGACGGAATTGAGAATCCCAGGGAAGAAAAGGACACATCACAGGGTGAAATAGGATGAATATAAGTATGAATCTTAGTATTGTGTGAAGATCCTAATTTTCAGTGCAAGCAATGTTGTGTAAATTGGGTCAACTTTCTATTATTGGTTCACTCTCTTTTCTCGTTTCCTCTCTTATTCTTTTGTCAATGAGCACTTTTCCTGCATTGTCTGAGCTATAATTTTGGCTATCCATATATTAACAAGTTCTTATAGCCTACAGTGAATTCACTGTCATGGTTTATCCATGTTCCATTTGGCATTGAGTGTCATATTCTTTTAAGCGAAAGGCTACAGTTCATGAAATAATAGAACTACATCATTAACAACTACTTCAAAGTTTGATTTTAGTAGTAATGGGTAGCCTATTCCTGGAGCAAATAAAAAAACAGACAACAACTTTCCTACAAGAAAAGTACAAATCTGCTAGGATGACATTTACTGATGTTACTGAAGCTGAATTGTAAGTGCATGTGTGTGTTTGTGAATAAACAGAGTAATGCATCATTTATTGATAACAGTTTATATGTTGTAACTCACAAAATGACTAGTAAATAAACGTAGCTCTTGTACGGTTGATTCATATTCATAGTTTCCAATTATACAATATCATTAACATATAATACAATATCATTAGGCTCGCAGAGGAAGCAACAAATAAGGATGATTGCAGTCCTGATGCCAAAACTATGACCAGAATTGCAGAGGCATCATTTGACATAGATGAGTATTGGAGAATTGTTGATATTCTTCATCATAGGTATGCATGCTTCTTCATTTGACACCCTTTTGCCTAAATTTTTAAGCTGACATTATAATACATTTCAATTTATAAAAGTGTCATTTCTATAGAGTTTATATACCCACTGGTTGTTTACCATATCATTTCAAGTGCAGGTTGTATAACGTGGATTGGGAGCAATGGAGACAAGCATACAAAACAATGGTTCTTCTGGAATTCTTGCTCACCCATGGCCCTCAAGAGTTTGCTCTAGAATTTCAATGTGATATAGAAATTATTGAAGAACTAGGAGGGTTCACTCATATTGATGAAAAAGGGTAAACCTTAAATCTGAATCCGTTTATCTGTGGTAAATAAGTTAAATATGGATCATGATTTGTTTAATTTACCACACAAGTTTTTTGTTTTTGAAGTATAAAATAGAAGTTAAAAATTGAAAAGATGAGGAAAATGCATAGATGGGAGCTAATAGATAAGTGTACTCAAATTTTCGTACGAGTAAATTGATTTCGTTTTTCATCCCTACGGCAATGAATTTTCAGGTTCAATTGGGGATCCAGAATGCAAAAACTATCAGACGAAATAGTGAAGCTTTTACAGAATGCAGAAGCTCTTACAGAAGCACGTTTGAAGGCTCTGAAAATAACAAACGGAATACAAGGGTTTGGATGTGCAGTGAAGTGTCCATCTCCAACATCGCCATCATCCTCAGGATCTTCATCATTTTACTCATTTTCCACCACAAGCACCCCTGATAACAACATTTTTCACTCAAATGATAACCTAAACAAACAGAAATCACAGAAATCTGGGTCCATAGGAAATAACAGCAACATCAATATAATGCTACCTCCAAGGGACTTGAAGCATGTGACCAAAAACCACCTTTGGAAAGGATTTGCAGGTGAGGAGAAAAACATTTTGATCGATTCTACGGAAGATGAATATGTGGCAAAACCAAAAGGGTTTGTCGGTGAAATGTACGAAAAGATCTCTGCTGTTAGTCCCTTAAACGGAGAAAAACGTGGAAAAGTTGATTTTAGATGCCTATCAGATGTTGGGAAAAAGGTCAGTGAAAAGAAATTTGATCGTCAATACTCGTTTTGGTTTTGAAGGAACACAATATTGTAATGGTAGCACAAAAAGCATGCCACATGAATCACACTTACTAACAGCTCCCATCTTCAAATTCCTGTTTTATATAAGATTCACTTTTTAATCTCAAAATTCTCATGCTTTATCAGTTCCCACTCCTAATAAAAACATCGCATACTTAAATTTTTAGAACTTTTTAAAACATCCCCATCAAATATATCAACTTAAAATTAACATAAATATTAAAATTTAATTTATTAAAATAGGATATTACTTACAAATATGAACACACGTACGTGTTTCCGTGATATATTGCTTCAATAACCTTTATTGTTAATAAAAAATTAGAAAATTATGCGAGTTTGATTCCCTATTTAATAAAATAGATTAATAATTTTATAACTTTTTTTAAGCGATAAAAAGAATGTTTTTTAACTAACATTCCTCTGTCTTTTTTTTTTGTCGGAAATCGAAAATAACCTGCGGAATTCACGTGTCTTTTGTCTTTTTGCGTGAGCTAGTTCCCAAGCTTAAGAATACACGTGTGTGAGATATCGGACGACAATTGAACAAAAAAATATTGACGTATAATGTTGAATTGTACTTATTATTAAAGAATATGAATAAAAAGTGATAAGAAAATATGATGCTGGGTCCGTGACTCGTGCAAGGATGCATTATTAGATGGACAATTTTGGCCTAATGAATGGCATGTTTGAAAATAGAAGGTTGAGAAAAATCCAAGAAATATGAAATGGTTTTGGTCCAATTCTAAAGATTCAGAATACATTTTTGACTCTTATATTGAAGACATGACATGATTGGGGAAGATTATTGGGTCCTTCTTCCCAAAAAGCACTTTGATGCATGCTATGCTATATACAACTTTTCTAAAATAAACCACATTTAATTAGGGTAAAACTTTTCTACAACATATCTACATACAATATATTTAAAAATATCAAATTTTAAAAATGCTCAAACACAAATGTTTAATTAATATTTTTTAATACTATTAATTTATTTTATTATATAATATAATTAATTGTTATATCTGTTAAATAAAATATTTAGTTAAGTTCGATAGTATTGTCATAAAACTATGCTCACTTCCTATGAAGTTTTCTTAAATAGTATTTTATCTCTTTAATTTTTAAATAGATGTTAAGTTTGACATAAATAAACTAATTGAGGTAAGCCACTTCAGTGCATTGAACAGAAAAATAATGCTTTCAAACTTTGAGGAATCTCCCTTTGCTTGTGAAGAGAAATTAGTTTTTTTTTTTTCCTTTGGATCACACTTCCTTGTGCCATTATTTCAAATATGAACAATCGATAAGATTTGAGATTTGACCTAAAATTCCCATTTTCGATCTAAATATTTGTGGTTTATAATGAATTTGAGATGTGAAGTAATTTCAAAAGTGCAGAAGTAAAAGCTTTAATAATATATATATATATATATATATATATATATATATATATATATATATATATATATATATATAAAGTTTGAAGATTTTATTCAACGTGGCACTAGAGTTTGAAGATGATAAAAATTGAAGTTTTTATTTTTATTTTGGATGAAACGTAATTTCTATAAGAAGAATTAAACGATTTAATTTACTAGAATTTGAGAGTTACACGTAAAATAAAATAACAACAAAAACTATTTTTGGTTACATTTTAAAATGAAAAATTAGTGTTCAAACTTTACTTTAAAACTTTATCTCATGACGAATAAATATTTTAAAACTTATTTTCTTTTGTAATTAATCTCTTTTTTAAAATGAACAAAATTACTTAAATATCATTCTAATAAATTTTAAAACTTTTCAAATTTTTGTAAAGAATTATTTCTAGCATATTTGAATTAAACCGTTTACATGAAATGTCATTAATTTTATAATTTTTTTCTTCTTTTATTATGATCAATTTTTTATATATCAATTATAATACTATAAGAGAGAGCGGGGAATAACTAGGCTTAACACAAAATTTTATACGAAAAGAGAAATGTGGTTTTTTATATATATTCATATGAATATATTCAGTGGTGGAGATGGGACCCACAGGCCAAAAAACACCTTAAAAATATTAATTTTAATATAATATTTATTTATAATTTATTATTTTTACTGAGAGAGAAAAATAAAACATTTTATTTATAAATTTGTCCTCAATATATTTTTTTGTTTTGAGTGGTAGAGGTTGTGAGAGTGGTAACTATGGTTAGTTTCTTAATCATAAATAAAAGGATAATGATACTTTAAGTTACTTTTTCTGATCCACTTTTAATTTATTATTCTCATTATCCTTGGATTATCATATTACATCACTAAATTATTAAAATAGATAATTTAAAGGTGATGAAAGTAATAGTAGATTAAAAATGGATAAAAAAATATATTAAAATATCATTTTCCTAAATAAAAATATAGATTCTTTCTCATATAATCTCTGCTAAAAAAAACTATGCAGAAAAAATGTGTTTATAAATCTCAATTGATTTTCTCTCTCTCTTTTCCTTTGTAATGTCCTTAACCAATTATGTCTACCACTGTTTTCACTCCTCCATAAAGAATTTAACAACGTATATTTATTTTTAAAATTACTTAATTGTATTTTTATTCTTTAAACTTTTTTCAAATGAAGTCCTTTATCTTAAAATTATCTTGACATAAACAAAATAAATGAAAGAGATTGAGAAGACTCACTTTTCGTGGAAGCACTTGTTATCTACATTGGCATCCATCTCATGCCCTTAAAAGTAACTTTAGGATGTGAGTTGCATCTCAAATCATTAATTATTTTAAAACACCTCAATAATGTTTTTTATTACTTAAAAAAATTAATATACGAGACACAATTATACTTCATTTATGTGACACAAACACACAATTTGTTTTATCAGTAAAATCCAAATCTCATTAATATAATTTATGACATTAGCAATTGAACCTGTTGATTAAATTAATTATTTAAAAAATTAAATCTCATATTAAATTTAGGTGTTTTTAATTTTAAATTTGGTATTTCATTTTGGCATATAGAATACTTAAAATTAAAGATGTTTAATTTTATTCGGGATAACGTTACTATTATTTTATCTGGTTATAGTTTTTAATTATCTCCAAATATTAAAAAAAATGTAAGTTTTATGATTAATATAAAATAATACTACATTTAATAAAAAATAAATGATTTTTATTTTTTATATTAAAAAGAAGATAACAAATGACCGTTACAATCAAGTATGACCGTTCCGTAATTGATGTAAACATAATGTAGAAACAGAAACACGATAATCTTATTATTTAACATGTTTTTAGCAAAAACAATAAAAAATATTTATATTTTCTGTTAACATAATAACATTTTATATTAAAAAAATTCACATTTATTAATACATTAAAATAAATAAATAAATAAATAATAAAATATAATAAGAATTACCTTACTAGTTAAAAAAAATTAAACAACAAATATTCAACTAAAAGTACAAATTTTTTAATACTTAATATAACAAAAAATTTGAATAAAGAATGAATTAAAAATACTTATATTTACAAAAAAAAAAATAATAGAATCTTAAAAAAAACAAGTTGAAGCCTTTATTAATAACTATAAAATATCTTTAAATACTTGCCACCATAAATCAACAAATGATTTTTTTTATAAATGAAATTACTTTATATATAAATCATTATCTTTTATTTCAAATTTATTGCTACAATGTTTTTCATAATAACTTTGAAATGTTTTTATAGACTAAAATCAAGTTACGTGTAAACGAGAACCTTTTTATAGAAAAAGGTTGTCAAAATTAGAATTATAAATTAATCATTTAAAACTATTTATTTTTGTAAGTATTGTTTAAATATTGAAAGTACATCTCTATAATTATGTAAATTATCTAAAATTTGTGTAATAATAATTAAAAAACGAAGAAAAAAAAAGAAAGACAAGAACTTCTTCCAATGAATCTTGTCTGTTTCTTTAATTCGCACTATAAAGTCAAGATGGAAAGCGCTTTAAGAGAAAGTGATTAGTTAATAATGAAGGCACGGTTGAAACTGGTAGCCAACTTGGCAGTCACCAAACAGGGCAGAGTGGATAATTAAAAAAGGCAGAGGGTAGAATGGTACTTTCTCATACCACTCGATTGCTACAAATTGAGTTCTGTACATCTGAGGTTGTCACTATCACCCTTCGGCGCCTCCAAGACTTTCTGTCTTTTTTCTCAATTCCCGTTTTGCCCTCAACGTTTCCATTATTTCCATCCTATTAGAAAAATCGATATTGGTTGGTCACCCTGGTTGGGGTTGGGGCTGGAGAAGGTATCCAAAGAGGAACAACAACAAAGAACAATCTTTGGATGCTTTTTCTCTCTCACCATTTCTACCTCATATCATATCCCTTTCTATTTTATTCCTTCTGAGTCCTGAGACTAAAAACTCTTTGTAATGCAGAAAAGTTTATCTTTTTTTCGCTGAGCCCATTTTGGGTCTGTGATTGATATTTTGACACCCTTTGTGATTTGAAATCCCTGATCTTAGTGAAAACCCAGTTGCCGGGTTATTGGTCTCAGCTTCTCCGGTTGCTACTTTTGACGAAACAATGAACGCTTCAACAAGATTGGATTCAGCTGTGTTTCAGCTCACACCCACTAGAACAAGGTAATGGATAATCATTTTATGTCTTTAAGTAACCTATGTGTAAGCTCATTGAGAACATTGACATTTTGTTTATGGCCTGACTTGTGTTGTGGGTTTGTTTGATTCTTCTATAAATCAGGTTTGACTTGGTTATAATTGTTAATGGAAAGAAGGAGAAGATTGCCTCAGGCTTGCTCAATCCATTTCTTTCCCACTTGAAGGCTGCTCAGAATCAGATGGACAAGGGTGGTTATTCAATTGTTCTTGAGCCACCTGATGGTAACAGTGATACGTCGTGGTTTACCAAGGGAACTGTTGAAAGGTTTGACTTTTTAGTTCTTTGGTATATCGTTGGGTTCAGTAGAGATTGAAAGATGAATCCTTTTAAACACGTTTCTTAGAGATTATCACTGGCATTAATGTATTGTATCCAGTGCTCAAAATGGTTCCATTCCACCAGTTTGAAAGTCAATTCACTCTTCTAGTTGCTGTGATATTAGGACTAAAATTAATGTATGCTTGTCATGGCTCGGGTGATGAATCCGTTATTATTATTATTATTATTATTGTTTCCTTTTATTTAACGAATAAAATCTGCCTGATGATTTTGTATTATTATAGTTTCGTTTTTAGCTTGTACAAATTAGGAATTATTATAAAACTGTCAGAAAGAACTGTAATTGAAGATTCATTATGCATTGAAAGAGAAAACAATAAAAGAAGGAAAGCAGCCAGAAATTATTGACATTGTATATCCCTTTTCTTTTACTCTTTCCAAATCAAAGGAAAGTGCTGACGAAATCGTAGTGAAACCATGTTTTGAAATTAAGATATATATTATGACCTTTTACTGTAAGGTTAGAGTTATCCTCTTGGACTGATTTTCTCTCCCTCTTTAGGTTTGTTCGTTTTGTGAGCACTCCCGAGATATTGGAACGTGTGTATACTGTAGAATCAGAAATCTTACAAATTGAAGAGGCAATTGCAATTCAAGGAAATAATTCCCTGGGAATTAGCACTGTATGTAATATCTAGCATACTCTATTTGATTCATTCCCTAGCATTTTAAAAGTCTGTTTCAGTAGTTGAGTATTTGAGCAGGTGGAAGAAAATCAAACGAATCATGTTGACAGCATTGAAGGTATTTCTGCAAGAACAAATACAACTAACTTGTATCGAACAAATATAGGTGTATTTAAAGCGCTGCTATGTTTTTATAATTGATCACAGCTAATAAAACTTCCTGCTTTGCACAGGAAGGAGGACTCAGCAGGACAATAATGAGGAGAGAGCAATTGTACTTTACAAGGTTAGTGGATCTTTAATAATAATACCTATTCTTTCATACATTTTATTATTTTCTTATCAGTCCCCATGATTATGTGCCAGCCTGATGCACAGCCTGCTCAAGCTAAGGGGACCACCCCATCGGAAGGAAACTCGAAGTAAATTCTTTCTGTCCTACATTTTTCACCATTTTCTATAACCATATCTCAGTAGAAAAATATAATGTTTAAGTTGTTTATGATTAAATCATTTTGAAAGTCTATCAGTTAATGCTCTTCCTGGAATACACATGAAGCGAGTAAAGAAAATATATAACAACATGGAAGGCTGCCACCGGAGTTCTTCGAAAAATCAATTAAAATCTGATAAAGCTACTTTTAGTTTTAACAGTCAGACAAACATTTTCATTGGTGATTCTTATATAAGCTTGACCATAAGTTTTTAGTTGATAATTATCCGTTGAGGATTATTTGACTATCTGCGAGTATTTAAAGTATCATGTAGAAAGCTATGCATTTATATTTTTGTTTATTATTATTGAACAGGTATACAAAAAGAGGTGTTGTCTATTGCATCTATTATTTGCTTAAGCTTTTGGAACAACTGTTTCTGCATTGTTATAAGTTTTTAGCCAAAGCTTTGTTGGATTGAGCTGTGTGAATATAAATATGATACATAAGTTTATTAATATAGGTTCTTTGCACTATATGAAAAATATTCTTAACTTATACACTTCTCATGTATCAGAGTTCATCTTCTGAAAGTCCTAGAGACACGTAAGTCAGCATTGCAGAAAGAGCAAGGCATGGCATTTGCTCGTGCTGTTGCTGCTGGTTTTGATGAGGACTATATACCACCTTTGATGTCATTTGCTGAATGTTTTGGAGCATCTCGCATGAAGTAAGACAACTTTTTTTTTCATAGACCAATGACCTTATATATTTGTTGAAGTGTTGGGTTCTTCATTCATTGACCCGTAACATACATATGGGCTGTATGATGTTGCTTATGCTGACTTTTGTTACATGTCAGGGATGCATGCACAAAATTCAGGGATCTTTGGAGAAGAAAACATGAAACTGGACAATGGCTTGAAATTGAAGCTGCTGAAACAATGTCCAATCGCTCAGACTTCTCTGCGTTAAATGCTTCTGGCATTATACTTCCCAATATGGTCTCTGCGTCTCATACTGAATTGGACTCTGAGAGTAATGGGAAAGCAAGTTCAGGTACAATTTCCTGCATGTTGTGAACTTATGAATTGTTCATGGCTTGATGTATTTACATTTGTAAAACTTGTCACACTTTTTTAAATGTCCATACACACAGATATACACGTTTGGACCAAACCTGCTCTAAACAGTTTCTTTTTCCTTCTTATTTTTTAATACAATAAACTTAAACTTCAAAGAATATAGAGGCCTGTACGCTGAAATTGGTCTACCTGAATGGCTAATTTTGATAAGCCTTCTATCTGTTTTTTCTTTCCCTGTCTGTTTTCTTGTCATGTTTTCTGATGTGGAAAAGTAATGGCTTGTCCCATATAACATGGCACAGCTTGGCAGAGTCTGTTTCCATGCCTACTTAGTAATAGCCCTTGAGTCACCCAAAATAAAATCCTAATAGCCCTAGTTATGGATTGGGGACAAGTAATGCCTTGGACTATTAGAATCAGTCTCAATATCATATCTAAACCAAACTTACGAGATGTGTTGCACATTAAGCATATATTGATCTGCTGCCTATCCAGTTACAAGTCAAGCCTATTTGTTCAAATTGTTAAGACATGAGATCTGACTTATAATTCTCATTTCTTGTAAGATAAAGGTTTGATTCCTCTGCTGAAAACTTTTAAATGTTGATCAACCATCCATGTCTTTCCTTTTTCTTAATTAGAAACATACCTAAACATTCTTATTTACACATTTCCAGATGTGCCTCCGATGGACCGCCAACCATCAATAGGAAACCAAGATAATATTCAAGGTCAATTTCCTCACATGTTCTCTCCTTGGCCTCTTCATTCTCCTCCAGGTGCTGTACCAGTCTTTCAGCCATGTCCAGTGCAGGGCATACCCTACTATCAAGCATATCCAGGAAACAGTCCATTTATGCAGCCAAATTATTCTCCCATGGAGGACCCCAGACTAATTGCTGGTCAAAATAATGGACGCAGAAGGCATTCAATGGATAGCAGACACAGCAATACTGAATCAGAATTGACGGACGAAGTGGATATAGAGAGGGATGGTGCACATACTGGAGGTCGACGGAAGAAGGATAGGCGATCAGGGAAGAAATCTGGCATGGTGGTGATTCGGAACATCAATTACATTACAAAGGCAGAAAATTCCTCTGACAGTGGATCACATTCAGATTCTGCTTCAGAAACCAATGAAGATAATAAGGAATCTGTGAAGACCTCAAAGAGAAGGGACTCCAGAAAAGAATCTTTGAAGAAATTGGATTCGTCTGATAGGGAAAAAACAGACCATGGGAAGGATGAAGATGGAGGCCACTGGCAAGCATTCGAAAACTGTTTACTAAGAGATGTTGACGATGATAGGCATACCATTGACCTTGACCAATTTGATTCGGAAAAGTTGAATAACATGAGAAGAAAAAAACAAATGGATGTCAATGATCCTTTAGTTTTAGCTGAGCGGGAAGTGCATGAAGGTCAGGGAAGTTCTTCTTTAGATATGCATAGCATTAGCAAAGGATTGACTCACATGCCCAAGAGATCCAATAATGATTTAT
Source organism: Vigna unguiculata (assembly GCF_037176805.1). Taxonomy (NCBI): domain Eukaryota; kingdom Viridiplantae; phylum Streptophyta; class Magnoliopsida; order Fabales; family Fabaceae; genus Vigna; species Vigna unguiculata. The sequence continues at coordinate 36,312,940 of NC_140798.1, forward strand.
TGTTATCTGCAAGAACAGGACAGTCTGGTGATGGGCGGTCTGGAGATGATGTACAATCTTTAGAAGTATCTGGGAAAAGGAGTGGTTACAGAATGGCTGCCGGTGATGATTTTATCACTTCCAAACAAGAAAATGAACTCAGCAATGCTTACCCTTCCTCAGATATGGAAACTTCACTAGGTTATTCAAGCAATAAACTAGAAAGGAAGTTGTTTCATGATATGAATGATGATTCCTACATATTGGAACATAGATCGATAGAAGTCAATGATGCAGGAAATGTTGAGAGAAATGCTATTGACATGGATTATGAGATCCCAATTGTGCGGAAAAATGAAGAGAAGTCTTCTGATCTAATAAACCATATTAGTAATGAGCTGGATGAATTAAGTATGCTGCCTGAACGAGGAACTGAAAGGGGATCAATGAGTTATGACCCTGCTTTCGACTATGAAATGCAGGCCCAGGCTGGTAGTACTTTAAAAAATAAGAACAAAGAGGTAGTAACCGACACCAAACCAGGATCTAAGAAGTTGGATAAGGAGCCCAAATCAAAAGTTAACCCAAACAGTGCTGATAGAAGAAAGAGTGGTGGACCAATAAGGAGAGGGAAAACTTCTAAACTTAGTCCTCTGGACGAAGCACGAGCACGTGCTGAGAGCTTACGGAACTACAAAGCTGATCTCCAGAAAATGAAGAAAGAGAAGGTACTCACTTCTATCTTATAGCTCCCAGCCTCTCCACCTTATTTTTTCTATTTCATACAATTAGCTTAAAATGAATGTGAAACATTTAATCTAGAGGCAACGTTATATATGCATTACTCTGAGGGACATATGTGGTGAGACTAAGAGCATAAGAGGTGATAAGGGTAAATATTACTTTACTCTTATCCTTTTTAATTAAACTCTTATCCATCCTTTTTAAACGTATGATTGAGTTCTGTTTTAATATGCCTTCTGTTCATCTGTTATTCAACATTGATTATTTCTATCATTTGTAATAATTAGGAAGAGGAAGAGATAAAACGCCTAGAAGCCTTAAAGATGGAGAGGCAAAAGAGGATTGCTGCCAAGAGCAGCTCAACCACTACACGGTCGCCGTCACAGCTTACCAAGAAACAACTTCCAACGAAACTTTCACCAAGCTCTCATAAAGGGTCTAAATTTAGTGATTCAGAGCCAGGAGCATCCTCACCCCTTCAAAGATTCCCCATCAGAACTGCATCCGTTGGATCTAATGATTCTTTGAAATTGTCAAAAACCAGCAGATTGACTTCTAGAAACCACTTGGATAATAACAAATTAAGCCGATCAGTGTCTTCTTTGCCCGAATCTAAGCTAGAGAAGGATGATAGTGCAACTGATACTAAGGCATCAATGGTAAGGATTAGAAGATTGTCAGAACCAAAAGTCAGTACCATTCGTCAGACTTCCTCAATTAAACCTCTTGGCGCTGGAACAATGTCAAAGGCTAAAGCAGCTGATGGTCCCGAGAGCAAAAAGATTTCTGCAATTGTGAGTCATGATAAAAGCAAGACAGCAGCCCTTCCAGAACTGAAAATTAGAACAGCCAAAGCTAGTGACAATCCTCAGAACAGAACATCATCAGTCAAAGACAAGGTACATAAGTTGAATGATAGCAAGTCTTCAATGGCTTCACAAAGTACCATGTCAAAGAAAAAAGAAATTGGTACTTCATCCAATGGTGATAGAGATGACAATCCTGTAGTTGAAAAGACTGTTGTGATGCTCGAGTGTGAGAGACCTTATGCCCCTCCTATTCATAATGCAGAAGAAAATTTTCAAATACCAGAGAAACATTGTGATAATGATGAAGTAACTGAAAAAACAGAGATAGCATCTAATTATGCTGCTATTCGTGCTCCTGTCTCACCATCAAGCATGGATATAATTGATAAAGAAACCTCAGGGAGCCAATCACACCTTCAATCCATATATACCGAGGTATGTATTCATAACTTATTGTAGCTTTGGAGATGGTTTAACTGCCTTGGTTAGTTCATACCCTTGTAGAGTGCATAAAAAACTTTTAGGATGAGAATTGTTCTGCTGCTGATAGAACATCCTCTTCAAATAAATTATAGTAAGCATGGCTATTACAATCTCTTAATGCCATCTATATTCCTCCCGTGTTACTTATTATGAGACTTGAAAACTGCACCTAGTATGTTATGTTTCCTACAAGCTATTTTTATCTCTGCCAAGTATATGTACTTACAATTCTATGTGTTTGTTGCAAATTGTGGAAATAGCCTTATAATATCAAAAAAAATTGTCCAGTGTTGTGTGGGTGGCCTAGGGCATGAACTTCCACCATGTCGGTTCAAGGAGTGGTTGTTTGTCTAACTCAATTTTAAAAATTGATTGTAAGATGATGTTTCTACTCATTTATATATTATAAAGTTGATGAACGATCTCTAACCCTGCTATCTCAACTGTAGAATAGTTGCTAATATTTCCACTCATGCAACCCATAGGTCCAATCACAGATCAGCATCCTTCCTTTTTCAAAAGATTTGTCATCTGGTCCTCCCGTGTACTTCTGGTGTTAAAAAATTTTCGTTTTTCTCTCACATCCTACTTTATACAAATAAAATATTATATTATGTCTGGAAATTTCTATGATAATTAGAAATTTTGCTGATATTGATTTTAAATTTAAACAGTTATGTGTCATTTTAAACCTTAATTCTATAGGAGCAAGAACTTTTAATTTTATTTTAGACGTTTCCATATATATATATATATATATATATATATATATATATATATATATATATATATATATATTTAAAATTCTCAACGGACGGGATACCTTCTTACTGGTTCATAAGCTAATTTCGAATTTAATGTCATCTAAAATCAGGTTAAAATGGATCATACAGAGATAGAACCTTCAAAATCATCCAGTCTTGGTATTTCTGGGGAAACATATGAAGCCCCATATGCTCGAGTTTCTTCCATGGAGGATCCTAGCACTAGAAATAGTGAGTATGGTAAAGCAGCACCCACAAGTTCAGAGACTGCAGCAATCGGTGTGGATACTGTTAAAGCACACGTGTCTAACATTGGGAACTCAACACTTGAGAAGATTCCTGAAGCAGTTGAGAAGCCTCAGGTGAAGGAGTCATCGTCCAAAGGGTTTAGACGGCTGCTAATGTTTGGAAAAAAGAGTCATAGGTCAGCTGCTGAACGCAGCACAGAATCAGATAATGTCAGCATAGATGGTTCTGAGGCGGATGAGATTGGAAATAATGGTTCCCCTAATGAAGGTAATTTTCTCGTCATATACTCCCTTATTCTTTATTAGCCATTTAAAGGATATACATAAAAAGGAACAGTGTTTGAGCTTTGTGGAACAGAACTAAACTATGGTTTAGAATAGTCAAGCAAGATTATGTCATTTCAGTGTATTCTTCGACTAATTAATTATTCAGTTAAAGTTTCCTCGGACACTGCATAATGAACTTCTGTCGACTTCAGTTACCTGTAACAAAAGAATTAAATTGATTTCTCTGAAACTTTAAGGTATGCTTATCATTGTTCACTTAAACAACCTGGATCCTGGATCCTAAAGTTCAGGAATGACATTGTTTTCACTAGAACTTCAAATTCAAAGTGTACATTAGAGTTCATACAGTAAAATTAACATGTATAATTGATTAAAAGATGCCAGTAGTCTACACCATTCAATGATTTACTGGTAACTTTAGACAACTGAGACTGATTTGGCAAAAGTGTATTTCGCTATACTACGTAAGCAATGCTTGAGAACAAAGATCTTATTAGACTTATCATGTACACTTATGTTCATTTTCATACTTCCTTTATGTAACTAGCGTCTGAAGAAGTTCACCAAATTCAACTTTATTTGAAATATATGTACCTAAACTGACCACCATATTTCATTTTATTCTTCAGTTCATACTTTAAAGAACTTGATCTCTCAGGATGAAACACCCACAGCCAGCACAACTCAACAAAAGTGTAAGCCTCACTTCATCCTAATTTTTCTTTAGTGGACTTGAATCTACTATTTCCTTAATCAGATTGTGCCCTCCTTTTTTCCTAATTCATCTACATCCTTTTTTCTGACTGTGGACTTGGCAAACACATTGTTGTGCAGCTTCGCGTTCCTTTTCTTTGTTATCCCCATTTAGAAGCAAGAACAGCGAAAAAAAGATAATGATGGCTTAATAGAGTGGGTGCTGTTAGAAAGATTGATGCAGTGACAAGCTAGATCCTTTACTTGATTCTTTTTATTTTTTCCAAGTCTAGCTAGAAAAGAAGACTGGGTAATATTGCTATGAAATTGGTTGTTGTATATTTGTGTTTTGCTGTGCATATGCCCAAGTAATTTGTATATTTTATTCCAACCTGATTTCATTTCACATTATAGATATTTCTGGATTAACGAGGGTGTTTTCTCTACTGAATTACTTATCTGAGAAAAATATATCTTACAAGATTGTGATTTTGTATAAATCTGAATTAATAGTGTTAGATGGTGCTCAAAAAATACATTAAAGGAACTTTTTTTAATTACTAACACTAATATGATTTAAAGTTTCTTACCTTCAATGGCCTGTATTACAATTTTTTTTTAAGTCGTTTTAACTAGCAGTATTTAGTTCACAAGAAAAACTAGAGTGTTCAATTTTAAAATCTCACCAATCATTAATTTTTTATTATAATTTTCTTATGATAAAATTATTAAGTGCAAAAATTAAGATTTCATTCTGGTTTGACAAAAAATTAAGCTTGAGATTCTAGTCCACAAAAATTTGTGGGAGTTATTGTCGTATGAATTAAGCTTGAGACTTTGGAAATATTTAATATTTTTTTATTTTATAAGGGTCGAGATATTCTTACAAGATTTTTACTTTTCATCGATCTGTGTGTTCGAGATGTTGGGTCGTATGGTACAATTTTTTTCCTTAAAAACCAAGATTGTATCTTTCTGTTTTATCTAAATAACATTTAAAAATTTGAAACATAACACAATTTCCTAAAGTCTAATTCAAATTTCCATAAGAACATATTTTCAACAAAAATCGATTTAGTGAAAGGTAATTATAATAATCACCAGACCAATTGTTAATTATTATGGAGGGGTCAAATGTAGTATTTTAAATATATGGAGGCAAAACATTTTGTTGGTTTAACCATGTCAGGAGGATTAGCGAGAAAGAAACAAAGTAAAAAGAGAGGTAATAAGTTTGTATTATTGAAGCGCAAATTATGTGTGTATCTGTAAATAAAATACTCCTATAAATTCGTTTACACCAGAGAAATGGACACCGAAGACTATTGTTGAAAGTGAATTCACTCATTGTTGGCTGCATTTAACTCTTTGCAAAGTTTTAAATGAAGTGTGTGTGTGTGTTTACATATAGTGGTCTCAAAGGAAGATATCATGTAATATATACTACAGCCGCTTCTTCTAAGTATTCATGGTGATGGTGTCATGAATTTTCTGCTTTTTCATTCACACAATCATTGAATACCTACCATAGTTATCTTTGGTCCTATTCTAGTTGTAGACATTCAAAGGGTCGTTTAGAAATATACAAGCAACAACTGTTTTTACTATTGAGAAAAAGGAATTTTTATCTGTTAACCTTAATTTAACTGTATACAATCTCCTGTATAAACCTAAGCAATGGAGTGGGGGAGGAAAGGTTTTGATCTTGTATCCATTCAAAATATTCCATGAGAACTATTTTCTGTTCTAAAAGAGAAGTAAAATGAGATGTGTAATGATGAAACTGGACCATGAAATGTGTGATGGCTAGTACCAATACTTTTGGCGCATGCTTTAAGGAAAAATCTTTTTCAGGGCTGAATGGTAAGGTGTCACTCAAAACGAATGATTAAGCATGAGATGTTGCTTTTGGTCATCCTAATTAAAGCTTCCTTTGCCAAGCATTCAGCTGCTTCTTGAGGATCCTCTATGTGACTGATCAGATTCACAGCCTCTTGGTTTTTCATCACCTACACATATATGCAGATTCACTTCCAATTACTTTCTTTTGCTTATTCCCAAGAAATGGTTGCAATTAAGTGTTGATTACTATAATATGTAATGATGGTTTATATTGAAGCTTACCTCCCATATGCCATTGCTTGCTAATATCAAAAATTCAGTACCAGAATCAAGCACTTCACTTCTAACCACAAAATCGGAACCTCTATAATGTTTTGCACCTGCTGCATTTCCTGATCCACGTCCTAGCATGAATCCTTTGTGAAAACACATGTATAGTATATATATTATGAGATGTGTGAATCAAAAAGATGTGCCATTAACTGATATACAAAAACAAACTGTGATAACATATATCAGTTAAAGGCCATTCTAATATAACATCTTCTGAGTAGGAATTATGGGTTCTCATGGTAGCATGTATGACAGAAGCTATATGAACTTTTAGAAACATTGTAACAGAAAATGAGTATGTAGTTGCCTACTTTCAGCATTGTTTTTATAATGGCATTCTCATAATGACAGATTTTTTGTAGTGTATAATATACCTGCAAAGAGTCGGCGAGACCAGTGCATTTTTTCTAATCTTCGGTATGTACCAGTTGTCTGATGAGCTATTCCATCTCTGCACACAACAGTTCTGTAATCCCCCATGTTGGCTACTACAAGTTTTTCTCCATTGATCAGTATAACAGATGCTGAACCCATTCTGCATGTCTCCTCTAATTTGTGTTCCTCTCTGATCTTTGCTCTTACTCCAAGGTAAGCTCTCTTCAGAGCTTCCTTACTTTTACTGCTTAAACGACTCTGACATGTAAATACAAAAGATTAAGTACAGAAGAAACCAGAAGGAGAGAAAAACAAGGAATTTATGAACAGAGCCGCTCAATCTTGACCTATCTTTGACAAGACATGTCATGATTATGTGACGAAATTAAAGGAAAACTTTTCATAAACCATTATAGAGAATGTTTCAAGACAAAATAACCAACATTTAGATCAACTGGTATAGCAGAAGCCTTTTTAAAAGGCATTAAAAGTACTTTTACTAAAATGCACAAACTTGGTGCAACAAAGTAAATAGCACATATGTATGAGAAATCAAGTGATAGATAACCTCTTGAAGCTTCTTGTCAAAGAAATGAGACTGCATGTACTTGCTAACCCTATCTCCAATAAGTGCATCAAAGATTCCAAAATACCACAACTCTGTTTGATTCATTTCCTCTCTCTGTGCCACAACTGAATCAAAGTCTGAGTTATCAGAATCATCTCTGCTCATATCATGTTCCACCACATGATAACCATATGTCATTGGCATCATCCATGAGGGCTTCTTTGCCACCTTGTGCTTTCTTTTTCTGCCTCCACGTCCAAGCAGAAACCGTTTCAGCCGAAACGCCTGCTCAAATGAGTACATAAATTAGCTCTTGCTGTAAATCATCAATTCTTGCAACGATTCAGCATTTAGCAACATCAATGAAAAACAAAAAATACAAAAAAGGGTCAATACCCTAAGTTAATTCGCATTAATATGCTTCTCATGGATTCTATAGCAACTTGATTTAACAGGAACAGGATTGGCTTACCTTGAATTTGAGATTAAGATAGAATCCCATGTTTTTCTCTATTCCTTCATCAGACTTTTACAAAAATCTGAGCTCATGCAAATGGCGATCAGAAAAGTTAGCAAATCAAATTTTCTAGATAGAAAATAAGATGAACCGTAACGTTAATATAATGGAGAAGTAACAAATGGGGTTGACAATTTCTTCTCTCTCTAGCACTGATCACAAAGTCCTTCCAATGGGTTGATAATTCGTACACAACAGCAAAGTCCACTAAATTGGAATTCAATCATGCATTAGGCCTAGCAATTAAAACTTAGAAATTTGGAATTTTCTCTTTGACCACTTTCTTGGTTCAAACCTTGAGCCAGAATCTAGAAGAAGATTGCCAAGAAAAAGAAAAGGTAAAGAAAAAAAAAAAAAAAAACTTGAACTCAAAGATACCCCTACCGTTTAGTGAACCGTAAGGTCTTGAGTCAGGAACCGTAGAGCTGCTTAAATGAGAAAATTAATTAGCTTTAATTGTAATTTAGGAGGAAAGTTTGAAAAAGACTTAAGTCAAGGGTGTTAAGCTTTATTTCTTAGTTAAGAAAATTGAAATTTAAATATTCTAATTAATGGGTAACATGTCGAATCTTCCATTCAGTGACCACTCAGAATTTTCTGAGATTTGTTGTTCAGTTTTCCGCGTTGGAAATGTGTAACAGTAGGAAGCATTAACTATAGAAAGGTCGGTTGACTTTCTAACAACTCATAAAGAAATAAATATTTTATCCCGCAGATTCATAATAAATAAATAACATTTTAATTAAATAAATTGTATTCTGATTGATACTGTAAATATTTTAAAAAACAAAACAGATTTTGAACTTTGTACCTATACTTATCTTTAAACAACCATTATTTTGAATTTAATAATTATTTTTTTAATATCTAAAGAGGATTCGTTTTGTTGAGGTATTCATATTTTTTCTTTCAGTTTTACTAACCGTTATTTTAAATTAAAATAATTATATTTTTATTTTTTAAATACCCGTTTATTCAAATTTAATTATTTTATAAGTTAAAATAATTATTTTATCATTTTATGTTTTAATAATTAATTTTTTAAATTTAATAAAATACTATTTAACAAAATAATACAAATTATTTATTTTTATAATTATTGTTAATGAAATTATTTTATTGTTTAATAAATTTTTGATGTGATAAAAGAAAATAGATATACATGTGGTGATATGTTTCCACTAATAATAAATGTGAAACCCCTTAAAATCTAAAATTTACCTTCTCACTCTCAAAACCATCAGAAAACATCACTCTCATTCTTCATCTCTGCTTCCAAGTTCTTCTTCTGTTTTCCACCAATTACTCAGCTCCCTCATCTTTTCCTTTAACCTTGTGATCAGATTCTGGAGGACCAGAATCAGCTGGACCCTCTGGTGTATCAACCCTCAGCTCCCACCCTCCTCGGTAGGTCCCAATTCTCCATTTTTGGTTCAATTTCCACTAGAGTTCCTCTGCTCATTTCTGAATTCAAAATTTATTTTAAGCTTCCATCTTTTCTATGTCTTGCTACTGAATCTCTAGGTTAAATTGAGATCTCTGCCCACCTTGGTGCCTTTTTCAAACTCCACCAAACTCAATCTTAGCAAAAGAGGTAAGGGAAGCTAACTTTGATCAATTTTCGAGTAATTAGGCTTCTTGTGTGTTTGGATGAGGCTATTCTTGGTTCAATTCTCCTTTATGAACTGTATTGGTGTGCAATTGGATTGTGGATTGGATTTCGTAACCTTGCATGTGAAGAACAGTGCAGAAAACCTGATAATTTCGCCTAGGCGAGTGGCTCTCGCCTAAGCGAAAGTATCAGGTAGATGCCTCTGGATGTTGCGCGAGATCTCGCTTGGGCGAGCTGAGGTCGCCTGAGCGAGACATCTTCTCGCCTAGGCGAGCCAGCCTGGCCTGAGCGAGAGCTCGCTCTGTCATTTGAGTTGTTCACTGTAACGGGTCTCGCCCAGGCGAGGGTAGTTCGCCTAAGCGAGACTACTTCCTAGCCTAGGCGAGATTCGCTAGCTTAGGCGAATTCCACTGCAGGGTTAGATTTCCTTATCTGTTTTGAATGAATGATGGTTATATTAATGTAAAAGGAGTGACGTTTGCTTTTAGTATGTGAAATGATGATGAAATGTAGTATATCTATTTATATATTGGTATGAGGAAAGTTGATGAAATGTGAATTGTGAAGAGATGAGATAAGCTAGGATTTCATGGGAATTCCTAGAAAAAGTACATAGTGTGTGTAAACATTTAAGGACTCAGTTTTGGTTAGCATCCTGACGCTCCAATAATCCATTGAGACTCATGTAGAGTGTGATGGGTTATGTCGTGAGGAGTAGCAGGAGGTCCTAGTCTATGGACCGATCAGTCATAGACGCGAAGGGGACTTACCTTGGGAGTGGTTGGGTGATAACCCCTTGAGCCTAAACTCTGCAGAGTTTAGGAACCTTCACAGGTGCAAGCTACCAAGAGCTCCAATTTGTTTACATAATCCGGATATTGAGTTAGAGTCGGATACTTGTGTGTTTTGAAATAATGTTTTCTTTCAATCTATGATGGATGTAAAATTGTTTGTAATTACATTTATGAAAATTCACTTCTTACTATACGAATTGCTAGCTTACCCTTCTTATTTGTTATGTTTGCTCTTGAATCTCTTCTTTTGCTATGATCACTTACCGTTTGGTGTGAACAGAGAAGAATTTAGGTGAAGGAACTCCTCCTTTGGACTGGACCTGATCTGTGATTTCTGATGTTTCCTTTACTTTTTAATCTGTGTTGTTAGAGAAAGCATTTTGGAATGTATAACGTTTATTCTCTTTAAAGTGTATTTTAGAGGATAGTACAATAGTTAGAACAGGTTCTTTTGGGATGACTGTACCATACTCCTGAGTGACTTTTCTGACTATCTGCTTACTTTATCATAATATGATATTTTGTTTAGTAGTTTACAAACTATTAAATGGGATGTTACATTTTTGGTATCAGAGCAGTGGTTCCTTTAGGATCTGTAGGTGTGAGCTTGCTTAGTTTCTGTTGTGTGTTTCTCAGTGTTATGTCTTGGTTGTGGTATCCATTAGAAAGACTAATGATTCCATCTTTGTGTGGTCAGAGAGAGAACTATGGCACCTAGACCTCCTCCCCCTCCTATTCTGAATCCTGATAATCCTCACTTGGTGGGAGCGATCGAGGCTATGATCGCAGTCATGCAGCAACAAAACGCCAATATGATGAATCAACAGAATCTAGCCTTGCAACAAATGGAGTCTGCTAGGCTAGCAGCAGAGGCAACACAACAGAGACATTTAGAGGCTTTACATCAATTAGGGGAAAATTGTTCAGCAGCCGGCTCCTCTCAAGCTCCACCACCACGGGTACAAGAATGGAGTCTGGAGGATTTCTTACAGCATCATCCATCCCGCTTCGATGGCAAGACTAGCCCGGATGAAGCCGACCAGTGGATGCGAGACATGGAACGAATTTATGATGCTAAGCGGTGTCCTACAGAAAACAGATTGGCGTACACTAAGTACCTTCTTGCTGGAGAAGCCGTTCATTGGTGGTCTAGCATGAAGATGATGTTGGAGGATAGTCGGGAACCCATCTCTTGGGAATTGTTTAAGAAGAAATTCTATGCTGAATATTTCCCAGATAGTGTGAGGTATGCCAAGGAGGTTGAGTTTCTACAACTGATGCAAGGGAACATGTCGGTATCTGAATATGCTGAGAAATTTAAACATCTAGGCAGATTTCATACCTTGAAGATGGCTGAAGACTGGCAATGTAGGAAGTTTGAAAATGGGTTGAGGGGAGATCTCAAGCTCATGGTGGCCCCATTCTCGATCAAAGAATTTCCGGCCTTGGTGGAGAAGGCACGAGTGATGGAGAAGCTTAAGGCTGAGGTTGAAGCACAACAGCGACCCCAACAGAAGGTGGGAGGATCATCAGTGTCCACGAGCAGACATAAGGACAGGGGGAAACCATACTCCAGGCCTCAGCCTCAGTGGCCTAGGAGGCCTACTCATCAGCCTCAGCAGTTTCAGCCCCATAGAGCACAGTGCTTTGTTTGTGGAGGGCCCCATATGAAGAATGCTTGCCCTCGGATCTCTAACAGGAGGACGTGTCACGGTTGTGGCAAGGAGGGTCATTTCATCAAGGATTGTCCTACCAACAGGAATGCATCGTCGAGACCTTCAACACAGTTTCAGCCGCAGCAGTCCAGGGGAGGTGTGAGACCTCAGGCAACCGGTCGGGTATATGCTATGACGAGTTCAGAGGCGGTCAGATCAGGTAACCTTATCATTGGATCATGTATGATTGCTGGTAGGAGTTTATGTGTTCTGTATGATTCAGGAGCTTCGCACTCCTTCGTGTCGGAGTCCAAAGTGCTTGAGTTGGGTCTTCCGGTGAGGGAGCTCCAGTTTGACCTGGTAGTATCCACGCCTGCTTCTGGGATAGTCAGGACCTCGACATTGTGCACGAGGTGTTTGATAGAGGTTGAGGGGCGCAAATACAGAGTGAATCTTATTTGTTTACCTCTGGAAGGGCTAAATGTAATCTTAGGAATGGATTGGTTGTCCACTAATCATATTCTTATTGATTGCAACGAGAAGAGGGTGGTGTTTCCTAGCTTGGAAGATGAAGATCAGTTGATATCCTCGCACCAGGTGGACCAGGCAATCAAGGAAGGATCTCAATGCTTCTTAATTCTGACTCACTTGTCCGTTGAAGGGGAAGGCGGGGGTGTTGAGACACTTGTGGTGAGGGACTTCCCAGACGTGTTCCCTGAAGATGTACCCGATTTACCCCCTCCTAGAGAAATAGAATTCTCTATTGATCTTGTGCCAGGAGCAGGTCCAGTATCAATGGCACCCTACAGGATGGCTCCGGCTGAGCTTGAAGAATTAAAGAAACAAATTGAAGGGCTGCTTGAGAAACAGTTTATTAGACCGAGTGTATCACCTTGGGGAGCACCAGTGTTGCTAGTTAAGAAGAAAGACGGCAGTTCTAGGCTATGTGTGGACTACAGGCAGCTAAATAAGTTAACCATCAAGAATAAGTACCCTCTGCCAAGAATAGACGATTTGATGGATCAATTACATGGAGCCACAATGTTTTCTAAGATCGATCTAAGATCGGGATACCATCAAATTCGGGTCAAGTCAGATGATATACAGAAAACAACTTTCAGGTCCAGGTATGGGCATTACGAGTACGTGGTAATGCCTTTCGGAGTGATTAATGCCCCTGCTATGTTCATGGACTATATGAACAGAATCTTCAGACCATTCTTAGACAAGTTTGTGGTGATTTTTATTGACGACATCTTGATATACTCTCAGAGTTATGAGGAACATGCTGAACACTTGAGAACAGTTTTGAACATCTTGAGAGAAAAACAGTTGTATGCGAAACTGTCAAAATGTGAGTTTTGGATGTCTACGGTTCAATTCCTGGGGCATATGATATCAGCTCAGGGCATATCTGTAGATCCATCCAAGGTGGAAGCGGTATTAAAGTGGGAACGTCCTAAGTCAGTGACAGAAATAAGAAGCTTTGTGGGGCTAGCGGGCTACTACAGGAGATTCATTGAGGGATTCTCCAAAATGGTAGCACCTTTGACGCAGTTGACTAGGAAAGATCAGCCTTTCGCTTGGACTGACCGTTGTGAGGAAAGCTTTCTTGAATTGAAGAAAAAATTGACGAGTGCACCTGTGCTAGTGATTCCAGATACTAGTAAACCATTTGAAGTGTTTTGCGATGCTTCCCATCAGGGGTTAGGATGTGTTTTGATGCAAAGTAGGAGGGTGGTTGCCTATGCCTCGAGACAGTTAAAGAATCATGAAAAGAACTATCCCACTCATGATTTGGAGTTGGCAGCCGTAGTTTTTGCCTTAAAAATCTGGAGACATTATCTGTATGGCGCACAGTTTCGGGTTTTCAGCGACCACAAGAGCCTGAGATACCTGTTTGACCAGAAAGAGTTGAACATGAGGCAGAGACGATGGATGGAATTTCTTAAGGACTTTGACTTTGAGTTACTATACCACCCGGGGAAGGCAAATGTAGTGGCCGACGCTTTGAGCAGAAAAACAGTTCATGCAGCTCATATGATGGTTAGGGAGATGGGCTTAGTAGAACAGTTCAGGGATATGCGATTACAGATTGTCCTAGGGGAGGGAGTCATTAGATGCAATCATCTAACTGTATCTAACGATTTCCTTGTTCTGATCAAAGAGAGGCAACTATCTGACCCTAAGCTACAGAAGACCGTGGGACTACTTGGCACCGAAAAGGCCAAGGACTTCACAGTGGGAGTTGACGGGGTGTTGAGGTTTAGAGGCAGAGTTTGCATACCTGAAGACTTAGAGGTGAAGGGTATGATTCTTGAAGAAGGCCATAAAAGTCGTTTTAATATGCACCCGGGCATGACCAAAATGTACCATGATTTGAAAGAGTCTTTCTGGTGGTCGGGTATGAAGCAAGATGTTGCTCATTTCATGTCGTCCTGCTTGACCTGTCAGAAGGTCAAAGCAGAGCACCAGAGACCTGGAGGGATGTTGCAACAGTTGGAAATACCAGAGTGGAAGTGGGATAGTATTTCCATGGATTTTGTTACCCATTTGCCTCGGACTATGAAGAATCATGATGCCATTTGGGTTATAGTGGATCGCCTGACTAAAAGCGCCCATTTCTTAGCTATCAATCTGAGGATGTCCATGACAAAGCTGGCCCAACTATATATCCACGAGATAGTGAGATTACATGGAGTACCATCTAGCATAGTCTCGGATCGAGACCCACGGTTCACCTCCCGCTTCTGGCAGACCTTGCAGAGTGCCTTGGGCAGTAGATTGGCCATGAGTTCCGCCTATCACCCCAGACAGACGGTCAGTCCGAGAGAACGATCCAGTCTCTCGAAGACCTTCTACGGACTTGTGCAATAGATCATCTGGGCACCTGGGATGACGTTTTGCCTTTGGTTGAATTCACCTATAACAACAGCTTCCATGCAAGCATCGGCATGGCACCTTATGAGGCTCTCTATGGCAGGAAGTGCAGAACCCCTTTGTGCTGGTTCCAAGATGGGGAGTCGGTAGTAGTGGGTCCAGAATTGTTAAGACAGACTACCGAGAAGATTAAACTAATACAAGAAAGAATGAAGGCCTCTCAGAGCAGACAGAAATCCTATGCTGATCAGAGGAGGAGACCTTTGGAGTTTACAGTCGGAGACCATGTATTCTTGAGAGTATCCCCGACTACCGGTGTAGGGAGGGCCATCCGCTCGAGAAAACTGTCTCCTAAGTTCATTGGTCCATATCAGATTTTGAGGAAGATAGGACCAGTGGCATATGAGGTCGCTCTGCCTCCTCAGTTGGCTAACCTTCACTCTGTGTTTCACGTCTCACAACTCAGGAAGTACGTGCCTGACCCCTCCCATGTACTAGAAGCAGAAGATTTGCAGATTAGAGGAGATCTTTCAGTAGAGGTTCATCCAGTGGGTCTCGGTGATTTTTAGACAAGACAACTAAAAGGAAAGGTCATCAGAGTAGTCCAAGTCATATGGGACCAACGGACGGGCGATTCCACTTGGGAATTAGAAGAGGATGTGAGAAGGTCATATCCTCACATGTTTGCAGGTAAGCCTTAATTTTCGGGACGAAAATTTTTAATGATGAGGAGAATGTGAAACCCCTTAAAATCTAAAATTTACCTTCTCACTCTCAAAACCATCAGAAAACATCACTCTCATTCTTTATCTCTGCTTCCAAGTTCTTCTTCTGTTTTCCACCAATTACTCAGCTCCCTCATCTTTTCCTTTAACCTTGTGATCAGATTCTGGAGGACCAGAATCAGCTGGACCCTCTGGTGTATCAACCCTCAGCTCCCACCCTCCTCGGTAGGTCCCAATTCTCCATTTTTGGTTCAATTTCCACTAGAGTTCCTCTGCTCATTTCTGAATTCAAAATTTATTTTAAGCTTCCATCTTTTCTATGTCTTGCTACTGAATCTCTAGGTTAAATTGAGATCTCTGCCTACCTTGGTGCCTTTTTCAAACTCCACCAAACTCAATCTTAGCAAAAGAGGTAAGGGAAGCTAACTTTGATCAATTTTCGAGTAATTAGGCTTCTTGTGTGTTTGGATGAGGCTATTCTTGGTTCAATTCTCCTTTATGAACTGTATTGGTGTGCAATTGGATTGTGGATTGGATTTCGTAACCTTGCATGTGAAGAACAGTGCAGAAAACCTGATAATTTCGCCTAGGCGAGTGGCTCTCGCCTAAGCGAAAGTATCAGGTAGATGCCTCTGGATGTTGCGCGAGATCTCGCTTGGGCGAGTTGAGGTCGCCTGAGCGAGACATCTTCTCGCCTAGGCGAGCCAGCCTGGCCTGAGCGAGAGCTCGCTCTGTCATTTGAGTTGTTCACTGTAACGGGTCTCGCCCAGGCGAGGGTAGTTCGCCTAAGCGAGACTACTTCCTAGCCTAGGCGAGATTCGCTAGCTTAGGCGAATTCCACTGCAGGGTTAGATTTCCTTATCTGTTTTGAATGAATGATGGTTATATTAATGTAAAAGGAGTGACGTTTGCTTTTAGTATGTGAAATGATGATGAAATGTAGTATATCTATTTATATATTGGTATGAGGAAAGTTGATGAAATGTGAATTGTGAAGAGATGAGATAAGCTAGGATTTCATGGGAATTCCTAGAAAAAGTACATAGTGTGTGTAAACATTTAAGGACTCAGTTTTGGTTAGCATCCTGACGCTCCAATAATCCATTGAGACTCATGTAGAGTGTGATGGGTTATGTCGTGAGGAGTAGCAGGAGGTCCTAGTCTATGGACCGATCAGTCATAGACGCGAAGGGGACTTACCTTGGGAGTGGTTGGGTGATAACCCCTTGAGCCTAAACTCTGCAGAGTTTAGGAACCTTCACAGGTGCAAGCTACCAAGAGCTCCAATTTGTTTACATAATCCGGATATTGAGTTAGAGTCGGATACTTGTGTGTTTTGAAATAATGTTTTCTTTCAATCTATGATGGATGTAAAATTGTTTGTAATTACATTTATGAAAATTCACTTCTTACTATACGAATTGCTAGCTTACCCTTCTTATTTGTTATGTTTGCTCTTGAATCACTTCTTTTGCTATGATCACTTACCGTTTGGTGTGAACAGAGAAGAATTTAGGTGAAGGAACTCCTCCTTTGGACCGGACCTGATCTGTGATTTCTGATGTTTCCTTTACTTTTTAATCTGTGTTGTTAGAGAAAGCATTTTGGAATGTATAACGTTTATTCTCTTTAAAGTGTATTTTAGAGGATAGTACAATAGTTAGAACAGGTTCTTTTGAGATGACTGTACCATACTCCTGAGTGACTTTTCTGACTATCTGCTTACTTTATCATAATATGATATTTTGTTTAGTAGTTTACAAACTATTAAATGGGATGTTACAATAAATAATTTAAATTGTTATTATAAGATTTTTCTAACTATTGACAAATTTAAAATTAAAGACAAAAAGAAAATTTCATCGAAAGAAAATCATTAAGATGACAAGTATACGCATTACAATAAAAGATAGCACAAGATATTTCAAATAAAACGTTTACGTTTTAAACTTGTAAATTAACAAAGCATTTTCTCTATTTTTTTGTTCATTAACGTTTAAAATTTAATTGAGCTAACTAAAAAAGTCATTAAAGTATTTAATCTTAAAAGAGTCTATAAATATATTTCCTATTTTATCTGTATTAATTTATTATTTTCATCGTATTCACCAAATATTTTCACTCATTTTTCTTTCTTAAAATAAAAGTTGGTTAGTTGGTAACTTTTTTTACCGTGATTTTTTATTATTTATCCCCTTTATCCTCTCTGATTGTTTACCTCCAGACTCTTAATTTAATAAAACAAATCTTTAATTTCAAATTTAATTTTTTTCTCACTGAAAACTAAATATAAATCATAAACTTTTTTGGAAGTAGATGCTGGAACCTTTTCCAAGATAACAATTAATCTCACCCAAAAAATGATAACAATTCATCAACTGTTTCATCATTATTTAATAAGTGCACTCTTAAACTTTTCAATTAGCTATTATCTAATTTCATAAAGAAAAATATCATAAAATAACTAATAGAAACGAGGCAGAATTAAGTAGAAAACAAAAATATTACAAAGAATTCAATAAACAACATGTAAATAGAAATACAATTATTAAAAGAAAATGATAGTTAAAAAAACAGAAGAAAATAACGTGTAAAGTAAAATTTTAAATACATATAATAGAGCAAATATTAAAAAAGTCAGATAATTGAAAACTCACTTGCAGATTCTAAATTGTTTATAAAGTCGGTGTCACAAACAATAAAAGTTGACCATGATTAAATAAATGTTCACAATCTACAATCTGAAACAAAGTGAAGTTCCCATTTTCTGATTATATGAATCAAAATAATAAATAGAATTGCAGAAAATTGTGGAGAATGACAAATGGCACATGAATATGTGTTCAGGTTGCTTCATGTTAATGAAAGAGCTTAAAGATCTTGAAATATTCAGTATTAGTTTGGTATGATTATAATTGTTTACTTATTTCAGTTGCTTCCATGTATTTCAAATGCATGTACCATTCTTCAAGCTGGAAAAGTGGTGCAACTGCAACTTCTTATTTATTTACATTTTTTTATATAAAACGGCAGTTTTATTTAAAAACATTTTCTATTTTTGTCTACAGACAGTTTGTTAGACAAGAATTATTATAAATTATTATGGAATTCTCTTTTCAAGTTCTTAAAGTAATTTGTATATAAAACTGGAAATCAAATTTAAGTTAAATATTTTTTTGATAGGAGTAATAATTAAATCAATCAGAGGTATCAAAATGGTTAATTTGATCTGGTTATGGTTAATTTGATCTGGTCTGGTTTGACCCATCACAGGTTGATCATTTAATGATCTAACTCAATCCGATTCACCTATTAGTGAGTAAAAATAATTCGAACCTGGATTGGCCCACCATGAGTTGGTGGGTTAAACGAATTGACTCACTAATTTACTTAATTCATTTTTCTCTTCAATCTCCAAAAAAATTAAATTATAATTCTGATTAAAATATAAATAAACTTCAATATAATTTAAATGCAATTCAAAAAATGTTAAATTCTAACAACAAACCAAAATCACAAAAATACAAATGTGTTGGATAAAAAAAATAACCTAACTCAACCCAATGCAAAACCCAACACAAGAAAGAACACTTGTGTGACCTTTTATTTACAGGTTGATGAGCCAACTACGGACCAGGTGAGTCGGGTTCTAGGTGGACTGTATAAAAAATTAATCCGTATTAAAATTTATAAAAAAATTTGAACCTAACTCGACTCAAACTTGTAATGGACAAGATTGATTTGCGGATTCCTTGAGAGCTCTAAAACGAATCGAAGACTTTAGTTTACTATTTAAATGTTCAATTATAATTCAATTAGCAATAACTACTATTTTTATTTTATTTTCATATAATAAAAATAAAATTATTCATAAACTTCAAAAAAATTTAGTAAAGTTTTAAATTAACATAAAATGATCATATTAAGTCTTTTATACACGACAAATCATAATGAATGATTAAATGATGTCAATTTATATAAAGTCACGTATCATATACATGGCTTTATTTATTTCAAAAGGCCACATAATTAAAATATTTTTAAAATTAAGAAAAAAAAATCTAAAAAAAGTAGTTTAGATTCTTTCACTAAAAACAAAACTTTACTCGAGCTATTTGGTTCTTCACCAACCTAACCAATTCTTGACGGTTTTTTGTTTTTGAAGAATTTTTGTTATTTGAAACAGTAAACTGTATAATACGTAATATAATATTTTCACTTTGTTATAAGTATAAATATTTATAAGTTACAATAGTTTTACTAAAAAGAAATATTAAAAGTCTCTTTTCGAAAACATATTTACAAGATTAAGGGACCAAAACTTTACTCAAAGTAAATAATCGACCAAAATTGATTCATCCTTGTCCTTCATTGTTAGAGTTAGTATTTTATTTCAAACCAAAACAATTATAATTTATATATTTTTTAAAAAGAATAACAATATTTTGATTCAGAATAATAATTAACTTTTTTTTTAAATAATAATATTTTGACTAAATGATAAATTAAAAGTAAATCAAAAAATTATCTTTTTAAAATTATAAAAAAATATTTTATTACAAATAACATTAACAAAAAATAATAGCCA
Source organism: Vigna unguiculata (assembly GCF_037176805.1). Classification (NCBI taxonomy): domain Eukaryota; kingdom Viridiplantae; phylum Streptophyta; class Magnoliopsida; order Fabales; family Fabaceae; genus Vigna; species Vigna unguiculata. The sequence goes on from NC_140798.1 coordinate 36,332,837, forward strand.
AATATGTTTTTTCTTTTACTAAAGTATCTTCTATAATCAAATCCCCGACAGTTTGTTTATACTTTGATTTTTGGAAAGATTATATTTAGTTATAATATAATATCACAGTTATTTATAATTCATATTTTGGTTATACTATGATTTTTGAAATGTTTAAATTTAACAAATACCCTAATAAATTAAGTAATCCCCTTGGATGACTATATCTTTTTATCCATAAAACGCAAGATTTCTATTCATATATTTATGCTAAATCATGTTAATGACAAAGTATTTTATCTTATATTTCGTATAAAACAAAAAGGGCCATATAAATGGATAACACGGTCCATTAAGGTTAATCAATGTATGATAACAGAATCAAGTTTAGTAAAGATGATAGATATCTCATCAAAATGTGACTGCATGTAACATATATACAAGTTTAATCAATTAATTAGATCAAATTTAAACTTGGCTTGTAAAAATATTATGTTTTAAAAAACTTGACGTATTAATTCAAATAGATCAATGAAAGCTTAAATTTAACTTTTTTTAACAAACGAATAATTAAGATACACAATTTAACAATTCAAACCCAAATAATCACAAATAACTAGGCTCATTGACACAGAGTGAAGAGCATTGTAAACACTTATTCTGATAGCATAATAACAACACCACCTTAAAACTGCACAAATGATTTTTCAAAAGAATTGCAAAATCCGACGTCTATCAGAACAACCCTTCTTAATAGTTCATCATTACTTCATATCTCCCAGCAGGTACAACCACAAAGAAACATTGTCGTTCGTAACATCAAACAAAAATCTATACTTAATATGTACAAGTTAGAGAAGGTAAACAAGTACTCAATTTAGAAGTGAAAAACTTAGGGCTATACTGAATGTGACGATATTTTTGGGTTTTAGGGGCGTTTTAATCACCAATATATGAAAATAAAAGCACATCGGCCAATTTACATATCAATCAAGACATTCCAATGATGGATCAAGAAATTTAACTGGGATAATCTAACTGCATAGCAATTACTGTAGAATCACTCCAGTTGTACATAGCAGAGGGCAGAAATATCAAATTTCAACACCTATATTAATCAGTATGTAACTGAGGGAGCAAAACAATTGCCAATCATAAATATTATAAAACCAACAAGATTTCAAGTTATATCATAAATCCTAACATAAATATCTGAAGATGAAACTTTTCTCCAAGTGTCTCGATGATACATAAAATCTCATACCAAATGTAAAATTCATAACAAAATTTGAACATTATATCGTGAAGTAATGCCTACGCGCTCTTTTTCAGCTTAGAGAGTTCTTGCCTTACAACAGCTGCCCTCTGCACAAATTTAAAAAATCAAAATATTACCACGAATATAAACAAGAAACACATAGACCAAAACTCAAAAAACAAGACTAGTATTTAACTGCACTATAGACAACAACAAAATTCAAATGAGATATATAACTATACCTTAATCTTGGCCAACATTAGCTTGAACCTGTCGAAGTCAGTGAGGGCTGCCCTTCTCTTTTTGACAATGAGTTTCCTGCCCCATGAGCTGTTCTCCCATTTGTTCTTAACATCTGCTCATTATCAGAAAAACACAACAAATATTTCAAATTAAAAAACTAATAATAATAATAATAAACAAAGAAAATAGATAAATATGTGAACATGTGAGACGAACCAGCAGCCTCCATGGCTTTAACAAGATCTTTCTTCTTGGGGACCCTCTTAATGTCAATCTTAATATCGGTTAGGGAAAGCCTTTTGAAATTGACTTGGGACCTCACCATATCTGGGGCATCGACAAGTGCCTATTATGAAGAAAAACAACACTAATTCTAAGAAAGCAAGTAAATGGATAAGCATAAAACACGAGAAAAAGGTAAAAATTTGGGTAGTGAGTTACTCTGTTCTGGTCAATGACGTCGACGATGACGACGAGCTTCCCATATTCCTTGCCGTAGTTGACGAGAGCAACCCTCCCGATCTCAACGTACCTCTTGAAAGGCTGAACATGGAACGCAGAAAACGCAAGTTTTTTAGGTTAGAAATAGAAAACTATAAAGAAAAAAAAAAAAAAAAGTGGAGCGCAGAAGAGAGGAAGAGGAATCACCATTTTCGGCTTGAATTGCAGAGAGGCAGAGACGGTGGATGGGTGGGTGGTGGAACACTATCTAGGGTTTGAAGATTGCAACTTCGGTTGTTTTATAAAAGAACCTCGGATCCACGTTAAAATGGGCCTCCGAACCTATTCCTTACCTCGTAAACATAGGCCTCAGTGCATACGTCAGGCCCAAACATAATTTTATCTTTTTTAATTCTGATATTTAATTCTCAATATACAGAAATTGGAGATTAAAATATAAAGCTCAAAAAAAGTTTTTATTAGTTGGATGATTATTTATTTACAACCCAAACCGATAGGTTTAATGGATGGAGGGAGGGAATATCGTTAAGACGACTTACTAGTCCCATCAATGTTAAAAATAGCAAATTATATTGTAAGTATTAATATTTAAAATAGCAAATTTCAAACTCTATTCTCTAAATTTTAAAACGTCATAATGTTAGAATGATAGATGTTTAAAATTAAATTTATAATAAACATATAAAAAATGAGGGATTATCGATCCAAAATGGTAATTTTAATAGAAATTGTGGATTTTGTTACAAAAAATAAAGTTTTAAAACACTTTTAGGTATAATAATTTCAATCATATATTGTGGTAGATAATATTGTTTAGGTAGTAGTTTGAGAACGGAAAAAAATATCTTAGTAGTTTAATATGAATGGAAAGAAAATAATCCGATAAAAGATAATTAATATATATTGAATTTGTAAAAGTTAAGAGTTAAGTGTAATATTACATAAAATTTGATATTATAACTATTAATGCAGTTTTATTTTATTTAAAAATAAATATGCTCATAAGTATTATAAGTGTGTTTAATATTTTATTTTTAATATTCACGAATAAAGTTAAAAAATAATTAAATAATAAAATAATTATATTTTAATATTAATAAAAATTAAAATATATTTAAACATAAAATATTTAAATTAATATAAAAACAAAAAAATGGTGCTAACATCTAAAAGGTTTACAAAAAAAATAATTAAAGTACCAATTTGAGATTTCGTTTAATCTCCTCTCTCTACCTTCTGGATAACCTTTTTGCAACATTCCTGTTAACTTAACGAAATTTCAACAAACAGACAATATTTTAATATTTGAAATTATTCATTTCAAATGATAGTTTTACTTTTATAAAATCAGTTAAATGTCTTTATATTTTTTTGATTAATGGACTTAATTATTTCAACTTTCAATATAAAAGTAGTGAAATCAATAGGTATTAATTATTCATTAACCAGTGTCCTAGGATACTAGTTAGCATTCTTCTTAATTTATTTAACTAATCCAAAATACCTAACTAACTAAGCTTATGTTTCTTGGTGTGGATGTCTTAGCAAGAAGTTTGTGAGTTTTTTCGTGTTCACTTGGAATGATTTGAGTAGATGAGATATGAGATGAATTTATAATCTTCGCATAGAAGATAAAATATGAGAGTGAAAATTGTATATTTACTATATTGTCCCTGCTGTAACATTACTTTTTACGTGCAAATGGTTGGATTCTACATGAAGACAAAATAATAACAATTATAACAAAAAATAATATTAATAATTAATAACGACAATAATTAAAAAAAATCAATAACAATAATAATAATTAATAAATATTATATTCATTAAGCAAAATAATATTTAATATTATTTTTATTACAGTATACTATGAAAAATATATATATTATTTTATTAATTTTTATAATTTATTAATTTGAATTTTAGTAATAAAATAAATAACAAAATAATTATAACTCATACAAATACTAATTTATATTATTTATTACATAAAGGATAATATGGTAATTCGTGTTTAACCTCAATTAAAATATTTTTTTAATCTATTATATCAATCAAATTATTTACACATTCTCAAAATTTTACTTATAAATTAATTCATAATCACCTATAAATATTTTAAAAAATAACACACAATTTATTCTTATATCTACTCAAAAATCATCTGTTCTCTTTCTCAAACACATCCACCAGTGAATATGTCCTAATATTTTACAGGAAATAGCCTCTTCATTAATTTTTGTTTCGTCCATATACATTCAACAGTGTCGTCGGAGGAAACATAGGAAGGTTCGTCAATCAAATTTATCTACGTACGTACAGCTACATTTTTCTTAAACTTTCTCCATAAATAAAAAATTATATGTACAAGTTAATGTATAAATACTTTCTCATATATTTTTTATGTTCTCTTTATATGTAAACTGGTTTTACTTTATAAAAAAATATCTTATTTTTATTTGTTCTTTTTCTTATAAAATATATTATGCAAAAAATTTATCTAAAATAAATTGGATGTGAAATATTTCAGCACTTTTTTCCAGGAAGAAACACATCTAAACTCAACACCCTTAAACATAACCGACAAAAACAAAGAAAAATTGGTTCTAATTTTATTCCTTTTTAAAAATTATTAATTCAACTTCCATTGAGTTAGATATTTTATTTAAGTTTACAGTTTTTATTGATTTTATATTAAAACTGTTTAAAGAATTGTGATTAATCAAACATTATTTTTTTTGCCGGTTTTCTTATTTTAATTTAAGGATAGAATATCCACCTTACCACTGAAATCCTAACTTTTTTCTTAAGATTGCCCTCTCTCTCCCCAAATCCATCAAAGCCAAATAAAAATAATAATAATAAAAAAAAACTTAACTACAAGTTTCCGTGATACGCTTGCAGTTGTTGTTCTCAGTCCGCGATCACCAAGGTCTTCCTCGTTCAACGTATGTCTATCTCGATTGTATTTGTTATTTCATTTTTATCGATCGGTCTCTGTGGCTTCTTGAGAATTTTGACATTGAAATTTCAGATTTTCGAAAAATTAGATCTTGGGATGTTTCTGCACTCGATTCAATTGATGGGTTGTTCCTGTCTTTCAATTTTCTGTTGATTCGAGATGTGACATTCTTATTTCATCGTGCATTGGTTCAGTAAAAGTTTAATTATTTGATCTGGCCTCAGAGCTTTCCACATCTATCCATCATATCTCAGCGGGTTTTATCGTCTTCCACATGCATTTAGTGATTAGCAAAAATGAAGTTCAATCTTGTTAAAGAAAACAAATCTGATAATCATATTCAAGTTAGACGTGCTTAGCTGTAAACATTATGAAAGATAGGAACTATTTCCTCAAGTTATCTTCTTAACTTGTAAGTTTTTGATGTACTACAAGTGCAGTTCCCATTAAATTAGTTTATTTTGCATCCCTTCATCAGTGTGAATTGTGATTTTTGACATTATTCTCCTTAATTGAATCCAGACTTTACTGTAGCTTACTTGCCTACTACTGATGAAAGTTCTATTTTTTCTTCCCTTCATTTCACATTCTAAACTTTATCAGATAGAGAAAAAAGAAAGGGAACATATTCATGTACTTTACCAGTATTGGCCAAAGTGCTTATTTCATATCTGTTAAATTACACTTCTCTATTTATTGGCTTTTGGCTATGTTATGTGTAGTAAACAACGAGATGGAGGGGTCTGTTTTCGCTCCTGCATTGGAAGGAATTAAGCTTGTAAAATCGGAGCAAGGAGAAATTCTGACTCAACCTTTTTTGGAGGCCTGCAAGCATATACTTCCTGTTATCGGTACGTGCTCTTATTTTCCTTGAAATGTTATCGTCGCAAGACAAAGATAAAGAAGATAAATATCTTAAGTGGACATTGTTCCTAGTGTTTTTCCTTTTGTTTACTGTACTTTGTTGAAAGAGCGGAACAAAGGTGGTCCTTTACTCCTATAGAATATTCTACAGTATGTTAAACAACGTGAAGAGAACAAAGATATTGCATTTGACAGATATTGATGGATTGATTTCCGTTTGAAAAAGGCAAGATGCATAAGCGATTTTTCCGTATTGGATTAAGTTCTCCTAGCCTCTGGCTTTTCTCCATTTCACTTAAAACTTATCCAAACCTATGTTGTTATTTCAAAATTGGGAGTAAAAAAAAGTGGATCTCGTATTACGTATCAAATTTGGTATCTGTAATAGATCAAACTCTTAGTATCATTGTATGCTTTTGACAACATTTCTTGGTTATTCAAGTGTATGTTTATGTATCCTTTTTTATTTATAAGGAAGGTTTTCATTAAAAGGAAAAAAGAGTAAAAAACAAGAGAATCGTGCACCCTTAAGGATAAGAAACTTACATATGTTAATATGTAGAATTAGGGTGTTACAATGTAACTCTAAAAACATAAATTTTATAACAAAATACATTCTTAACATTTTGTTGTCGTTTGCTGCGTTGTTGAGCCCCAAATTGTTAACTTGTATTGGGGTTATATGTACTGATGTTTTTCTTTTGGCAGATAAATTTGGAGCTTCTATGGCCCTTGTTAAATCTGACATTGGTGGTAACATAACGGTTGGTTTCTGACACCTTTTTCTATCTTATATATATATTTTTTTGGTATACATGGATTATCGCATGCAGGCTTGTACATTTGTATGTAATACTAATATTTTGTTGTCATATAATGACATGTTATGATTACATGGTTTTGCCATAAGTATATAACGTGAGTGTTGATTCATTTTTCTTCTTCATGTGCCACTGGCTTGCATAAACATGCTTATGCTTTACTTTTATACAACTTTTTTTTTTGGCTTTTGTTATGTATTACTTACCCAGACCTTTAATATTGTTCAAAACCATAAATGCGACATGTTCTCACTCTTTACCACGTTCCATTTCAAAGCAGAGATTGGAAACTAAGTATGCCTCGAATCCAACTCGATTCAATTATCTGTACACTTTGGTACAAGTTGAGATTGAAACTAATACGACTAAGTCATCATCCAGTTGTACCAATGGACTTCTGTGGCTCACAAGGTAAAGAACACCAAGCACCTACTATTTAACTTGTAATTCATACTAGTATGGAATTCTCAAATCTTTTATTTTACAGAGGTATTTCTTTAATTTGTAATGTTTCAACTTTCAAGCACAAAGCCTTCTGTCAATGAGTAAACAACTAACCAATACAAAAGTGATTAGGATTAAAAAGGTATTGAGATATGGATGAAATTTTGAATTCAGAAATCATGATTTTGGGAACACATTTCTCAAAGAAGAGTCAGTGGCAGAACATGTACTTCTCAAATTTTAAGATCAAAATGCAACATGAATAATTAATAGTGATACTATGAAGAGCAGCAATGTGTCCATTTGTGAATGAATTGCTATTGTACTGGGATGTTTATCAACACAAATTTGGCATGATATTCTCCAGGGAGTCTAATTGTGGATCAACAATTTGACCTTGACCTATTCTTCTAAAATAAAAGCCTGAATTTATTTTTTGTCTGCTTTGGTTGTGTCGCTTTCTCAAGGTGTTATGGAATATAGAAGATTCACATTGCTTTTATTTTCTTTTAAGCTCAATGTCGGTTCTTTTCACTGGCTTCAATTATAGAGCCTTTTATTTTTTGTTTTTATTTAATTTGCTGAGCTTATTAAGAAAGAAAACACAAAGATTCTTTCAAAGACTTCTTTCCTTCAACACCTAACCACTTAATTCATGCCTGACCTCAATGTTCTTATCATTACATATACCCCCATCCAATAAGAGAATGCTATTTTCGTTCTCACCTCTCAACCGCCGTGTTACAGACAATTACATGGGTGTCAGTCCCTTCTGCTAAGCTCCCTGCCCCTGCCCATTTTATCATCCCGTTAGCTCTTCTAATGTAAACCTTAGTAATAGGAGGATTTTTCCTAACACTTGTATTAGTTTACTAATTTTTATTTTGTAACCACAGACCACAAGAAATGGTTATTAGTTACATTGAATTGTCATGTTTTAGCATTCATTCATTTATTTCTCTGACCTGCAAAATTTTCAGAGCAATGGATTTCTTGGTGGCATTGTTCCAAAACTTAGTTGAGCATGCAGATTGGTCAATGGCACAAGCTTGCACAGATTCATATAACAAAACTCTAAAGAAGTGGCATGGCTGGCTTGCTAGTTCAAGCTTCTCTGTAATGTTCTTTAGCTGCTGTTTCTTTTTCTTCCTTATAATCTTGAATTTTCTTCACTGAAACAAAACCATTTTATTGAAAAATCTTGCTTCATATTGATCCAAGTTTGTAAAATGTCATATTCTAGATCATAAAATAGTTGTCATAGGAAGTGCATTAAGTTTACTAGTTGGGCCGTTGTCTAATCCATTTGGTAAAATCTTTGCTCCCAATCCCATGAATATTTAATACTTTAATGCAGTGGGAAATCCATTCATCCATTCGAGTTAGTTACTTTAATTATCAAATTTCAGTAATTTAGAAATGTATCACATTAAGGTACCGGTTGGATGAAAGGACCACGCCTGGAAGCAATCAAATTTTTGATAATAAATCTACTAAAATGCCTATATTCTAGTACTGCATAGGAAGTTTTATTTTAGCTAAACTAAAGCAATTTAAAGTCTATTCAGTCATGTGTATCCACCACGTAGTAAATTACACTATTAGAGTCCACGTTCTTGAAAGTTAGATAATCTCTTGTTGTATTGATTTTAATCATATGTATATACATACACGTGTGTGTAAATACATATAGAGAGAGAGGGATATAGATAAATAGATATACAGAGGAAGAGAAGGTTTGTCTAAACTAGTTACATATCTCCTTTATAACTTGAGTTGTTCTACTCATTAATATTTTTATTTTTAAATTAAATTAAATTAAAAAAAATTCCCTTAGAATTCATAAAATACTTACTAGTTTAAATAACATTGTGATTGTCTTTAGTCCCTTTTTTGGTTTTCTATTTTCGGTGGGAAAATAATATATAATCTTGAACATGCTTTTAATACACAGTAAATGTTTCATTTGCAGGTAGCAATGAAACTTGCTCCTGATAGAAAGAAATTCATGGAGGTTATACAAGGCACTGGTGGTGATATCAGTGCTGATATACATAAATTTTGTGCCGACTTTTCTCCTCTCCTTGAAGAGAATCACAAGTTCCTGGTACATGTCTTGGATTTTTCTTTAGCTATTTTATCGATCATCATTTTTACTAGCATGCTTGAATGTGCTGTTCTCTATTAAGCCTCAGCAATGAATCCATAAAATTTCTTTAGTGGGGCAAAAATAGCTGATGATATTTATTTAAAAAATTAAATAATTTCATGATAAAAATGTAAAATATTTAAGTTTGTGTAAATTATGATTGTCTTTTACATATTTTCATACTTCCAAAATATTGTACAAATTTTTATTGTCAACATCACAATTAATTTCAAAAGTAAATATATAAAGTTGTTTAACTTTTACCATTAAAAAAATCAATAAACAAACTGTGGTCGGTGCAATTAATTCATTTTAAGAAGAAAAAACATTATATATTTTAGGTACAAAATGAAAAAATCTTTGTGGGGCAACTGTCCTCCACACCATGTAAAGTAGATCCCTTAAAAAAGTACAGTACATTTATTCTCGTAATCTAATTCAATTAATAACTGCATGCAGTTCCATTACCAAAATATCAGCTTATTCTTATGGCTTTGAAAGTATGTAGGAACTAAAAGCCGATACTCTTTTGATGCAGGCTCGTTGTGGTTTGGATGATATGAAGGCGTCATAAAGTCATTGATTATCGGAAGTCTCTTGACGAATGGCTCTTGCATTCTCACTCCCTAATATTTATGCCATAAACTCCAATAACATGACTTTAATCATGCACTCAGTTTCATTGTTTTTGTTTGCTGAGATTGAATATTTGAATAAGCACAATTTGACTTGATTAGAAATAACTTGTTGGACTATAGTTTTGCATCTGATTACTTTATTATTATAAAAACACATTATAGGTTTATTTATTCTTCATTTTTATGTTTAGTTTGGATTGTGTGAGGTTTACGTTGTTTTAATTTTTTAACAACTGATTTTATTTTCTTTTTAAAATTAAGCAAATTCGGTTTGTTTTGTCATTTTTCACTTAACATGTTTGAATTTTTTTTTTCAAAATATTCATAATTTAAATTGGTTAAAATGAGTTAAAAGTATTTGATTTAGTAAATACAACATTATGTCTCTTCCAAAATAAAAAGAAATATTTCAATCCTTTTGTCTTTACTTCCTAGTCTCATCCGATAAAATCCTTCTATTTTTTTATTGATATTTAATTAAATTTCTGACCTCTGAATTTTTATTTTTATTTTTGTATTTCAATTTCTTTGTAGAATCACATATATAGTCCAAAGAAAAGCTTTGTTTGGCAGTGGAGAAGAAAATGACGAAAAATTTATGGATTTATTTTATTGTTTAGTTTGGGATGAAAAAATAAATAAATATTGAGCTTTCTTTCTATTTTTTTAGTTGATTAAAAAAGTGATGAAAGAAAAAAAAAATCTTTTAAAGACAATGTAATGGGAAATATGCAAACAAATGTGTGCTTATTTTCGTGCTCTCGTGTTCTACAGAAATAAATAAATAAAAACATTTTTCTCTCCGATTTATTTTCATTATGCTATGAAACAAACAATCAAATAAGGAGGAACTTTGATAGTTCTGTTGTGTTTATCCCCTCTTCTTCTTTCCCGATTGTATTGCCACATACCAAAACAACTAAAAAATGCCGATGAGTGTTAACTTTTAAACGCATTGAATTTTTGCTGAATCATATTATGATGTGTCTACAATTTTATATGATTTGATAAGTTCTTATATAGAGTTTAAGCGTTCATTTGACTATGACTAATAATTAATTTCTTTTATACATGTCTCGATGAACTTATTAGGACATTAAAAATTATATTTTGATTTTCATCTTTTGATTTTTATTCTTTATTTTTTATTTTTTGATGTGATTTAGTGTGAATTATTAATTTAAAAAATATATATAATACTACGTTAATTAATAATTTACATTAAACTACGTTACTAAAGAAATGATAAAAAAAAAATATAAATCATAGTATCACTGTCCGACATGCACATATACATAAATACCCTCGTGAATCTCAATACTACATCTTTCTGAGTCCTACTTCTACAACTACTCAAGAAGTATAAGGAACGTAAAGTAAACTGCATTTACTCAAAGCATTAATACCTGTAATTGCAAATAGAGGGATTCTTCACTTTAGATGCTTCTTCGATGCATCAATGGGCAACACACACCATTTTACCTTAGGAGGAGAGCCTTGGCTCAAATACCTTTCACTATAATTTTGAACACTTCATTCTTTTTTATGCAAGTATTGACTTAAACATAAAGGGTACCACCATACTTTAATATACGTCTTATTTTAAGGAATTTGAATTAGGTTTACATGATAAAAGATACATTTTCTCTTCTCTCTCTATGATACTATTTTCATATAAATTTAAACTATTATAATAATAAAAAATAATAATCAAAATATAAAACACTAATTCGTTTAATGTTGAAATATATTTTTAAAGAAAAATATTTACACCATATTATTAAATTTATAAAATTAATATAATGAATTTATAACCCTAAAAGTAACTATGTGAACAAAATATTTTTTTTCGTAAAATTGTATTAATATTAGTGTATATAATGATGTATATCAATTGCTTATAATCATTGTGACATAAATTTAAATTATATTATTTATTGGAACATTAAATAAAATAATAACAATTTAAATATCTTTAAGATATTAAGTATAATTTTAAAAATTTATGTAATTTTTGTAATATATAAATATTTATAAAATTAAAATATAATTTTGTATTGTTTGATTACATTTATTTGGAAAAGAACTACATTCATAGTCAATTTTTAAAAAATTATATGTAATTTTAATAAAAAAATATTATCTAGGTGAAAGACTGTTGGTCATTCATTCATTATATATAAGTCTTTGTTGCCCGACATGTTTTAATGAAATTCATAAAATTATATGACAGAGAAGATAATAATCATTTTATTCAGTTAATGAAATAAATTTAAATAACATAAAATCGATTAAAAATATTTAAATTGGAAAAAACTTAAAATGTAATTGCAGCTTCTTAAAACTATGTATTTTTCTTTCAATAAAAGACTATATCTACTTGTATAAAAGTTGGAACATGATAAATCCACCGTATCTTTGATGTCGTCCGTCTAATGACGTCTTGAATGGTATGTGAAATAGTTATAAAAATTAGGTTTAATTACTTGTATAGTATCCAGTTTGAGACTAGTGTGTCGAATAGGTACTCGGTATTAAAAAAATGTCAATTGTATCATAACTTTTGAAAATTGCTTCAATTAGATCACTTTCAGACAGAGTTGACTAACATCGTTAGTCAACATGCCACGTGTCAATATGTGGTTTTTTTAATTTTTTTTAATTTTTAATTTTTAATTTTTAATTTTTTTTTTAAAAAATTTAAAAATGCCACGTGTCAAGTCCCTGTGTGTGACACGTGACATTGTCAATGCCACATGGCATTGCAATACCACGTGTCAGTATCACTATCAGATGTCATTGTGTTGTTTTCGATTTAGTTTCTATTTATGTTTTTTCGTTTCAATTTAGTACCTACTTATGTGTATTTGATTCAATTTTGACCTAATATTTTTTAATAATTAAAATATTTTTTTATAAAATTAAAAGTAATTAAGTATAAAAGTTTTACAAAAATTAAGTATTTGATATTTATATTAAAATTTAGTGGTAAAAGTCATTTTATTAAGTCATTTTTAATAAAAAAAAAATAGTATAACATTCATACCAATAGAAATTTTGATTTAAAATTAGTAAGACACAATATTGTTCTATTTTGAAAAAAAAAATTAACAAAACATGAGTACTTAATAAAAAAGTAATTAATAAAGTAATATGTTAAAAAGTCGTTTTTAATAAAAAATATTAGTATAACATTTATATAAATAATAAATTTGGTCTGAAATTGAGAGAAACATTATAAATATTAGTACTTAATTTTGTAAATATATTTATACTTAATTATTTCCAATCTTATAAAAAATGGATTACAAAAATATTTTATTATTAAAAAAAAATTGGGACAAAATTGAATCAGATACACATACTTAGGTACTAAATTGAAACAAAAAGACATATATGAGGACTAAATCGAAATCAACACAATGACATCTGATAGTGACACTGACACGTGGCATTATAATGTCACGTGACACTGACAATGCCACATGTCACACATAGGGACTTGACACAAAAAATTAAATTTAACAAAAAAACAAAAAAAAAACAGATTGACATGTGACACGTTGACTAACTGTCTGAAAGGGACCTAATTGAAGCAATTTTCAAAAGTTGGGATGCAATTGACACTATTTTAAAACCGGGTACTTATTTGACACACTAGCCCCAAACTGGTATTATACAAGTAATTCAACCAAAAAATTATTTAGGTTTAAAAAAATCAGTTATAGTTCTTCCAGTTTATTTTAACAAGTATTTCTACCTCGTTTAGTAAAGCTTAAAAAAAACTTTAATATTGAAATTTTGATTTTTAAGTTTACAGACAAACATGTTTTAACTTATTGAAGTAGAGAGTTGTTAGTTTTTAGGAATTTAAATAAAAAGGAAAAGGAAAAACAGGAGTAAAGCTCATAAAATAAACATTTTTAATGATTTCAAGTTTAATGTTTTTTTTTCTTAACTTTTTTTATGTTTCCTTCGATAAAAAATTGTTTTTTTAACTTTATTTTTTTAAAATATATTTACTCTAACTTTCTCTTTTAATTAATTATTAAATGAAAAGAATCTCAAACTAAACGGGCTATACCCTAGTTGCTTATTATAACAAGCTCCTTTAAATTTATTCTTATAATTAAAATCATAATCAACCTTGCTGCATGAAATTAAATTTTATTAGATGAACACTTAATTTAGTTATCTAATCAAATGCACACCCATTCATTCCACCATGTTTTAGAAAAAAATGGGAGATCAGAAATAAAACAGAAATTAATGATAAATGAAACCAAAAGAGTCATATTTACTATAATAAGGAAAAAAAAAATGGCAGTTGGAAACTCCCAACGGTTCTGCTTCGTTCGTTTTTTGTAGCATGGAAAAGAAAGCAAAGTCAAAGACAACAGAACTGAAAAACAACCCCGAATGTTCTCTGAATCTTTGTTAATAGCTTTATATTTATTTTAGTTTTTATTAAGGTTGACCAAAGTGACACACACCATACGATTGTGGTTTTGAATCCGTCATTGTCGCAGTTGAACTAAAACAGGTATCATAGATTTATGCCAAATTTAGAGCACGGAGATGAAAACTACAACGTAACCTGTCTGGCCTTGCATCAAAAAATAATTTGAGTTACTGGTTTTGATTTGCCTGACCACCATTAGGGGGGGCGGTAGATCAAAATCAAGTGCCTCTGTTCAACAATTTTGAGTATTCCAACCTGAAGTCTCTCTCTCTCTGCTTCGGTTGGATGCTCGATAACATCTAATCAACAACAGGAAAACCTTCCAAAACATTTTTGTCCCTGCTTTGAACATTCATTCGTTTTTCATTGCCAAACTGAGAGAGAGGGCATCATACGAACGATTGATTCAAGCAAGGATTTTTCCGGGAGGTGATCAGGTACTTTTCTTCTTCTTTTTTCTAACGAAACAGATCGATGGTAAAAAAGAAGAAGATTTATGGTATGATCCGTGTTTGGTTTCAGAAATTTGTAGCTGGTTCCATTGAGGAGCGGGAGAACTATAATAAATTTTGAGGTTAAACTTTTGAGACGCCAAAATAGATCTAAAAGCCCCCATAATGACGTCGTCCGGCGCGGTGAAAGGCCAGGTGAAAGGCCAGGTTAAAGGCCTCCTCAAAGGGCTCAGATACATATCCCAAATATTTGGTAACCACATTCTTCTCTCCTATCAGATATCAATGCTTAAGTTTATCGATATAATTGTTGAACACACGAAGAATAAAATTGATTGCAGATGAGGAGGATGAAAAGCAGCAGATAGAGATTGGGTTTCCAACAGACGTAAAGCATTTGGCACACATTGGGGCCGAGAACGCGAAAGCAAGTCAACCTAGCTGGGTACATTCTCCTTTCTCTGCTTCAATTCCGCAAAAAAAAATGATTTCATGTGAAAAATTGGATTAACTAACGTGAAATTGTGCAGCTAACTGAGTTCAAAGAACCATCAGAAGGTTCGTCTGGAACAGTGGCGAAGCCCTCTGTGAAGGCCACATCTGAAGGTTGGATCGTTAATAATTTCATATTATGTATATATATTATAGATCGGTAAGTGATGGTATTATGATAATGGTGAATGATGCAGATAATAATAGCGATGCTAATAGCAAAGGTAACAATAGTGATGCTGCAAGCAAAAGTAGTGATGCTGCTAGCAAAAGTAGTGATGCTACTAGCAAAGGTAGTGATGCTACTAGCAAAGAGGGGAAGCGAGGCCGAAAGTCAAGGGCTCGCTCTTCTGAGAACCAATCCACGATGAGTTCTCCGAGCCGAGAGAGCTCGACGGAGGGATCCAAGCCGAGCCGCAAAAGCCAGTCCTCGGATACGTCTAAAAAGTCGAACCGTCAATCATCGGAAGATGACAAGCCCCCGGCATCGTCGAAACCCCGCAGGAAGTCGAAGACGTCGTCTGAGGACAAGGAGGGTGGGTCCGTTCGGAGGTCGTCGGACGACAAAGAAGGTTCGTCGAGGAGGGCGCCACGAGGACGAAGACAGTCGAAGGGGGGTTCCTTAACTGACTTCCCGTTCTCAGAATCTGCGCCTCAATAGAAAAGACAGAGTGAAACCGTCAAAGAGATGAGACAATGGCTTCTTCCCTAGTGTGGACCAGCAGCAGATTCAGTTTAGAGAGAGATTTCAGGGGCCAGACATTAATCATCATCCATTATCAACTACCGCATACGTATACATACTAAGTATAAACCAATCCTGCTTGGTTTTCTGACCACGACTTCAGTCCCTTCAATTCAATGTCAACTTTTTATCTTTCATTTTGTTCAGTTCCTCCTTTTTTGTAATAGTGTCACTGGCTATTTTGGATCCTCTCTGGATTCAATTGTTACCAAAACATGTAACAATTTTTCATATTCGTATAAAGTGCACCTTATCTATTAAAGTATTTCGTGCAAAATTAGCTTCTGTGTGCATGGATGGGGTGGTAGGAATTGATTATCAAAATATGAACTTTTGTGAGGTAAAATTGATTTTGAACCTAGAAACCATTGGAAGATCATATAAATGCTTCTATTATAAACTGACTTTGCAAATCAAACAGAATAAATAACACAAAGAATGGGAGACAGATATACTACTTATAGAACAAAGTTGTACACAAACTACAGACCGATGAAAACCGCAAAAAGACAGAAGTGATACCAAAAGGTTAGATAATGTAGTCACGTTTCCAGCGGGAAACATCATATGTTGTACAAATTTTTCGTTTTCCAGTACAGACACAATCGGAGCTAATTTCCCAGAACATTTTGTGGCTCGAAGTTCTCCTTGTTAGAGATCTTGAAAACGGAATCCTTGTCAGTTGTCTTGGAAGGAGAAAACTCGAAATTTTCACCAGTTATCTTTTTCGTGGGAAGTGGAGTTCCAATGTGCTGGGACAACTCTCTTTGATTGCCACAAAGAGTGAATATGTTTTGAATTCTCAGTAGTCTAGAAGGCCCAAGATCTTTGTCATCCACATTGATACAACAATCGTCTTTCTTTGGACTTGTGTTCGACAGATTTAATGTTGCCAAGGAGCCTGCAGCACTTGGCTTTTCAACACTACATACCTTGGTTTCTTCTATCACTTCTTTCTCTACTTCCTCATCACCCCCTTTGTCTTCATCTCCTTCACCCTCTTCCTCATATACTGTACTAAGGCATACCCTTTGGCCAAAGTTGGGTGCAAAATTATGAGCATCATCTTTTCCACCATTCAAAGTATTTGGACAAGGTAGGTTTGAAAAGTCTTGCTGCTTAACATTGTAATCAGTCCTACACATAACTCCTCCAACGATGTTCACTTCACGGCCAAGGGGTTCTTGATCATCCATGTCCAAATCCATCGACTTCACCATTCCAGGATCCTCCTCACTCTTGTAAACGCGCAATAGTCTTTTCATAAACCCACTTGATTCCATGTCTTTTGACTCATTTTCCTCACTATTCCCCCCTTGCCTTGAACAAGATAGCTGCAACTCAATTTCCTCTAATCTCCTTCTCAGAGTTTCAACTTCCTCTTGCTGCTGCAGCATCCTCTCCTCCATTCTCTTCCTCTCCAATTCAACAAACTCGTTGGTCATTCTTTGGCACTCAGCCAACTTCTTTTCCAACTCTTGTCTTAGAAGCCGAGTGCGTTCATTTACCTTCAAGTTAATTTCCTCCTCACTTGGCGGAGTTCCTTTTTCTTCTGCCAGGTTCAATTTATTTCTTAATGCAGCAATTTCTTCTTCTTTCTTCAAAAGCTTTCTGTGCGCTTCGTTACGCTCTTTCTCTCTTTGCTTGTTTTCCATTTGTAGCTTCAAGATAAATTCATCCATTGCAGCAATTCTTGATCCCAAAATGACAGCAGAAGAGGATTCGTCATCCTTCACTGGAGTATGAGGACCACGGACTATGCATTTTGCTTTTGCCCCATATTCAAGTGTAGAGATTGTCTTGTGTATCTCCTTAGGATCAGGACTTGCACACAGTATCATAAGAATTTTTGACTTATCATCTTCAAAGGAATCCTTAAAAAGGAAAGGTAGAAGAAATACTCGAATTGCATCAATAAGAACATGAATCTACATTTCACTGAATTAGAAAAGAAAGACAATAATATAAAGAAAGACAATAATATTTACCTGCAGAAGCATGGTAAGTTTGCTGTCCCTAAACGGTACATGTGAATCACCATTTGCGATGGACTCCACCACTCTCTTCAGCGCTATATTTCCTTGATTGATTTTTGCAGTCTAAAATTTCATTGCCAGTAGAATCAGTAGAGAACTACATCATTCAGAAAAAGAAAATGAAAAGGGCAAAAAGATTACCTGCATTTTGGCCTCAAATCCAGTTTGACCAGCTTGTTCGATATTTTCTGATCCTGCCATGTCTACGAGCATTAGTCGCCCTCCCACAGTTGGGACATCAAGGATTACCTGGTCAAAATAGAAGATATGTAATCAATTGCCAATAAAAGGGGCTTAAAAAATTTAATCAGAACCTTCCCTGAATGCTATCATACCATGCAGTGACTTCTGGAACTTCTATCATTACAAAGTGTGCTTTTAACAATCCTCCGCTTCTCCACTTTCTGAATTTCTTTTGAGATCTTCCCTGCTTCATTTCCAGATATATAGGTAGCGTTCTTGGCCTTTTTCCCCATCACTTCAAGTTTCACCTACAAGTACAAAAGGAAAAGAAAGAAAGGACGCCGTCCATATGTCAGTGACAGACGATCAAATCAAAAATGTTCAGCTAATACTTCCAAAACTAACATCTGTAAATGACAGACAATTTTATTTTGGAAAACAAAAATTGATAGTTGTTTCATTATGCGGATAATGACCATGATGATCTAAGAGAAAAATACCACTGGTTTAATGAGTTACAATCCGAAATTAAATTCCACTAGGCAATCAGTTCCTTATGCTTTGAAAGGGAACATAAAAAAAGTGTTACAAAATTTTAGATAGCATGTTTTTCCTTTCAAGGGATTTTATTTTATTTTTTTGCCGAAAAAGAATACCAACAACCGGAACTTTTTTCTGGGGAAAGAAAAGTTTCACAAACCCTTCTTTAGAGAGTAGCACACACACAGTCCACCAAAAATTGAGAACAAATGAGCCAAAAAATAAATGTTTAGCCAGCCAATTTCGTACAAGCCCTGAAAGTAAGTTTTCTTTTTTCCAAGTAACATGATGAAAATTTCATGAGTATACAATGAAAGCAACCCAAGTAGAAATCCTAAAGACAAGTCACAGTTCTCAGATAAAATCAGGATCACATAAACCTGCAGACACGAGCCAAAAAAAGTGACGAAGTAACATGGATTGTATTACCTTTGAAGCACTACCACCCTTAGGCCAGCCAAATCCAAATCCTCCTCCCCCACCTCCTCCATTGGTGGACAACAGATCATAAATCTCCTCATTGTAAATCTCCAAAACAGTGACTTGAACAAAAGTCCCCAACCCGAGATGCTCTTCTCTTGAATCACCCCCAGAATCTCCATCTGCATTATCCCCATCTCCAAGAATGTCCCTGAGAGACCTATACACAATCCCTGCCTGCTTCGAGCACCCAAACATGGTGTGACTCTTCCCAGAACCGGTTGGTCCATACATCATGATGGTGCACTTGTCCCCAAGCTTAACCCCATTGATCCTCGACTCCACAAATTTCTTATAGAACACATCCAGGGCCTCTTCCTCAGCCAAAGAAACCCCATCAAGGGTGAAGTCCCGGTACCCAAAATCAGCTCGAACCCGGATAGAACTCGAGTTGGAACTGGTTTGAAGAACAGATAAAGGCTTATCCTTTCGATCTGGGTAATCACGGATTCTGGCAATTACTTCAATTGGGTGTTCAGGAGGGGGTTCCTTGTTTGCAGCGCAATTCGGGTTGGGAGAAGGGTGTACTTGCGGTGTTGATTTGGGGCCATGGAAGTTGAGTCGGTGCTTGGACTGTGGAGTCTTCATCTGGGTGGAGTAGTTTTGTTTGGAAGAAGGGGTTGGAGCCATAGTGGAAAATTTGAATGTGAGAAATAAAGATTGAAATGAGAAGAAAGAATTGAGAAGAAAGATTGAATTGACTTCTCGGGTTGAATCTGCGATCTAATTTTGTATCACAAACGAGAAAGAATACCGCAAGAAGAGGTAGAATATGGAAATGAAGAAAATGAAAATATTCGGTAGAGAAAGAAGAAACAACCGAGGGTTTTGAAATTTCAAACAAAATGTAGCCGTTACAGTTTACAACGTCTATATGTGTTTCAATTTATCTTTTCACGGGACAAAATGAAAATGACCTAAAATAAGTAACTCGCAAAACGATTCCAAATAAAAATTTGGACGTTCAGCTCTTGGATTGGATCTTCTTCAGAAATGAAACTTGAACATAACCCTTATTTTGCATTTACTATTGATATAATTACTTATTTATTCTCTTATTTTTCTTTTAGTTGAATTTATTATTTATTATTGTTCGGTTCAATTTAATCTTTCATTTATCTAAATGAATTCAATTTTGTCATTTCTAGTAAGGTAGAATTAATACCGTATTCGTACAGAACATGTGTCAAATCATGAAATTTTTATTTATTTATTTACTTTTTTAATTTATTTTTCTAAAAAATTATAAATTGTCACGTGTCAAGTTACTATCGTGTCACGTGACAATTTACCGTCGTGGCATGTGACAATGGTGATAGTTATTTTAAATTTATTATTCTATTTAAATTTTTTGTTCAATTTAGTATCACTAGTTTTTAACTATTTTTAAATACTCTCCTATTTAATACTAAATTCTTAAATAAGCTTAATTATAACTTATACATACATGTTACGCTAATTTTTTTGAATAAATAAATCAAATTACTTCACCTAAATACTTAAACTATGTTATTTCTTACAATAAATTTTTTTAAAAAATTAATAAAAAATTAAAAATTTCACGGCTTGACACGTGTCTTGTATAGTGTTAACTCCAACTTAATGAAGATGACCAAATTGAACATTTTTAAATAATTGGAAGACTAAATTGAACAAACCAATAATAAAAAAACGAAATCGAACCAAACCAACAAATTAGGAGATTAAATCAGTAATTATACTTGTGAGACCCACTTTTTACCTCTTGAGTTAGGCCCAGGCTAAGTGATGAGGCCCAAGTCAGCCCTCTTGCTTTTGGCCTTTTAGAAAAACTATTCAGCTTTTCTACCATAGCTCATCCTCCAAATTTCTTTACTCTTCACAGTTTTGTTTTGTTCTTCTCTAACTTAGTTGTTTATACCCATTCAAGCAGAAGCAAAGCTAGGGCTAGTGCAAACTCCTACTTCGAGCTCACCGAACATTCTTCCTCTAACTCCTTAAGCAGTTTCAGGTTCTAGTGTTTCTTCCTCTTAGGGTTCCCCTTTACAATAACTTTTGTCAAGGTAAGGGAAGCTATGACTTTAATGTTTTTTTCTAAGTGTCTTGCGTGTTTTTGGTCTTGATTCGTGCTTAAAATGCTATTTTGATGTTTGTTGTTTGGGATTTTGGGTTTTTGCATACTGAAATGAGTGAAAATCTGTCATTCTAGCTTAAGCGAGATCAGTCTAGCTTAAGCGAAAATAGGCAGAATTTCACTTTGTTCTCTGTTCGAATTTTAGCTTAGGAGAGATCAGTCTAGCTTAAGGGAGACCAGTCTAGCTTAAGTGAGATCAGTCTATCGCTTAAGCGAGACTAGTCTAGCTTAAGCGAGAATTGCTGCAGAATTTTAATTCCTTATTTTAACTTGTGATTGACTGGGTTAATGTTAAAAATATGATGTATGAAGCTATGCATGAATGATATGACATTGTTTTTGACCTGTACTTGATGTGTTTAGCTTGTGATGATAATGTTCTGAAATAAAATGTGGAGTGTTGATGATGAAAAAGTTTCAAGAGAAATTTTTGGTAATTGTGTGGTTAGTGTATGCCTTGATATAAGAGATGTCTAGATAAAAGAAGGTATTCTGAACTCTGATAATCGTTCACACTGTTGGGAATAGTCCAAAAGGGACTCACCCTTAAGGGGAGATTGTTGGAAATAGTCCAAGTGTGAGTCAAACACTACAAAAAAAATAGCTATTATCGACGGTCAAGATCCGTCGATATCAACACAAATTCGTCGGTAATTAACAGATTTCTTGTAGTTAAAGTCCCACATTGGATAGAATAGACAAAGTTAAACACTATATAAGAATAAAAACTCATAACACCATTGCCTTAAGGTTTTGGGGTTAAAATGGTTCAAAGGTCTTATATGTGTAAGACTAATGTCGTATAATCATATGGAACCACAAACCATATATATGAAAATATATATAACCCAACACACACTCATATAGAGTATAATGAATTATGTGGTGAGTGTGGTAGGAGATCCTAGTCTGGGGATGTGTTTGGGATGGGATTAACCTTGTGTGTGTGTGGTTGGGTGATAACCCTTATGATTATTCTTTGGTTGTATGTTGCATGAGAGTGGTAGAAGATGTTGTTGTTTAATTAGGCTCCCTGGTTTCTTTGCTACTCATTGTTGAACCTTTCTCCTTATGAACTAGATATTTTAATTTCCCACTATTTCAGGTTTAATCTATGTTCAAGGTATTGTGTTGTGTCTTTGAGTATTCCTTTCAGTATATTATGGATAATTGTAATAGTTGACTCTTATATACTTTATGTCGGTACTCTATTTTATACCATAAACATATGATATTTTATTTGATTAAATTTATTCTATTAAATTGAGACATTACAATCCCTTTACTATTTTATCGTAGATTATTTTTATAATTCTTTCCTAATTGTATTGATTTCATTTCAAATTAGCACGATGAATATGGATTTCAATTTATTGCTGCTCAATGTTACATTTTAAACTGCAATGACGTTAAATAAAGTAACATGTGTCATTGTAGCTCGGGCGAAGTTATAAACAATGACCAAAATAATTAATGTGAAATTAAAAAAAAAAGTGTTTGAAAATATTTAATAATTTTATGGGTAATTACGAAAACATTGGAGCTGGTATTAGTCTCAATTTTTTATTATATTATTTTATTTTATTAGGTTAAATTTAATATTTATATTACTTTGAATATATTTATAAAAGTACAAGCATCAATTCATCTCTTTTTAACATCGTAAAGAATCATTCGTTGATCCAATAAATTATGACAAATTGACGTAAAATTACTCTCCAACCAAACTCTCTAAAAGTGTTTCTTCCAAGCATGCTTCAAAGCATGAGTGGTGATAAATATAAGTTTGTACTCTTAAAAACTAAAATACCACCCCACATATTCACCAAACTTTCTCAAAAAATGCTACCACATAGCTAAAATAGGATAAATCCTAGTTGCATCATAATATTCACCTTAAGTCAATTAATATATGAAAATTGTCATATTAGGTTCTTAAATGAAAGTCAAATGAACCCATGACTTGAATTAAGAAATATCAATTAATGGTATCAAAACCCTTAGTTATATCAATCTTAATAGTTTCATTATCCTTGGGGATGACAAAAATATTCGTGCCCGAGGTATCTGCGACGGATAGTTACTACTCGCAGGTAGCAGATATTTTAATACTAGCTTATAAATGGGTTGGGATTGGGTATCATATTATCTGTACTCGCGGCTACCCGTTACCCGCAAAAAATTAAAATTAAATTTTAATTTATATTTTATTAAGTTAAATTTAATTAGAAATATATTTTATTAGGTTAAATTTAATTATAATTATAATTTAATTTAATTTATATTATTTTTTTATAATTTTATTTAAAAAATTATAAAATATATATCTTTTCTAAATATTCGTGGGTATGCGGGTATCCACGTGTATCTGCGAATTTTAAAAAAAATTACATGTAATTTTTAAACAGATACCTGACAAGTAAACAAACAGGTAATGGATTGATATTTTTCTTGCGAATCGGGTTACAGGTAGACACTATACGTGTCCGCTCTGATCCGTTGTCATCTCTAATTACTGTCCTTGTCCTTATTAGAAAGAAGATTAATAACTTCAAAAATAATATAACTTAAAATTTTTGTAATGATTTTGAAATGAAAATGAACTATATTTCATGATCTGACTAGCCACGGAAGCATCACAATCACAACTAAGTCTTAAAAGAATGTTAAGACCATCACAAATCCAAAATCTCATTAAATTCTGTAAATTATTCCACCCTCATTCTTGATTTTATAATCTTCTAGATGTACAATTATTGTTTCAAATAAAATGTATATGCCATAGATTTCATCATATGCTGTTTCAAACAAAATCTATATGTTTCATTTCCATGTGATTTCTAATAAGAAACGAAATCGTTGCTGCAAGACGTTGAGGTTTCTTGAACAAAAAAATTGATATGCAAATATCAATGAATTCAATGTATCATATAAGCAACCAATATTAATATAATTAATTAAATGCAAACTCCATGATTAATTCACAAAAAACATCTAAGATGGACTTTTGAATTTAAGATATAATGCCCTTACCCCCAAAATAAGAGACAGATGAAATAGCCAAATAGGTCATGATCATGAATTTAAAGACATGCCCCAAACATCAGGGCCATAACGATTCCAAAGAATACTACACTGGGGCAAAGAAGCATCAGGTTGAAACAATGCAAATCAATTTTTAATTTGTCGTTTCTCTAAAAATATTTTTCTTTAAATTTTAAGCTGTAAAAGAATGGATTTGAATTTGATTGCCTAAAGGATGTTTTAGTTATGGTCTATCAAGGTGAATAGAGTCTAAACCTGAAATGAAACTCTCTCAAATGTCCATAATTGAATGACGTGTAAACAGTTATTCCTTAAGAAAGAAATATGTTACATTTAAACTTGGATTTACGTAGAAGGTTTAGTTCCATTCCATCCGTAAATACATGTTACAGTGGTGTTTACTTCCGTTCATAAATTCTTGTTTACAATTTTGGGGAACTATGAACAAATAGTATCAAGAATAAAGAAAAAAAGAAGACAAGAAGATGAAAAACTGAGGTTTGCATTGAGAAAAAACTCAAGAAATCACAAAGACCCTTAGCTCGCCTCTGTCCCCTCTTGTGATGCGGGTATCTGAGTCAAGATATGTAACTTCAAATTCACCACTTCCTGTATTGGAAGAAGGCCTCAATGCATCCGGAATTCGAGGCACCTCTAATGGTGGCAACTGTGCTAAATTCCCAGCTGTCTTCACAGTGGTTTTCTCAAATACTATCTTTATCTTTGAAGATCCTGGGACATTTGCCAAACCACAAAACATTAAAAGCCACTCTCAGGACTGTACAATACTGCAAAAGCATGAAACATAAAACCAACCTATAAGTTCAAATTTGTGAGCCAATGTGGCTGTTACTTCAAGGGGTGGTAGTGGCCATGGAGCACCCAACTGAAGCTCCACTATGTTATCAAAATCTTTGCTTAAGATGTCAATGCGTTGAAAAACCTATCAACACAAAAATGCATGAATGCTATAAATATTATGCATAACATAACTAGTAATTGGAAAACACTTGCTGAGATTGTAAACAAACGCAGATGCATAGCACAGACAAGAAAATAAACAAGAAAATATATCATAATCTGTAAAAGTCTAACATTGTTAGAGATCCCCACTAGAGATGTATATAAATGGGGGTAACCTTATTGTGGCATAAATTTTGGGGTTGAATTGAGCCATAACGTAAATTCAGAAATGTCTATCCTAGTGATTGGTATTGAAACTATAAAGTCCTTTCAAGACATCTTCGAATAAGAGGAAGTAGAGTGTTAGGTCTCACATCACATTGAGAAAGAGATAAGGCAAAAATAATGGATATAAAGAGGTCTTGAACTAGAATTTGGTTGGGAAGTGAAGAAACCTGTCCAAGAGTTATGGGAAGGAGTCTTCCAATGGGAGGTCCAGGGCGACTACCACCTAGAGTTCGAGATGAGAATGCACTGCTATATATGAGTTTCCATCTTCCTTGCAATTTATCAAGACCATCGGAAAGATCCACAAGTCCTGCAGCAGCCTCAAGTTCCTTAGCCGCACCGTCAGCCTTTCGCAGATCATCTTCATTAGCAGCAAGACCTCTATTCAGCCCAGAAACAGCACTCTGCACTTATTTAATGCTCAACTCAACCATAACAAACATAACCATAACTAAAACCACAATCCTAAGATGCCGACTCACCAGCAGATTCAGCTTCAGAGAGGAGATGGAATCAGAAGTGTCCCCAGCGTAGCCGGAAGAATATGCAGCAGGTTCAGCCACGCCCACGGCAGATTTGACCAGAAAAGAAGGCCTGCGCTGGGAAAGTTTTGGCGCGAGAAGAAGAGTGTTGCATCGGAATCTGTGAAAGGAAGAAGAGGAAAAAGAAAAGGGTGGAGGGTGGGGAAGAAGGTTGAGGGAAGCCATGAAGAAAGGGTGGGTTTGGGAATGGGAAAGTGTGGAATTTGGAAGAGATTTTTGTAGAAGGTATGTGATTGAGATTTGGGTGAGAAAGACAGGCCAAACACAGAAGAACGGGGTCTGAATGGAACACGCTGACAGAAAGAGGTGTGACTTTTTCTATGGTCGCCTCTGAGTGCCACGTAATGCTTTAACGTTTTTTTTTTAAATGTTTATTAAAAATCAAGCCACTGTTTATGCATTGCCTACTTTTTTTTTTAAAAAAAGAAAAAGAAATTTGAATAAACTTGAATATTATTGATCATTGATAAATACTCGCGATAAAGACTTTTTATGTAAAATTTATATATATAATGTCAGTATATATTTATAGAGATGTAAAACCATTATTATAGTAAATAATATTCGAAGGTAGATACTATGTGTCTAAACATTAACCTAAATTGCCGAAATATCTCAAACACGTTTGACTTGTAAGTCATTTAATCATAATTTACTTGGCCTAAAAATATAAAATACCATTTGCATTGAATGCAATTTTTAATTATATTAGTGAGATAACTTGACTAAGCAAAGGCTATGGATTCCTTTTGAAGTCGTATTCATCTTCTATACATTCTTATAAATATAAAAATTCTCACCTTGATGTTTCAGTTTTTTTTAATACTTGTATAATTTTAAAATTACTTTTTGAATAACAATTAAAGTGGAAAAAACTTGAGAGATAAAAGACATAGGACTCAAATAAGATACAACTGGAAGGACAACGGCAAAATAAGACGTAGAAAAACATGCCATAGACTTATGACATTTTATTTTTACACATCCTATAAAGGTGCAAAAAACAACATTGAGGTGCAGAAGAAAATAATACCTCAAGGATATTTTTTAACAAAAGCCCATCAATCCGCCCTTTCGGACCTTCCTTCTTTTGGTCCATCGTCGGTGTTGCCAACTTGCAGCCAATAATAAATTCTGTCATAAAATATTTAGGGGGCTTCTCCCTGCAACCCCCAAACCTTCTCCTGTATTTCCAATAATTACTCTTTTGACTCTCTGTTTTCTTCACCCCCAAACCAACTCCACCGCCTTCTTCTCCTCCCGCTTCTCCTTCTCCATCCTCTCCTCTCCCTCCTGCCCCTCCGGCGAAGACGTCGCCTTCCTCATCGCCTCCTCCACCCACTTCCCTGCCCTCTCCATGGGCCTCCCCCAACCCTCCCCCAGCTCAACCTCCTTCGCCACACTTTGACCCCTCCCTCAGCGATATTAACGACAACCACGTTTTTAATTTCAATTTTTTTTTAAAAACGGATTTCGGAATCCGTTTCATATTTTTCTGAAACGGATTTCGATATCCGTTTTACAAATTTTAATATATTTTTTGTGAAACGGATTTCATAATCTGTTTCAGAAAAGTATGAAACGGATTCCGAAATCCGTTTCACAAATTTTAATTTTTTTTCTAGAAACGGATTTCGGAATCCGTTTCATACTTTTCTGAAATGGAATTTGAAATCCATTTCATACTTTTCTGAAACAATCCGTTTCACAATTTTTTTTTGTGAAACGGATTTCGGAATCTGTTTCATACATTTCTGAAACGGATTCTGAAATCCGTTTCACAAATTTTAATTTTTTTTTGTGAAACGGATTTTGAAATCCGTTTCATACATTTCTGAAACGGATTCCGAAATTCGTTTCACAAATTATTTTTTTTGTGAAACGGATTTCAGAATCCGTTTCATACTTTTTTGAAACGGATTCCGAAATTCATTTCATAAAAAAACATGAAAATTTATGAAACGAATTTTGAAATCCGTTTCATACTTTTGATTAGGGTCAAAAGGGTAATTATTGAGGGTACAGGAGAATGTTTGGAGGTGCAGGGAGAAGCCCCCAATATTTATTAAAACATATTTCTATAATTGAAATTTATTATCACAAAATTTGGTGGATTTCATAACTTATTTAATCATGACAGTATTGTAGAAAACAAATAAATATATGAAGAAGAGGATTGTGTAGTATTGTAAAAAACAAACAAATACACACAAAGCTAATCTTAGAAGTCACAAGTCAATAGGCCCAAAACATGAATCTATGCTAACACTCCTTCAAGCTCACAATGCTATAACAAAATCCATTGAGAGTTTGTAAAATAAAAAATGAAAGCGTAAAATGAAGTACGACTTGATGAACAAATGATAAAGATATATTGTCAAGTTGAAGATGATAACGAGTAAAAGGACAATTTGTTTCAATATGCTAGTTCGTTCATGAAAAACAGAGTTGCAAGTAATATGAATAACACTTTTATTGTCAAAATGTAGAGGCACAAAATCTTTCAAATAGACACTCATATCTGCAAGTAACCAACGTAGCCAAATAATCTGACAGGTAGTCGAAGTCATGGCGCGATCATGTTCCAATCCACATCACAATAGGCACGCAAGTTTAAAGACGACGTAGAAGAAAGCAAAAGAAACTGAAACTGAATGCCCCAAAGACATGAGAAAACAAAGAACAATACCCTTATGAACTATTGTGGGAGCTAAAATAGACTCACTGACAACATGAACAACATGTGTACATTAATACACAAAAAATAATCATCTTAACAAGTCGTCATAACCAAATCAAATATAAAACAAAAATAAAAAAATGAAGCACACAGTGGAAGCAATGAACAGAACATGATACAAATCCAATATTAGAGAATTATAAATACCTTAAAATGGTTTAAAAAACACAAACCTACAATATGGACATATGCTAACAAGTCTCTTATGTTTTTTTAATTTTTTTGATAAATGTTAGCCAATTTAAAATAATTGCTAAAAAAGTGTGCCAGTAGCACTCTGATGGAATTGTCATGGAGGTGTTAGATTATGCATATTGACATACCAATCATAAAGAACATCAAATCATATCATACAATAAATTATTCCCAATATATTAAGAGCAAAATGCGAAAGCATACCTGATTAGTTATTAAAAATAATGTAGATGAACGAGTGGTACCTGATCTTCTATCTATAGGACACCTGAAGGTTTTCTCTTGATTTTCTCTTCTTACGAAGAGGAAGAGAAATGAACAAAAATAATAATACATATTGTCCTTACAGATGAGAACCATAATCCTTTACGTAACTTCTTTCAATTATTTCCTTAATTTTAATATTTCTAATTTGCTCTTTTATCAAATTAAAATGTTGTTAGTATCTACATAGATAATATATCATGACACACACATATATATATATATATATATATATATATATATATATATATATATATATATATATATATATAAAGCAAAGCCAAATTAAAGTGAGAAACTTGTGTCATGCTTCAAGTCTAATGATAATATAATGAGAAGCGTGTGTTAACAAATAATGAGAACTTTAAATATAATTTAATCTTATAAAAGTATATCATAAGATAAAGCTGTATTCATTTATGCGTTATAAATTTATCATATTTGTAATCAAATGTAGGATTTTCGATCCATTCTCACGTATTGAAACGTATATATTTCGAACATAATAGTGAGTTGAAAGAATAGTGACATAGTTTCTTTTCCATTTCATATGATGTGTGTCTGCAACGTATTAACTAGGTGTTCACATTAAAGAGAGTGCGACAAATTGGTAAAATTTGTTGAAAGAAATAAAGTGCACAACTCACTTTTAAATGTGGCTACAGGAGTAGCTATGGTAGTAATAAAGGATCATTATATTCATATAACATCAAAATAGATTTTCTATTTTTTAAGTGTAAAAATGGGTTGGAATCCGCAAGTCAATTCGGCTCATCACAAGTTTGGGTTGGGTTGAGTTGAAATTTTTTTACAAATTTCGATATAGGTTAATTTTTAACCTGACACACCCGGGTTGAATCCGTAGTGAGCCGGGTTGGCTTACCAACCCGCAAATAAAGGGTTACACAAGTGTTCTTTTGTTAAATTGGACTTCGTATTTTTGTGATTTTGGTTTGTATTTGGATTGTATTAAAGTTTATTTAGATTTTAATTAGAATTATAATCTAGTTTTGACTAAAAAAAAGTAAAAAAGTTGTATTTTTGAATTAAATGAACCCGTGAGCCAACCCATTTAACCCACCAATCTACGTTGAGTCAAGTTGAAATTTGTTTGACTTATTACTAAGTGAGACAGATTGGATTAACTCACTAAATGATCAACCCGTTGTAAGTCAAGCCAGCTCGAGTCAAATTACCCGTTTTGACAATATACTATTTTCTCTTTATTTGACCAATATAAAAGGGCATGGGAGAATCAATGATTGATTTAAATATACATACCCGTTTGGTGGTGTTTCATTGATTGGTGTATGAAGAGGATTTTAATGAAAAGCTCTTGCATTGTTCACACTTATTTAAACTCTACTTCTTCAAAGTACAACTTCACTCAATTCTGGGCAACAACATGGGTGCAATTAATACACACAGTCTTTTCCTTCTCTTCTATAGTTCATTCTACCCAAATTGTCAATATGTATATATAATTTGTTTTAAAAAATTTAAAAGCTGCTAATTAGTTTTTTTTTTAAGAATAAATAATTTATATTATAAAAGACCTGCAGTCTACTCAAATGTAGGGACCTCAACTATTTAAAAGAAAATATTGGGATCAATAAATTAGTGTTGTACAATTTTATTTTGTGCTAATAAAAGCTCATAATATTAAATCATAAAGAAAAGGCAAATATATAAAGCTTGATGATCTTAAAACGTTAGGAAAGACAATTCGTGACATTTACGGCCTTTGGATTAAGAATTTAGTAATTTCTAATATATATATATATATATATATATATATATATATATATATATATATATATATAAGAAATATGTTAAATTTGATTTTTGTTAAAACGATTATTTATTTTTTAAACTAATTTGTTTGAATAAAGTAATTTGAATTTATTAAATTTTAACTATTGATTTGAGTATTTTAATTATAATTAAAGTTAAAAATATAATTAAATCTTAAATAATTTTTAATAGAATTACATATAACCTTAGTTGACATTAAGTAAAAAAAAAAGTGTTTGACATCAATTGGAAAATTCTGTTAATATTAGTTAAAAGAATATAGTGATTAAAAAAATTAACTTTCATAAACATATGTAAAAATTAATATTAAAATTATGGCAAAAAATGTTATCATATAAAACATGTGTTTCTATATTTTAGAAGTTATCTGTTACCTTCACGACTTAAAGTCGTGTTAGTCTTGTCCAAGCACAACCTTGATTAAATGTAATTCATTAAAATTGAGGTGTTTGTTGATTCTTAGAACTTCAAATTAACACTAAAGTCATACAATGAATGTATAACTTCACTTCAATATGATAAATGTTATCTAGGATGGTGATGACTTCTTTACAACAAAATCATATATACTTAACAAAATTTATCTTTAAACATAATTTTTTTTAAAAAGGAAATTCATACCTCTAATTTTGAAAACCAAATTGACTTATGCGGATAAAAAAATCATTATCAAATTGATACACTCATACCAAAGTATGTATCATCTGAGTAATTAAATCGAATCATATATTATGTATAATATAATAACACAAATTCATTCTTAAATTTAACTTATATATATATATATATATATATATATATATATATATATATATATATATTTATACATTAACAAATGATCTAACACGATAAATTCAAACAAATAATTAATTTTGTAATATAAACTTCGAATAATTTATATAATTTAAAAAAAATCATTTTTATATCTAACTTATGTGAAATTTATAACTATATATATGTATATATATTAAGATATTGATTTAAAAAGATGGTATTATTTAATTATTTTTGGAGGAGGGGCTATTTTACGTACGCTAACGAATCTAAAGACACTGTACTATTCATGCCCTCTCCCACAGGACCCTCTACAATCATCAAATGCCTTCTTCACCTTTCACTGCTGCACTGCCACAAATTCTTGAGTGCCCTTCGCTTCCAAAAACTTGTTAAAATATAGTTAAAGAATGACGTATAGAAGTAGGCCAAAAAAATAAAAAATAATGAGATTCGAGAAGATTCATATATTTAATTCACTACTCAAAAATTTTAAATAATAAATTCATCAATTTTGCATATACTAAATCTTTTTATTTTGACTTAATATAAAATTTAAATGTATATTAGGATTTCTCAACTAAGTTAAATAGATACTTGTGTTTTAACTTTGGATGGAAAGAGAAGAGCAGGGAAAGAAACATTTTAACCAAAAGTTCTGGCATGTACCCAGTAACAATCAATACAGCTTCTTCATGACAATAGTTTTGGTAGTTGGTGCAA
This sequence comes from Vigna unguiculata, assembly GCF_037176805.1. Lineage (NCBI taxonomy): Eukaryota > Viridiplantae > Streptophyta > Magnoliopsida > Fabales > Fabaceae > Vigna > Vigna unguiculata. Next base: position 36,365,449 of record NC_140798.1, read on the forward strand.
ATCAAGAAAAAAAGAAGAAGAAGCTATATTTGATTGACTTAGTGGTTAAGATTTATTTCAATATTTATGCAAGCGTATAGGCCAACATTCATTTTAAAATTTATACCGATTCATGCATTTCAGTCTTCTGCCTTTAACTTGAGGTAGGGTTAGTTATGTTACTTTAGAATGCAAATTTTCTTGAAGGAAGTTTCAGAAATCAAATATAAAATAGTAACTTCCCTTTATAACAAAAAAACAGAGTTTATTAAAGTTATAAACTTTTACAATACAAGGAAATAATTTTTTTTTTATAAATAAAGCACATACATTAAATTGAGTTAATACAAAAACTGAATTTTATTTTACAGTTTAAACAAAATTTTAATTTGTGAGAACTTTTTTTCGTTAGATATATAGGCGATATCAATAAGACATTAGTCTAATCCAACTCATCTTTAAGAGATTGACACCACTTTTAATCAAAAATCTTAAGACAAAGAATTTATGAGTCTTCGTCTCAACTTTCTCATTTTTTATTTGATGTGTGACTTAGACTCACACTTAAATTCTCAACAATATTATAAAATTAGATTTAAAAGAATACATAAATTAATTATAATTTAAAAAAAATTATTTATTCATACTATATATATATATTTACATTCATAATAAATAATCTAAACAACTTAGCTGATTTTGGAAAAAAAAGGGTTTTAAATGGAAGGCGTTCCATTCGAAACTACACTCTTGTGGAAGCATATTAGTGTTTATTTTATAGTTTTTCTTACCTGTCTTTGGTTAATGATAGAAGAAAAGCATGCACTCTGTGTATATAAATACAACACATCTTGATTACTGAATTGCATAGCATAGAGTGGTGGTTTTTGCAGAGGGAGAGAGATGAAGAGAGAGTGTCATCCTTTGCTGAGAGGAGGAAGAAGACACACTACACATTCTCTTTCTTCACCTGAGATGGAATCACTTAGAAGCATGTGTGAGGCTCTGTTTCCTCCTCTGCACTTGGAACATTTGGACGCAACAAAACACAGCACGAAAAGCGAAGCTGTGCAACATTTCTGGAAATCTTCAGCCTCTGAATTCTCCGTCCCTCAACAGGTACCACTTCACATCTTTCTTTGCTTATTTTTATATAATAATGATACCAGAAAGTTCAATATTTATCTTGTTCATGGAACCATAATCAAATAGATTGTGTGGGATTGATTTTGAATGGGGAGAACGAGGGTTAGAAACTGACAACAATCTTCAGAGACGCATGTGTAGGAGAAGATAGAGAGAAAGATTTTCAAAAACTTGTGGTTCATATATTGTTTTGTTTTATTTGTCGGTGGCATTACCAAAATTATTAACCTTGAAAGTTGCATTTTTTTAACGTTTTTGTCACATCTTCTATGGTATCCTTAGCAAGTGCATGTTGGGTTACTATTCAACATTGAAGACGACAATCGTCTACCACTTTCTTTTTCTTTCAATTTCAATTTTTTTTTCCTGATTCACAAAAATTTGATGTTGTGTGATTAAGTTCTTTGAATATACTCAAAATTAGTTAAGTTTTATGCCAATTTCAAAACTAATTTTAATTATTTAATTTTATTAATCATTTACGTATTTTTTTTTTTAAATTCCATTTCATTAAAACCATATGAAAAGACATTTTAAAAATATATAAAATAAAAAATAATATAACTAAAATATAATGATATTTTAGTTCACACTTTATAACTTTTTTTTACTTATATTCAGTTTGTAAGAAATATTACAACTATGCAATAATTTCTCACCCGTAACTTAAATATATACAAAACAATTTAATTAGCCAAGCAAGGTATTAAGAAGTTACAACGAATCGATAAACTCAGTTATATTTTTGATATTTGAATTGAATTTTATTTAACACATTCAACTAAAATTGAGTTATAATGAAATCATGAATTTTAAATTATAAAAATCCAGCTCAATTCGATGTAATAATAAATATTTAATATTTGTTTAACAATATTATAAAAAAACCTTTATTATATTTACTATATAAATAAGTATGATTTATATATATATATATATATATATATATATATATATATTATAATATTTTCACTATCTTATAATGATTAAAAAATATTTATATTGGTGCATTTTTCTTAATGAATAATTTTTTTCTTCCTTTAAGTCCACCCAACCTAATATAATGGAATTGAATGGAGTTAGATTATTAATTAATAAAGCCAACTCAAGAATCCAATGAAATTTAATTGTTAAAATATTTAAAAAGATAAATTGAACTCAACTTCCACCTAACCAGTAACAGTACACCTCTACCATTCAGGTTTTGTGTTTATTTCTATTGTATATGACTGTATTAAATGTTCAGAGTTTTTAATTATTTTTTTCCATAAAAAGAAAACTTTTTCTTCCTCACCCATCCATAAACAAAGTTGTTATATTTTATTTTTATTTGAAGGAGACAGAAGGCATCTCCTCCATATGTTATAAATGGAATTGAATGATATTCGTGATTATTATCATTTTTATATTTTTTATCACAACTTTTTATGAATCTACCGACTTCTGCTTCCTTAGTTAATGAGTTTCTATCGGCTCATCCATCCACTTGTTACTACTACTGATATTTTAAAACATATTCAATCAAGTTTAAAAATCAAGTAAAAAATATAATATGTACTTGAGCATATGCAATATTTTTTGTTACATTAACTACACTTAAAAAAATTGTTAACTAAATAAAAATATAATATCTATCCGTGATCATTATACTTTTTTGATAAATAAAAATATTTCCGACTATCAAAAATTCATTAGTGAAATATTTAATCGATCAATTTTATCTTCGTATAAAAGAATTTGTCATACAACTAAAAATAGTTGATAATCATCAAAATCTGTAACTAAATATTGTGTTTTGGTTTCTGTTTTCTTCTTCCATTTCTTTTTTTTTTCTTCTTCCTCCTCTTCATTGGTTGTAGGTCATTACTGCATTGTTGTTATTGTATGGAATTTGGATTTTTTGTTAATTTTTTCTGTACTATTTTTCTATTATGTTTTTATAATACATCGATTACCATTAATTTTAATATTTTAAAATATATTAAAAAAATATTTAAAATATTAATTTACTGTATTTTTAATACTGAGGACAACATTAAAAAAATTAATAAAAAATCTGGACTTGCATACATGCATCCTCTTACTCTTCCTTCTTTTATGTTATTGTTGTTTTTGTCATTGTCATTGTTGCCATTGTCTTCTCTCGGCCTCTTCTTTTCCCTTCTCCTTCTACTCTTCTTCTTTCTTCTTTTTCTTCATTTTCAATTAATTTATAATAAATATTTTCTCAGATTTAACAGAAAAATCGCCACTCATTTTATTAACTAATTTTTTAATGAATTTTAAAATATATATTTATTCACAAATTTAATAACACATTTTAAAAAATATATATATTTATCCACAAATATATATTTTAAAATTGTACATTTTCTTGTAGTGTTAATATATTGGTTAAAGGCAAATAGTTAAACATAAAATATTATAAAAACAATATCAAAACTAAAATAAATATATTATTATTAATTTCTTGAAATATAATAATGAGTTAATGTAAAATATTATTAATATTCATAGTATGATAAAAAAAAAGGAGAATGGAAGAAAAAAAATCAAGTCAATAAATAACTAAACTTACATAAAAGATTAACAAGGAAAATTAATAATTATTTAAAGGATACAAAAAATAAATAAATACAAAAAGTAAGAAGTTAACAATTTAAAAAATGTTACTCCAAGTAACTTGAAAAACTAACTATAGAAAAATGTCACTTCAAATAGCGTCTCAAAAAACATTAAAAGCTCCAACAATTTTTTTTACCAAACACTGCTAATAAGATCAAACAAAGTCATACATATAAAAGAATTTCTTCAATTTTAAGGAACTTTCAGATAACATAAGTAAGAGGAACATTAGTTTTACTCAATGGTAGAATCTAAAATGTGAAATGTGCACAGTGTGCAGATATACTGATAAAAAGAGCTCTGAAAGAAGCATTGATATTTGTGAGATTGATCCTATGGATGCTGTCAACAAGGTTGGGCACTTTGTTGCTGTGTGGGACTCTCTGTCTGAGTAAGAAATGGCCTTGCATCCACAACTACTCAAATATTTCTTTGGACAACAGAGAAAAGGTTCTGCAGAAATGGTTTAAGCATCGCTTCCTCACACCTGTTAGACTTGCATTCCTTTACGTCAAAGTTCTGTGCCTCTTTGTTTTCTTCTCTCAGGTCATGCCACTTTCTTCATTCACAACTTCTCATTCATGATCATATATATCTCTTCCCTCTTTGTTACTAATTGTGTTAGTAATGGAATATTCCCTTGTATGCAGTGTGATGAGAAGGGTGAAAACCCAGCATGGGAAGCTATAGGATATAAGGTTGACAGTGATGAGATCACGCGCATGGTTCAGAAAGAGAGGCCTCTTGACAAGGGAATAGTGGAAGCTGCGAATGAGAGTGATTGGAGCCTGCCTAAGTCTCTTGCTGAGAAAGGTCTTGAAGTTTCTATAGATGCTGAAAACAATGTCCTTGGAGTAAAGTGTGATGTGGTAATTGTTGGGTCTGGTTGTGGGGGAGGAGTTGCAGCTGCTATTCTGGCAAGTTCAGGCTTGAAGGTGCTGGTTCTTGAGAAGGGTAACTACTATGCCTCCAGTGATTATTCTTCTCTAGAAGGGCCTTCTTTGAACGAGCTTTATGAATTAGGAGGAACTTTTGCATCCTGGGATGGAAAAATGGCGATTCTGGCAGGGTCAACAGTGGGTGGTGGATCTGCTGTTAACTGGGCAGCATCTATTAGAACACCAGATAGTGTGCTTAAGGAATGGGAAAAAGACCACAAATTATCAATCTTTTCCAGCCATGAATACCTTTCTGCCATGGACATGGTGTGCAAAAGGATTGGTGTAACCGACAAGTGTGAGGAGGAAGGGCTCCAGAATCAAGTTCTCAGAAAAGGTTGCAAGAATCTTGGTCTTCAAGTTGACTACGTGCCAAGAAACTCATCAGAACGACATTACTGTGGGTCTTGCAACTACGGTTGTACAAGAGGAGAAAAACAAGGAACAGAGGTCACATGGCTCGTTGATGCTGTGGATCACGATGCAGTGATACTAACAGGAACCAAAGCTGAAAGATTTATATTGGAAAATAACAAGGGAGGGAGAGTGAGAAGAAAGAAATGCTTAGGAGTAATGGCCAATGTTTTAACAAATAACGTCACTCGGAAACTGAAAATTGAGGCCAAAGTCACAGTTTCAGCCTGTGGGGCGCTTCTGACGCCACCTTTAATGATCTCCAGTGGATTGAAGAACAAGCACATCGGAAAGAATCTTCATATGCATCCAGTGCTAATGACGTGGGGGTATTTTCCAGACTCAAATTCTGATCTGAAGGGTAAATGCTATGAGGGGGGAATAATAACTTCTGTCCATAAGGTGGTATCCGAGGACTCTAAAGTGAAAGCCATAGTTGAAACTCCAGCACTGGGGCCAGCAGCGTTATCTACACTGGTTCCTTGGGTGTCTGGACCTGACTTCAAAGAAAGAATGCTGAAATATTCAAGGACTGTTCATCTGATCACAATCATCAGGGACAAGGGTTGTGGAGTAGTAAGGAGTGAGGGTAGGGTGCACTATGAGTTAGATGAATCGGACAAAGAGAATATGAAGGATGGAGTGAAGCAGGCACTGAGAATTCTTATAGCAGCTGGTGCTGTTGAGGTAGGTACTCATAGAAGTGACGGACAGAGAATTGAATGTAATGAGAATAATGAAAAGGAATTGGAGAGGTTTGTGGAATCCATATATGCAACAGGAGGGTCAATGTCACATGAAGAAAAATGGAGTATATATAGTTCAGCACACCAGATGGGGAGTTGCAGGATGGGGATGAGTGAAAAAGAAGGTGCAGTGGATGAAAATGGGATGAGTTGGGAAGCAGAAGGTTTGTTTGTGTGTGATGCAAGTTTGCTTCCAACTGCAATTGGTGTGAATCCCATGATTACTATACAATCTACTGCATATTGTGTTGCCAAGAGAATTGCAGCTTTTCTGGGAACAGGATAAAGTTTGATTCTTTGTTCTTTTTTATACAACCTACCATGCCCCTGCCAATGTAGATGAATAAATTATGGTGCCACAACACACTACAATAGGTTGTTTGGAAGTTTGAACAAGCATGTGATTAGTTACATTATAACCATTTTCCAATTTTTTGAGTTTAGATTCTTGAATCATTTCTCAGAATGTCACTTATTCGTTTCAGCTTGTCAATTTCAATGTGCCATTTGAAACAAGGAACTTTTCACATGGATATAAAGAGTTGGACATGGTTAATATCAGAGATACACCTACCCTCTATATTTAGGATACTGGTTAAGAAATGAAAGATGTTTTTTTGTTGAAAATAATATAAAAACATTAAAAAAATCGTAAAAGAAATGTATCTTTTACCTGTTTCGATAACAAAAAATCTATTTTTAATTCCTTAATTAGAGTTTACAAGACACTGGTTCACCTTTACCATATCCAAAATGCAAGACACTCGACGACCCACATGTGTCCGACACGTATCAGCCTCTTCTGTTTCCATTTTCTGACACCAATGAATCACAATTCGTAACGGTAATAACGGTTGCATCTTCTTCTCTACAATGAAACCTTCTTTCATTGTCTGCTTCTCTCAAAAACACCTTCTGCTAACCATCCGTTTGTGCCTCTATCGGATACATCACATTCTTTTGTGTTACAACAACATCAAACATGTTTTACTTCAAATAAATTTTGTTTATTTAACATAGGTTTTATAAAATAAAAGAGATGACAAATTGATTTAGGGAAGCTCCCTCCGCTTATCTCATCGAATTTTATTATTGTTAGAGACAGGAAGAGAAGAGAGAATGAGATCTGCGTGGTTCTTACAATATCTTTCCAAGTATAAATATTTTTTAATCACTTTTTTTATTGCTTTAATATGTATTTTAATCACTAATAGCTATTCCAGTTTCTGTTGCAAGGATTTTGAGGTTTCTGTGTTGTGGGGTTGATTGTATTTTGGCATGTTGACGTTGCCTCATGATTTTGCAGGAATTTGTGAGCTCTGCAGCTTTAAAGACAGATAATTAGGTAAACAAATAAACCAGATGGAGAGGAAAATGTCTAGCTTCTGGGGTCCGGTTACATCAACTACAGATTGCTGTGAAAAGAATTACGAATATTCATCTTATATTGCAGAATTTTATAACACAATATCCACCATTCCAACCATTCTTTTGGCTCTTGTCGGTCTTATAAATGCTTATAGAGAACGGTTTGAGAAAAGATTTTGCATTCTTTATGTAACAATTATGGCACTTTCCATTGGAAGCATGTTGTACCATGCCACGCTACAGCGTGTGTAAGTATTGAACTCTATCAATTTCTGCAGCAACTTATATAAAGTTTTGTTTGGTGATTTTTACTTTTTCATGTTGTTTGAGTTATTCAGCGTCATGCAAAATGAGTTTGGCATTTTGTATAAACGTTGGGTGAATATTTGAAGAATTCTTATTTAAGGTGATTGCAATGGCCACATCATATTCATACATTAGTCTCATATCAGGTCAAAATATTGATTTTGGTATACATGAAGAAAACATTGAGTTATTTTTCCGGCATTTATCAACAATTGGCACTGCTTTTCCTGGCTCAGAAAGAGAGTATGATGTATTGTTAAGTTTTGGGTGAGTATTTATTTATTGTTGAGTTGTTGCACTTTGATTTAGGCAACAACAGAGCGATGAAACTCCTATGATGTGGGAGATTCTGCTATACATGTACATCCTGTATTCCCCGGATTGGCACTATCCTCGAACAATGCCCATCTTCCTATTTGTGTATTGTGTTATCTTTGCCATTGTTCATTCGGTGGTGCGTTTTGGAATTGGGTTCAAAGTTCATTACATCATTATCTGCCTCCTCTGCAGTCCAAGAATGTACAAGTATTACATTTATACTGATTGTGTGCCTGCAAAGCGCCTGGGAAAGCTGTATGCAGTTACTCTTCTATTGGCAGGTTTGTGTTGGATAGGCGATCATGTTTTCTGCAAGCAAATTTCTAGTTGGCCAATTAATCCACAAGGTCATGCTTTGTGGCATATCTTCATGGGTTTCAATTCCTACTTTGCAAACACATTCTTGATGTTTTGTCGGGCTCAACAACTTGCCTGGTCTCCAAAAGTTGTCCATGTAATGGGTGTCTTGCCCTATGTCAAGATTGAGAAGCCAAAACGCCAGTAAAAGAAAACAATACAAGATGAAAATGTTTCAGTCATCATACATTTGGGTAAAGAGTAGTTAGGTATCAATGTTCTTGGCCTCTTTTTTTTTTTTTTTTTTTGGTTTAGAGTGGTTTACATAATGATTTATTTGTTTTTCGATATTCTGTTCTACACCTAGGACTTGTACCATACTTATGCCACAATACTCGATGCTTGTTTCACATCCCGGCAAAACTCCATTGATGACAACCAAAAATTTTGTAATATTGGTTGTTGTTGGATTTAGTTGAATCATCCCACATATTTATGTAAAATTTTGTTTAACCCTTTCTGGGTGATTTAGTATGTTATTTGTGTGGAGCATTAAACCTCAAACTCAGTTTGATGCTGCTTTAAAACTCGTTAGATCAGTATAGTGATAAAAGGTTTGAATAGTTGCTAGAAAGTCTTGAGTGCAAATATAGTTGCAACTAAACCAATGTTTTTAAAACTAGCCTGGTTTTTCAACTGGACAGGCTGTTTTATTCATCGTTCAATAGTTCAACTGTGAAGTATTAATACAATTGTTATAATAATTAAATGATGTTAAAAGTATAATGTCATAATTCTGTGATGTTGAAAACTAAATTAAAACATAAATTTATAGGTTTTTAACATTTAAAATACATATAAAATTACAACAAAGCATGTTATCGTACTTCAATTAAAGTTTCAGAAATAGATATCAATAAAGTTTATATGGAGAATAAAAAAAAATATTTCAAGTTTCTTAAGAAAATTTAAAATCATGTACTGTTAAATAATTTTATATTAAGTTGGTTTAGACCAATTTTACCTGGATCCCAAAACAGAGGTTGACACCATTGCATTGCTTTTAATGGTATAACTTTCTTTAATAAAGTAGGCGGTTAGGAATGTGATATTTAACGTTAACTTTTGTCTAGAGCCACTTCGTTAAGATTCTTTCCAAAGCTAGATGGGGAATCATTCTATCCACTGAGAAAGTGCATCGAAGTTCATATTCATTTTATAGCTACGAAGTTCTGGATGTTGATGGATATAAACATGATTTTCATTTGGAGAAAAATTATACTTCATTCCCAAAGGAATTCCCACTGCCTGGTTTTACATATGGAGAGATATTGCATATTTTTCGGCTTGCAGGAATATAAGATCCTTCAATTTCTTATAATCGAATCATTATCTATTCATCAACTAAAGGAGGTTTTCGTTCCAATTGCAACAGTGCTGACGGTCGAGTCACAAATTGAATTTCAAACATACCAAAGAATTAACCAAAATTTGCATTTGTTAAGGAATCCGAGGCATGCCAAAACTACACAGTAGCTGTCAACAAAATAAAAACGAAAAAAACACCATAGAAATGGGAATATATATATATATATCCTGTCAACATATAATTAGGGCAGCATTTGATAGTTGACAAAATTAATTGTCGATCGCATTAAAATATAGTATCAAACGTGATTCAAACTACATTTAAGGTAATAGAAAAATATTAACACCCCTCACCACCAGGAATTAAATACAGCACAGGCGTTCATATTCAGCCACCATGTGAATTATTTATATTTAAGATCATGAGTGAACGGTAGGTGTTCATGCAAAGCCATCAAATAACTATTCAACTATAGCCAGAAAAACAGAATGGAACTAACGGTAAACATACACTATGCACATCTTGACAGCTTCCGGACCTTCGATTAGTTTCACTCAAAAGATAGAAAACGCTTGTACAGATGTATGTAAACGAATACAATAGAAGGTGAGAACAAATACACCTCTCCATGATGAATCTAAGATTTTGGAATCCCCTGTTGTAAAATTTCTCCAAGCCTCAAATATAGAGCTTCTTGTTCATTGAACGACAGGTTGATTAATATCTGAAATGACCAGCGGTAGATCCACAAATTAAGCATCTTAAAATGTTAATAGATAGAAATATAAATTATACATTGTAAAATAAACATAATACCTGGTCCAAAATCATTTCAACCGAGAGACTTTGTTGCACAACAAATGACTGATGATATATATATGCAAACACGGCCATAACCATCTACAGCAAGACAAATTAGTCAAATTTTGCTCGTCATATAGAGACACATACACACATATACTCATCCCAGTCCTCGATTCAAAAGGTTGTGTAATGTCAACCCAGGTATATTTCCCCAGAGAGAGATTTGGGGTATGAGTTTCGTTGTCAGGGACAAAAAACAGTAGTTTGTGTAATATGAAGATTAAAAGTTGCGCACAAAGACAAATAAACATATAAAATCCCAAGTATTTAAAAATTATTGATTAAAATAATTTTCTAGATTGAAACATAAAGATAGTCTACCTGGCAATCCATTCTGTCAGTAATTCCACCATGTCCAGGAATACTATCACCAAAATCCTGCAAATTTGAGAACACAAGGCAAGTTTGTTTATGCTTGATCAAAATGGCTGATATTTGCGGTCTTCCATATTAGAAACACAATTGCATACCTTTATTTTAAAAGCCCTTTTAAAACCACTTGCAAAGAAACCTCCAAAAGGTGCAATAATCGAAGCAAACAAGCCAAGACATAAAGCATGCCATTGAACAGGTAGGATGGATACCTCCTTCCAAGGAAACTGTATAAAACAACATGTCGCAAGTTATGATTTTCAGATGTTCCATAAACCTGGATTGGCAACTCATGATTACAGAATAGTCACATCTTATATGCTGAAATGTAAAGTGGAAATAGAAAATCAGAGTGGTTGTTAGAAAATTTAGTTTTCTAAAACTATTAAGAATAGATATGTTTTGTAGTGGCAACTATCGGCGCGTTTGGATAAACAACATAACTGCACGCCTATTGAATGAGTGCTGATTACATTATAAGCTCAAAGGCCTTTTTGGCTGGAATATTCCTAAAGTACTTTTAAGAGAAAAAAATAAGAAAAATTAGTTCAGGTTCTCCATAAATTAAGACTAGATTATGCATAAACTAATTTATAAAAACTCTCATTTAACTTCTCCAAAAATTAGAATTTTGACTAATGTTAAGCTAGTTTTTACCTATGAAATACTTTATTTCATATTCTTCTTACTTTCTTCTTCTAAGAGTACTTTTAGAGAAGCATACCCAAACAGGCCTTAAGGACTATACTGAAATCACAGACTAGCAGAGCACTCAAGCTCATTTACGGTGTTTCATAATCTATTTTGTAAAACTTTTTGGAATACACTGAAAATATTGTATAGCAGGTTTTTGGAATAAGCCCTTTTATTTATCGGTTTACACAAGTATTTCTGTCATAAGACCACCCAATCTCTTCCAAATATTCCTTTTATACAAGAACAATGACGGTTAAAATGAAATATCCAAATCTGGATTTCTTTAAACTCATGATAAAAATTTGCCCAGCTAATTACCTAAAGACTGGGTCAATTTGAGTCAGACATTGGCTGGGCTATGCAACTCACTGACTTCTCAACCTTATCAGTAATTTTCACATTCTATACTTTTTAAGCTTTTTATTCTCTAAGAAAAAATTGAGGATACATTTTGTTATTTGAGGCATCAAATTGTACTTTTGGTGAATATTTTTACCAATATGGCCATGCACATGCACACTGTCAAGTAGATAATAATGTAGGTCATAAGATTCAAAATTCAACTGAATTTCAAGTGCTTACCCAGTGAGGGATCCATCCTGGTAAGGAGTAAGATTCTGGCTTAAACAGAGGACCAGGATCACAGTGAAGCCAACCAGTTGATAAATCCTGCATGTTATTACCAAAGAGATGTGAGCATTAGTCAATTTAATGTTGAATAACGCTTTACAATATGTAAGTTAGTTGTGGTATGCATTACACAGCTACCTTCCTTGGACAAGTTAGCCACTGAGAATGACCCATGATGTCAGCAAGCTACAAAATAAGATTTCAAAGATAAATATTATCATCTAGCTCATAACAACTTCATTAATGTATAAACACTCAAGCAAGAACTTAATTGCCACAAATGGTGATTCTGAGCAAGCTCTTTGACAGCTTATTTAGGCTGTAACAACCATTTAATAATGCTATAATTAGAGGAATATAAAGTATTAATAAGTGACTCATGTTGAGTGACAAGTGACAAACCCCCTACCAAAAAAATCCTAATAGTTTTGTACCGTCAATAACAAATTGAAATTGTGCTCACCATAAATGCAGAGATGATGGTGGTAACAGATGCCCCAATAAAACCCTCCCAGGTTTTCTTTGGAGATAACTTAATCAAAGGGGTTTTACCAAAGAAGAAACCAAAGATATAAGCAGCAATATCATTAATGACAATAAGTGTTGCTGGGAGAAGAAACCTGTACAGTAGTCCAAATGTTAAATAAAACAAGCAAGACATCAACATCAATACAATTAAAAGCAATGGGGGCAGGATATGACTTATTTCCTATAATAGCAGTGACCAAACAATAAATAAAATGTGTGAACAAGATGATTCTGTGGAAACACATAGAAATGCCCATAAAATCACTTTAAATCACAGCAGTTTAATAATGTCAGGCTATCATCACTAAACAGTACAATCTTTTATTGGGAAAAAAGTAAAATAATACCCTCACAATCAACCCAAGCAAAAGCAAACGGGAATGTAATTTAAAAATCAGCCCCCTGCATTTTGAAAAGTTGGCAATCGATCTTGTTTTACTGTTTTATTGTCTCTTATAGTCCTCTTTGATGAGAATATAATTATTTGGTCACCTGCCTAATCTTTTCTCCATCATTCCTATCCTAAGGCCTTGATTCCACCATTTGGGCAAGACCACATAACATCCTGTGTAATTCAGCCAACAAGCCCACAAATTATGTAATTCGTTTACACAATTCCTCGAGGTGATTGTTTTGGCATCAACTACCAGAAAAATAATATTTAAAAAATCATGCATAAAAAGTGTCCACATATGTGAGGAAGAGCATCGTGAAGAATAATACGATTTCATGCAAAAGAGAATCCTCAAAAAGAGGTGAAATTTTTTAGCATAATTATTAAATAATCATTTCCTTTTATGGGTTATATTACCAGAAAATCCCTTCAAAAATGCTCGCCACAGTGAAGGAGGACTGGCCAAATACAACAATTAGAATCATATGTGTCCAAGCATACTGGCCAAATTGGTACTTGTACATCTTTTTCTTCAATGTCAGAATGAACCACATAAATCCTACACTCAATCAATAAAAACGTGCATAAACGAAGTATTAGCCCCCCTACAATGTTGAAAAATGGCCAGTAAATGTAAAAAACTCGCTTGATGTTTGCCACAAATCTAATAGACACATTGCACAAGCACTGGCTAATGAACATTACAAGGATAACATTAATAAAAGTTACCTGCAATGTACAAGGCGTAGCAGATAACCATATGATACTTAATTAGACTGCTCACTAGCCGATATAAAACCATGTCTGAAGTTACAGTGTTAACCAGGCGTGGATTCAGAATACGTCCATAAACAAACAACATTGCAGTGAAGAAAAAATGCCTGAAAGAATAATGTGAACGAAAAATGAAAATGTCACTTAATGATTTAAAAATGACTTTTTAAATCATCATAAAAAGAATGATTGTACTGCTATGTGAGTAACAATTATGAACATACCAGTTTAATAGCCTAAATCCAGGCAGCTGCCTATCTTCATGAGCTCTCCTGAGTAGATTGAAAAGCTCCTTTGCCATGAAGATTTGAATAACCACTACCATTGCAGTGATGTACAGGTGACCCATATATATTATCAACACAAAGCCTCCAATCATCCATACAGATGAATATGCTCGAATTAGCATGGACTTGTATTTACTTTTGTCGTTAACAAGTAACTGGGTCCCATTTGCTTTGCTAACTTCCGGGATAACCTAATATAAAGACATCATAAAATTAACTTCAAATAGTATACAGAAAATTTTCCAGAATGATACTGCAAGGATTCAGTTCACATCATTTTCATTGAAACTAATCACATCAAATTCATCTATGGAGATAGCAACATTAAGAAGGAACCAAATAGTAATAATAAAAAAACACAGATTTAAAAAATAAAATACAGTACAATTTATCCATGCTTCCAAGTTTTATATTAGATAATTTTGACACCTTTTCATTTTCTCTTCAATTTTCAGGATGACACAGAGTAGGTTGAATCAATTTCTATAAGAAATCTACGAATACAAAATGCTTTTTGATAAGCAAAAGGAAAAGATGATTAAGTGATAAATCAAACTGTAATTAACTAACCTCATTTGAGCGTTTTCGGTGCCTAATCCGACCACTTGTGGTTGATGGGGAAGTGGTACTAGTATCCCTCTGCATTGGTCTTCAATTAGATTTCACCTTATTGGAAGACAATGTGAACAGCACATGTGTAGCCAGAAAGTAGACACCTGCAGAGTAAAATAGATGAAATATACTCCTTTATATATATGAAGCATAACATATCAGATATGATTCAATTTGTAGAACTTCCAAGCAAAAAAGCTAGAACAAATTAGCTTCCATTATATAGCACAAACTCGGAGGATAACAAAAGCATGAAAAATGAAGGTAACTAACTGTAGACTTAAATTTTAAGCAGGGAAGTTTAGCTAAATGAACTTTTCCAGTGATTCATTTTTCTTTAGTTCAATCCAATAGAGATCTTTATAGTTCACTATAACCATATTATCCACAGCCATTTGAGATTGTGCTATTAACTCGTATCATAAGTCTCATTCACCACTTGGAATAATAATCATCTTCTTCAACATTAGGATACCTACATGATCTTCTCACAGCTCGGATACCAATTATTTACCATTATTAGTCTTATCCCTCTTTCCTATCCGACAAAACATTTTAGTTTTTTATAAAAGAAAAAGTACAGATAATGAGTTTTAGTCATCTGCTCTATGTAATATGAACCAAATATCCGATATAACATTTCTGGAATTATAAAACATAATTTAACATGCAATAAATGCCTAATATGTGCAACTTTTTTATTTTCAAAGTACCATTACCACAGAAAAATCCGTCAGTTCTTTTTCGTTTCACTAACCCAAGCTCAGTGAGAAAAATTCAATCTTTGTCTGAAGCTTTCGTCAAAAACAGAAAATAACGAGAAGAAAAAGAGAAAAATCAAACACAAGCGTAACTTTAAGCTCTGACCGGAAAAGCCAACCAATATTAACTTCAATAAAGAATACATGAGGAATCCCACAACTATCAACTATTTTTGGAATCACTGAATGCACAACATCTGCTCAATCTATCAATTCACGACTTGCGACGACTAAATACAAACGTAGGCACAGTTGAAGAGAGTGGGAGTAGTAGTGGACTAGTAGTCAATCGGTATTCTCCAGGGACTCTTCCTCATAGATAAGTAATATTTATCACATGTTACAAGAACGAAATCACAAATTGACGCCAAACCCGACCCCGGAGTGTTTCCTTAAAGTGTTCCTACAACTCCTAATTTTCAGGAATCCCACATTTTCAACAAGTAGCGAACCCTAACAACATAGTCCACTACCTATTCAATAAAACACATTATCGCACAGCCTTCCCTATTAAAAAGAAGCACTCGCAGTAACCCTACATCACTATTCCACACTCTGGAACAAAGTCAATGTATTCCCTTACCCTATTTATAACTCCTCCGCTGTCTACAAAACCGTTAATTACACAGAGTAAAAAACTCGCAAAGAGTTTCCACAAAAAACAAATGCGCACAACTAAAACTTCATCTTCCTCTATAATTTTTCAAGGCAGGAAACAAAGCAAAACGACGAATCTCGAACATGATACATGAGAAGAGCTTCAGATTCAACATCATAGAGAGTTCCTTGAAGTTGAATCATATCTCAAAGCACAACAAATCACACGAAAATGAAAAAATAAACTGGAGACAAGCATATAAACATGTATAGCGGGCGAGAGTGAGATGGCCAAACAGCACGAAACCTGTTTCCGTTGTGGTGACGTTGAAAGACGGAAAAGACGGAGAGAGTGAAATGAAGAAGACAAAAGAGGAAGACTGAGAAATAATAGCTATCGAAGGTGAGAATAGAATATAAGAAACGCGAAGCAAAGCGCGCACACACACCGTAGCAGTGAAGCCTTATTCGCTTATTCGAAAGTAAGAGAACGAGAAATTCTCTCTTGCCGAAGCACAGCTCACACAGAAGAAGGGTATCATTATTGTGACGGAGTCTTTTTTATTTTTAATACTTTTTTATTACGAAACTATTCTCTTACTTCTTCTTTTACAACAAAAATAATAATATTAATAATATTAATAATAATAATATTTTTCTTTTTCTTTTTCTTTTTTTATTTCTGGTTCAGTTTTACTTGATTCTCGAAGAATCTTTTCTAGAAGGAGAGGTCAATTTGGGTTTGATACTTAAGAATAGTGACTGAGGATTCGCAGGAATATCGATTAGTTTTGGAGCATTAAAAATAGAGCAAAGTAGAAACAAAGGAGATGGATTCCACTTTCGAAATTTTCTATACTTGACAAAAAAAATGCACAAAAACAAATTCTTATGTACATATTTTTATTTCTTTTTATAATTTTATTCAATAATAGTCTAACAAATAATACGTCAACAAATATTACTAATATTCTTGCAAACGCAACCCCAAACAGAAAGAAATATACAGATAGTATCACTTTATTAAGTCAAAGAGAAAAGAAGAAAACTTAGTTTTCATTTTTTTTCTATTTTTTCTCTTCAATTTATTAAATTTTAACATGTATTCCTTCCCTTAAACTCCTTCCTCTCAAATATATACAGGATAAATGAAAATAAATCAAAACCGAAAGAAAACAACCAGATAAAAAGGAGATACAATAAAATATAAACATGTTACTGTTGAAATAAATACTTAAACCAGTCTATATATAAAATAGTTTAACCTTTTTTACCAATAATAAACTTAAAAATAGGCACAATATCACCTGACAAAATCTTAAAATGTGAAGAACAAATCTAAATTATAATCATATTTTGTAAATTTTCACTAAATTTTTATGATTATTAGCGAAAATATACGAGTTTATGTATTCCTAATTTTATTTTTATATGTTCAAAAAGATAAAATGTGAATTTTGTAAGAAGAAAAATTAAGGAGTTCTGTGTTATTTTTCATTTAAGGACTTGTGTGGTTATATATATATATATATATATATATATATATATATATATATATATATATATATATATATATATATATATATATATATATATATAAGATTACGAAATATAATTAATAATACGAAAAGTGAAAAAAATGAGTTAAAAATAAGAGAAGAGCTGGATAAAAATTTCTTGAAGAAATTTATATTTAAAGACTTATAAAACACAATCGTGCTTCAAACAGGAGAATGTTTATAAAGGAGAATTATTCACAAGAAAATTGACAGGTAAAATTCAAGATATGAAGTGATGCCTTTCGCTTTCGCTAACTTAGTTTGTAAGAATTGTCACATCTCAAATTCAAAAACATTACACTGCATTTTTAATTATTTATAAATTCTCAACCAATCTTCAACCCTTACCTTTTTTATTAGGTGCTTATAGGCATGAATCTTCACTTTTTTATTATGTTGAGAAGGTATAATATTTTTTTAAGAGTAATTATTTTTTTGTCATGAATTATAAATGATAATTCTAGTTAATTTTGAAAGATATAATAACAGTGTTTTGTTTTAGGATTCAGAGTTTTTGTACTGTATGGGTCGACCAGTCAAACGACCGTCAATAGATGAAATTACTTCGAAAAAAGTCTACAGTCATGTGATCAACAACGATCGATTACAATCAAATTTTTGTTCAGTGCCAGCAATTGGATTGTTCCTAAGATTTCACCCTAGGCTCCATTTATAAAAAGTTATGTGCAACAATCAACTCGGTAGCCGAATGGTCTCCCGTGGTGCAAATAGTTGGACTGTCCCCAGGATTTCAATATGGGATTTATCTATACAAGTTATATACAACAATCACAGGCCATTAGGTGTCTGAACCACATCATAATGAGCAACTAGTTTTGTGATTAGCGTTAACAAGTCAGTAATCAATTTAAAAGACAATTAGCGTTAACATGATTAAGTCGACCTTAATCAAATGTATGGTTGTTAAGACTTTTCTCTCGCATTTATTACGACATTATTGTTTTCTCCGATCAAACAATTTCAATTCTTGCATAATGCCTGATAATCAATCCAATCTACTTCAGACAAGTTTGTTTATATTATATTAGCAAACTTAATATTTTTCAATTTGATTTAAAGTGTTTAAGTGTTTTAAATCCAATGTCAAAACAAATTTCACAAACAATTCACTTATATTTTGGAACAAAACCACAAACCCTTTAATTAGCAGGATTCTCATGTTATTTTGACCACAATAACCAAATCATGCATTGCATTTCTTTCCAAAGATCATATTTTTTGGTACTAAAAATGGAAAATGAAGGAATCAAAATCAAAATCCCCTATATATTTTTTCTTTAATTATATGTAATATATATTATATTAATATAAATTAAATTAGGTAAAAATTTATTTCTTTTATAAAATACTAGCATAAACATAAACGTTATCGTGCACATGTGTATGCATTTTATAAATATATAATATTATATTAGTAGTTGATGATATTGTAGTATCACTAGGTTAATATACAACTGTTAATGAACAGGGATGTCAACAAAATTCGTATCCGCAGGTATGCACGGATAAAACCCGCAACAGATAGGAAACAGATTTTAAAATAATGGTGGTTAGATTCTTACCCCACAACGGAGTGAATTACTTCTAGATAATGTGGAGGCGTTGATGTGTCTCCAAGACTGGTTATGGACCAACATGGAAGGTAATAAAATTAACACTTTTACTTAGATATTTTAATTAAGTGATTGTTAGAAATTTTTAATGAACTTCTTATGTTTTGATGCTCTTTTAGATTAAAATTGGACAACATGAAACTCCATACAATATTGCAAGAGGTGGACATTGATGAAGTTAGTAATTTCTTTAATATTTCATTCAAAAATAAACTACAATATAAATTGTTAGGGATTTTTTATTTGTTTGTTTTTCAAGAATCAATCGAAGAAATGGGACTTGTTGATCCAAGCACTAATTATGGTTAAATATTTGTTTTTTTAAATATTTTTGTAAATACCCGCGGGTACCCGTGGATACCTGCATATATGAAAAAAAATAGGCGGGTACCTGCATAACGGATACCCGACAGATATGAGTACGGGTACGGGGCAAATATTTATCCAACGAGTAGGGTACGGGGGAGCTACTACCCGTACCCTACCCGACTCGTTGACATCCCTATTAATGAATAAAAAAAGAAGAAGAAAATAGTTGTTAGAATAAATTTTTTAGAAAACATGTAAAAAATAATTATTAGTCTTTAAAAACAAATAAATAATTAGATTGTACATGGTAAATTAAAAATAAGTAATTGTGAACACAAAAATAGAGATTCCTCTTTATATATAATTATAAATAACATTTAATGTTAATGAATAATAAAACATAAATTAAATATAATAAAAAATAAACAAATTTATTGAGATATTTTTTATATCCTCTTTCATTGTCTTTGAGTTTTTCATATATTCTCTCTTACATGTTACACTTTCCATTGTTTCCGGAAAAAAAATGAACTTAGACACAAACTCATTATTGTTTCTCATATGTTCTATTCCATTATCTATATCTATATCTATATCTATATCTATCTATCTATCTATCTATAACAATAAAGGGGATTCCTCTTTTTTGTCCACATTTCATAATACCCGTTTTACCCTTAATTATTTTAAAAATTAATTATTTTATAAATAATTTACTTTTAATCATTTTTCTACAAATCTCTTTTGTCTTAAATTATTATTTAAATTTTCCTTTTACATATCTTTTTTTTTAATTTTATATTTAACAATTATTTTAATATATATATATATATATATATTTGTTATTGATCTTAAATTTTTTGAAAATTAAAAAATGCGAATACAAAGGCGCGAAAGCGCCGATGTGTTCGCTAGTTAAAGATAAAAGGGATAACACTCTCTTTGTTCGACTTGATAGTGAAATATTAATTTAATAAATATTATTTTTCATTTCATGAGTTTTTTTTTATGTATTTTTTCTTATAAATATTGAAGGAAAAGTTAATGTCTAACTTACATAATTGTAACTTGATTATCATAATTTTTTTAATAATAAAATCTCTCGATTTCTTATTAGATTTTGATAAAAATAAATTTAAACTGAAAAAAAATATATAGATAAAGAATAAAAGAATATATATATATATATATATATATATATATATATATATATATATAAATCATAAAAAAGAAAATATATGTGAAGATAAAAACAAGACCGATTCTACTTTTCTACATATTTTGAATTCTTTACTATTTTGAAAGATGATACTAAAAATTGTTGAATTAAAAAAATTCTTTTTTAAAATTAAAATATTTATGTACAGGTGAGAGTTGAGATTATTCTTTTCCAATATATTTAAATTTTAAGTATATTATTTTGAGAGAAATCCTAAAATGATTCACATCATTATATTTATATATATCATTTTTGCTCCCACGTTTTATAGTAATTATTGTATATGATCTCTTATTGAATTGTCCTTAATCTCTATCTGG
Source organism: Vigna unguiculata (assembly GCF_037176805.1). Lineage (NCBI taxonomy): Eukaryota > Viridiplantae > Streptophyta > Magnoliopsida > Fabales > Fabaceae > Vigna > Vigna unguiculata. The sequence continues at coordinate 36,386,511 of NC_140798.1, forward strand.
ATTATCCTTTTCTCAATGTCTCTCCCTACTTCAATCTTGTTGCTTTTGATATCCAGTGTTTTAGTCCAATTATTTTCTATGTTTCTTATATTTTTCTACACGATCTTCCATTTCGATCGCGCTTTAATTCTTGTTAATTTAAAAGTCATAAGTAATTTAAAATCTAAAACAATGTTTTTTATCTAAAGGGTATAAAAAATTCTTATTAATTGATAATTGGGTAAAGACAAAAGGCATTCAGAAATCATTTGAACCTCTCATTTCCATCTCTTTGTAAACAATTTTCCTCCATAAGCATTATACTTTTTGAAACACCATTATGTTTTGTGAGTTTGAAATATAAATCTCTTTTCAAAAGTTTATTACTGGTCTACTTTTACCATTCTCTATTATTTTTATTATTTTCACTTTTATCAATTAACTTTTGTAATATATATATATATATATATATATATATATATATATATATATATATATATAAGGAAGCACTATATTGTTTTTTAAGTTTATAAATATAAATCTCTTTAAAAATTTATTTGAGGGTCCCATGGAATTTCACAAATAAAATGTCTGCAATCTCCACGTTTATCAAAAACATGATTGATATTTTATGTCAAAGCCTTTATAGATATATGTACTGAAAGTCAAACGGATATGTTCGTTGGTTGACTAAAAAAACTTCGTCAATAATCTGTGTAATTCTAGACTATTAAAAAAAAAAAATACTATTAATGTATTAATATTAAAGAGTACTTATATAAAAAATGTATGAAGACTAAATGATATTTTTTTTATATTCAGAAAAATAAAACAATAGAAAGTTTAACTTTTAGGTTGAGTGTTTTTTAAATAACAAAGATAATTTTATATATATATATATATATATATATATATATATATATATATATATATATATATATATATATATATATATATATATATATATACTGTCATTTATTTACACACAATTCTGTATGACCAATTTGTTGAATTTTGAAATGATTACTTCAAAATTCATATTTAAATGTTTTTATTCATTATCAATATAATTTTGTTATACCAATACACGGAAATTACCTTTCACTTCTTACATTTTTGTTTTGATAGCCCTTAATTATTAATGTATCTATTTAAAAAAAATAAAAATTCTTTTCATTATTTCTATATTTTACATTTACTTTTATTCTTTCTATTCAATCTTCTTATTTCTTTCATATTATTTTCACGTTCGATTCAATCATATCCTTAAGATGTGAAAGATAGTCTGTCTGAAAAATTAACTTGATTTTCAACCATTTTCCAATCCCACAAGATATTAGATATAAAAATAACAATTCACAAACACCAATAATTGAGATGATTCAAACTCAAAATGTGTGAGATCGTGTTGATTTTTTACGTGTTGATTTTTTTACACGATAAAAACTAATCCCAAACGCATTGAACACATGCAATTTATAATTGAAAAGAAAAAGAACACAAAAGATCACGGAACTGAAAGACAGTTTAGGAAATTTCATATTCAGAAGTATATGCTTAGCTAACTAAACACCATTAATGTGAAAATAGAATCTGGGTTGCATAAGAAATGAACACCACTGTTCTTGTTCTTTGAAGAAATTATTGAACTCCTAGCAATAATTTTTAGATAAAACTGGCGGAAGAAAAGAGAGTGACAACACAAAAGACAATGAAGTCAAATTCAATGCACAAAGCCTCAGTCTAGAAAAGCCAATTAACCGCAATTTTTTATTGTCTACTCTAATGTTAAGAAACAGGATGAATTTATTCTTATGCCTTTGATCAAGATTTTGAATATATGAAATAAAAAATAAAATAGACATTTTTTTTAGTATATATCAATTCTAATATCTGTCGTCCATAGATAATATAATAAAAGAAGTATAAATTATTACGAAAGATATTCTTATGCACATTACATCACATTTAAAAATGCAACACAAAAAAAAAAATAAAAATGAAACAGCCTAAGCAAAGTTTGGATACAGCCTGGTCAATAAAATTGGCCAAACTTTCGGCAATTAGATTCTTGGTTAAGTCTTTACAGATCAACAAAGTTATTCTAAAACAATATGCTAATAGGTCTAAGTAATTGATAATACATGGTAAAGGCATGCATTATTGAAGAACAAGGTGATTAATTTTACAGGTTTCTGAGAATAACATGTGGTCAATGGCTTCAGTGTGGTCCCCTTCCACTTTTTAAGGCACAATCTCATAGAAATTCAACTCAACTTTCAATTCTCTAACTCAGGTGTGTGCATGGTCAAACTACTAAAAAACTCATTAAAAAACAAGATTTCATGTCTCCGGATAAAAAATCTCAAATTTGATGTTTTTTTATTTATCAGTAATTAAAAATCCTCGCATTTGAGTTGAGAAATTAAAAACTTTGAAAAAAATGATGTAAGAGAAAAGAGGCTAGATGGTCATATAGATAAGCTTAAACACAGTTAGATCAATCATGTATTGTCACTTCTGCAAACTATCACTATCCATCAAATTAGCTTAGTTGTCCATATATTTCGTGTTTGAATAACCTTAGTCATACGAATTTGTAAAAAAATTATTTAATTTATATATAAATTAAACAAATTAAAAATATAAAAAATATATTTATAAAATGTATTGAAACATATCCTCGCTATCCTTTTTATCAAGCATAAAAAAACAATAATTTAAAAGAACTTTCCTCTAACTTCATTTTTAAAGTTAAATATATTTTTTATCTTCAAATTACTTTTAAAATTTGTATTTTATCCTTAAAATAAAATTATAAATATTTTGCTTTTATATTTTATATATTTTATGAAAGTGGCATAAAACATTTTCACAGACCAATAATTAAAAGTATTTTCCATGTGACAAATGAAATTTGAAAGTAAAGTATAATATAATATCTATATGTCATTTGTTGAAAGATCTTAAAAATAAAATATGTATATAATTTAGTTAGGAATAAAATATAATTTCTAAAAATGATTTAAATACCAAAACACATATTTATCCGGATTGATGATTTTATTCTTCCTTTATTCTATATTATTAAGGTGCATATAGTTTGTTTGACTGCAATAATGATACGTTTGTTACAGTTGATTTTTTTTTGAAGCCCAGCTTCTAGTATCTCTTTCATTTTTTTTCTGTAAAAATATTTTAGTTCCTCAGTGAATTAACAGAATTAGTTGCTGAGTTAAATTCTAAATTCTAAAATCAAAATTATAAATTTCAAAATAAAAATGTTTAACACTGCTCATTTCTTTTTTTTTCTTTTATGTTTAGGTATTGCAAAAGTCTTAACATGTTCAATGATAACAATTTTGAATATACATTCCTATTTAGTTATAGAGAGAGCCTTTAAAAAGTAAATAATTGAAAATAAAGATGTATAATAGGAAGATAATTTGTAATCCCCATTTCCGTTCAGCTTTTATGAGTTTGGGCCTGGCCTTTTCGCAGGCCCAAGACCAGCCCATAGAAAGGACCCCAACACTATGCCTAGCTCTCACACTCTCACTTTTCCCCTTTTCAGAAAAAAAAAAAATCAGTTCTCTTCCTTCTCTCCCTGCTGAGGCTTGAGAACTCTTCTAGGGCACAATGGACTTCTCCTTAAGCCAGCTGGAATCCTTCCGTTCACAAGTGAGTAACTCTTAGGGTCTCCTAGCATTCTTTTTCCTCTTATTCCTCATTGTTTGGATGCATGGGTTGGCGTAGGGTTTAACTTTATGCCATATGTTGTCCCAGTTTTCGTGTTGCAGCTCAGTACTGTAGTTCCTGAAGCTGTAGTCCTCCAAGTTGTGAGCTTGTTCCTTTTAGCATCCAAAAAGGTAAGGGGAAGCTAAGGTTGCGTTTCTTTTTATATTTTGCTTGTTTCTGGACTGTACTGTGCCGGTAAGGCTTGAATGTTGCTATTGAGTGTATGAAAATGATTTATGAGTGTTTATGTTTGGTTGAACGAGAAATGCATGTGCCAACAGGTGAGAAACCTGCTAATCTTGCCCAAGCGAGTGACTCTCGCCTAAGCGAGGGTAGCAGGGTTTCGTCTTGGATTTCATCTCGAGTTGCCGCCTAGGCGACTTGCGTTATTTTTGAGCGAGACACTGTCGCTTGAGCGAGAACTCGCATGAAATCCCACAAAGGCCACTGTTGAACTCTCGCCTAGGCGAGAAGGGGTCGCCTGAGCGAGAGTAACCCTTACGCCTGGGCGAGGACCTTCAGTTTAGGCGAGATTTCGTGTTAGGGGCTGTTGTGTTGGTTGATGTGACTCCATACTGTGTTAATTATTTTCTTTGCTCATAGTATGTGGCCATGCTTAGTATGTATGCTTGAATGGGACTGGAATGAACGTGTTGTTGTGTAATAAGCTATGATTTCATTTATTGAGCATTGGGATGCATGTGATAAGTATGTAATGTGAAACATGATATGCTTGCTGGTGGAACCAAATGAGAATTGGGTGATGATAGGCATGTGAAATGTATTGGTGAGGGAGTTTCATGGGAAACCCCTAGTGATATGTGTATATATATATATACATACATATATATATATGTATATACATATATATATATACATATATATATACATGTATATATATATATATGTATATATATATATACATGTATATATATATATATATGTATATATATACATGTATATATATATAGATGCATGCCTAGTGCATACCTTGATATAGGAGATGTCTAGATAAAGGAGGGTATCCTGAACTCTAATAAGCATTCACGCTCACGTAGAGCAGAATGGGTTATGTGGTGAGAGTGGCAGGAGGTCCTTGTCTTGGGACAGTTTGGGCCCGAGACAATAGAGGATTAACCCCGTGTGTGGTTGGGTGATAACCCCCTGCGCCTAGACTCTACAGAGTTTAGAAACCAGCACGGGCACATACTTCCTTTAGAATCCTATATCAAGTGTATGATCCGGATATCGAGTCATAGTAACTGCATTTGATGGTCCTCACATGTTTTGAGTGTTCCTAGTAACATGTTAATAGTTGCGTTGCCATGCCTTGTATATGCTCTATAAATTATTAAAGAATAATTCCACTCTGGCTTACCCCTTTGCTTTGTTTATGTTTCTGTTTTGTTTTCTCTTTGCGATGATCACCTTGTTGGTGGGAGCAGATGGAAAGCACGTTGAAGGTGGACCTGATAGTAACAGTGGTGCGGCGTAGAGAGTCCTGTCATCTCTGGCTCTTGGGGAGCATTTTTCTTTTAGGCATCAATGCCTTTTGTTTTTCATAGCCCTAGAGGCTCCGTTTTGTGAATGCTGAACCCCTGTAGTGCATGTTTTGTTGGAGGCATGTGTAATAGATATGCCTCATTTTCTTTAAGAATTTCTTGGATGACTGTAATGGTAAATCCTTAGGTGTACTGTTTCATCTGATAACTCTTATGTTCCATATTATGCGATGTTTTGCTAAATAGATTGCTCTATTTAAAATGGGTGTCACATAATTTGTTTGCAAAAATTATTTATAATTTTTTATACAATATTATTATTTAAGGAATGCTTACTCAATTGAAATTTTGGTAATAAATTATATTTTAATGAATTTAATAGATTTCTAAAATATTAAAAAAGTAAAGAAAAAAGATTGTTATTCAAATAAGATAAATAAATTAATGAAACATAGAAATATTATAATATATAATTTTTAGCATAAAACTTTTTTTCCCAATACAAAATTCATCTGTAAGAACATTTCCTTTATTTTAATAAATTTTTGTTATAATAATTTTCTCGAGGTAGTTAGTGTGTAGTTTGATTATGTAATAATTTAATTCAACCTGACATGACACATGTGATGAGTGTGGTAAGTTGATTCACAAGACTATATTATAACATTGCACTGGTAACCATGACACTTGTTATTTGATT